>NC_140751.1:24412500-25612500 GCF_051527215.1 Medicago sativa
TTTAATTATAGTGAAAAATCCCTTGGATTTACTTTCCGCTGCTATCCATGCTCTTTAAAAAGTTTCAAAAAAAAAAGACAAATACAATTCAACCCCCCTTTCTTGTGTTTTTTTCACCTTCAACCCTCTTTAACTGCTATTGGGATCATCTCCAAAAACTGTCACTCCAATTTCTTAGGATGATTTTCCCAAAACATTGGAAATGCAGTAGCCTACACTGCAAAACTTTGTGCTTTCATGTATGTTGTAGAGCTTGATTGGAGTAACCTTTGGGTTAAAACTAACTCTCAACTTGTAGGCAGTGCTTTCAAGCAAGTAAAAACACTTCCATGGTGTCTAAGGAATCATTGGTCTAATTGTTTTAGGATTGCTAGAGATTTAAACTGCTCTCGGGGGCGGAGCCCCTTATGGGCTAGGATGGGTCACGGCCCACTCAAACCCAAAAAAAATAATTTTCAATAGGTATTTATACACATAATCTATACTATATATAAAGAAAACAACCCCTTTCAGCTATTTTGGGTTGGCTTTTTCTCTTTCCAAAAATACCCTCATTTTTTTTAATACAAATAGCATATGTAACAAATAGATAAAAATAAATTTAAATATTAAAAAAAATGTAACAAACACGGTATGAATATATATGTATGGTTTTTTTTTCATTTATCATTTAAAAAGTGTAAGAAACTATGAGTATATTTATACTTACTTTTTCATTATCTCAATTATACCCTTAACAATTTTTTTATAATAAAGATCGTTGTTGGTGTCATTAAAAAAAAAGAATTTAGATTATATTTTTTTTGTTATATTGTTGGTGTCATTGGAATAAATAATCATGATTAGTTTGATTTGTTATAACTTGAAAGCAACAAATATTTATAATTTTAATTTTAATCCAAATCAAAATTTCATAAAAAAAAACACCTTTAATTTTTTTTATACGTTAACGCAATAAAAAGAACGGAGTGACGGGCACATGAGTGCCTGTCTTTTCGCTAGTAGAGTATAAAGTTATGTATTATATAGATATTGTTGTGCTACCAGTTCAAGGTTATTCATTGTGTCCTAGCGGTTATGTAGAATTTGGCAATGCCTTATGTTTCCGGTTCTATTATAATATATATGGTCCACCACAAAAAATATTTGACTATTACTTTTCCCACCCTATCTATGACTAGCGCGCCCTGTAAATTTTCCAAAAATACCCTTGTGCAATTCGGATTTTAAAATCCGAATTCATGTTTCGCTAATTTGGATTTTGTAATCTGAACTATGCTTATGCATAATCAGCAATCAGAATCTCTCACATTTCAGCAGTTTTCATTTTGCTTTCAAAAACAACAAAAAACAAAGTAAAAAATGCTAAAAATTTGTCAAATAAAATCATAAAAATACCATCAAAAAATTCTAAAAATCAAATTAAACTAATGCAATTTTTTTTTGGATTTTTCTAAGAATATGAAAAATTAAAAAAAATTAAAAAATGGGTCTAATAAACGATGGAATTTTGGATTTTCAGGCGTGGATTCCCATAAGAAGTTCCTTCTAAGGGAGTCTTGATCCTTTTTTTTTCTTCTGATTTTCTGGGGAAGTTTCGGAGCAATCCGATCAAGTAGTCCGAAAACCCAATTTTTGACTAAGATTAGCTAACAATGACCCAAAATAGAAGGATGAGGGTTATGAAGATTAACATGTCCATAAAATGACAATCCATGTTTACAAACATGTTTACAAACATGTTTACATTCTACCCCTCTTAAAAAAATTTCGTCCTCGAAATTTAGAGATCATTTAACATGTAACGAGTTCAAACATAACATTTTGAAATAATCCTTGCATTGTCGGAATCATTCTTCTCATAGTCTTAACTTAACTTTAAAACATCATGAGCAAAACTTATTCTTACGGCATATTGTACCATATATCTCGGATCCATATTACCTACTTAGGGTAAATCATTTATATGGGTAACTTATCGCTATCTGGGACACTCATGATTTGCCTTTCAACTGGAGTCTCACTAGAATCCAGGTTTGCCCTGCAGTGCTCAATTGCACCATTCAAGTAAGCATCGTCATCATTTAACCATCATGGCATCGAAGAGTATGAATCTCATCATACATAACTCATGAATCGTAATTCCTTCCGTGATAAAATTCTTAAACTTCGAAAGTGGATTCTTTTCTATTCCTTCTTAACTATATGTATGTTTCAGACACATATTGATGTATAACTCAGACCATGTAGGATCCTTGATCCACATAACAATATTTAGCTTCTTTATAATTAACAACTTAACCGGTTCACTTCCGTTGCGCTTCTCTGATTCCCATCGGTTGGTTGCAGCCAACACTCCATTCTATCGATACGAGTGAAACTTCTCATTCCTTCTCTTATACTGTATCATCTTCTTGAACTCTTCTCAAGACCATTCATGTGGCATCCACTTCTGCAACTTGCTCTTCATGAGGCCTTGTTTGACAGAATCTCATGATAGACTTGCCGTATTCTCATATTACCTTCTTGTAGTTGAACTTTACATACTTACTTGTAGATTTACCTTCTGTCGTATCACTACCATTCTTAAGTTTATTCCTGAGCAAATCTCGAATTCCCATAGCATGCTCATATTGCACACCGTGCATACCTATCTTGAACATCCTACTTTGCATCTTTGTTTCTCGCATGCTATGCTTTGCTTAATCTTACCAATGCTAGCTCGTTAATTTTATTCTTGAAGAAAACTTCATAATTTTGCACACGGATCATTGGTGTTGAGGTTTCTTTATTATATGTATAAAATATTGAATTTTGGGTCTCGGTCGTTACCATAAAATTCATGGAACGAGTTGATAACACAACAGTGTCATCAAATCTTGCTCCAAGTGTTCAAATTATTTTTCATGTATTGTAACCAACCGGTACCTACGGAATTCCATTTAAAATTCATGAACACCAATTCCAATCACCCGTATGCGTATATCTTTTCTAAAATTTTATAAATTTCACAAACATTAAAATTTGTCATGGTAACGAGCCTTAGTAAACTAATTAAGCAAATCATAGATTCGAGGGGTAATTAATACTCCACCAAAACCTGAGAATTTTGTGATCAAACATAACTCCTCACCACCTAACTTCTTACTTCATGTCTTCACATCCATAACGTCCAATCATATACCGGAACCTTTATATTCTTGGTTTAAGCTCATCTTGACTCTTAACACATTAACTTCCAAAGTTACCTTGAATCAAATCAATTTCGTTGATAGTTGCTCATGCCTTCTTCCTTTGAAAATCTTAGGGTGTGATATGCATTCGTCACTTGTTGTCATAAAGGTTTTCATCACTTAAAATATTATTGCGAAAATAACTCTCCAATAGTTACTGCAGACCCTAGAGACGAACTGACCGTTTTCGGAAAAACAGAAACCTCGCCCAGGTTCGCTATTGGTGAGCTTCTTCAGTTCAACATTTTTTTTTCTTTCAAAAACCTACTTTACATAAAATCCTTATTTCTCAAGTAACCTAATGCATATCATTCATTCCCATTATTGTAAAATATTCTATAATATATTAATGGCAAGCATCAACCTAATTTGATACAGTTCTCGGAACGTCGGAAACTAATGCCTTAATCCTGACGACATAAACTTTCGCTTAAACCTTTAACTTCTTCTACTACGAGTAACTTGCCTCGCTACATTGCAACTTATCGCACTTTCAAAACACCAGAACCTTGTCCACTCTGAGCTTACAAATCCATAACCTCATTCACATAACTCTACTTCTGAGAGTCTACTAACTCCGTCCACATATGTCGACTTCTCCTTATCTTGTAGCCTTGTACTTATGTTCCATAAATATATTTCCTTTCTATAACATTGTCCCACTCCAACAACGACTTTTACCGAAACTTCCGGTCCCTCTTAAACATTCTCAAATTCTTCACCTTCGGGTATTCAAAATATCTTTAACAACTTCCCCAACGTTGTCGGATCAACCCATCTTGACATAACCTTGCATTCCCGAAGAAATCGTACTTAAACGGATTAGCCCACCGGCCACCATTTGGCATAATCAGTTTCTTACTATTCTTACTCCGAGTTCCTACCTTCTCAAATCATCTTCATCACATAATTCATTCCTCCTGGTCCCATTCAGCTCTCAGGCATCCGTTCTAACCGTCGAATGTTAAATTGAGTTGATCAGGCTCAACTAACATCAACAATTAAAACATTTACCTGGAACCCTATGGTCCCACTTTCTTAGTTGTAACTTAATGACCCAAGGCACGGTCTGAATCGACCTGCTCTGATACCAAATGTAACACCCATACTAGACGTATCTAGAAAGCCTAGCAAGTGCGTTAATTTAGTACTGGATACATTAAAAATTTACAACAATAAAACTTCGAATGAATATAAAAGGACAACAAGGGCGTTCGTACAATGATAATACAACTTAACTTTTCTAAAACATCATAAAAGCATCCTTTAAAATCCACTCCATCCAGCTGCAAGTACGAACGAACACTTGTCGCATCATCCATTCGGCTACTGGCTTGCTAATCCACCTGATATCTGAAACAAAATAGGATTGGGATGAGACATAATGTCTCAGTGAGTTCCACCTAATCCTAGGCTAAAGGCAACCTCAAGGGGAAACCTACGGTCACCACGTGTCTACATTACAACCTGACGGTTGATTATACGTGTGTGGGGACTTGCATACTTAGACGGTTGTGCATACTAGGGCCGTCATAATTCATCTTACTTGTTATAGGCTTACTATCATACGTGTCATGGCGGTCAAGGGATCCTAGGACCGCTAACTCAAGATACGTTAAACGCATCAAGACTTAACATCACATATTCATGACACAATCCTAAACCGGACGATTAGGGGAACCTAAGATCGTCATCGGCATAACATTCTTTACTTGATCTATTTCATATCTTATACTTGTCTAATAGCATCTCGTGCTATTGCTCATAAACATAATCTTACATAAATTCATTTCTTGCAACATAAACATAAATAAAGTTAGGGTCATACTTGGTTAGCGTTGAACAAACATTATTATCTGAGTTCATTTTACGGAGAGTCCCGGGTGGAGTAACCCCGAGAACAATCCCATACATGACCGATGTACGTACATCGGACTCCCTCGGTGTCGTGTGGGTCCCTTGCGGCTTGAACCGTTCCCCTTAGGTCGAGAACCTCTCGTATCCCCCTGGCGTGGATAACAAGAGACACGAACACCTACATCTTACTTACTCAGTGACATGCGGGTCCCTTACGGCTTAAATCGTTCCCATCATGAGAACCCCTTGAATCCATACCTTCATGGATTGCAAGAGACATGTCACCTACATATTCATTTTTTAATCATAAATCTTAATCTTAAACATATCATGAAAGGTTAAACATTTTCATGCTTACTTGTTGATTCTTACATATGTGAAGAGATTAATCATCAATTCACGTCTTAACATAATGCTTGATTATCTTAAACATATGAGAAGAGATTACACTTCGCGTCTTATCATATTTAGGATTCTTGCTTAACTTCTTTGTGAAAAGATATCCAATCTCTCACATCCTAGCATAAATAATTCATGCTAACTATCTAGTTCTCGATAACTATATCGAGGCTCTAGTTCTTTCCCCTTTCTTATTTTATGCTACCCGGACATAATGAATATTATTCTCTCGCATGCCACGCTTTACCAACATATTAAATACTTGTTTTATTCTTAAGTAAATATATAAAAACATGTAAAATATCTTTTCAGCAAGTATTCATGAGTTAGCAAGCATGGCATAATTTGGGTAACTAATCATAACATATAAAATTCCTAATATTCATATTATCCTCACAAGATAAAAACATAATCCCAAGGGTGGGAAAACTATCTATGGAACTCACCATAAAAGTTCTTGATTCTCTCAATATCTTTTGCCACAACTCAAAGCTCATATCATTGCTTTCCCTTCAACCCTCTTATCTTGCTCTTAGAAGCCTTATTTTCAGACCTCTGCTTCAGTCCTTGTCCATTCAATATGACTCACTTATGCAAAACCCGTACCCTGCAATATCCAGCATCAATGCCTTGACTTTAACAATTTAATTAAAATACCAAACGATATCGGTTTTGAGAAAACGACCACTCGTTGGAAAGCTTAGGGTGTCAGGATTCCAAATATAATTTTTGTTTTGAGGATTAACCATCCAATTTGTACAGTTTAACAAAAGAGTGGACATTGGTACAGAAACGAGACTGAAACTTTCCCCAAACTTGCAGGTAACTTTTCTCCTACTATACTTAATAGAATTTAATAATTCTTGTGTCAAAACTGTAGGGAATTTCGTTATCTATCCACAGCAATAACAACCACTCAATTCAGAGTTACATGGAAAGAGTTCTTACCATTTTAATGAAGCCCTGTTCCAAAATCCGCAGCCAGAATCCAGCAGAAAATACCAAACTTTAAACATGTTTTCCGAACTCGTTTCAAATCCGAATCATACAAAATTTGTGTCCGAACTATAGGGAATTGAATGAGGAATCCAAAACTTCAGCAATCATTCAATTTCAAGCTACATAGAAATAGTTACGAATTAAAAACCAGAACTTGAGCTTACCACTATTTCATGAAATTCATCCATAATCAACCTCAAATTCAAAATTAATGAAACACTCACCTAATTGATTAAGCAACAGCCCCAGCTTAAGCTCCAATTCCAACTTTTCTCTGCATCAAAAACCTAGCTTCCCTTGAACATCTCTTTATGAGCTTTAAGATGGAAAAATTGCTAACCCAAGCTTCTATATACCTCCATGATTATGTACAAACCACAACATAAGCTTGATCATTCAAGAATCCCACTTAATCAAAACCTTAACTTCATAAAGGAGAGAAGAATTGAAGCTTACCTATTAATCCAAGCTTCTAGCACCATTGGAAAACTTACACAACTTGTTTCATGATTTGGAAATAGTTTGGAAAGGATTGATGGAAGAAGAAGAAAAGAAGAAGAAGAAGAAAGAGAGGCGATGGAGAGTAGAGAGAAGGAGGAGATAAACTTTTCCAAGCAAGAGAGAGAAAGGTTGGGAGAAAATGAGATATTTTGGGACAAATATCAAATAAATATCCTTTTGTGTGAAATTACCAAAATACCCTTTATCTTAAGCGTGTTAAATACGACTCTGAGACTTAGCTCGTATTTGACTGTCATCACTTGATAATGTTCTCCATAAACTTACTTTCCTTTATATTAATCTTATAGCACGATTGACGGTAATATTCCGACACTGACAGGCGGGATATTACATTCTACCCCTCTTAAAAAAATTTCGTCCTCGAAATTTAGAGATCATTTAACATGTAACGAGTTCAAACATAACATTTTGAAATAATCCTTGCATTGTCGGAATCATTCTTCTCATAGTCTTAACTTAACTTTAAAACATCATGAGCAAAACTTATTCTTACGGCATATTGTACCATATATCTCGGATCCATATTACCTACTTAGGGTAAATCATTTATATGGGTAACTTATCGCTATCTGGGACACTCATGATTTGCCTTTCAACTGGAGTCTCACTAGAATCCAGGTTTGCCCTGCAGTGCTCAATTGCACCATTCAAGTAAGCATCGTCATCATTTAACCATCATGGCATCGAAGAGTATGAATCTCATCATACATAACTCATGAATCGTAATTCCTTCCGTGATAAAATTCTTAAACTTCGAAAGTGGATTCTTTTCTATTCCTTCTTAACTATATGTATGTTTCAGACACATATTGATGTATAACTCAGACCATGTAGGATCCTTGATCCACATAACAATATTTAGCTTCTTTATAATTAACAACTTAACCGGTTCACTTCCGTTGCGCTTCTCTGATTCCCATCGGTTGGTTGCAGCCAACACTCCATTCTATCGATACGAGTGAAACTTCTCATTCCTTCTCTTATACTGTATCATCTTCTTGAACTCTTCTCAAGACCATTCATGTGGCATCCACTTCTGCAACTTGCTCTTCATGAGGCCTTGTTTGACAGAATCTCATGATAGACTTGCCGTATTCTCATATTACCTTCTTGTAGTTGAACTTTACATACTTACTTGTAGATTTACCTTCTGTCGTATCACTACCATTCTTAAGTTTATTCCTGAGCAAATCTCGAATTCCCATAGCATGCTCATATTGCACACCGTGCATACCTATCTTGAACATCCTACTTTGCATCTTTGTTTCTCGCATGCTATGCTTTGCTTAATCTTACCAATGCTAGCTCGTTAATTTTATTCTTGAAGAAAACTTCATAATTTTGCACACGGATCATTGGTGTTGAGGTTTCTTTATTATATGTATAAAATATTGAATTTTGGGTCTCGGTCGTTACCATAAAATTCATGGAACGAGTTGATAACACAACAGTGTCATCAAATCTTGCTCCAAGTGTTCAAATTATTTTTCATGTATTGTAACCAACCGGTACCTACGGAATTCCATTTAAAATTCATGAACACCAATTCCAATCACCCGTATGCGTATATCTTTTCTAAAATTTTATAAATTTCACAAACATTAAAATTTGTCATGGTAACGAGCCTTAGTAAACTAATTAAGCAAATCATAGATTCGAGGGGTAATTAATACTCCACCAAAACCTGAGAATTTTGTGATCAAACATAACTCCTCACCACCTAACTTCTTACTTCATGTCTTCACATCCATAACGTCCAATCATATACCGGAACCTTTATATTCTTGGTTTAAGCTCATCTTGACTCTTAACACATTAACTTCCAAAGTTACCTTGAATCAAATCAATTTCGTTGATAGTTGCTCATGCCTTCTTCCTTTGAAAATCTTAGGGTGTGATATGCATTCGTCACTTGTTGTCATAAAGGTTTTCATCACTTAAAATATTATTGCGAAAATAACTCTCCAATAGTTACTGCAGACCCTAGAGACGAACTGACCGTTTTCGGAAAAACAGAAACCTCGCCCAGGTTCGCTATTGGTGAGCTTCTTCAGTTCAACATTTTTTTTTCTTTCAAAAACCTACTTTACATAAAATCCTTATTTCTCAAGTAACCTAATGCATATCATTCATTCCCATTATTGTAAAATATTCTATAATATATTAATGGCAAGCATCAACCTAATTTGATACAGTTCTCGGAACGTCGGAAACTAATGCCTTAATCCTGACGACATAAACTTTCGCTTAAACCTTTAACTTCTTCTACTACGAGTAACTTGCCTCGCTACATTGCAACTTATCGCACTTTCAAAACACCAGAACCTTGTCCACTCTGAGCTTACAAATCCATAACCTCATTCACATAACTCTACTTCTGAGAGTCTACTAACTCCGTCCACATATGTCGACTTCTCCTTATCTTGTAGCCTTGTACTTATGTTCCATAAATATATTTCCTTTCTATAACATTGTCCCACTCCAACAACGACTTTTACCGAAACTTCCGGTCCCTCTTAAACATTCTCAAATTCTTCACCTTCGGGTATTCAAAATATCTTTAACAACTTCCCCAACGTTGTCGGATCAACCCATCTTGACATAACCTTGCATTCCCGAAGAAATCGTACTTAAACGGATTAGCCCACCGGCCACCATTTGGCATAATCAGTTTCTTACTATTCTTACTCCGAGTTCCTACCTTCTCAAATCATCTTCATCACATAATTCATTCCTCCTGGTCCCATTCAGCTCTCAGGCATCCGTTCTAACCGTCGAATGTTAAATTGAGTTGATCAGGCTCAACTAACATCAACAATTAAAACATTTACCTGGAACCCTATGGTCCCACTTTCTTAGTTGTAACTTAATGACCCAAGGCACGGTCTGAATCGACCTGCTCTGATACCAAATGTAACACCCATACTAGACGTATCTAGAAAGCCTAGCAAGTGCGTTAATTTAGTACTGGATACATTAAAAATTTACAACAATAAAACTTCGAATGAATATAAAGGACAACAAGGGCGTTCGTACAATGATAATACAACTTAACTTTTCTAAAACATCATAAAAGCATCCTTTAAAATCCACTCCATCCAGCTGCAAGTACGAACGAACATTTGTCGCATCATCCATTCGGCTACTGGCTTGCTAATCCACCTGATATCTGAAACAAAATAGGATTGGGATGAGACATAATGTCTCAGTGAGTTCCACCTAATCCTAGGCTAAAGGCAACCTCAAGGGGAAACCTACGGTCACCACGTGTCTACATTACAACCTGACGGTTGATTATACGTGTGTGGGGACTTGCATACTTAGACGGTTGTGCATACTAGGGCCGTCATAATTCATCTTACTTGTTATAGGCTTACTATCATACGTGTCATGGCGGTCAAGGGATCCTAGGACCGCTAACTCAAGATACGTTAAACGCATCAAGACTTAACATCACATATTCATGACACAATCCTAAACCGGACGATTAGGGGAACCTAAGATCGTCATCGGCATAACATTCTTTACTTGATCTATTTCATATCTTATACTTGTCTAATAGCATCTCGTGCTATTGCTCATAAACATAATCTTACATAAATTCATTTCTTGCAACATAAACATAAATAAAGTTAGGGTCATACTTGGTTAGCGTTGAACAAACATTATTATCTGAGTTCATTTTACGGAGAGTCCCGGGTGGAGTAACCCCGAGAACAATCCCATACATGACCGATGTACGTACATCGGACTCCCTCGGTGTCGTGTGGGTCCCTTGCGGCTTGAACCGTTCCCCTTAGGTCGAGAACCTCTCGTATCCCCCTGGCGTGGATAACAAGAGACACGAACACCTACATCTTACTTACTCAGTGACATGCGGGTCCCTTACGGCTTAAATCGTTCCCATCATGAGAACCCCTTGAATCCATACCTTCATGGATTGCAAGAGACATGTCACCTACATATTCATTTTTTAATCATAAATCTTAATCTTAAACATATCATGAAAGGTTAAACATTTTCATGCTTACTTGTTGATTCTTACATATGTGAAGAGATTAATCATCAATTCACGTCTTAACATAATGCTTGATTATCTTAAACATATGAGAAGAGATTACACTTCGCGTCTTATCATATTTAGGATTCTTGCTTAACTTCTTTGTGAAAAGATATCCAATCTCTCACATCCTAGCATAAATAATTCATGCTAACTATCTAGTTCTCGATAACTATATCGAGGCTCTAGTTCTTTCCCCTTTCTTATTTTATGCTACCCGGACATAATGAATATTATTCTCTCGCATGCCACGCTTTACCAACATATTAAATACTTGTTTTATTCTTAAGTAAATATATAAAAACATGTAAAATATCTTTTCAGCAAGTATTCATGAGTTAGCAAGCATGGCATAATTTAGGTAACTAATCATAACATATAAAATTCCTAATATTCATATTATCCTCACAAGATAAAAACATAATCCCAAAGGGTGGGAAAACTATCTATGGAACTCACCATAAAAGTTCTTGATTCTCTCAATATCTTTTGCCACAACTCAAAGCTCATATCATTGCTTTCCCTTCAACCCTCTTATCTTGCTCTTAGAAGCCTTATTTTCAGACCTCTGCTTCAGTCCTTGTCCATTCAATATGACTCACTTATGCAAAACCCGTACCCTGCAATATCCAGCATCAATGCCTTGACTTTAACAATTTAATTAAAATACCAAACGATATCGGTTTTGAGAAAACGACCACTCGTTGGAAAGCTTAGGGTGTCAGGATTCCAAATATAATTTTTGTTTTGAGGATTAACCATCCAATTTGTACAGTTTAACAAAAGAGTGGACATTGGTACAGAAACGAGACTGAAACTTTCCCCAAACTTGCAGGTAACTTTTCTCCTAGTATACTTAATAGAATTTAATAATTCTTGTGTCTAAACTGTTGGGAATTTCGTTATCTATCCACATCAATAACAACCACTCAATTCAGAGTTACATGGAAAGAGTTCTTACCATTTTAATGAAGCCCTGTTCCAAAATCCGCAGCCAGAATCCAGCAGAAAATACCAAACTTTAAACATGTTTTCCGAACTCGTTTCAAATCCGAATCATACAAAATTTGTGTCCGAACTATAGGGAATTGAATGAGGAATCCAAAACTTCAGCAATCATTCAATTTCAAGCTACATAGAAATAGTTACGAATTAAAAACCAGAACTTGAGCTTACCACTATTTCATGAAATTCATCCATAATCAACCTCAAATTCAAAATTAATGAAACACTCACCTAATTGATTAAGCAACAGCCCCAGCTTAAGCTCCAATTCCAACTTTTCTCTGCATCAAAAACCTAGCTTCCCTTGAACATCTCTTTATGAGCTTTAAGATGGAAAAATTGCTAACCCAAGCTTCTATATACCTCCATGATTATGTACAAACCACAACATAAGTTTGATCATTCAAGAATCCCACTTAATCAAAACCTTAACTTCATAAAGGAGAGAAGAATTGAAGCTTACCTATTAATCCAAGCTTCTAGCACCATTGGAAAACTTACACAACTTGTTTCATGATTTGGAAATAGTTTGGAAAGGATTGATGGAAGAAGAAGAAAAGAAGAAGAAGAAGAAAGAGAGGCGATGGAGAGTAGAGAGAAGGAGGAGATAAACTTTTCCAAGCAAGAGAGAGAAAGGTTGGGAGAAAATGAGATATTTTGGGACAAATATCAAATAAATATCCTTTTGTGTGAAATTACCAAAATACCCTTTATCTTAAGCGTGTTAAATACGACTCTGAGACTTAGCTCGTATTTGACTGTCATCACTTGATAATGTTCTCCATAAACTTACTTTCCTTTATATTAATCTTATAGCACGATTGACGGTAATATTCCGACACTGACAGGCGGGATATTACATTAGACTTGGTTGGGTTTTGATGATAACAAACACATATCACAAAAGAAGAAAAACCATGGAGGCTCAAGTTGAAGAATGAAGACAATGGGACTTAGGCTTCATAGTTATATTTTTGTAAGTATGGTCCTTATCTTTGATTTATCATTCTTAACTTAGGGAACAACTTAGAATGCTCAGAAAATAATTATAAACATTTTTTCTAAGTCTCCATATGAAGCAATGCTAAAACGATCATGAAAATAAATCACACACTCACAATGATTTTTATAAAAGTGTGATTTTGCATTAAAATATTTTTGCATGAAAATATTTTTAATTAGAAAAATTATTTTTGATCTCGAAAAATCATTTAATAAATTTGTTTCAGCACGTATATTTTGTTTGGCCAAAATTGTTTATACAAAAGAATAATATATAGCATGTCTTTTTTTTTAAAGGCATGTCAACGGCTATATTTGCTTCAGCATGTTTTCAATGATATTATTTAAATATATATTGTATCCATTGGCCATATATCTTTTTGGTGCCGTTGGATTTTATAAAGAAATTATTTTGACTATTTGATCATTATATATCCAACGAATGTTTTTGTATTTACTGTCAACGGCCAGTTTTTTTAAAATGTAATTTCATACTCATATTTGTAAATAGATGTCATTTCAAATATGTTTCTATATATTGGTAACTCTTTTAGAAAAAGTAGCATTGCTTCATAAACATCTTTTTAGCCTCTATAAATTCAATTAAGAATCAAAGCAATTTACACACAACAACTTTCATTATCTCAATTAACATTTTTCAATATCACTTGTCTTTAAACTTTCATTCAAATTGTTTGGAAAACTTTGCATACACTTTAGCATTTATTAAAAAGTTTTCTGAGCACTAAATCCATATTGTTAAAGTGATATTGATCAAGATATACAGCCATACAATTTTATTCTTCAATTCATTTGTAACATTCTCATCAATTGTTGGTGGGAATTATTGTTAAAGATAGTGGGGTGCTATCTTGTGATTGTTGTAAAAGGTTCTTTGATTCGGGGAGATTCAAAGTCCACCAAAAGTGTTTGGTGTTTGTGTTGTAATCAAGAGAGAGGGTTTCTTTCTTGTGTTTATGTTAGAAAGATTGTTAGGGGGTCTTGGGGTGAGATTGCTTGTAACAAAGATTCTAACATAGTGAATTCCTTCGCGGGGTGTGAAGGGAGTGGACTGACCCTAAGGTTTAGAGGGGAACCACTATAAACTCTATTGTGTCTTTTCTTATTCCCTTGCTCTTTTATTTTTCCGCATTCATACCTTCATCATTATTTACCGGAAAAATTATCAAGAACGCTAAACTTTGAAAAATTAACCAATATTCCTAGAAACCTAATTCACCCCCCCCCCCCCCCCCCCCCCTCTTAGGTTATAATCTGAACTTACAGATCCATACCTAACATGCATATTAGGGTAATCAACATAAAAGGCATAACACAACATAAAACAAAGAAAAAATTATACAGGTTCATTCCGGATTTCATTTTCTGAACTCCAACAATCTAGTCCAGAAAACGAAATCCGAACAACTTCAGTGCAAAAGAAAAAAAAATTTGGCCAAATTAACTTGCATGCATAAGGAATTAGAACTAACCTTCAATTTGATGTTTGATTAAGCTTCAAATGCGGTAATTTTGAGCAAAAAAACTCCAATTTTGGATTGATTTGTGCAATTCGAATTTTGGGATAAGGGAGAGAGAGAAAGTGAAAAGTGAAACTGTGAAACTATAAAATGGGAGGGGTGAACTTCCTTATATATATCGAAGCAGTCCAAATTACGTAATCCATTTCATATTTTTTCGGATTTTGTAATCCGAAGGATATTTTCGTCTTTTTTGCAGGGCGCATGAGTATGGCATAGGGTGGAAAAAGTAATAGTCCAAAAATATAGCATGGTTTACCTATGCTTTTCTCACATTGGTGGGTTTCACCACATGCTTTTGTGGTTTCCTTTAGGACTATTACTTTTTCTCACCCTATTTAGTTCCTCGCGCGTCCTATTTTTTTCCAAAAATACCCTTAGTCCAGATTACATAATCCGAACTCCTTTCGGATAATGAAATTCGGACAAATTCGTGGATTTTGGAACTTAAACCAACCTGGTGGATGTTGTTGCCAATGTGCAAGTGTTACATAACTATAAACAATCCAAAATATTCAAACATAACATAACATGATTAAAAATTACAATCAACCCCTTATCACTACACACATACCACCCCTGTCACCTCTGGAACCCCCAACACCCCTGCCACCCTCAATAGCTCCCCTACGGCTGTAAACCTTCCCACCATGAACCTCTCTCAATACTTCCTCTCAATGTTGCCATGCCTCAGACCCGCGCTGCACCTCACCACCGGACATAACAGCTTGCACATGATCTATGATGCGGCCCAACCTTCCGCTCAGCTCTAACTACCTGCTGTAGCAAAGACAAGTATCCTAACAACTAACGGCATGCCCAATGGAGAGCATGGTTAAGCTCCTTATACAAGTGAGATAGGCGCACATCTCCCCATGAAAAACCAGAAACAACCTTCATGTCTCTGAAGTACCGCAGGTAGACAACATCCACATAGTTGGCGCTCTTGTCAGTGAAGAGCGTGATCCCCACCAAGAATTGGTCCCGCAATCTCTACACCTCCTCCTCCATACCACCCTCAGTATCTAACGCCAACTACAGTTGGAGACGCTCCTTGAAAATCCTCCGCAAGTAGCTAAACTGTGCATGTGCATCTCTGGTCTTAGTCACCTCATCAAGAGCATCTCCAGCAATAGACCCCAAATACCTCATCATCATATCCACTTCACCGTCCCTTGAAATGGTCTCGTGGGACAGAAGCATGTCATCAATGGGGAGATGCAGCAAATAGGACACGTCATCAAGTGTCACTGCCATCTCCCCAAACAGAAGGCGAAAGCTCAAAGTCTCCTCGTGCTGCCTCTCCACAAATGCAGAAATCAGGTTGTGGTCAATTTGGCTGTAGCTGGTATCCTGAAGCCAAGAAAGACCGATGGCAGCCAGTGCATCAAGCCACCACCGTGTAGCCATGATAGGCTTGGTATCATCATCATGCATCGTATCAATCTTCTTCCTGTTGTTGATGCATTTTAAATTGGTCTACCACTGCAAAAAATTAAAAACAAAACATTAACATCAGTTTCACAAAGATAAGGTGAATTAAACTAGATATCAAATTAAAATACAAAGAATTAATCAGAGGTAATGGCTTATACCACATTAACATCAGTTTCACCAAGATTAACATCAATTTCATAAAGATTAATAATAATTTACAATCAATCATTAAAGTATCAAATTAATACGTATCACTCCCTCACATGGTACCTCGTCAGCAAAGTAGTGTTATGTGGGCCACTTGGGTAGTCATCAAAAGGCTCAGGGTCTGGCTACACCACCATCTTCCCCTCCTCCGCCGCCGCTTCTGCTAGGCATCCTCCTCCATTTCCTCAGCATCATCCTCAGCCTGATGCTCCACATCCATCTGCTCGTAATCTGGGCCAGCCTCAGGCTGAGGCTCGTCCTTCGCAACAACACGACGTGGTTTGCCAGCCCTACGCCTGGGAGCCTAAACTACACCCTCCTCCGCCTCTCGAGCCTCTCGATGCTCTTCCCGCTCTCTCCTAACGGATGCATGCATGACCTCATTATCATCCCTTATCCGATCAACAAGGTCCATACTTGTAACATGCATAGCACAACATGATCCAAATTTAGGGCACAATACAGCACAAAAAAAGGAAGAAAAAAAAATACACACAAATTTGTCCGGATTTTACATTCTGAACTGCAACAATCTAGTTCGGAAAACTAAATCCAGACAGCTTCAGTGCCCAAGAAAAAAAATTCGCCCAAATTAACTTGCATGCATAAGGATTTCGAATTTCGAACTAACCTTCAATTTGATGTTTGGTAAGGCTTCAAATGTGGTTATTTTGAGCAAAAAAAACTCCAAATTTGGACTGATTCGTACCATTCGGATTTTGGGATACGGGAGAGAGGAGAGAGAGAGAGAGAGAGAGAGAGAGAGAGAGAGAGAGAGAGAGAGAGAGAGAGAGAGAGGTAAAACTGTGAAACTGTAAAATGGGGGGGGGGGAGGGTGAATTTCCTTTTATAGTTCGAAATCGTCCGGATTGCGTAATCCAGACAATATTTCGTTTTTTCCGGATTACGTAATCCGATGGCCATGTTTGTCATTTTTCTAAGGCACGTGGGTATGATATAGGGTGGGAAAAGTAATAGTCATCCTTTAGTGACTAAGGATAGTTCAGGCATGCCTTATATTAGACATTCTATTGTGTAATTGGTCCAGACCACTCCTACTGTTAGTTTCTCAGTTTTTAACAAAAATAAAATAAAATAATTACTTAACATTAAAAAAAATTAATTTTTTATTTTTAAAAATTAAAATATTTTGAAGAAAAAGTATTTTGATTATTTGTTTCAAATTTTTATTTAAAATGATATGAGCCCAAATTTGATGGTCGGAAAATCATAAAGAATATAAAATAAGGAGGCTCAAGTTCCAAATTTTAAAATAAAGGGGTTAAAATCTAGATTTAGTCAAAATAGAGGGGTTGAAACTTCATTTAAGTCTACATTTTACATTCGTATTCTCCCGAACAATTTACTTTGAATTGAAGGTCATTAACCACACTTGAAGAAAGAGGCGTGAGATGGTGGAGTGGTATTGGACTTTGTTTTTTATTTTTAAGATAGATTGTGATTGTTGTGATCCGCATTGTGACTGTAGCTAGAGCGGTTAAAATGGGCTGCCAGCCCATTTAGGGCCGGTCCTAACTGGTTTCGGGCTTTATTGGGCTAACCCAAAATCCCGGTTGAAATACGGGCTTGAAAAATACTGCTCGAGCCCGACCCTGCACAAGCTAAACGAGTCGGCTCGTATTAAAAATTAATTTTTTAAAATAAAAAACTACTATAAAATACTCCTATAAAATTTCTTATAAATAATATTTTTATTATGTTTAAATAAGGCCTAGCTCAAAAAAAAATGTAAACATTTTCCTGCAAATGTCGCAAACTAAAACGGCAAGGAAGGCAATTTTAAATATAAATTACGTACGTTATGGTTATAGATATTTATATGTTCGATCTTTAAAATTATAAGTAACGAAACGAGTAAATATAATTTTATATTACTTTTATATTTGTGTGTTAATTCATTGAAATTTCACTTTTTTTCCTTTAATAATCAACTAAGTAAAGAATTATTTAAAAAATATATATAATATATAAGATTTATTTTTGTTTTGCGGCCAAACGGACGGCTAGCCAAAACGAATACCTGACTTTTTAGGGCCAGACTATAAAACCCTATAAAAATTCGGACTCAAAATATTTAAGACCCAAACCCTGTAATTTATCGGGCATAACGGATGGGTTCATGCGGGCTAACCCGTTTTGACAGCTCTAACTGTAACAGCGTACAATAATTTAAAATTTTCATAAGCTATTTAAAATGACATGACTGCGCCACTACACTATTAATATTTATCCAACACAATAGAGTTTCAATTTGGACACTGATTTTTGATTGTGAGGTGTTTGAAACACAATTAAGAGTTTGTTAAAAGCAAGATTTTTTATTCGATATGAGTCATATTAAAGGAGCATGGCCAAAATTGTATGATGCATATTCGTGCAATTTTACACATAATTCAAAATCACACAACAACTAGGGGTGGACATCGGTCGGGTTCGGGCGGGTTCGGGCCCGAACCTTCGACCCATCCCAACCCTTCGGTTTGTGTATAGCAATCCATTTATGCCTATTTTTCTTCTTCGGTTTGTACGGGTTCGGGTCTTTCGGGTCACGGGTTTATCGACCGGGTATGCGCGGTTTTGAAGATTCAGAAGAAAAAAAAATTGAAAAAACAGTATAGTATCCTCAGATCTGTGTATTCATCAATACATCAACCAAGATGAAGAAGAACAAGAAAACTGAGATTTGAGAAGAATAAGATTAAGAAGAAGCTAAAGAAGTGGAAAGAGGAGGAAGATAGTCTATAGAAAAACAAGAGAGTGATAGAGCATGTTGTTAGCTTAGAGAAGATAATCTAGAGAAGCAATGAGATGATGAAGCTGAAGCATGCCTGCGTTTGCGTTTGAAGAAGCAGGGAGAGAGATTCAAGTTTGCAGGTAGCTTTCAATGAAAATTAAAGGAAAATAAATACTAGTAAATACTAGTGGTAAACATAAATAAATGATATAAAGAAGTACATTAGTCAAAAAAGGTTATCATTATAACTGTTTCAAAACAATTAATAATTAAAATAAATGCAATACAACTGTGAGAGAAAGCCAACAGTTTTCAAGAGAGAGCAGTGGTTTTGCAGTCTATGTGTGGTTTTGCAGGTTGTGTCTCTCAAAAGAGGAAATATTACAGCCTGTGTGAGGGTTTCAAACGTGAATAAAATAAAATATTATAGTGTAACTCGGGCGGGTTCGGGTACCCGCGGGTGAATATCCTTTACCCGCCTCTGCCCATGTCTACCCTTCTGAACCCGCATTTATGACCCGTTTGACCCGCAGACCCGCTTGAACCCACTCAGATCGGGTTTTTTTTCGGTTTTTTTCGGGTTGGGCCGGGTCGCGGGTCCTTGTCCAGCCCTAACAACAACTGTGGTGCAATGCTTTTATGGAGGGTGCCACAACAACAACATTATAGCCGCAATTACTAGTGCCGACAACAATTTTAAATTGAGTTAGTATCTCATCATTTCTTCTACAATGAAGTTTGAAAAAAATTAGGCTTAAATATGTGTTCAGTCCCTGCAAATAGGCGTCAGTTGAATTTTAGTCCCTGTACTTACTAATCCTCCCAAACCTTCCCTGCAAATATTAATCACTTAAAATTTGGTCCAAATTAAGTTAATCCGCCTACGTGGCAGGTGATTAGCGACGTGGCGCTGATGTGGCGTGTAGTGACTGGGTTTGTGTCAGGCTGACTCAGATTTTGGGACGTGAAGTTCCCATTTTGCCCTTAATGTATCCTGAGACCGGAAAATGACGGTTTTGCCCCTGAGTTTCCAACTTGTTCTTCTTCCCTCTCTTCTTCGTTCACGACTTCTTCTTCTTCCTTCTTCCTCTATTTTTCTTCCTCCATTTTCACAAGAACCCTAGGTTGCAATTGTTCTTACCAAAACCCAACAAAGTGAAAAAATATCAAAAGCTTCCAGGTTCCTTTCTTTCCTCTTCCCTACACGAATCTGAACTTCCAAGCTCAAAACATCATAATCCCAGACAACGTAACCTCCTCTTCAATCTCTCGTCCTCCTCTCTTTCTTCCCCCCACTACTGCCGTCCACCGCCACCAACAACAAGCCAGGACAAGGATCTTCACATCCAAACCATATATCTCTTCTTCAGATCTCTCCTTCCTCAGATATCTTCTTCCCTCGCCGCCGAACCGTTTCAAGGCTCACCGATGTCGGCACTTCCTTGGATCGATTCAAAATCGCTGACAACACAAATGGACTCCATCGGAACCGTCGTAAATCTCTTCGTTCCTATCAAAGATCACTGTTCCGGTCAATGTCTCCGCCGACGCTTTCACCGGCGGCTGCTGCGAAAATGTTGTTTCTTTCAAGAAGAAAATTAATAGACGTCAATACGTCATCTTCAACGTCTTCACGCAAAACAAACCCAAATCTGATTCGTGAAAATGTTGTTGCTTTGGATGGATTTGTTCTGACAATGGATCGATAATGTTGTTGTTGGGTCCATTCAGATTGGTGAATAAAGAAGAGAGGGAAGAAGGAATGGAAAGCCATGGTGTTGCTGGGTTAGAGAAGATGTTCTGGACAGGGTCTTCCTCCTCAATTCTCACCTTCATTCACTTTTTGTACAGCATTTTGATTGCTGAATTTTTTTGTTCATCTTGTTTTTTTTCCCTTTCATATGGGTTGTTGTTGTTGCTGTTCTTATGGGTTGTTGTTGTTGCTGGGTTCATTGAGGTCGGTGGTGGTACTGATGGAAGAGAACAGTAGTGGTGGAAGGAAGAAGGAAGGGGGATAATAGTCATTTCATCTTTCTCTACTTTCATTAAGGGCAAAATAGGAAGTTTAGGTGTAAAAAGCTGAGTCAGCGAGATCTTTACCCAGTCACCAGATGCCACGTAGGCGCCACGTCGCTAATCACCTGCCACGTAGGCGGATTAACTTAATTTGGACCAAATTTTAAGTGATTAATATTTGCAGGGAAGGTTTGGGAGGATTAGTAAGTACAGGGACTAAAATTCAACTGAGGCCTATTTGCAGGGACTGGACACATATTTAAGCCAAAAAATTAATAGAGATGTAATCCACTTAGTGCCACTTAGTGGTAAAACTCACTATCTCCTTTTTTGTATCTTTTATCAAATGATATTCTTCATTTATTTTTAAATAAATGAGAGGATCCTTACTCTTTAAACTTGTATCGAGTTAAAGATTTAGGAATTTAGAGTCGAGTTCAATGAGAATGATATTCGTACAACTTTTTGACAACTTTCCCTCATACTTACATTATCTTCTTATTTTCTTTCCATTATCTTTTATCAATAAACAAAGAGGAAAAAAAACTGTCTTAAATGGTTGTTCAAATACTACTCGAGTTTCATCCCCCACCAACTCTCTCACAACTAACTTACTTTAGCCGGTTGAAAGAAATCAGTTTAGCTCCACCACTTGTTTAACAATATCATCATTAGTGTTTCACAATACCTTTAGTAAACATGGTAAAACAGAGAAAAGGAATAAATCGCCAAATTAAAAAGCATCACCTAAAAGTTTTCGATTCAACTCAACATGATTCCTCAATAACATCAAAAGCTTTAACAAAAGGTGACAGAGAATTAAAATTCAAAGTTAAATATAATCTAGAAGAGAAAGGGAACTGAAAAAAACACAGAAAAAACATTTAAATTAAAATTCTACATGGTTCAAATGAAACAAAACCATTATTATATTCTTGAATCTACCTTCTGTTGAAAAGTAAACGATTCAAGATCCTAGACCAACCTGCTTGTAATCGTGGATTCAACCCGTTGGTATATAGTCTTGATTCTCTCTTAATTTCTTCCATGGTTTCCACAAAAGAGTTTAAGCTTCTGATTGGTGGAATATAGAGAAGTAAAGGAACAGCAGAGAAACCCATCGTCAAAAAAAGTTGAAGCATATTTTTCTTTGGAATTCTGCAATAACCAATACAAAGATATTAATCACATAAATAGAGACAAGGTTAGAGAATAAAACTTATATATAGATAGATAAAGGGTATTTGGATTTTGTGCCTTTTTTTCTTTGGATGGGTAAGGTTCAAAGAAAATATTTAACTCAATGTTTAAGAAGAAGGTAGATGGTGTTTGACAAGGTTAGAGAGATAGTGAGATATCCTGGAAAGTTCAAGGCTTTAAAAAGCATAAATTTTTAAGGAATCTATTATAAGAAATTTTTTATTTTAAAAATAAAAATATAAGTCAAACATATTATAAGAAATTTTATTTAAAAAATAAATATATAAGTCAAACAAATGTGAATTTAATAATTACGTAATTTTTTTATGCAAAAGTTGATGAAAATTTTAGGGTTTAGCCATGAATTACTAGATACAAATTATAGCATATCATCAATAACAAAAAAAAAGAACAAGAGATTGTGTACCTTTGAATTAGGTTGATGAAGGATAACCGTAGACAACGCCGACAACTATGAGAGGGGTAACTACCCTCATTCCGTCTAGCTCTAGGTTTTCTCACCAATCTTCAGAATAATTAACCGTCTAATGGGATGACGTTTAAATAGCTAAACGGCTGAGGGCAGGGACCTCTCATTGGGCTTATCTAAATGGTCCAACCCATCACGGTCCATTTAGTAACAAAAGCCCAATCACTCAAATTCATCATATAATTAGTGCTTAACACAATAGACCATAATTTATATTATGACATCAACTTATAATAATTGATTATTGTCAATCCATAATTGATTAATTAAATAATTAATCCAACAATCTCCCACTTGGATGACAATACTCAATTACTGCAAAAATAAAAAAAATTCACTTGTCATAAAGAATTTAAAAATTTAAAATTACATGTATGGTCAAAGCACTAATCATTCAAAAGAGAAGTAAGCTTTAATGCTGCAGAAATTGAATCCGATAGGGAAAACAAATCATACAGATCAAAGACCCACTTTTCTAACAAACGATGAATCTATAGTGACACGTTTGAATTAAAAAGAATATGTCACTAAAGAATAGCCCAAGCATTTTAAAAAATGCTATAACAAACTCCCACTAACCCAAAATAACATAGACTTGATCAAATCATTATGAGTTACAATACTCATATATATAAGTCTGTGGTTAGTGGTTCTGCCAATGAGTTTTCAATATTACAGAAGTCCTATATCCACCTAGGTACACGAATAGTAATTACTTATAGGGATAGCCTATTAAGAGTGTAATTACATATAGTCAAAATCAATAAATGTTCTACGACATTCAATTAATCCAAGTTTTACAAAAAAAATGTGACTATGAAAATCCATAAAAGCAAAATAGGAAATTCAATAATCCCCAAATTGGATTAACATAGACACGTAGTTTAAAGAAAAATATGTGGATTAATGTGGCCACTAGAATGTCAATAACAAAAGAACATTTATGATTATCTCAAATTATAAGTACCACAAGAACACAATATCATACTCGATAGGAGTATTGATATTATACATTGTACTTACTATTTATGACCTCATAAAATGTGGAATGTTGGTAAAACAGAAGCACAATATATATTTGCATGCTACGAGGTTATTGTGCATATTCCAACAAAATTGACTTAAGCATCCAATTATGATGCTCATTGAGATCGATAGAATTTTAACATATATCTCAATATAATAGAATGAGACTAAAGTTTAAAGTCTCTTAAGCTATGCCATATTTTATAGTGTGCACAAGAGTATATGGCGATAACAACAATAATATTGTGTACACATTTCTCTTGATCTCACATATATATATATATATAAACAAGAGTGAGATTTCTCATTTGAGCTCATAATATATAATATTGTGTACACACTCCCACTGATCCCACACATATATATAAACAAGAGTAAGTGGGATTCTCATTAGTGATCACTGATACAAAATATTATAATAATGTAATATTCAACAGTGGGATACTCAATTACTAGTGCAAGATTATCAACATAAGTGGTTATATAATTTTAGCCAATAGAGTTTTATGAACTCAACCACATATTTTGCACATGAGCATAGCAGAATTATTAACACAAGTGGTAACTCAAGAATAATATGAAACCCCCATAAATACATATTTTATCAATGGCAGATATTATCAAGAATTGGGTTTCGTAGTTAACCACATATTCTGCATTTAGAATTAAGGAGAACGTAAATTTTCATTTAAGAATTTTATAACATAAGATCTCCTTTTCACAATTAAAATTCCACAGAATTTTATAAACATAGTAACCGTTATATGACAGAGTATGATGATTATATAAAAAATTTATCATCATATGAGCGAGATGAGTCTCTAAAAATAGGATATAAGACTCTGTTCACAATTTTAATAACTCACTCAAAACTCAAATGCTACAATTTATACTTACACAAATTTGAGAAACAATTAGGTTACAAGCAGCGGAAATACACAAAACTTATATTTTATTATTATTGAGGATATAAGAGAAAATAGTCATAAGCTTCCATAAGTATTAAAGAATAGCAATAGCATAACTAATATCCTCAATATAAGTCTCAACAAAAATTTCATATCTAAAATATGAAAAACAAATAAATATATTTGTTTATGAGATATAGTTAGTTGACATGTAGAATTTTTCTCACTTGTTGAAGAATGATATTTTCTCCACTTGGTGGAGAATGATAGTTAAACTATCTTACCCACAAAAGGATGATTATGTTAAGTAATGTCATACCGATAGGGTATGTCCATCACGTTACACAATACATAGCAATGATTCTCCCACTTGATAGAGAATAGACAATGATAGTTGAATTAAAAGGTCTCAAAGATATTTTAAATAAAATATTCAACTATTTCTCTATCACAAAATGATATGTTAAGTAACGCCACACCGATAGGGTATGTCCGTCACTCACATAACAAAGGGATAGTAGCAATCCAAAATATTTATATATATAAAAAAAAATCACATTTAGGTAGAAATTTAATTCAAAATGTAATAATATTGGATTGCAAAAATTTATACAATTTTCTACATGTCTTTAATAGGGTAACTTACTTATTGTAATCTCATTCAAGAACCTTAAGGATAATAATAAGTAAGAACTATATCATCACAATGTACAATTCTTATGTCTCAAAATTTAAACATTGATAGAGTATTATAATTGACATAAGTATAAACATTTTAGGTACATTGAATAATAACAATTATATTAATAACAACACACCGATAGGGTATGACTGTTACCAATATAATGCTAATCTATTTAACAAAATTCGCATAATTGTACCCACGATGGGTGAGATTACAATTATACAAATAAATAATGTTTATGCTTAAGAGAATATGATACAATAATATCATGCATAAACAATTATACTTAAATTTACTCAACTTCGGTCATATTCAAATGATAGAAAAAATGTGCTTAACAATATTTTAAATTAGCACATCATAAATATGACTTTAGAATTTCTTTTATATGAAGTAGTATAATAACAAAAGTTATTATTTGGAATAGAAGTGTGTCAAATGGTTTTCTAATTTATCCAGAATAGAACTCTTAGAATAAAATTTTCAATACTCCCACTATAAATTAGAAAGAACATAAATACAAAATGGAGCATTATAGTAAGAAAATAGTATATAACAACAGAGTTCTGTTTAGAATATTCTGAAAAAGGATTTCACTTCTATATAGAATATCATAATTGCTCAACAAAAGAGAAGAAAGACTAAATTTCTTCATATATGCAATAATAAGCAATAAGTCACAAGAGGATAAAATAATTAAATCACAACATACCTCGAAGAGTGTGACATTCATCCTTATACTTAGAGCCAATGACTGTTGATGACTTAACGAGAATATCTTATAATATAGTCATCTCAAAATATTCATCAATGGAGAATAAGCAATTGTAAATAAACATATGTGAGACTCTAATTATAAATGAATATGATTTATATAAGAATTCAGATGTAAGGATGATAAATATTTTCAAAATTGCCTCAATTCTTAATAAGTTGTTCTGATAATAGTTAACAGATAAACAACAAAGAGGCTTACAAATTTTAATTCATCATTAGAATTTTAGCATAAAAAAAATGCAACCACGCCTCATTCATAGTTCAACATAATTGTGATCCAAATATTTAATTGCGACAAGACACACTAATAGTATTTATCACAAAATTTAGAGTAATAAATTACGGGTCTAGATTAGAGAGTATAGCAGAAAGCATAATGTATATTAAAGAGAAATATGTCAATATTATATTCAATTAATATAAATGACATATATATACAACTCACTATACTCATTTTGAAAACAAAATATTATGAGGACCCTTCAAAACAATTTGTGACAAAAATCAAAGACAAGTGTCTTAGTTTAAATATGTTGCCAAAAGAATGATCAATTAGTGAACTTTGGATCTTTATGCTAAGACAATATGAATTCAAGAATATCTTACATTAGAATATTTATAATGCCAAGAATATTTAAAATCGTAAAATATAAATTAATTATACTTGGCATTAAAATTAACAAAATTGAGCCTTCTATAAATTCACAATAGTAAATATAAGAGAGAATTTTCAAAAACAGTTTAAGCTCAAATATTGAGAATACATGATTTGAAATAAATTATTCTCAATTTAATCGATATATGATCTTTTCAAGATTTGACAAAATTTTGAAATCCATGCATCAAAAAATACAATATCAACAATTCTCAAAAAATATATTAGTTTGTACAAGATATTTGAGACAAGAATATAATATTGAGTCTAAAGATTCTTCACAATACTAACACTTTAAAAGAATAATTTACATAAGTGTTATATTTTAGACTCAAATCTAAAGAATGCATGATTTAAAAGAACATATGATTCTCATATCAATTTACATAAAAAAAAATTAGAGATTTCAAAAGTAATTTAAATCCCAAATTTTAAGGGTATAAAATAAATCAAATCTTCTGAATATTTTGGGCACAAGATAAATTATATTTATATCCCAAAATAATATAATATAATATTTACTAGTTAATTAGGGATGTAAAATTCCTCATTGACACATCAATCTCAAGTTTGAGACTGAGATTTCTCATAAATATCAAACAAGAGTAAGGAATATTCATATAATTTTCACACACACAAAAAAAAATGAGAATATAATTTAATTATCCCCCAAATAATAACATATAAAAAATATTTATAAGTGTCAAATAAATGTGCCAAAATTATAAGAATAGTAAACAACATTTATTTGGCATTTAAAGCAAATAAAGTTTGGAACTTTAGAAAATGGCACGCGCTAACACATGTCTGGTTAAAATATTTGGGTCGGTTTATCTTAAAACAGGTCGGAAGACCCGAGAATGGACCTGACGGTTTCTCTCTATTCCGGCTTTGTAACACGCAACGGAATTCACCACGATTGGGAGATTAGAAGAAGACACTTATCAATTTTGATGATCATCCATATCACAGATTCATAGTTGAATTTGTATATTACGGTTTCAAATTTGTAAAGTAGCATATGACATGGATACAAGATGTGATTTTAACAAATCATGATAGGCACACAATACATACGATTCATGTATTCAATGAAGAATATTATATATAATTCAGTCAGTGATTTAACGTGCATAATACATGTTTCTAATTCATTGACGGATAACAAGATTATACCATTAACAGTGCATCGCCGATCAACAAATTTATTTTTGGGTAAAATACGATCGATTGCGGTTATGGAATATTAAAATCAATCGATTAACAGCAATAGCTATAAAAGTATCTAATTGACTCTGATACCAATTGATGAAAATTTTAGGGTTTAGCCATGAATTACTAGATACAAATTATAGCATATCATCAATAACAAAAAAAAAGAACAAGAGATTGTGTACCTTTGAATTAGGTTGATGAAGGATAACCGTAGACAACGCCGACAACTATGAGAGGGGTAACTACCCTCATTCCGTCTAGCTCTAGGTTTTCTCACCAATCTTCAGAATAATTAACCGTCTAATGGGATGACGTTTAAATAGCTAAACGGCTGAGGGCAGGGACCTCTCATTGGGCTTATCTAAATGGTCCAACCCATCACGGTCCATTTAGTAACAAAAGCCCAATCACTCAAATTCATCATATAATTAGTGCTTAACACAATAGACCATAATTTATATTATGACATCAACTTATAATAATTGATTATTGTCAATCCATAATTGATTAATTAAATAATTAATCCAACAAAAGTTACCACTTTTAATTGTTTGAACAATGCCTCAATGACACTTATTAGTATTTTTCTTTAAAAATAATTATATATAAAATATATTTATAAATACATGTATAATTTATTTTAGAAGACAAGTATACTTTTGTTGTCAATATAAGAGATACATCATACCATGTCATGGTGAGAGGCATATAAAAAATAGAAAATAATTTTATATGAGAATCTGAGTTTGATTCGGAGTTGGACAATTTTTTGTTAGATTTTATTTAGTTTTTGGTTGAAATTTAGATTATCAGTCATCCTTCCCTGGGAAAGTGAAGAATTAAAGCAAAAAAGGAGAGTATAATTATTTCTCAATGTTCTTATTTGTGGTGTTTTGCGTTTTTTGTTTGCTGAAATGTTGCATTCATTCCTCCCAAGTTGCACACAATTTTTAATATATAGTATGTCAGTATTTCTACCTTTATAATATATTCTATATACTAGATAAGACAATAATATGCCTATATGATACATTACCCTCGGGAAAAAATTATATTTAATTTGTTAACAGTTATAATTTAAATTAATTTAAAAAAATACAGTTTTTTTTTTTAACAAAGGTCTAGAAAATACCATAAAACTGAGGAGGGGGTCCGAACCCAATTACACTAAAGAATTACACAAAAGCCAGTCTAAGACAAAGTTGACATATGTTATCTCTAAAAAGCAAATCATGGCAGACATAGGTGATATAAAGACAAGAATTCTGCTCTTCCCCAGCACAAAACACTCGCGTCCTGCAGCCATGTCCAAAATGCCCATGCGTTAGTTAACTAGCGCAAGTGTAAAATAATGCGCAAGTTAAATTAAGTGGCGCACGTTAAGTTAAGTGGCGTGAGTTAAGTGGCGCACAGTGGCTAATTTTTTTTGCTTGTTCATTTTATTCTAAATTATTAATTTTCTAAATTATTTGTTCACTTTATTCTAAATTATTTATTTGCTATATTCTAATTTATTTCTGCACTTAAAATAAATTCGAAATTAGAAAATAAATTCGATTTTATTTATTCAATACATAATCATAAACATAAAATAAATGCAAATATATACACAAATAAAAAACAAAATTAATAAATATAACTCTTGTTTTATTAATATCATTCAAAAATTACAATAATCAATACATATATTTTATTTGAATTCACTAATCTACTTATTAACTTTTTACCTTATTAGGGTAAAAAGTTATTTTTACCCTCTTCGGTATATAGCAATAGCTCTTGGGGAAAATAGTGATCAGTCCTGTTAGGGAAAAAGACATCAAGATCCCTTGAGGTAAATTTAAATTTGGTTCCTTTTATACTCCCATGATGATTCTTTTTACCCACGGTAAAAAGATTTTGGGAGTAAAAGGAAGCAAACCTAATTTTACCTTAAGAGATGATGTCTTTTTCCCCAACTCGACTGACCACTATTCCCCCCAAGAGCCGCTACTATATACCTAAAGGGGTATAAAGAGCCTAGAGACTATAGAAGCAAAAAAGAAGAAGAGAAAGAGGGGGAGAGAGTGGGAGGAGATAATGTGAGGAAAAGAGGAAGTTTGTAAGGGTATTTATAAGTAAAAATGATAACCTAGTTTGTATCTACCATAAATATGGTAAAAAAAACGTGTAAAAGTGATTAAAAACGTGTTAATTGAATGTTGAAAACCTGTCAAAAGTGAAAAAACGTTTGTTCTTCAGTTTTGACCACCAGCCAACATGCGTGAGTTAACTCGCGCAAAGGCTCAGTGGTGCGTGACTTAAGTCACGTAGAGCTTATATGGTGTGTGAGTTAAGTCACGCAGCGTGAATTAACTCACGCAGGGGTATATTTGAAAAACATGTTGGGCGCAAGCAAAATGTGATGGGGGAAGAGCAGAATTCTAAAGACAATGATCAAGGTTTTTGTTCTCAATAGGTCAGAAGACCAATTCCATGTTGACGCATGGACTATACTTACACTTCCTTAAGGCTTAACACTGATGGAACACGCCAATTTCAGTACACCGCGTCGCTTCTAAGCACGCCTCCGTGCGAGGATCACTTTACACGTTTCCTCTAACTGCTCCCTAATAACACGCCGTAAAATCCGTAGACAATTATTCTCAAGCTAATCTATGTAAGGGTGACTTAACTTCACCCTCAAGGTATGATTCACTTTTCACAACACTTTATACACACTCTTTCTCAGTTCCATCACTGATTTGAGCGTTGGAGTACAAACGTGCATGCAGACACCTTTCATTCCACCGCGAAGACTCATCGTCACCGTACCGGAGCACGTTCCGCCATTGTTGCCTCTCATCCATCCTCACCGAACATATCAGTTTTAAATAATGGTCGTGGTCGCGTCAAAATTTTCGCGATTTCGGCTGTAATGGAAATTGCGATACAAATAACGGTTTTCGCGGTGTGAATTAATCACAACGTTGCACATATCTTATTAAAATTATTTATATTAGCATCATATGGTACAATTGCAAAAAATCTGGTACAAAAAATCAACCGAGGCTAGATAGCCAAGAAACGATTCGGTGGGAGAAGCCATCTCTTGGACGTTACGAGTGCAACATTGATGCCTCCTTTGTCATCTATGAACAAGGGAGGCATTGGGATGTGTATCGGTGTTGATGTAGGAGACCTTGTCCTCGCGAAAACTTCTTGGTTCTCTCCTCTTTGTGATGTTGGTATCAGAGAAGCAGTTGGTTTGCACACGACTTTGGAAAGGACATTAGACTTTCAATTTGATAATATAGATTTTACTCTTGACTATAAGAAGGTCGTATATGCCTTAAGAACATGTGTAGAAGATAGTAGTGAGTTTGATTGTATTATTAATGCTTGTAGACAATTGTTTCAAAGCAGATTTCAAAACTCTCATGTCGAGTTTAATTGGAGACAAGCTAATGGGGCTACTCACGAGTTAGCTCAGATAGCCCCACGTAATGCTAGCTCCCACACATATGATGATGTACCCTCATGTATTTGGCATATTTTAGCTAGTAAAATGCATTGATTTGTTTCATTCAAAAAAAAAAAAACATAAGAACTTGACAGCAAAAGTTTCACATTTCTTTCCAAAAATTATCAAACTTCGAACCATAGCAAAACAGAGTCAACACTAACATACAAATGATGCAATAAAGATTTAACCACATTAAACTAACATACAAATGATACAATAAAGTTTTAACCACATTAATTTTATTTAGTACATAAGAATATGCATTCATCCTATCCATAACCAAAGACTCAAATTTGTACTCCAAGATGCTATATCCAAAATATAACTGCAAGTATACATTCATCCCATAGCAAAGGAATTGAAGATCCTGAAACAAAATTCAATTCCAGTATATAGAAACAACATTAAAGCAGTGTAATTCCAATGGAATAAACCTCATATGTGGTCAAACAAATGGGAACGTAAACGGAGACATTTTTCCATTTATAATTTCTGAGAGAAAAACTAGCAATTGACAATTTAATGCAGGGAAGGTAACATTGATAGATTTACTTAAGGGTACAATAATAGTTATACAAGATTTATAGACTTTCAAGATATAAATAAGCATTTATAATGTAAAAATACAAACTCTTACCTCATAATCAATTATTCAATACAGGTATCGAAGAGTTTTCAGTTAATCATCAATTTATGAGATTATGAGATTGGTAGTATTGGATGACAGATTATTGAACACTGAAAAATGCAAAACTAATTGTAGAAATGTTCTTGTTACACTTACACATATACCAATAATGGTGATATTAAAATTGTAATAAGGTTAATGAATTTCAGTAGTTAAAAAAGCAACTACCCCATGGTTAAAAGTATTCATGATTCAGTTAAACCTTGCAAATTAAAACAGCAGAGTAAGAGAGAACAAAAGTACCTTCCGATCATTCATCACTTGTGAGCAACTAGCCATGTACGTCGATCACTGCTTCCACCACTTGAAGATTCTCAGTATTAAAGCATTCAAGAATTTTGAGTAGATTTCTCTCCAAGACGGTAGTAACAAGATTGAGCCTATAAAGCCAACGAAACTAGTGAAAAATCCTATCCCCATGCTCATGTATAATGCCTCTAAAAATATTGAATTGCCATATGCTGCATCAATTGTTGGCACTTCATGTTTTGCTGGCTCTTCTCCTGGACATTTTATATCAAGTGGTTTTCCACAGAGGTTGGAATTTCCTTCAAAACTAGAAGCGTTAAATGTCTGCAGCTGCGTTGCAATTGGAATTTTTCCATAGAGTTGATTGTATGACAAATCCAACATAGTGAGGCGATCAATATGAGCTAGACTGGAAGGAATTCTGCCTGAAAGATTATTTCTTGAAAGATCAAGAAATTCAAGTGACTTAAAGTTTCCTATCTTTGAAATGATCTCCCCACTAAGATTGTTCCTTGACAAATTTAAAGATATCAATCCAAATAGGTACTCCATTTCAGTTGGTATTTCCCCTGTAAGTGTGTTGCTTGAGAGATCAATGCTTTTTAAAAACTTGTCTGCATTTCTGTAACGTTGGCTTACACCTTTCCATGTCAAGGTTAAGTAGGAATCATAATTTTCACCAAACAACCCATTGTTGAATCTATAAAAGTGCTCCATTGATGGGGTTGAGCTAGTCAAGTCTTGAGCCATTGAAGTAAAATTCTTTACACAAGTTGGGATTCCTCCTGATAAATTATTTCGTGATAGGTCTAAGACTTGAAGTTTTCTCAAATAACAAAGATTTGAAGGTAAACTTCCATAAAAGTTATTGGATTGAAGGCTTAAGATTTCTAATTGGTGTAAATTTTGTCCAATCCATGAAGGTAATGGACCATTAAACATATTTTCTCCAAGATCCAACCAAGCCAACTTCTTTGCGCAATTCTTCAATGAGGAAGTAAGTTGTCCGCTAAAACGGTTATTTCTTAACATCAAAGCCTCCATGTTAACAAGGGCACCCATTGAGAAGGGAATCTTTCCTGACAACTCGTTATTGCTCATGTCAACATATTGTAATGAGGTTAAATTATCCCAACAATCAGACAACTCACCCTTTAATTGATTGTTTGATAAATCCAACAATACCAAATTGTTAGGCTTACTTTTGCGGCATAGGAAGGTATCAAAATTTGAAAATTTATTATTGGAAAGACACAATGATGCAGCTTGCAATAAAAAAGAGGGAAGGGAACCTTCAAATTTATTTGAACTCAAATCTATTTCAATAAAGTTGGTAAGATTGAGTTCCAAATCTGGAATCCTGCCTGTAAGATTGTTATTTGAAATGTTGAATAGTTCCAGTGTTTGCAGTTTTCCCCAAAACCAGTGAGGGATTGGAGGTAGACCACCAACATTTGAAAGGGAAAGCAAGGACAAATCATTTTGTGTTTGAAGCCAATTAGGAAATCTATAATCGAGATTGCAAGATGATAGACGCAAGTCACTTAATTGAAAAGGAGGAACCCAACCATAACTAACCTTCACCGTTAAAAAATTGAGACAAATGCAAGACATCCAAATTGGAGAGGTTAGTGAAATGAGATTCAGAGACAACGCCGTCAAAATAGTTTCTGCCCAACCTCAAAATCTCCAACTTTGTAAGAGATTTGATGCTTGCAGGTATTTCTCCGATTAACTGGTTGTCGTGGAGCTCCAACCTTCTCAAAGATGACAATATTGAAATGTCTGGTAACATCCCCGAAATCCGATTTCCTGATAATACTAGTTCTTGTAACGAGGACATATTTCCAATGCATTTTGAATAATTATTATGGATAAAACCTGAAAGCTCTCCACTCAAGTGGTTATTATCTTATCTGCTTCAAATGACTGCAAGGTGCATATAGTTCCAATGGATTTCGGAACCTTTCCTTCTAGACTATTGTCTGAGAAACCGAGATACGCAAGTGAATGCATTATGTTGCCAAAATCATCAGGAATGGTACCTCTTAACAAGTTATAAGAAAGGCGAAGATATTGAAGATTGGAGCTGTAGTTAAGCACCCAATGGAATATCATTGATGATGTCAACTGATTATCAGAAAGATCAAGGACAATGAGAGAACTAGCAGAAAAGTTCAAATGAGAATCATATAAAGGAAGCACATTGGCATCAGAAAGGTGACATTCACGTAGATGCAATTTTTTAAGGCTTGGAAGCCTCATTAGAAATTGCAGGCTGTGAATAGAAGAATCGTTGAGATTTTGAACACGACTCAAGTCAACTTTTCTTAGAGAAGAGAGTTTTAATAGCCACTCAACATTGCTTTGACTCTGGCTTTTAATTTTAAGATCATAATTATAAGACAGTATAAGAGACCGCAACAATGAAAGATTTCCGAGTTGGAATGGAATTTCTCCAACGAGTTCATTGTTGCTAAGATCAAGGTGTTGTAATTGTGATAGATTGCCAAGTTGAGAAGGAATCTTCCCAACATAACGACCGTATGAAAGATCAAGGTATTGTAGGTTGCTAAAGGAGCCAATAAATGTTGGGATTTGACCATTAGTAATCAAATAACTGAGGTCTAGATATTTTAGATGTTGTAACACATTTATTGAAGGATTAATGTTACCACTCAAATAGTTTGTTTCTGAACCATGCAGATCAAGGCTTTGAACATAACCTGTTTGATTGATGCATTGAATTCCTAACCATTGGCAACAATCTGCATCTGGCTCGTCCTTCCATGAGGACAACATGCCAAAATTATCTTTGAGACCTTGTTTGAACGCGAGGAGTGCATGTCTCTCCCTCTCTTTGCACTTCATGTCTCCATTCTCAGTTGCTGAGTTGAACCCAACAATGAAGGACAACACCAAAAGTGCATGAAATATGATAATACAATAGTTTCTCATCATTACCAACAAAATAAAGCTAAGATTCTTTAATAGATATATTTTCAAGAGTTATACAAACACACACATATATACACGCACAAACTGTTCACAACCAACAGAAAAAACACTGATACAAAAAAAAAAAAAAAAAAAAAACTATTGTTTTTTTTTGCTTGGCTGGTGGACGAATTTTCTAAGAACCATTTTCCAAATTCGTTTTTCATCACAATTAACCATTTTCCAAATTCGTTTTTCATCACAATTGTTTTTTTTTTTTTTTGTGGTCGGGGTTCGAACTCCAAACTTTACCTATATTATGCATTCTCTATATAAACTTAGTTAAGCTCACGATGACTCATAATTGTTTTTTTTCATCACAATTATTAATCAATTTGTATTTTGTGGATATATTTTATTTAAGAATTCAAACGTGAAATCTTGACATAAGCACACTTCATGGACCGAGGCTAATAACTCACCAACCCGAGTGAGTTATTTCTTCAAGATACTTGATTAAAGCCATTTTTTTTCTTTTTAAGAAATTGAAACCAATTTTTTTATCGTCCATCCATTTAATCCTCAAAATATTTCCAGAGTCAAAGATAAGATTTTTTCATTTGCAATCTCAATTCTAATTTGACAACAACCCCTATTTACAAGTTGCTCACATACGTGTGGAATGGAAAAATGGAATTCTAAATTAATGCACATGGAAAATATTTTCAAATGTTACAGTAGGCGTCCGAGCCCCCCGATCAAGATCTAACGGACTATAATTTAATGGCATAACCAACGTAAAAAATACGTGATGGAAATGTTGATTTGGTGCACCGCAATGCACGGCTATGACAAATACATAATATTCCAACAGGAGAGAATCCCAACTCAAAAGAAGAAGGAACATGAACTGGGTCCAACAAAAAAGACCAAGAGACTTGTAATTTGAAATGTTAACACGTGTTAGAGCAAGAAGAAGAGTGCAAACGAAATAGCTAGGAAAAAGTGACCCCAAAAACATTTTAAAAGAAAAGGAGGCTACAGTCTTGTCAAAAACAGAAAAGAAAAGGAGGCAATGGATCATAAAATATTAATTTTTGGGTTAATAGATCTTTACCCCCTGTAATATAGGTCATTTTCGGTTTTCCTCTGTAAAACATTTTGGCCAAACAAAAACCAATTTTATTTTATTTTTTAAGAAATTTTCGTTTCTGTTTGGCCTATTAGGGGGTAAATCAAAACAACACGCCTACTTTTTAATATTTATTATTTAATTGATTTATTGCCTTTTATTAGAATCTTTATATAATACAAAAGGATACTTCTATGAGCATAAGTACACGTGGCGCCTCATTTTGCTTCTAGCATTTAATGCTCCTCAAACAAATTTTTTGCAATGCATAAGACCTTTGATCAAGATAGTTGCCTTAATTATGTATTATGTAAATATTTGATTAAAAAATGGTATCAAATATACAGTATTGTTTTATGTACATGTGCATTTTGCCTTAACAATATGTATTATATACATTTTAATCTAACCGTATTTTATGTTTATGGAGGAATCCAACCGTATTGTATACGTACGATATTATTATATACGTTTCATTCCAGACTAAAGTTTTTTTTTCTTTTCCACTCTAATTTCGACTCTAATTGACCGATCAATTTTACATATTAGTTACCGATATTTGTTGTGATTACTCGGAGATAACTTAATTATTGTGTACTTTTTTTGTTGAAGGAATTAATTATTGTATACTCTTTCTGAAATTTTTTTAATCTTCGGAAATAAGATTTATCTTAAATAGGATCAACGTTAAGTACATCGTATCAAAACAGAGTACCACTTTTATATATCATCGTATCAAACTAATTTTTTAAGTCTCCGAAAAAAATGTCGTCCGTATACACTGTTTTTAATCAGAAAAAAATAGCAATTGGCAATACCTTTTTTTTTGGCAATTACTCTGTTTGGACTCCAATGTTTTTTATTTTTGCCATATTGTTTTTTTTGTTTCCGTTTTTTTTATGATATCATGCTATTGCCGTAGTCAATACATAATTAATTTGGTTTACAAATATGGTAACTTCTTTCTTAAAAAAAAAAAAAAAAATATATATATATATATATATATATATATATATATATATATATATATATATGGTAACTTCTTTACCATTTCATCACCGATTTTTCTACACCATATGGTGTTGCCCACTCAAAGCAATAATGATTTGGTCAAATGATTAGTGTTGCCGCACTCAAGGAGTTTTTTTTCTTATTTGGAAATAGTTGATTGATATCATGTAGTAGTAGAGTGTATAGAAGGAAAATAGTTGATTAATGGTTAATTTGCAATCAAGTGCTACAATAATCTCTATTATAAACATTTCCCCTATTTTATTTTGATAGTACACATGGGCATGGCAACTTTACAATGATATGTGCATTTAATGTTTTCTTTCATCTACACACCAACATGTTTTTTTTTAGGGAATATACACACCAAAATGTCAAGTGCTAAAATTCGGACGAGTATTTATTGTACCAGGATTGCAACCGAAAATTTAGGAAAACAAAGGGTAATGAGTTTCTTATTTTTATTAATAACAATTGTGACTAATCAATTAAAATTTCTATTGACAATTATAATCAACTTAAAAAATTACTGTTTTGTTTTTTGAAAATTTTAGTATTTATAAAATTGTTGCTACATTGTTTAAAATTTTAGTGTTTGAGTTTATAATTTTATGCCACGATATTTGATAGTGACAATAATTTTTTTTAAGGAATGTTTATTTGCCTTAACTATTAAGGATGCATTGAAGAAAAAAAAACAAAAACTTATTTAAAAATCATTGATATATGTCTTATTTTCCTTGACTTCAGTGGAAATGATATGCCTCAATTCGTACAATTCTATGCCTCAATTCGTGAAAAATAAATTAGCACAATTGTACGGATTCATAAACAGAAAAAACAAAAAGATTAGCACAATTCATTGTTCTTTTTAAGAAAGAAAGTTAGAATTCAATGGTATGGTTGATCATGCAAGTTGAGTAAAGAGCTTATAATGAAAATAGAATAAATGGAATGTTTTATTCAAATTGTTACCTATTTTGAAAACATGCTAATAATGACAATAAATAAAAATTAATTGTATTAACTTTGTAGGGATGTAATTCATCTATAAAATAAAAGATCTAATTCATTTTCACTTCATTCTGAAATTCATTCTCAAATTTCAATATTTTTCCCAAAACCTTTCTTTAGGTTTATTGAAACGTTTTCTTTATTTTAAATTCTTTTTCATGGAATCAATTTCTCAATATCCCTCTTTTTGTTGTTCAACTTTGGTTTGTTCATATATTTATTAATTCATTTTCACTTCATTCTGAAATTCATTCTCAAATTTCAATATTTTTCCCAAAACCTTTCTTTAGGTTTATTGAAACGTTTTCTTTATTTTAAATTCTTTTTCATGGAATCAATTTCTCAATATCCCTCTTTTTGTTGTTCAACTTTGGTTTGTTCATATATTTACACAATTTTCTATTTTCAAATTTAATTATAACACATCAGTTGCTTTTTTTTTTTATGGAAAAAAAAGATGTTCATCTATTTTGGTGGTGAAGCTTATCATATTTACTATTTGTCAATTCTTTTTTTTTTTTTTAAGCCAACTAGAAAATATAATAAATAAAAACAAACAGATACAAAGACTGTGGGACATTGGACCTGACCCAGGTATAACCCAAACGGAAATACAACGTGATAAAACTGTCCAAGTGGTACAACTCTAATCTATCATAAGAAAAATACACTAATCACTTGCGCTACCCAGCGACCCGCGTACGGGTGCGAAACCAGGTAACAAAAAAAGCGTGAAAAGTGGACATCCGCAAAGAACAAATTTGACCATTTATGTTGTCAATTCATTCATTTGTGTTGTACTCTTTTTTTAGTATATTTATGTTGTACATTTTTTAAACAAATTTGACCATGGACATGAATTGACCTCCTTTTGCCAATTCGTGTTCAAAAAAATTCTCAATAAAAAAATACCGGAACATATTTGAAAAACAAAATTTCAATTTAAAATTAAATGTCCGGACATATAGACTTGCCACTAAAAGATTGTGATGAAATTATTAGGTACCTTGAAGTTTTGTTTGATATTGTGTTTTCGTATATAAAATGGATATTGTGTACAAAGTTACTTTTCAAAGATTAAAGTTGAATTATATCACTAAATTTTTGGAATTTAATGGTATTTTTCAATATAATTTAAGAAAACAAAATTAATAAAATATAGCATTTGGCTTTGCTTAAAAAATATAGCATCAAACGAGTAAATTCCTTTTTCTTAAATTTTAGTTTTTTGGATGTCATTGGTTTTTTTTTTTATTGTTTTACGGTTTATTAAACATTTGGCTTGCTTCAAATCAAAAGTACACGTGACATCTTCACATTCTTCATCTCATTTAATGCTTATTTATCATCCAATTAAATTGAATCATGACTCATTTATTTTTTATTAGCCAATCACTTTTCAACCGTGATAATGAATAAAATCTTATGTCTTTCATTTGTAAATAGTATTTAGGACAGTTTTCAAATTAAAAATAGAAAATTATAGATATTTTAAACATCTTTTCTAACAAGTTTTTTTAAGCTAAAAATTTAATAAGAAAAAATGAAAAATAAAAAAACTGAAGGACATTAACTTAACCCAATATTCTGTCCAAAAAAGAAAAAAAAACTTAACCTAATAAACAATTATGGACATGCACCGGATTAAAAAAATTGGCAACACAATATTTTCCATTAATTTCTATGATTTTCTTTGTCCCAATTATCTTTACTGTCATCTTAAATTTCATTTGAAAATATTCTAACTATTCATTGCTTTCTAATTTTTTTCCAGAAATATTCAAATATAGAAATAATCTTATTTTAAAAAGATTGACAATTTTTTTCGACATGGTCATGTTGATAAAGTTTGGTAAAACTTTGGTTTTAGAAAATGGGCATCCAAACTTCATTGTTATAATCTTCGGTTAGTAGGTGAATTGACTGACTCAACCCATACCTAATAATGAATAGTCGATGGTATTTGGTTTTTTAGACATTTTTGCTAGGATAATGATCTTAATTGATTTGATTTGATCTTTATATATGTTCTTTTTTCTTAAATTTGTCATGTTCTACATTTTTTTATACAAGAATGTTATGTTCGACATAATACTGATCCTTATATAACAATATATTATTCTTGGAGTTATTTTGGAATAAAGATATAAATCAATGATTCGGATTCCATTTTCATAAAACACTATCATAAATTATTGTCAAAGAAATCAATATATCATGTTCCATTTCCGTCATTTTTGAATATGAATCAACCATTAATGTAAAAAAATTAATCAATCCATGTATTTGACTTCTCTTGCTTGGAGTGGAAATTTTATATCATCAAATTATAAAATGTATAATTAAATTAAAGGAAGGATTAAATGACAATAAAAATTCATGAATGAATTTATATGAAAAATAACCGTTCAAATAAGGCTTAACAAAAAGATTCAAATAAGAATATGTAGATTTTACAATGATTAAAGAGACAAATATGTCTTGATAATAATAAAAAATGTATAATTACTTCAATGAAAATAATAGGTAAAAAAAAGGACAATTATATGAAAATATAAAAGGTTTTTTTTTTCTTAGCAACTAATTGGGTCTCAGTTTTTACATTAACCCATAAATGTAAATTTTACAATATCATATTTCTAATCAATTATTTAATAGAAACGTAGAAGTCACAATTGACACATTAACATATATCCTTTAAGTGTGAGACTTTATACATCTGTGATCTGTTGACAGTCAAATAAGTTTAAAAGGAGGCACGACATGGTTAAAAAGATGGATTGATGGTGTTTTCACGGAGGGAAGTTTATGTTCCTATCTTTTAAGAAATGAGAAAAAAAATAAGAAAGAAAAAGAATAAGAATACGAGAAAGAAATTTGAACAATAAAGAAATGGTAGAAGAAAAAAAAGTAGCGTGTTTTGTCCATAAAAGTATTGGAAATAGAGTAAGTTACTGATAATTTTATGGGTTAGTTAAAAGAGTTGGAGATTTAAGAGTAAATAAACTCTGTTAAAAAATAGACTCGGTTAAAAAAGGGCACATCATTTTAAAATGTCTTATAATCACGTACTTTTTTTTAAGGGAATAATCACGTACTTTTTCTACTCATCATAACACATATGTATTTTTCCATTAAGTGATTCAACCAAAGACCAAAATGTGAAGGTAATTTATATGCTATTGGTTGGATAAAAAAAAGTGCAAGCAAACGACATCCAATAACTTATATTTGATATAAAAAATTGAGCAAATTAAAATTCAAAAACTAAAAGAACATTTCATCATAATGTTCGGAGTTTTGAGGGAGCCTACAATGGATTGGACCATCACATTGGACTAAGAGAAACCCTACAAGTGAGATTGAGATCACATCTTTGCCTGAAATCTTAAGACATTATGTATATTTTTCATCTCGCTTATATGTTACTCAGTATATACTATTGCAGCTGATGTAGAAGTTTAACCCACACATGACACATAAACATCTCTCCCTTAAATGCGAGACTTCGTATGTTTGTGTTATGGTGAGATAGCCACATAAGTTCAGAGGCACAACATGGTAAAAAAATATCGGTTGGCGGCGATTTCAAAGAGGGTTGTTTGTTTCATTCTTTCACAATAAGAGATAAAGTAAATTAGCAAAGGAAAGAAGATGACAAATGAATTTAAACTTGAGAGAAATTATAAGAGAAAAAAATACGGAGTGTTTCTATCCGTAAGAGTCATTAAAAAAATGCCACTCAATTTAAAATAGGTAATTATGCTACTAAAAAATTAGACTCATAAAAAAATGTCACTTAATTTAAAATATCTAATAAACATGTATTTTGTCAACACATCATAACACATCTACATTTTTCCATTGTAAGATCCCACAAAATACCAAAAATGAAGGAATTTGAAATAATAGAGAGGTTGAATAAAGTTTTTTGCATGGAAGCGAACGACATTCAAAACAAAATTTTTAGATAAAGAAATCAAACAGATAAACCCAAAAACTAACAAAACAAATCATTATTATGTTTAAACTTCCATGGGAGCCTACATCGCTTTGTATTATCACATTAGACTAAGAGAAGTCACACAAGTGAGATTCACATCACATCTTCTTTCAAAGTCTTAAGGCTTTATGTATATGAGTAATCTCACTTATATGTTGCTCGCATTTACAATGTGGAATTTTAACTCACACTTGACACGTTAACATCTCTCCATTAAGTGTCTGGAATTCCGTGTCCGTGATCCACTACCAAGAATCACTCCCGCTACTCCACAATATTGAACCGGGATGTGATACCACCATTGGAATTTCTGGAGGAGCCTACACTGGTGTAGATTGACAATTTGGAGAAAGAACAACCACGCAAGTGAAAATGATACCACCATATCTTCATCCAAAACTTTAAGGCTTACAAATAAGATTTTTGTTAACTGACACTTGATACATCGCAAAATTCTCTCCCTCAAATATGACGAAAATCTAGCCCGTGCTTGGCACGGGTGTCCATACTAGTATTATATGATTTATTATGTGTATATTTTGATGGAATATATATTAATAATTGATATTATAAGTATTAATATCATTATTATGCGGGGGAGGAGTATTATTATTAAAAATAAATAATTATTAGGGAAGAGAGTAGTTTTTAGGGAGAAGAGCAATTAGAGAAAGGGTTAAGAGTCGGTTATAGAGAAAGAAAATAATAACACGTACAATTGGAGAAAAGAGGAGAAAAGAGGAGGAGTCAGAGAGAACCCTAAGAACGAAGAACGCAGCCGTTTGAATTCAGAAAAATAATCTAAGGTAAGGGTGGGATTCATATTCTCTAATCTTAAGTATGTTTTCTGAAAATGGGTATGGCAAGGGTTGCAGGTTGTGAGTTTTCGGGATTAGGGTAAATCTTATGTTGATGTTCATAATTTTGGTTGTTTGAGAAATTAGGTTTTGAAGATGTGTTTGGTTGTTAATAGAATAGAAAATTCATTGAAGTTATGTTAAATTGATGTTCAGGTCTTAGATTTATTATAGGCAATGTTCCTTATCAAATTTGGGGTTGAGTTGATGAAAATTGAGATTCTGAGAAAAAGTGATTTTAAGTGTTTTTGAGAAATAAGTGATTCTGGGATAAGCTGTTTTGGAGATTTGAAAATATGATTTTTTTTCAGTAAAATATAATAGGATTTGTCGAATAGAACGTGTAGGCGAAAACGGAATAGGATTCGGAGTAACGGTTAGGTTTTTACGGACGAAACGGTGAAACCGGAAAAAAAAATGGGACTGCACAGAGCTGCATCGCAGGTCCCTGGCTGCTGCCTGCCCACGCTTGGGCGCAGCTGGCCAGCGCCTGGGCGCAGCAAGGCAGCCCCCTCATGGGTGACTGCTTGTTGTGCTTTCGTTGCGTGTTGTCAGAACTTCAATTGTTGCGTTCTTGTGTCATTTTCACCCGTTTCCGTGTTGAATTAGCTTTCGGTGTAAACATGAAAGTTGTAGATAATTGAGTTAGCTTTCTAATGGCTTTGGAGTGACTAGAAAATTATTTGTAGATTTTGAGCTATGATGAAAATAGTCCAAGTGGGTCTTCAGAAAACTTTAAGAAAACTTAGCATAACTAATCCCAAGTCAGTCCAAAAACTTATGGCTGGTTTCCCAACTTCAACTTAAGTATTAGGGATTTAGTTGAGGTGTTTTATGAGTATTTGGCTTATGTCTTATTGATCAAACTTGATTTGCTTTTGAAGAATGTTTTGGACTTTGATATGAATGTAATTGATTAATGTATATGTTGTTATTGTTGTTGATATATGTTGGAATACATTATGTGAGTATTGTATGATACATAATATTATGATGTTATGCCATTCAAGTTGTTGTACAAAAGTTATGTCGTTGCATTAGAGTTGTGTCGTTGCATAGTCAGAGATGGAGGCTTAATGCCTGACATGTCCTTTATGACCTTAGAGATGGGGGCTTAATGCCCGACAAGTTCATTTATGACCTTAGAGATGGGGGATTAATGCCCTGGTGGTACCACATGCATATTGAAGTTGTCTAAGATGTTGTTGTTTAAGATGAGGAGTTGTTGTTGCATTGTAGAGTCGTCATAACATGAAATAAATGATGATTGCTTAAGATGTTGTTGCTGCCCTTGATGATGTTGTTGCTGTTCTGACCTCAATGGATGATATTAGTTAATGTTATATAATGATGAATATATACATATTGTTGATGTTTAAGATGTTGTTGGTTGCTTTATCCTTATTAAATGATGTTAAGTTGATGATGTTGCATAGTCGAGTTGGCGTCGTCGATGTCTAAATTGTTTTTGTTGTTGTTGTTAAATTGATTGCTATCAATGAGTTGTTAATGAAGAGTTATGTGAAGTAATAAGTTGCTAAAGGTTGTAGTTACGTTGTTAAATTCCATTGATGAATTACATGCTTATTATTTTTGATTATGTATCTCACTCCTTCTGCTTGAAAATGTTGCTCTTCGTATGAGTAACTTGCAGGTAACGAAGAATAGTGCAGTTGTGAGTGATCTCCGTCGTGTCGTCTAGGATGCTCTGATACGTAACGGGATACGGATTTGTTTGATGCATTGTTTTCCTTGTTACGTATTTCTTTTATTATTGTTGGACTAATTTCACGAAGACTATTTTAAAATGTTAAGTTGTGACCTTTTAGTGCCAAGGATTTTATAAGATGATGTGAAACTATTCCGCTGCATATGATTATTGAATTTTTTATAAAGGCTGGTTATTTTAATAAATAGTATTTTCTATTATTATAATTGTGGATAATGTTGTAAGATGAATGTGATGCTCCGTTTTCTGATGAGAAAACTCTGATATTCTTTATATTTATTTATATTGGGAAAACGGGGTGTTACAAGGGGTAAATAAAAAAAATTACAGGGGGAAAACCGAAAATGACCTATATTACAGGAGGGTAAAGACCTATTACCTTAATATTTTTTTTATAGAGTTTTCTCTCAAAAAATTAATTTTTGTTAGAAGAATATGAAAATTCATGAATTGTCATATTCATTAATTGACGTAGATAGGGATGACAAAATGGATTGGATCTGCCAGATTGGCCCGTTTAACCCGTCATTTGTATTTGGGTGGGTTGAGATTTTGAACCCGCGACAAGTAGGGTGTCCACTCCGCCTAACCCATAATATATATATATATATATATATATCTTTAAATTGGCTTTAAAATTGTATATTTTTACATCATTTATGTGAAGATTTTAATTAATATTTTTTTAAAAAAACATTGATGGTTCAACCTGTCAACCCACCGGTCCGTCATAAAACGGAATGGGGTGAGATTTTCAACCCTACTTCTTTAGTTGGCCATAAGCATTGAACCTTAATGTCATCTATTTGATTTCTCTTTTAGTTGGATTGAATATTTTAAATAACTTGGTATGATTTAAAACCAAGTGTTGGGTTGATCTTATTCTTCTAAAAAAGTTTGGGGTTGCTCTTTGGCATTAACGACATCTTAAGTTTAGGGTGTTGCATCTCTAGAACTTGTTTATCAAAAATGAAAAATTGTACATAAACCATATAAAAATATGGGTCTACAAAAAAAGAAGATCCAAAAACATAAAAAACGTTGATCTTTTAAAAAAAAAAATAGAAAAAAAAAGATAAAAAGTTCGGCTTGGACCCATCTTGTGTTGATTTAGGGAAGGAAGGTTGGTAATGCTTCAATGTTTTCTTGGAATCCGTAGGTTGAGAATCTAACTCCAAGTTATTTTACTAGCCTACTTTCTCAAATATATCTCATATTAACTTAAGCCATGTTACAACCCTGAAAAACTACAAAAGTGCGTATATAGTATGATATTGAATGTCTGTTTAGAATTGTTACAAATTTATAGCAAGGTGCATTCATGTAACGACTGGAGTGTACAAATGTTGTGACCAGCCCTACTGGCTTTAGGATGAACATACATGTACCTTGGAGAAGAGTGTGGTTGAGAGTATAAAATATCTTCTCTAAGTCTGTCCTGCTTAGATGGAAGTGGTAAGTTAGTCAAGTTTGGAAATGAGAAGAAACGATGATCTAAGCAACCTCTTCATAAAGGGGTGTTTTCTTTGAAAAATATGCGAAGTTTAAAATTTATTTTCTTTTGTTACATTAGGACAAGCAACTATTTAAGTTTGGGGTTGTGATGGCAGGTCATTTTACGTTCTTTTCAGCATATTTTTTATTCATTTTAGTTACGTTTTGATCCAACTTAGAGGAGTTCTAGAACAATTTCCTTTGCTTTAAGGGATATTTTGTAATTTTTTCATTTCAAGTCATGTAATTCTAGTTTAATTTTCTCAAAACCAATCAATTCATAGGTGTTTTTGATGTAATTCACTGCAAAATCATGCAAATCAGTAAAGCAAAGCACCTCATGAGGATTTGGGAAGACAATGGATGAAGACTCAAGACGCCTCTGAAAACTTTACAAAGTGGATAAATTATGTTTCAAGTCCCAAGACAAGTTTCAAGGAAGAAAACACTCAAAAGACCACAAAAATTGTGAAAAACGCATTGGAAGAAAGTGACACACGTCTTGGGTGTGGTAATGGGCACCCCTGGTTTGCAAAATAGTGCCAAAAATGCACCATTTAAAGCGCCACACGCGGAACGCCTAGCACCACAAGCGGCGCGCGTGCGCATCCCGGAAAAACTCCTTTTTACTATTTTTCTCCTGCGGTTGGAGGAAAATCCCAGATTTTCAACCCAAACCCACATGGTAGGAGCCCACTCTAATATTTCTAATGTTGGCCTATTGGACCCTGTATGATTGATGACATTGCGCCCTTTAGTGTTGTGTATAACCTTAAGAGTGATCAGCAGGTGAAACTTGACAGATGGAGAGACATATTGCCACACGAACTTATCACTTAAATAGAACCATTGTAATATAAATAAATGTTGACTAGTTTTTAATCCAACAAGGAAATAGAGGGGATTCAAAGAATCCGAGCCGTCGCTAAAATTCTACAATCAAATCAGGTTACAAACTCGCAACTATTTTGTGCAATCAAATAAAACTTGAAAATTTCCCCCAAATTTTACTACATATATTTATTTTATTTGTTTTTCTTTTATGTTTTAATAAGTAACACTAGTTTCCGAGTTGAAACGACAATCCCTATAGAGACAATCGTACTTGCTACTTTATTACTTGTGAACGATATTTGATACACTTGCCGAAATTTTCCATCAGCAAGAAAAAAAATTAAAATAAGACAAAAATTATGAAAGTTGATAAAATAAGATTATTTAAAAGTGAATTTTATATTATTTATTATAAAATTAATAACAAAATATTTAAATATAATCATCATTGACATTTAAATTATAAAGAAATGAATTTATTTTTTAAATGGCGGTTCAAACTTGGTCGATATAATAGAAATATTTATTTATTTATAAATATATTAACAATAAAGCATATTATTAATTATTAAAGAGTGGCGTGTGTTGGGGGGGGGGGGGGGGGGGGGGGGGGGGTAATTCAATCATCTTGTAGGGGAGGAGGAGTATAAGTTTTACTTTTCAAGGAAATGGAGTTTTCTTTTTAACATGATAGGGGAGGGAGGTGTAATTCAAGTCTCTCTTCGGGAGGGGGTGTAATTTACTTTAAAAAAATCTAACCTAAAACAAACCCTAACCTATTGAAGTCCATATAAATTAGTTGCTTTGTTCAGTTTTACAAAACAAACATGAACCGGCGCCAATTTTGCAAACGATATCAATGGGTCTCTAGATCTGATTCCTAACCCTTGTTATCTCATGTCGTTGTAGGGAGGTAAATCTATGCTTTGTTTTGAAATTGACTGCATCTACTTTGTTGTTGGTTTCTTTATTTTGTTTAATCTTTCTGTTAATTTTTGTTCACTATATCCACTTGTGGGGAAACCAATCAGTTTGTGCTTGATCAAATGAAAATCACCAATGATGTCATATATTTATATGATTTCTCTATTATGTTTTAAATTATTGTCGTTTTGTTGATGTTCAACACAAATCTTCACTGACTGTGATTTATCTGATTAAATATGAATGCATTAAGAAGGGGTTTAAATTGAGGCACTTCACACCAATGGTTATTCTTTGATATCGGTGAGTTTCAAGAATTAAATTTTAAATTCTGAGTTTAAATTTTAAATTTTTCGTGGATGTGTCATCATTGTATTTTTTTAGATATTCAGTGGTTTAATTCATATGAACTTTGTAATTTGTTTCAAATAAAAATTTATTTTAAACATAAAAAATCAAATTACTATTATTTCAATGTATTTTTTAATTTAACAGACAAAGTTGTTATTTAAAAATAAGAATATAAGATAAATTCTTCTAAAAGTAATTAATTTCCATGGCTATTATCTATTAATTACTTGAATTTGTTGGTTGATGGAATACTATGTGAAATATGATCATTGGAAGCTAACTAGTAGTGTTTCCATTTGTTGAAACTTACCAATCATTCATTAATGTGATATTGTTTGAGATAATGAATGTTTGTGTTTCTTGAATGTATTTAAAATGATATTTGGCAATAATTATCATGCACATGTATAAAGATATGGAGGCTCAAGTAGTTGCAGCTCTACAACATGAGTTAAAACTAAAACAAAAACATTCTTTGATGTTGGAACGTGAGAAATTTATGCATCAAATGTCCATTGTTCATAAAGAAACTCTTGTTAGATATGGTAGTTAACATTATATATGCTTGCTTTAAAATTGTTTTATAAGCAAATAGTATATGGCATGAGAGAATAAAAACATAGTCCCTGACCCTTTAAATATAGTTAAAAGAAGGTTAAAGAAAATAGATGTATTTAGTTCAAAATTTAGACTAAATACATCAACTTTCTTTAATCAACTTTAGCTTATATTTAAGGTCAGAGGGATTAAATTTATTAATTTAGTCCAATTAATTATTAGCTGAAATTGTGGAACACAAAATGTAAGTAAATAAATTTAGACACACATCAATATTTGTGACATCTTTAGATCTTTGAATGGATAACTTGGTGAACATTTCTTTCTAGAACTAAGGGCTTGTTTGCTTTCTAAAATACTTTTCAATTGTAGGTTCAATTTTCATTTTACCATGTCATGGATGGATTGGCTATTACAGTTAATAACTGTGACACAGAGAAGATGAAAGGGTAAGACAGAAGAGTGCATTTCCAGAAACACTAAAAACATGTTATTCGGTGTGTGGTCTATTTGAAGGATCAAATGCTCAAGAAGTTGGGGCAACAGCTCTGGATATGCAAGCTAGGTTGTTGCAAGATATGCTCGAGAAGGGAATTGAGTCCTTTTTAATACATCTTTTAGATTTATTGCATGACCTATGGAAGGCATCCACGATGATGTTATCCAGCATGACCCCTAATCAATGGTTGTTTAACCTGCACAAATTCCATATATTCAGGTTTGTTTGTTTACAATTGTAAATTGCCATGTTAAGTTTCATATTTTGATTGATGGGAAGTTCTTGATAAAATTTTCTACCACAATAGTTTTTAACTGCATGGTAATATCTACATAATCTGCATTGCTAAATTATCACAATACATACCTCTATTTATATTCGCACTAATAAAAGAACTAATATTGTTGATTATAAAATACACCATATAGATAAATATATCTACCAACCTATTTAAATGTTTAACAAATCAAAGCAACAACACCAACTCATTGAAAGAGTGGAGGCAATAAAAGGATTACATATACAAACATATTTAATAGGTTAGTAGATATATTTATCTATGTATTGTATTATATATGCAACAATATAAGTTATCTTGCCAGTACAAATACAAATAGAAGTATGTATGGCAAAAATTGAACATTGTAGACTATTAGATGTAACCATGAGATTATCAATTGTTGGGGTGCAGATCCTCTCCATTTCTTAAGAAATTGAGATCTTCAAGTTTGTTGAGTATGAGCTTGACACGTGGCACATTAAAACTCCAATGGCTGAGATTCATTTTAAAATAAAATTATTTAAAATAAAATAAAAATTCAGAAAATTAGAAGAGAATATGAAGAAAACGGTTTCACTTCCTTCGTCGTTTCACTTCCTTCACCTCTCTATGGTCTGAACCAATACTATGGTGTTCCCAACCTCCTTCTCCTCATTACTGTGACTTACCATCATCATTTGGTTTCACTTTTGTGTCGTTGCTTCACTTCTGCGTTGGTGTCATCTCGCCTCCGACGACGTCGATTCTGAATTTTTGTCGTCCTTGTTCCACTGTATTGTAGACCTGAAGCTTGCTTCAATGGTAGAAACGACACACGTAGAACATGATGCAAATCTTCACCATTCATCACCACCTCTGGGCACCGGTAAGATTTTGTTCTTTGTCGATGAATATACACACGTAGAACATGAATATTTGAAAGTAATTGGACAATATAAAATTAATATAAAATGTCTATGAATATTAACATGTTGACTTTATATTTTTTTTTTCCATTTTCTAGATAATGTGAATATTACATCCAATCCAATGGTTGAAGGTGTAGAAAAATTGGTGAATGATATCGTGCAACAGGGAAAAGAGAGTATTGTTAGTAATGTACCACACTTGGAAATGGAGTTTGAGTCTGAGTCCTTGGCATATGAATTTTATAATGAGTATAGTAGGAAATGTGGTTTTGGTATCCGTCGAGAATATGCAAATAAAAGCAAAAAAGATGGAGTTCTTACTTCAAGAAAATTTGTGTGCTCCAAAGAGGGTAGACGCGGTGTCGACAAACGTGATTACTTAACAAAAGAGGCTCGAGCAGAAACTAGAACAAGATGTTTAGCACGTATGGTTATTTCACTTGATCGGAAGATTGGAAAATACAAGGTTATTGACTTTGTAGCGGAACATAATCACCTTCTTCTGCCAGCTGAGTATGTTTATATGATTCGCTCTCATCGACACATATCTGAGTCACAAGCATCCCAAATTGTATTGGCTGATGAATCTGGATTGAAACCAAAAGATTTTCATGATTTTGTGTCAAAACAAGTTGGTGGAATAAACACTGTTGGTTACACAAGACAAGACCATAGAAATTTGCTTCGCACTAAAAGGAACCACTCACTAAGGTATGGTGAAGTAGGTGCATTACTAATACATTTCAAAAAGCAAAGTGAAAATCCTTCATTCTTTCATGAGTTTCAGATGGATGTTGAAGAGCAAATAACAAACATATTTTGGGCCGATGCACAAATGATAAATGATTATGGGTACTTTGGTGATGTTGTCACTTTTGACACCACATTCAAGACAAATAAGAATTATCGTCCGTTGGGAGTATTTGTTGGCCTTAATAGCCACAGACAAACAATTGTTTATGGGGCAGCATTATTATATGATGAAACAATCCCTTCTTTTCAATGGTTATTTGAAACCTTTCTCAAAGCAATGGGTGGGAAAAAGCCTAAAACCATTCTAACAGATTAAGATGCAGCAATGGCTAAGGCTCTTTCTATAGTCATGCCAGAAACATTTCATGGATTGTGCACTTGGCATATAAGGGAAAATGCCCTAAGGCATGTGAATCATCTATATCAACAGAGTTCACAATTCTGCTCAGATTTTGAAGCATGCATTGATCTACACGAAGAGGAAGAAGAATTTTTGAGTGGATGGGATGCTTTACTAGTTGAGCATAATGTTTCTAAAGACTCATGGCTCCATAATATTTTTCGATTCAAGGAAAAATGGGCATGGGCTTATGTGCGAAAGACTTTCACTGCAGGTATGAGATCTACTCAATTAAGTGAGAGTTTTAATGCTGATTTAAAAAATCATTTGAAGTCAGATTTAAATTTGATACAATTTTTCACACACTTTGAAAGAGTTGTCAACGGAAAGCGGAATAATGAGTCAGAAGCTGAATATGAGTCGAGACAAAAGTTGCCAAGATTGAAAATGAAAAAGATCCCTATGCTTGTACAAGCCGGCAATGTTTACACTCCAAGAATTTTTGAGGAATTCCAAGATGAATATGAGGAATGTCAAGCTTCTTGTTTAAGAAATTTGAAAGAAGGGTCATATGTTGTTACAAATTATGATAACAGCAAGGAGCGGATAGTAGTAGCGAATCATATGGATAAAACAGTTGCTTGTGATTGTCGAAAGTTTGAGACACATGGAATCTTATGCAGTCATGCTTTGAAAGTTTTAGATTTTATGAATGTTAAGCTAATTCCTCAGCAATATATACTAAAACGTTGGACAAGAGATGCAAGGTTGGGATGTAATCAAAATTGGAAAGGGGAACATATTGAATTGGACATAAAAGCTCATTTCATGAAACGATACAATGAGTTATGTCCTCGAGCAGTTAAATTGAGCAATAGAGCATCAGAATCTCATGAAACTTACACATTTTTGTCCAAAGTTTATGAAGAGTCTCATAAAATAGTTGAAGATATGCTGACTAAAAAGTCTATGGATGGAGAGTCAATTGGAATGAGTCATGTGTCTATATCAATTGCAAATGAAAAAAAGGATCAGAATGTGGACACTGTTGATCTTGGTGGGGCAAAAGCAATAAAGAGCCGAGATTGCTTAGATAGGACTAAAAAAAGGCATCCAACTTGGCTTGAGAAATTGGATAAAAAGAGACAAAAAAGGCTATCACAGACTAAGAGAAAGAAAAAATTGGTAAACAACTCTTTACTTTCTTTTTAACATGTGCCTAAAATTTTAGTACTGCTATCACATATACATAATACATGTTACTTTTACTACTATGTAGGAACAATCTCCTGCAAACAATGATGGTACACATGCTTTGAATGGAAGGAAGAGAAAGAAAAAATTGGTAAAAATATCCATACTTTCTTTTTAACATGTGACAGAATTTCAGTACTGCTATCACATATTATGATGGCACACATGCTTGGAATGGAAGCCAATCTGGATATGGAAGCCATGCTTTGATGGCATCTCAAACTGGGAATGCAAGTCGACATTTACCTTTAACAGAAGCTGACAATGGAAGTCTACATGAGATTAGAATCCAAATGTCAAATGAGATTAGGATCTAACACAATTGGGATGTATAACTTTTTTTAGACATTACTACTTTTTCTATTAGGGGACCTATATTGCATTTTGTTGATCACTTTTTGGGTTTGATGACAATTCTGATATACTAGTTTATTTTGGCTACTTTTATCTTATAATTTGGGTCGATGCTCTTATTTTGGCTACTTTTCATTTCCATCTATATGTACCATTTTGCTATAATGTGAAATAGAAAAGGTTCTGCTATAGTTACACTTGAAAAAAAAAATGTGAAATAGAAAAAGTCCTGCTATAGAAAAGGTTATGCTATAGTTACACTATTAAAAAAAATATGAATATGGTACATTTGATAACAGGACAAAGCCAATTCATTACACGAAAATCCAAACATTACATTTGATATGCTAATTTTATTGACAACGAATGGGTGCAAGCCGCACAAAAACCAACAGCGCAAGCGAAAAGAAACAAACCAATACAAACAAGGGTGCCGTATATAGGCGGAACACCCGACACAAACCCGTGAAACAACACTCCTTAAAGAGACTACCAAAATAAAACCCCGCCGCCTAACACTAGAGAATGATGCAAAGGTATAAACTGAACCAAAACAGCCGAAAATTGAACATCCGGACAAGAGAAATGGCCCTCTACGCATAGGTAGCATACATCTGCATCAAAACCAGCCCCCTTGCACAACAAACCGTGTAGAACCGCGCCACAGATAGCTGCTGGCAGCTGCTAACACCAATTGACAGCAGAAGCAAATAGCACCAACCGCCCCATATTGATGGCAGACACCAACCAAAACCGCAACACTTGCAATGAGCACAAAACCAGACGCCCCAAAATCTAAAACACATATGACAATACAATTCAATACAATGTTGGGCTCCTCTAAGGATTCTTCCTTTAGGACAACAATACAACAGCAGGACATAAAAACAATCCGCAAGACAGAAAAAATAACAACATTTTATCCCTTGAACTTCATCATTGCTTATGGACTTGGCTCAGTAACCCTCCCAACTATGATATTATCATATATGTATCAGCATTACATGTAACAGCAACCAAAGTCTTGCTCAAATTATGAATATCATCACTAGCAAAATCTGCAAAAAGAATAAGCCAGTAAAATAAAATACAAAGTGAGTTCCTCTAAATTGATATGAACAATTGAACATGTATGCAAAGGTATCTGTCAAAATTGAAGAATTAGAATGCCAAGGGAAAACCTTCATGTCTTTGTTGTCTTTTAGAAAACATGAACGAGAAAGGGCAAATTTGGGTCGTCACAGTAACATATGGTGTTGGCTTCTAGAAAGGGTAGGTTTGCAAAGAGGCGGGACGGTGGCAGTGGCGGAGGGCTTTGCTTTGAGATGCGGCGACGGCGGAAGTGACGGAGGTCGTTAGTCGGAGAGACAATTGTGAGAGATGGAGAAAGTGTATTCTCTCTCTTCGTATTCACTATTCCCATCCATGTTTTCTGACTTTTTTTTCTTCAGTAAATCTTAGACATTGAGTTTTAATGTGCCACGTGTCAAGCTCATACTCAACAAACTTGAAGATCTCAATTTCTTAAGGAAATGGAGAGGATCTGCACCCCAATTGTTGTGGCATAAAATTGTATCAAGAACTCCACGTCAAACAAAATCCGGAGCATATGCCATTGCAATTTACACCTATAAACAACAAACTAACCTGAATACATAGAATTAGTGCAAGTGCATCAACCATTGATTGGAGTTCAATGTTGGATAATGTCTCCTTGAATGTCTACCATGCATCAGACAATAAAGCTGAAGGATTTATTAGAGCAGACTTGATACCTTTCCCATGCATATTTAACAACAACCTAGATTGCATATCTAGAACCATTTCCCTGACCTCTTGAGCATTTGATCCTTCTAGTAGCCTATACACTGAATAACATATTTTTTGTGTTTTTGAAATACAATCGCCCGTGTTAGCCTTTCAGCTTCTTAGTGTCACAATTATTAACTGTACTAGCATTTCTATCCATGAAAAGTAAAATTAAAACAGAAATTAAAATTGAAAGTATTTTTAAAAAGCAAACTGTCCCTTAGTTTATGTAAAGAAACTTTCACAAATTTTTATCTTCAAATATCTAAAAATGCCACAAAATATTGTCGTATGTGTCTCAGTTTCTTGAAAATTGATGTTCACACATTTGATAGGGCTGAAAAACAAATGTAAATTACTCAAATGCCCCTCGGCAGTTAACTGCCGAATTTGATTGGAACCGGCTGCAATTAACTACCGAGGAAAACCTCGGCAGTTAACTGCCGATGATCTGTTATAAGAATAGAACAGGCATAGGAGTTTTCAAAACTCCATTGTTACGTTTTTGGTTCTCCTAGGTGCGATTTTCAGTCATTTCAAGTCATTCCAAGCCAATTTCAATCACAAAAACAAGTACGTTTTTTAAATCTTATTGCATTGCTGTTTTGTTGTTGAATTGTTTGTTTTTTTTGTTAAATTTCGATTATATAGGTTTTATTGATTTTATCATTTTATGATATGTTAGATTTATGTTTAGGTTTTATTGTTTTGACGATTTGTTGTAGAATTGTTAAAATTGTTAGAATTGTTAGGTTTATGTTTTATGATTTTAGGATAGTTTAAGTTAGAATTGTTAGAATTGTTTAGGTTTAGGTTTAGGTTGTTATGAATTGTTTTAATTGTTATAGAAATTTTATTGAATTGTTAAGTTTAGGTTTTGATGAATTGTTGTAGAATTGTTTAGGTTTAGGTGTAGGTTTTGATGATAGTTTAGGTTTAGGTTTAGGTTTTGATTTTGATTTTTTGATTTCATGATTTTATCGCATTGTTGTTTAGTTTAGGTTTTGATCGCCAATTTTTTTTTCTGTATACATGTCTCATAATCAGAACCAAGGTAACGTTCAGGGTGATGAGAAGAAGAAAGAAAAATCTCCTATGACATGGCACAAAATCACATGTGATGGTTCCGTCAAAAAGAAGGATTCGAAGGTGCTGGTGTACAATCAGTCGAGGTTGAGGAGGAGCGGGAGGACATGCTATTTTGGTCCTCAGCCAAAAGCAGGTGCTCCAGGGACTGTCACGGGCAACCCGATTGACTTGTGTGACGAGGAAGATGCTTGAATGTAGTTGCTTGTAATACCTATTTGTTTTGGATCTTTTTTATGTTTTTTTATATGTCGCGCGTATTTTGCTACATTTTCCTTGACATTATGGTGCTTTTAAATAAAAATCGTGTTTTAAATTATTTCAATTAAAGTCCCGTTTTGAATAATTGCGTATTCGAATAAAAACTAATTAAATCTAACATGAATTCGAATAATTAAAATTGCGTAATGAATAAATAAATTCGAAAAGTGAATAAATAAGATAATTATTGTTCCATTACATTATATATGTTATCACATTATATTACATTACATTCGGAAATATACCTTCCAACTACAACAATTATCTTACCTTTGAATGGGGTAAATTCAAACTTGCCAAATAGCAGGACTCAAACATACGTCCGGCATTCCCATTGTTCCATTCAAAAGATTAAATTATTATTAGGCTTGGTTTAAATGATGGTATTCAAGTGTCAAAAGAATGAGGTCCATTCCTTGACACTTCAATACATTCATCTAAACCAACCTAACAAGAATTTAATCTTTTGAAAGGAACAATGGGAATGCCGAGTGAATGTTGGAGTCCCGCCGTTTGGCAAGTTTGAATTACCTTATTCAAAGGAAGACAATTGTTGTAGTTGGAAGGTGCATTCCCTACCTAATCACGATCTTCTGGTGGAATCAGACTCTTGATAATATCTTCAGTTGATCTCAGCAACGTTACCCGCATATCGATCCAATGGAACATGCTGCGCTCCCAAAACATGCTCGTCACGTTTTCGTCGTTCTTTAATTCCACCCAAGTGAATGATACTCTCCCCTCGTCGAGTGTTGGACGTTTATACCGAACGTATTCCACCCTCCTTGTGTCTTCGGGGTTGACTCCTTGTTTGAATTCATTCAGTTCATCCTTGAGACCTCTTAATGTTACACCAAGGCACCGAACCTTCAACCTCTGAGGTTCTCCGCCGTTGAATCGTGCATGAACATCGATCCACCCGACCTTTGTTTCAAATCTACACACATAGAAATTAAAAATAATCAATGAAAAACTCATTCAAACATTTCATCAAACATTTGGAGTGTAAATTATACATAAACCCTACAAATCATAAAAATAACCCTGAAATGCTTTACCCTAAAAAAACATAAAAATAATGTAAAATATAACAAAATTATTCAACTTATATCTACTCTTAAAATAAATCATATACTCTTTCATGTAAATCTACTTAAAAACTAAAATAAAAAAATAAATATAAAACACCAAAATAAAAAATAACCCTAAAATTCTAAACTATAACATAAACATCTTGCAAACATTTTAACTAAATTAATCAACTAACATCTACTCTAAAAATGAATTATAACATGTAAATCTACTCAAAAACTAAAATAATTTAAATCTACTCAAAAACTAAAGAAATTTGGTTGAGATTTTGTTGAATAAATTTGGTTGAGATTTTTAGAGAGATTTTGAGAGAGATTGGGGAAATTTTGTGAGATTTTGAGAGTAATAATGGATGAGAGAGCTTCTGCCAGATTTGTAGCATGAGCACATCAGCAGTTAACTGAAGCAGGTTCCAATCAAATTCGGCAGTTAACTGCCGACGGGCATTTGAGTAATTTACATGTGTTTTTCAGCCCTATCAAATGTGTGAACAACAATTTTCCAGTTTCTTTACTTTGATTTTACGTAACACAATTTTAGCTAGTAATTAATTGGAATCAATTAATAAATTTCTTTTTGCACACCTAAATATAAGCTATACTAGCTTATAGAAAGTTAATGTATTTAATTTAAACCAAATACATATATTTTATTTGACCTACTTTTACTTATAATTAAGGTCAAAGGGAGCACGTCTATCTTCTCACATGCCATATAATACTTCCTTATAAAACAATTATATAGGAAGCATATGTAATGTTATGTTTACTACTATCTCTAAGAAGTATTTCTTTATTAAGAATTTCCACTTGATGCATCAATATCTCACGTTCCAACATCAAATAGAGCTTCTAGTTTAGTTTTAACTCAAATTGTGGTTGAAGAGTTTCAATTATTACAACCTGCGTATATTTATATATAAGTATGATAATCAATGTTAACTATCATTTAAATGGAAAATGCTAGATATCAAGAATGGATTTTCTTGATGAATTCAAGAATGACATGGCAGAATAATCACCCTTAGATTTTAATCTTATTTATTAAAGTTTCATAAAAAAAAATACATAACACCCACCACCCCATGATTTCCGGCCATGCTGAGATTTTATTGGCTAACATTAATTTCGGAACAATTTCTTGATAAAATCTTTCTTGATAAATAGCATTGCTGTAAATAATATCTTTGTGTTTATTAGCATTTCCTTCAATCATATATTGTTGTAGATAATTAATGATTGTGTTTCTTGAAGATATTTAAATGCAGCAATGCTATTTATTAAGAAAGATTTTATCAAGAAATTGTCCCGAAATTAATGTTAGCCAATAAAATCTCAGCCTGGCCGGAAATCATGGGGTGGTGGGTGTTATGTATTTTTTTTTTTTTATGAAACTTTAATAAATAAGATTAAAATTTAAGGGTGATTATTCTGTCATGTCATTCTTAAATTCATCAAGAAAATCCATTCTTGATATCTATCATTTTCCTTCTTATGAATTACGAGAACATAAACGGTGCTGTTAAGAGATAAGGTGGTGCGATGCCTCTTATCTTCACATGGTGTAGTCAAAACATTTATTGGTGACCAAGTATAATCTACTACTATACTTGCTTCTCAATTCTTCTACTTGCTACTTGATTTGTTTACTTCCAACATCTATTGTTCATGTTGAGCATACATAATTGAAGTTTCTTTGTTTATTAATTAATTGGTTCGATTTAGGCGTACAGTTCAACCAAACTTGCTGTTTAAGGTTCTTATTGTGTTTGTCTGTTGGTACTTTATATTATAGACATCTAACTTAAGATTTGTGAGCCTCTCTTAATTAATGGGACTGATAATTTCTGTTTTTGATTTTTGTGTTTATTGTATTCTACTATTTCATTTAATGGTGGTTGATACTTTTTTTCAATCGTATAATGTTTGTCTGCTTCATCGAAAAATTAATTGGAAATTGAAATTCATATGTACTCTCTCTATAATCATATCACTTTATTCTTCTTTGCGATGTCTTATTCATCTTCGTGTTGTCCTCTTTAATCTCATATATATGAATAAACACGTTTTTGTTTGTGATATTGAAATTTGTTGTAGTTTGAGTTTGGTAATTTCTCACTTCTTTATTTTTAATTTAAATTTGGTGCTGCTATAATGAAAAATAATAAAGTTGTGTATTTTAAAGTTGTTAAATGTAAGCAAAATATGTACTTGGTTGAGAAGTTGATATATGTGGACTAAATTTTTAACCAAATAAATCAACGTTACAACTATCTTTTTTGTTTATATTTCATTCTTAAGAGAGTAGATTCTACGAGAAATATGAGAAGACAAGTAGTAATAGTATTTTTGTTTTTTGTGGTGTAGGTAGTAATAGTACGTATATGAGAAATATGATAAATAGGAGTTCCTATGAGAAATAACAGGTATATGCATACGCTTTTATAAGAAGAGAAATGATATTTTGACAACCACTTTTTGACAATTTTTGGACAACTTTCTTTCTCATACTCACATGATGTTGTTATCCTCTCTCTTTCTTTTTCTCTCTCCATTGTTTTTGACCAATAAGAAGTGAGAAAAACAAGGTTGTCAACAAAGTTGTCACCAAATGGATGTCAAAATATCATTACTCTTATAAGAAATAGCTTTTTTACTTTCTTCGTTAATATATAATGTAATGTTTTTGTTTGGTTGATATATTTTAGACTTGCATATTCTGATGCTATTTTAGTCAACTAAAATATTTTACCCTCCAATTTTGGTTTTTTTTTGTATTAATTCAGAACTATGTATGCAAGTATATTGAATCCTCCAATTTTGGTGTTTTTTGTATTAATTTAGAACTGGGTATGTAAGTATATTGAACTGACGTGGTTGTGAACAAAAGTAAGCGAACCAGTGATTGAATAGAGTTGTCTCTTCGAGGTGTATTGCTTAAGAATAGTGAGATATGATTATAAAGGCAAAGAGTGATTCTTGGAGTTCGAGGAAGGGAAAATTATACCTCTATGACATGTTACTATTCCGTTCATCACTGATGCAGATGTTTGATACTCCCTCCGTTTTTAAATATAAGCAAAAGTCACTTTTTAGGTTCATTCATTTAATGATGTATATGGTTCATAATATGGACCACATACATCATTAAATGAATGAACTTAAAAAATGACTTTTGCTTATATTTAAAAACAGAGGGAGTATCTTGAAGAGATTGATTGTGTGGTTTCGTATGTAATTTTGTTGTTGTAAATTCGTTGAACTTGGTTCATAAACGAAATGAGTTAAACTTGAGTGGAGATAGATCCATTGATCACGGGTCAAATCTATAATGTGACGTGCTTTTTTCTATGACTTATTTATTATCGATGACAATATATATATATATATATATATATATATATATATATACACACACACACACACACACTATAATAACTTATTGATATATATTACAGTTGATAGAACCCGGGCGTCATATGGGTCGAAGTCTAGTTAAGAGTAAAGACAACTTGTTGAAAACTCAATTCTCTCGCCCACTATAGAGCTGCTAGTAGTCCCAACACTTCACAAACTTGAACATCCACGTGACATTGAAACAACTATACGATTATTCCTCTTTTTTTTTTTTTTTTCCTCTTTCGAATAATACACGTAGTAAAAGAAAATTTTAGATTGAAAATGAAAATTCAACTTTAGTCAAATAAACACACACTTACCTTCATTCTTTTAATTAGTTTTTATATTAAAATAATATAGCAATTGAACGGAGAAAATTACATTTAAAATTAATTGTGCACATGGAAAAAAAAAAAGAGTTTGTCTAACATGTGCAATATTGCACATGTTAAAGAAATCAAAAGTAGTAACTTTTCATTGAAAAATAACAATCATTTATTAAAAAACTACTATATATTTAATATTAAATGCACAAATTTCAAGTCAAGGTTACCACTTTAAACTTCTTAACATGTACAAATTTACACATGATAGAAAAACCCACAAAAAAATAATAGAAGTGGTTAACACTCACCTCTAGACATCAAGTTATTTGATAGGAGAAGGACCCTATAGTAGATTGTCTTAACTCCTTATTCAGAAATAAATAATTCATATTGTATTTTGGCGAAATTCTAATATGGATCATATTAAGAAGGAGTTGAGATTCTCTCTATTTAATTGACATTGTCATTTGAAGAGAGATAAAATCATTGAATATTACTTCTTCCTTCTGTCTCAATTTATAAATTGTTTTGAAGAAACAAAAATTGTCTCAAATTATAAGTCGCTTTATAATACTAATGAACATTAAAACACCAATGAACATTAAAGTTACTCTTTTTAATTTTTATTATACCATTAACTATTACTCTTTCTTCTTTAAATTCTTTAACTTATATTTCTCATACCATTTATTAAGTACATTTTTTTTTTTGCTACCGGTTTCTGACCCACTAAAGGTGGGCGACTAATCCGGCTCGTGCGTAGATGCATGTGTACTGACCAAGCGTTGTTCCCCCCCTGAGAATTGAACCCGGTATTCCCCGAGAAAGTCCTTGGAAGGAGCTCCTTGCCACTGGAGCCCAAACAACTTGGTTTTATTAAGTACAGTTTTGTAAAACAACTCATAATATTTTTTTTCATACATAATTAATTACATTTCTAAATACTTGTGAAATGTCCAAAACTTTATACAATCTGAAACGGAGAGAGTATGAAGGTTTTCCACCGATTATTTTTTTTTAATGTTAGTAACTTGTGCCCTTAAGACACATGTTAAAAATTTCGTAAATAGCAAATATTTATTATAAAAAATTAATTTTCAACTTCTTAAAAAATAAATGGGCATATTTCTGGGTTAAGATCCTCTCCATTTATTATTCTCTCCATTTCATCCATTTGGAGAGGTATAGATACAAAAAAATTTCAAATAACTAAAAAGTAATTAATGATGGTGGGACCCACTTAATAGTAGGATCCACTATCTATTTATGGGTTAAGATCGTCTCCATTTCTTAAATAAAATGGAAATGTCAATTACTATAGTTTTGAAGTAAATATATGATATAAATGTACACATTTCAAGAATTGAAGACATTAATTGCACATTTATACACCAAAACTTTGGTAATGGAGCAAATGGAGAGAACTTAAAATTGAGAGGATCTTCACCCCTATTTTATGTGTCTACCTCTCTCCAAATTGTATCCTCCATTTATAAGCAAAAATCCACTTTTTAGATACATTCAATTAATGATGTATGTGACATATAATAAAGACTACATACATCATTAATTGAATGTATCTAAAAAATGAATTTTTACTTATATTAGTGACCGGAGGGTGTATTTCTAAATGAATTTTTACTTATATTAGTGACCGGAGGGTGTATTTCTCAATGTTTTATTTGAAGATGATTTTGAGGAGATGAGTCGAGTTGGTCACACAAATTTCACTATCCCTCTTAATATAAGAAAAGAGTATGTTGTGGAAAACTCATTTATGCCCATCAATGGTTGGCTGCCACATCTTACATTTGAGGGTAAATTATGTCTTAAAATTACTTTTTCTAACCAAATGACCACACTTAACTGATATGATGTCATCTAAGTACTAATAACTTATAGTTCAGTTTCTTTGCATATAAAAAACTTAGTGACATTACATGCCAACTGAATAGGACAGATTTTGGTTTGCACGGTAAATGAAAAAAGGTTCTCTCTTATACCAAAAGATCTAATCCAATGTCAGACTTAAGCACACAATCAAAAGTATTTCACTATTCTCAATGTTATTACTCAAACTTTTCAATGGAGGCAAAATCTCAATTTCAAATTTCAAATACTCTATATAGCATCCAATACTCTTTCATAATTCAATACTCTCTTATTTTCTCATTTGTTTTAACTCCATTTTAATTTCTCTCACTGCAGATAAAAGAAGAACACGGGCAGGAAAGAACATGGACAGGTAAAAGAATTTCTTTCCTCTTTACAAAGCTATGAAAATGTTCCTTAGAATCATCATTTCTTTTACTCCTGTCTTCATTTTATTTACTTAACAAACTACGCTTTCATGTTCAAATTTATCAACATAACATATGAGGCAAAATAAGAAAAGTAGCAATAGGAAAGATGAGGAAGTGAGAAGTTAATGAAAAAATAAATATCCAAAAACAGTCCTAACATAATTTTACAATTATCCCAACAACAAAAAAAAGAAAATCTACATAAGTAATGGATCTTTGAAAAAGCACAGCAGAAAATGATAAGTAACAAACATATTTCATACAAAACATCTCATTTGCATCTTCTTTATATGTATTGCAAACTTGGCCGTGGATCTAATATTTTTTCTTTGATTGCCAGTAAAGGGAGGTGTTAGCAGATGAGATATCAACGGAGAGACGAAGTCTCCGAATTGAGATGAGTAATAAACTGGAAATTATAGAAATTATTGAAGATTCCAGATCAAAGCTACAAAAATAACATGAAAACGAGAAAAAGGGATGAGTTGCTGGTGTTCTGACTTTCTAGAGTATTGATACTCTCAGGAAAGAATCTATGTTTTTAGTTGACCTAAATATTATTTTTATTTATTTATTGATACAAAAAAATTTGAGGTTTATTGAAAGAGAATTTTTTTAATAAAATCTGGGATATGCAAAATTCTGGTATCTCTATTTTATTATTTATATTGGAAGAGAGAATTTTTTTGAAAAAAAATATGGGATGATATTTTTGTTAAATCATAAAAATCATAACTGAAATTGAATATTAAAAGAAAAAGACATTTTTTTTATTTGGAAAGAAAAAATATTATGGCACTCTAAACAAACCTACTTAGTTCTTAAATAGAAAAGTTTTCATGTTTTATTCGAAAAAAAATCAAAACTGCAGTAAAAATTACAACTTTTTGTGGTTAAGAAAACCTTATATGATTTTTGCATCAACAAAAAAAAACCTACAAAAAAATTCTTCAAGGAATTTGCAATAAAAAAGATTCTCTATCAAAGATCCAGTAAAAGTATGAACAAAAGGATGTCAGTAGTATTAGAAACCTAAAACGGATTCATAAATCTACAAAATAATATTCTTACATCTCTTGAAAATACAAGAAAATCACATCAAAATTCATCTTCTGAATGCTGTTGTTGTTGCATGTTTGATGACTAAACTGAAGCTATTGTTGTTGCGGTTGTCTCCAAAAAAGTTGCTCCGGCCTTCATTTTTGTGGGTTTTGTTGTGGATGTTTAGAGTAAGCAAAGTATCAGTTTGATTTTTTGCAGTGGAGGCTCACGGTGGCCGCAAACGGTGGCCGGAAATCATATTTTAAAAAAATGAGAAATTCTCAAGCTATTTCCTTTTGAAAATCTAATTAGATAGAAAGGTAGAGGAGAATGAGGTCATGAATAATATGTAATTTTTTTTTAGTAAAGGTCGCCGGAAAGATGTAGATCTGGTCGGAAGCTGCCGGTGACGATGGTTCATGGTGGAGACGAAAAAGATATGAATGAAATGGATGCCGTTTCACTTTCAGGCGAGAGAGAAATGGATGGGTTTGTTTAAAATAAACAAATTATTAAATGATATTAAATAAAAAAAATAAAAAAATAAATATATGTGAGAGTGAGACGTGTGAGGATATAGAGAGAGAGAGAGTGCAGATGTGTAGAGTTTTCAGATTTGAAGTGTGGTATGACAATTTTTTTAAAAAACTAACATTAAAACAAATTTAAAATTAATTAATATTTTTAATGGGACAATTAATTAACGAGTAAACCACTAATTTGGTCCGTCTGTGAAAGTTATTCTCAAATCAATCGATGACTCTATTAATATTTTTTTATTATTATTTCAAATATATAGTCTTTGTCAAAATTTTCTCAATTAAATTTTTATCTTTGTGTTTTTGTCACACGACGAGTTACTTAATTGAAAAACTTTTGACAAAAACATAGTCTATTTTCAAATATTATCAAAAGTTTTTCAATTAAATATCTATCTCTATGTTATTGTCACATGATGAATGACTTAATTGAGAAACTTTTGACAAAGACAAAGTAACGCAAACAACCCAAAGGTCAGCATTGACTAAAATTTCAAAAGTAACGCAAATGCACGGGATAAGTTGTCGCTGACTAAACTAAACTACCATCACCTCAATTCAATTCTACAATGATATTGAACACTTATCAACTAAAATGCACGGGATAAGTGGACTTTGAATAAAATTTCTTAGATAACTGAAATGCATGGCAGAAGTGGGTATTGACTAAAATTTTAGAAGTGGCGTAAATGCACGGGATGAGTTGTCGTTGATTAAACTAACTTTGATACACGATATTTATAAAAAATTGTTCATGCTATTTAAAATGTTACCTCACTTCAATTCTATAATGATATTGAACCTTCATAAACTATAATGCACGGAATAAGTGAGCATTGACTAAACTTTCAGAAATAAATCAAATACACGGGATAAGTTGTCGTTGACTAAACTAACTTTGATTTACAGGACAAATTGTCGTTTATAAAATCATCACCTCAATTAAATTCTACAATGATATTGAACACTTATCAACTAAAAAGCACGAGATTACTAGACATTGTATAAAATTTCGTAGATAACTGAAATGAGTTGGAGAAGTGGTCATTGAATAAAATTTCAAAAGTAACGTAAATGCACAAGATAAGTGGACATTGACTAAAATTTTGTAGATAACTGAAAAGAATGGCAGAAGTGGACATTGATTAAAATTTTAGAAGTAACGTAAATGTACGGGATAAGTTGTCGTTGATTAAACAAACTTTGATACACGAAACCTCATGTTATTTATAAAAAATTGGTCTTGCTAAAACTTTCATGCTATTTATCTATCCCCTAACTTAAATTCTATAATGATATCGAGCCCTCATGAACTAAAATGTGCGGGATAATACTGCATTGACTAAAATTTCAGAATATCATCACCTCAATTCAGTTCTACAATGATATTGAATCCTCATAAACTAAAATATCATTGTAGAAGTGAGCATTGATTATAATCTCATAAATAAATCAAGCACACGGGATAAGTTGTCACTACCTAAACTAACCTTAATTTACGGGACAAGTTGTCAGTTATAAAAAATTATTTCTGCTAAAGCGTTTAAACTATTTAGAATATTATCACCTCAATTCAATTCTAAAATGATATAAAACACTTATCAGCTAAAATGCACGAGATAAGTGGACATTTACTAAAATTTTCATAGATATAACTTAAATGAATGGGAGAAGTGGGCATTGAATAAATTTTCAAAAGTAATGTTAATGCACGGGATAAGTTGTCGTTGACAAAACTAACTTTGACACACGGAACCTGTTGTTATTAATAAAAAATTGTTCCTGCTAAAAACGTTCATGCTATTTATAATATCACCTTACTTCAATTCTATAATGATATTGAACCCTCATAAACTAAAATGCACGGGATAAATGGACATTGACTAAAATTTCAGAAATAAATCAAATACACGAGATAAGTTTTCATTGACTAAACTGACCTTGATTTACATGACAAGTTGTCATTTTTAAAAAATTGTTCCTGCTAAAACGTTTGAACTATTTAGAATATCATCGCCTCACTTTAATTCTGCAATGATATTGAACACTTATCAACTAAAATGCACGGGATAAGTGGACATTGACTAAAATTTCATAGATAACTGAAATGCATGGAAGAAGTGAGCATTGACTAAAATTTATGAAGTAACGTTAATGTACGGGATAAGTTGTCATTGATCAAACTAACTTTTATACACAGAATCAGTTGTTATTTATAAAACTTTGTTACTGCTATTTATAATATCACTCCACTTCAATTCGATAATGATATTGAACTCTCATAAACTAAAATGCACGGGATAAATGAGCATTGACTAAGATTTTAAAGATAAATCAAATTCACTGGATAAATTTTTCCTGCTAAAACTTTTAAACTATTTAGAATATCATCACTTCAATTCAATTCTACAATGATATTGAACACTTAACAACTAAAATGCACGAGATAAGTCGACATGATTAAAATTTTATAGATAATTAAAATGCATGGGAGAGGTGAGCATTGACTAAAATTTCAGAAGTAACGTAAATGCACGGAGAAGTTGTCACTGACTAAACATACTTAACCAGTTGTTTTTCATAAAAAAAAGTTGTTCCTTCTAAAACGTCCTGCTATTTATAATATCACCTCACTTCAATTCTATAATGATATTGAACCCTCATAAACTAAAATGCACAGAATAAGTGGTGATTGACTAAAATTTCAGAAATAAATCAAATTATGGGATAAGTTGTTATTGACTAAACTATCCTTGATTTACACGACAAGTTGTCATTTATAAAAAACTGTTCTTGCTAAAACGTTTAAACTATTTAAAATATCATCACCTCACTTCAATTTTACAATGATATTGAATACTTATCAACTAAAATTCACAAGATATGTGGACATTGACTTAAATTTCGTAGATAACAGAAATGCATGGAAGAAGTGAGCATTGACTAAAATTCCAGAAGTAACGTAAATGCACGGGATAAGTTGTTACTGAAAATTCATCGCTAATAAATATTATAAAATTATTATATATAAATTTTATAAGTTATTTTTTATTTAAATAAGCTATTTTATAATACATATTATAAAATAATTATTATACACGGGGCAGGTCGTCACTATACACGAGAGATGTTTTCATTGATAAAAAACTTAAAAGTAATTATAACACACAGGCCATATTGTCATTGATATAAATTTTAAAATAATTATTATCCATGAGATGAGTCGTCGCAATACAAGAGACATGTTCTCAGTGATAAAAAAAACTAAAAGTAATTTATAATACACGGGTCATGTTGTCATTGATATAAATTTTAAAATAATTATTGTACACGGGACGAGTCGTCACTATACAGTAGATATGTTCTCATTGATAAAAAAACATAAAGTAATTATAATACACGAACCATGTTGTCATTGATATATATTTTAAAATAATTATTAAACATGGGACGAGTCGTCGCTATACGAGACATGTTCTCATTGATTAAAAACTTAAAGTAATTATAATACATGTGTCATGTTGTTATTGATAAAAAAATTAAAATAATAATTATACACTGGACATGTTGTCACTGATAAATTTTTAAAATGATTATTATACACATGACAATTTGATAAACATATTTTTAAATTATATTAGTCGATATTTTTTTAGGAGAAAAATCATATAAGTTTATAATATTATTGTTTAAATTTGCATATAAAAAATTTCGAAATTATATAAATCATTATATAAAAAATTTACAAATTTACACATGATAGAAAAACTCTTTTTTAATAATTGTTTTTGTTGTCCTACGTTTTATATACTACATTACAAAAATATTAATAATAATTTGTTTAATGTGTATACATTTCAGCTATTTACAAATACTTTCTCTAAAAAAAACTGTTTACAAATACTTAATGTCAAGTTTATACTACACAAATTCGTCCCCGACCAACCAGTACCCGTGCGGATGCACGGGTATGTTACTAGTTGTAACTCTAAAAATTCTTTTCCAATAACCGCATCCTTTTTCAACCAAAACTACAAAGACAAAAACACCCTTCAACATTCACCCCCTCTATAAAACCCATATTCCAACCACACATTTTCATTTTCATTTTCAATTTTCAAAACCCTTTCATCTTCAATTTTCCCGGGAAAATGCCTCGAAAACGAAAACAACCCATTCCAGGAGTACTATGGCGTCTTTTCCGAAACAGAGCAAGAACCCTAACAGATACCATCCTTTCCTTGCTTCCATCTCCACATCCTTCTTCTGACCTTTGTTGCTGTAACGGGCGGATTTGTCTTGGTTGTTGCTCCGACGCGAAGTCGTTTCTCGTCAGACCGAATGATCCTGTTGATTATAGGAAATTGCTTGAGAATTGTTATGTTGTTGTTAAGGAAAATGTGAATCCTATTTGGTTTTTCATTCCGTACTCACATTGCTCTCAATCTCAGGTTTCGTACTTTAAATTTAAGTGATTATTATTTTTTATGTTTAGTTATTTTTAAACTCTTAGGCACTGTTTGGTAAAAAATAGCGAATATCTAACAAGATAGCTTGTAGTGGATAACTGATAGCAAATAAGATATATTTTATTAATAGTGTTGTAAAAATTAGTTGCTGAATCAGTTTGTAAATATTAAATGACATAAAAAAAATGATATATTTAATTAATATTTTTTTACAAAAATTAAGATTACAGGGGTAAAATTGAGATAAAGAATTATAAGCTATAAGCTACTTAAATTAGTTTATCAAAAATCGATATAAGCTAGTAAAATAAGTTTATAAGGTCATGTGAATGTGACGGTTACCAAACAGTTTTTTTTTTTTTTTTTCCGATGAAATTAACTTTTAAAACATAATAAATATGGTCAAAAACATGTCTTTACAAACACACGCTTAGATTCAACGTTTGTATTGATTAAAGTTTATTATGATAGTCTTATTGTACCATGTCTCGCTATCTTGCGCACCAAACAGATCCTTATTGTTTTAAATAATCATGTCTACCTGTAGCACTGACACTTTGATGAAAGGCGTGTCTGTTGTTAAAGTGTACCACGTTGAATGAGAGATGGCATGATCATGTGTTTATAAGTGGGGACAATCTTCTTACCTCACAAGTCGGTTTTTGTGGTTAAATACTTAAAATAGACCCAACCATATATTCTAAAATCTAGTGTCCGACACATCACTGACATAATACTGACACATGTGATTACATTCAATAATTCATTTTTTTCAAATTTTTACCGGTGTCGACGTGTCTGTGGGTGCTTCATAGATATTGTGTCAGGTGCTTTTTTATTTCAGTCTCATATTTAACTCTTACAATCAGTGTTTATATTGATTGAAGCTTTTTAGTGTTTTAAATAGGCTTGTTTAAGAGATTGGGAATTTATATGGTGTGTTTGATTCACAAAATCGGAAGTACGGGACAATACAACCTGACTAGAGAGATACTATTTTTTATGTTGGAAAATTAGAGGGAAAAGTTGTCCCATAGTTTAGTAAGGGAACAAAAAATTTGTTTTTGTCCAAGCCCTTGCTACCTATGTTGTCCACTTCTACGACCAGTTTCTAAATCAAGCAGGGTAAAATAAAAAGTTTTTTAGTCCAGTCCCTTTTTATTAGCAAATCAAATGCACCATAATGATGTGTTTGCAGAGTTTATTTATAAGTCATCTTTGTTTGGTTTGTAGATGAAGTGATAGGTACCACCTAACACTCCACACACACAACTGCGAGGTCGGGGTTCGAACCCGGGTGAATGTGTTCAGTCTAACATTATTGACATTATCAGTTGAGCTAGGTCTTACGGACATTTATAAGTCATTTGTATAAACTTTTTAGTAAATGTTTGAATAATTTTTGCTCCAATCTCATGTATGTCTTTAAGGTTATGTCTGCTTTGAGTTTTTAAGTATTCACTATTTTTTTCTTTAAATGTCATGAGAGAGAGTGTTTATAAACTACCGCTAATCTCGATTAGCGAGCAGTGAGCAACAAAATATTAGCCCCAATCGAGGTTGAGGGATTGAGGGTCAGTCGGCTCTCGTGTGTGACTTAGACCCTGCTTCTAGCGCCAGTGTTCTGACCTCAATGTTAGTAGTCTACTGGCAGTTATGAAGCACCCACTCTGCCAATGTTAGTATTCAGGAATCAGGATTTGAGTCTTGGACCTCCTTCTATCTTAATAAGTGTTTTCAGTTCATTGATTGTGAAAATATATATGTCTTCCTTTTCTATTGGGGATTGGTTTTTTAAATTGTAGTCTGGAACATGAAGTGGGTGTTTTAGGAATTTCTGTTTTTGATTTTCAGATTGTGAATAGCATTGTTGAACTGATGTGTGAAGTGGACCCAGTCTCCGTCAATGTCTTGTGCTCTGGTTATGATAAGGTAAGAAAATTCTTCTCTTCTTTAGTGCTATAATACAACTCTGTAATTCATCTGTGCCACTTTTAAATTTCGAGCTTTTATTTAGTTTTGTAGTTTCAATTCCTGTTTTTTGCCATTATGAGTGTATTCATAAAGTTGGATTAGATATTTCAAGAGGTTATAATGCAGTGACTTTTTCGTTTTAATTTGGTTCTTTCCAGATTGATATATTTTATTAGTTGCCGAGTTGTTTGTCCTGAAAATTTCAACTGTGGTTATAAATCAAGAGGCGGATTGGTTTTGTGCTGATACATACCATAAGCCTGCATACTTTTGCATGGTTTTTGTTTGCCTGTCATTTAAGAACTAAAGGCCATGCATGTAACAATGTAATCTCCACCTTCTCCTTGCTATATGATACAATACAATCAGCAGATATGCTAGGGTTCATTATCATCAGCATTATTAGAGGAAGTATAAGACTATAATATGTTTATTACAAGATATCTTTCTATCTTCTAATAGTTCTCTTCCCTGATTTTTATTTAACTGTTGATTGTTGACATGATATAACTCGGAAATTGAAGGTTCCTTGTAGTGCATTGCTGATCAAAATGTGAAATGTTTTTGAGGACTCATAATTTTTTTTTATTGAAGGCTAATGTGTGATGTATTTTGGTTACTGGTTTTACTTTTGTTTATTTCACAATCACAATTAATAATTTTGTTCATCTGTGATTGAATTGGTTCACCAGATTGAAGGCGAAACATCTGTAAAGCAGAGTAGAGGAAAACCAGTGTTGTCAATTGCTGGTTGCATAAAACAGCGTTTCCTGAAATTACGCTTCGCAACAACGCTCTAGCACTACTATAGCCTCTATTTGGCAACACTTTGTACAACTTGTGTATTGAGAAATAATAGGAATTTGTTTAAATTCTGCTATGCTATCGCGATATATCGTTGTTATAGCAACTATTTGACAACACTAAAAAGTGATTCTTTTCAGTGCTACCAATTCCTAGGGTATGATATTTTTTTACAGTGGCTTCCAGAGAATTCAAGAGTCCTGGCCTGTCCTTACTAAACTTTCTGATTCCCAAAAATTGTTTTTCTGTCAGCCAGCTGGTCCTTTTATGGCTGCGGCCTAACTAACTACTAATAGCTACCAACTAAATCACTCATTGAGTTAGCCACTCCTCTTTCCTTCCTAACAGAGACTCTCTTAACTACTGGCTTGCTATCAATATGCAGAGTAAATGTCCAAGCCCTAATGTGGAGCTTTTATCCTGTCCATCATGGTGTCTTCTCTTGAGCAGGGTATGTAATTCTATGAAGATTATTTTTAGAAGTATGATGTTATTTTTTTTATTCTTTTTCTTATCATAATTAGGTAAAAACTTATAATTGTATCCATGCAGGTTGGAGATGATTTAATGGTTTACCTACTAAAGAATACATCAATATTCTTGCCCACTCCCCATGGAAAACACTACCAGGTGGCAGGTCCTCCAATCAGCCGTCTATGCTTTGATAAATTAAAGAAATGTTCATCAAAGTTTGACAATCAGCAGCCTTCACTTCATAAAAGCGGTAATAAGAACCATTAATTAATCATACTGTGATCTCAGTAAACATTAACTATAACATTAAGCACTTTCTATCTGAATATGGTTTTTCTTATTGCCAGATATGCATTTGGCGTATTTAAATTCCTCTAGTTTCTCTAAGCTGTAATGTTTTTGTTTTTAAATATATGGACTTCTAGTTCTATTTTCATATTCATTAGCTATACCGCTAAACTCTTAATTACTACTGTAATCACCAATTGAAATTACATGTCCAGTCGGTATTCTTTTAGAAATTTCATTTTAAATTACCAGATATCATTAACTGGTACAATTTAAAAATAAATACCAGTAACTTAATAAATTTGTGAATTGGTGACCCTTGTTTCATTTCTCTGTTAAACGTTTGTCTTCTCTTCTAATGTCATGAGTGTTTGAGCAACATTACATACTAGAATATCTTTTTGCCTTTTGATTACCGGTATAATGTTGATATAAGGGGTTATGTTTGCAACAGGAGCACAAAAGAGAAAAAGATCTGCGGATGCTGATGACACAACCGTACAAAAACAAAAGCGCCATATTTCTTGCCACACTGATGGTCCTGTTGGCTTTGGAAGTAATGTAGGTTTGACTGATAAATCTTCAATGCAACTGAGTTGGCATCATGGGAGCAGGAGTTATGATGTCAGTGTTTCTGAAGCTCCTATGTCTACAAGAACTGTGACTGTTACAAGTAAGGCAGAGTTAGAAGGGAAACCAGACTTGAGCTGTATTACAACTAAACCTGGAAAGCGATCTAGGCATTGTCGTTGGAAGAGGCTTAGAGGAAAAAAGCAGAAGCAATCAACCGTTGAAGAAGATAATCTTAATACGCAATGCAATTTGCTTCCTACTAATACAGATGTCTTGCATGCTAATTTACAACATGACAACACCAGCTTAAGCTGTCATGATAAGGTGACAAATTGTTTCTGTGAAATTTTGTGAAAGTAACTTGCCAAATTTTGTCTTGAAATTCGGGTAGGAATTATATGCTTTTTTGCTGCATTTTCGTTTGTTTTTATAAAATGAAAAATCTATCCCGATAGAAAAGGAAATAAAGTTAGCGTACGATCTTCATAGACTTACAACAATCAGAAACGGAAAAAAGAAAAATGTGTGTACCAAAAAGATCTACTCAATCCTTTTGCAAACTTTTCCTTGAAATACCTTTAAACATGCAAAGCTCGCAATGAAGCAAGGGAAACTAGCCTGTCTGGATGAAGCTATTGATAAACATTATTATCGTCGTGAAGTTCTGATTACTTAACAGTAGAAAAATTTATCTTTTTTTTATATACATATTTTAGAGGTCAATGAGTTGGATAGAAGTGGGATAAGGCTTTGTTGTTGTTGTTGTTGTTGTTGTATATACATATTTTAGTTATGAAATGTGTTTATGATAAAGGGAGTGGGAATAGTGAGATGAGATGTTGATGATAGGTCACATTACCCAAAGTTATCAGTATTGAAATGTGGGATTCTTTTCAATCTTCATCATTTGTAATTTTCATTTTGATTTAGTGCATAAATTGTCTTGCAGATATAATTTTATGTTGCGTTATTACATCACATTTATATGTTGTTTAGCTGCAGATGTTGCGGAAATGTTCTTGCTGTTTGATCTTACATTCTCTTCCAACTATTCCTAAGCGGACTGATATCAATAGGAAATACATCTTTTATAATTTGGAGTCTTCACTCTCAGTTCTTCCGAAGAAACGTATCCACCAATGACTTTTGAATCTAATATAGTGTACATGCCCACCCTGAAATGATTTTTTATATTTATCATTCCCATCTTTGATTATTTTTACAAGGGACCAAATTGGTTTGGGAGTTCTTTCTGAATCACCTGCCCTAGTTCACGTTCCTTCACAAATTATCTTCAGATATTTTACATTCCTTAAAACCAAATTTGGCTTGTTCGAAATTGCTCATTGGCAATATTTTTGACTTCTCAGATGTAAATGCCAGTGCTCAGCCATGGCCATGTTCCCACAGCAGTGGCTCGTGTCTCATTGACTCTGCATGCCTGTAAGTTCAGGCAGGCCCTTTGTATAAGATCCCCAATTCATTTTGCTCTATTGTTCAATCTTCTATCTCCTTTGGAGTTTGGATTTCATGATGCTGCAGGACTGATATATAACTTTTCTATGATTGTTGGAAGATTCATTGATCTTAATCTTTTTGCTGTGTTGTGTGTTAAAGGCGTCTTCGTATGATTTCATGGAAAAGAAGTGCCTAGAACCTGGAAGTTGAATATTCTTTGGTCCAAAGGGCTATGTAGTGAGGGTTTAGATGGTTTCTTGATTGATGTTTACTGTAATTCGTGAATGATATGTTGACCAAGGAAGAAATGAAAAAAAGAAAAAGCTTATGGCACACTATTTCCTTGAACGTATAAATTTCTGTGAATAATGCCTTGATATGCTTCCTTGTGCATAAAATGAAAACTATTGATTTGATGTAGAGAAGGTGAGGAACTACAAAAAAAAAATATCAAAATCATTCAAATTCTTATAGTTGATTTGATGAGTTATAATGATAAAGCTCAACAAATAAATTTCAATATCATCAGCCAGATAATAAGCTTTTTATAAGGATTAGCATCCGAATTCAATAAAGAAGCTCGTATTTCTTTGAAATTGTAATAATTTAATGGTTTGTAGGTATCGTCTCTTGTTAAGTGGTTTAAGTATCTCATTTCTAGGACAAAGTGTTGCTGGGATGCAAAGCTTTCGGATAAGCACTGTGTTCCATTACTTGATCAACATGCAAATTGAAGATCTAGCCCCAGATTTATCACATTAATATCTGTCTTTGAACACATAAGTTTTGATAAATAATCTTGGATATGGTTCCTTGTACATAGAATGAAATGGGTATTGAAAAGATGTAGAAAGTGGTGGAGGAATTAAGAAACAGATCAAAATTGTTCATATTCATATTAGTTGAATGTATGATTAAGCCAATATGCTAAGCAATACAATAATCCATTTTTAGTGTTAATATTCAAATTCAATGATTAGGCTCATACTCTTCCAAATGTTAATATTTGCAATGCTTTTTTGTAGGTATCACTCTCTTGTTAAATGGTTTAAATGTTAATATTTGCAATGCTTTTGTAGGTATCACTCTCTTGTTAAATGGTTTAAGAATGTCATTCGAAGGGCACGGTGTTGCCAGCCTGCAAAGTTCTTGGATAAGCACTGTGTTGTTTCATCATTGGATCAACATACAGATGAAAGTAATAATTCCAGACTTGAGGTATTTTTTTTTCTCCTTAAGTTTTACTATTTTGGCTGGGTCAAGAAGTTTACAAAGTCATTGAGGTTACAAGATTTTTTTTACCTTTTTGCATTACATACAATTATTTTTTCATCATCCATTGAATATGTAGTACTTATCGGATTTTTCTTATTGCAGGACAATGTATTAGACACAAATGTAAATAAGACAACCATGGAGTTTGATACCCAACAATCACAGCGTGAGGCAGTTGAGTCATGCTGCTCAAAAAGTCAAGTAGTATCTTTCATTTGGGCTGTTTCTAGAAGTTTACTTCCTTCTGAATTACTAGGTACTCCTTCTAATTGGAGAATAATGAGAAGAAATATTTCCAGGTTCATACAGTTACGGAAATTTGAAAAATTCCCTTTAAAGCTATGTTTGCATGAGCTGAAAACATCAAGGTTTCCATTCCTATCAAATAAATATTTCTTGAGTAGTCAAAATGCTTCGATTCTGAAGTATTTAGAAGGACATGATGAAGTCCTTCATAAAGAATTCAGAAATTGGAACAATGATGTACATGGTGTTAAACGTAAGCTTCTGGAGAAGTGGATCTTCTGGTATTATTCATTTCTGGTTGTGCCTTTGGTGCAAGCAAACTTTTATGTTACTGAAAGTCAGCAAGGAAAACAAGATATTTACTATTATAAGAAACCTGTTTGGGAGAAGTTGACTAAAAGCACTATTGCTTGCCTCAAAGACTCGAGATACAGTCAGTTGGATGATGTGGCCTTGCATAATATTCTTAGAGGTAGACCATTTGGATTTTCAAAGCTCAGAGTTCAACCTAAAGAGAATGGAGTAAGGTTGGTGGCGAACCTTAAAGGTTCTTCAAGATTGCCATTGGTTGAGTCCACTACGGGAGTTCGATACTGCAAAACTCAAAGGAAAGAAAAACACCAGAAAATAATGATTCAAAAGTACCAATCTGTGAATTTCGTTCTTCGTGATGCGCATACTATTCTGAAAGGAATTCAGTTCAAGGAGCCTCAGAGGCTAGGTTCTTCAGTATTTGATTACAATGATGTCTATAAAAGACTCTGCCCATTTTTGGTTAGCCAGAAGAAGGGTCTGACACCTATGTCTTCCTTATTCATTGTCACGTCTGATGTTCTGAAAGCATTTGATTCTGTTGATCAAGAGAAGCTGCTTGACATAATGAAAGAAGTTCTTTGGAAAAATGAATATTTTCTTAAACAGTGTGATCAAGTTATTTGCACAAAGAACTCTTTGTGGGTTCAAAAGCAATTTACTATGCTGGATGAAACGAGCAACGCTGGCCATACACAGTTCAGATCATTTGCTCCTTCCCGGCATGCTGTCTTTGTTAATCGGGTATAATTTTTCATTTTTCTTAATAGGCGCATGAGAAAGTTATCTGGGTCAGTTTATTTGCATATTGTTATCATCTGTTCTGATTTGTTGTATCTCATGATCATAAGTCGTAATCCAATGCATAACACAAAACTCAAATTTAAATGTCTTGTACTTATTCCCTCTACATATTATACATAAATTTTTTGAAACCTTTCTTTACCATTGAGTGGGTATCTGACATGCATCTCAATTGAATTTTTTTATGATTATGCCTTTTGTTCACCCATACTTAAGCTGACAATAACATTAAAATTACACTTCTTTTAGACCTGAGGTTTTCTTTGAGTTTGATACAATTTTATACAAGATTATGTGGTCCCTCATCAAACATGATTCAAATCAATGTTGTCAACTTTTGAGATCCTATGTAGGACCAAGTGGAGGGGCGAAAGATTGTAACTTTGTAATTGTAACATGGATAAAAAATCCTACGAAAAAGCAAACCTATACTTTTATATATACATATGCATAAAACATAAAAGATAACAGAGATATAGAATATTCATAATCATAAGTCACGATCCAATGCATAACACACAACTCAACATAAGCTCATCATAAAATCACACAAGTTCATAATCAATCCAAATGTATAAACTACAACTCTAGGTACCTTGTAATTAGGGTAGGAAGTTTTTCAATCCCCTGATAAGGATGGTCATCCTCTGAAGAATCTTCATCCTCGTTACATAATATTAGAGTGATACCGTGAGGCTACTGCTGATGTTTCCACTTCAAATAGTGATGACGAAGAAACTACGGAAAATGATAACAATCATGCTTTGGATATTGAAGATCTCTTCGGCATTGAGGAAGAGACAATAATTGTTCCACCATGGCTGTTGTTGGATCTAGAAGTGTATGTTCAAGGAACAACAAAATCAGAGGAGAAATTTTCTTATGCTCTTGCATGTGCATTCGCCATCTTTGAAACCATCAACAAATCAAGGAGTTAATCACCAATCTCTTCAAGAAGGTTTTAATGATGGTTCTTGTACTGGATTGTCCTGTGTTTAAAAGAAATAAAATTATTTAATTGGTTAGAAAAGTTAGTAACAACTTCCTTAGGTGAGTTAGTGGTATGGTAGTTAGTAAGTAGTTAGGTAGTGAATCATTCGTAAACTCTATATATAGAGAGCAATGTTTTTTTTATAAGGTATTCATTTTCAGAATCTTTTCAATCCATTTGTTATTGTTGACCAATATGCAACCCCATGAGTATAAAAATGATCTCTATCTTTCCTATGTCTATGATCTTCCTCCCTTTGATCCATGGATTCAAAATATATTCCAAATTGCTCAAGCATTAACATATTGTTTCTTTACTTTTGAAGAATATATTTAGTTAATTCTATCAGACAATAGAGTTTTATGGAAAAAGCTCCTATTCTATGCTTATGTTTACCTTTTTATTATATCGTAGGAGTGGAAGAAGAATGTGAAAAAGAAATTGCTATTTTCATATCTAAGAGAGCATGTGAAGCACAATGTGTTGCAATTCGATGGAAAATTTTTCTTACAAGGTGTTGGTATTTCCCAGGGAGGGATTTTGTCATCTTTGCTTTGCTCCTTATATTACGGGCATTTGGAGAGGCATGTGATATTTCCATTCTTTGAAAAAACACTTGAATCTGGCAGTTGCAAGGAGAATAATTCTGTCCAAAGCAACAGTGGTGACTCATCACCATGTTACCTGCTAATGCGATTTATTGACGACTTCTTTTTTATATCAAACTCAAAGAAGCAGGCTGCCAGCTTTTTCTCCAGGTTGAAAAGAGGATTTCGTGGTTACAACTGCTACATGAATGAGAAGAAGTTTGGTGCAAACTTTGATGTAGAACAGACACCAGCTTCCTCATTGAACAGAGTTTATGTGGGCAAAGACAGTGCTACTTCATTCGTTCAATGGAGTGGTCTTCTTATCAATTGTACCACTATGGAAGTTCAGGCTGATTACACAAAGTAAATCTCTATTTAAAGCTTTCTGATTGATATTATGGCTGTATGTGTATACTTGTTACAAGCATGTTTCATACATTTATACTCTTCTGTATTTATGACCATCAATCATTGACTGTGGCATTTTAAGCTTTTCGTAAGATTTTCACTGTTTTATTATGAAAATATCCACCTTCTATAAATTTCATAGATTTTCTGAGTTCAATTTTGAACTTGGAATTGATGTAATTGTTTTACTGATCTAGCAAAATATCTCTATTAAGCATATTATGCTGTTTTATCTCTATTTGTCAACTCCTGGTTAAAAAAAAAGCATTCTACATATGTTAAACTGAAATCTTAAGTTTTGATCCCAAAGTTTCTTGTAAGGGCTTTTCAGATGGAAGAATGCTTTGTGAGAACTTATTTTAGGAAAAACTTACACGCTGTGGCTTGTTGTGCATGATTTATCCGTAATTGATATCCTTTTGATATGTTTTTGTCAGGAATAAGACCTAGGGGAGGGTTTTATTAGTTTCAAATATGGAATAGGAATATAGGATTAATTTGACAGGGCATTCTAACATGGCTTGATCCATGTAATCAATTTCACTTAGTCGGAAAAGTATTTGGTTGTTATTGTTGAAATCTTTTTATTCTGAAGTATTATTCACATTGTAGTTTTATTTGGGTTCTTTTTTTTGGAATAACTAATTCTATATTCCAAACAGGTACTTGAATAACCATTTAAGCTCAACGCTTACTGTTTGCTGGCAAGGAAAACCAGGCACTCGTCTCAAGGAGAAGATGCGTTTCTTTCTAAGACCTAAATGTCATCCTTTATTCTTCGATTCAAATATCAATTCAGCAGCAGTTGTCAGATTAAATATTTATCAAATGTTTTTGATATGTGCAATGAAGTTTCATTGTTACATCTGCCACCTATCATTTGTTTGCAAACTTCACAAACGATATTGTTCAGATATTATTGAGAAATCCTTGAGGTATGGATGTAATATCATACCGATCAATTGGTATTACCACTTTAGTTTCTCAATTGATTTGATTTACTTATCTTATTGAACCAAATAGGCAATACTATACAACTGGTCTCAATCAATTGATATGTATTTCTCTCTGAATGCTTAAGCCAGTTATGTTTTCTTTCATGGTCAACTATCAGATACATGCACCTGCTGATAAAGAGGAGGATGCATTCAATGCGTCTGAATTCTAGTATCCGGCCAATTCTGAAGTTGAAGAAGGGGGAGGTTGAATGGCTTGGATTTCATGCTTTTGTACAAGTGCTAAAGAGAAAGGAATCACGTCATAAGAATTTGCTGCCAGTTTTGAAGTCAAAGTTGCGGTCACATAGAATTTCTGGGAATGTGTCACCTGAACTGAAGTATGCTGTCGATGCCGAAAATTCTTCTTTGCTTTGGAAAATCAAATATTAATTCCTATAGGTAAGTTATGATGATCGAACTAGTTCTTTCTTTTTATTAAAATAGGCAATGTGTCATCCAAGTAGTTAGTATATTGCAATATTTTACACATGGAGCTGTTTTCTAAATAAATTTGATCATCCATTTCGCTAGCAAATTTTTGTGCACAAATAACTTTTATCACAAACTTGTAACATTTCAGCAAAAAAAGTAAAAACTTTTAACATATTTCATTCCGTTCCATTCATTTGGGTAAGGCAAACGTGCATGTAGAAATTGCAAGCATTTAGGCAGTCACTTCTGCACAAATATTTGACAAAACTTGTGACCAAATTTACATGGAAATACTTATAAAAAGAATATGGAAATAGAAAATAGTAACAGATGTAAAAATTGTACCTTTTAAAGCGCCCTACAATGCAGGTGAGAGATCATACATGGTAGCACAACAAATCACCTTGCTTTGTTTTTTTTGGGGTGATCAAATTGCCTTGCTAATGCTCATTTTTTCAATTGTTATTGTGTAGGTATACAGTTATGTGAAATGTGGCGTGATAAAATGGATGGTTGTATCATGATAAAACTGATAGGTCTGAGTGGAATGGTACACGTTGTTTTTGTTTCGTATCAATATTTTTTGCGCTCCTAGCCTTGTATCAGTTAGCAGTAATTTTGCGCTCCTAGCCTTGTATCAGTTAGCAGTAAATATGATATTAAGTTTAACTGTGTAAGAAAGAACATGAAAGACTGAAAGAGATTTGAATGTGGTATTGTCCATTGAATGTTGAAAACTTGCATGATTTGAATGTGGTATTAATATTTTTTGCGCTCCTAGCCTTGTATCAGTTAGTAGTAAATATGTATCAAGTTTAACTGTGTAAGAAAGAACATGAAAGACTGAAAAAGAGATTTGAATGTGGTATTGTCCAGTGAATGTTGAAAAGATTTTGTTTTCAAGTACATATCAAATGCAAATACTTTATACTTCTATGATATTCTTGTATATAAAATGTTCTATACCATGTGTGCAAATGGAAAAATTGGGAACAGAAAAAATGGTTTGATCTGCATTCACTGGTTAAAGCGAGAAAACAAAGTTTGATAAGAAAAGATTGGTAACTTTGTAGCACTCGACATTTTTGATCGAAGACGTGTCTCAATGCCCGTCATTTGACACCGATACGACATTGACACGTGTTATTATATTGAATTATGTCATTTTTTTCAAATTATTATCATCGCCGATGTATCGTTCCATGTCATGTTTGGTGTTTTGTTCGTTTGACTATGATTGGGTCAAGAGACTTGGTTTTTTTGTGGTGGTGGAGCGACTTGGTTTAAATAAAGAAGTTATTGGTTTCATTAAAAGTAAAAGTAAACTAAAAAATTAATTTATAAAGTAAATACAAACAAGAAACAACAACAACAAAAATTAAAGAGGTCGGAATACCTATTTCTTTGAATTTGTCACCAAAATCACTTATTAAACTTGTAATTGATTGAAGCGGTCTTTCAATAGGAATATCTAACGAAAACCACAACAAGATGGTAGATCAAACGTCGCACAAAACGACGAACAATAAAATGGCGTATTTAGACGACGAAATCACAAAAACACAATGTAAAAACATGATTTATGTGAATATGTAATTGCTAGTGTATACTACTCTCTCCGTCCCAAAATAGCTGAGTCATTTGCAAAAAAAAAAAAAACAAAAATTGTACCAAAATAACTAATTCATTTCATTTTTTAATGCAATATTAATAATTTTTTTCCAATTATAACTCTAACTAATACTACTTTCATCACCCCAATTTAATATATTCTACTTTGCATTTATAATAATGGAAAATGCACTAATACTTGACAAGATACTTAAAACTATTTTTCTCTCTCTTTCACTTATACATTTTTTCTTAATAAGTGTTAAATGAACAAAATGCTTAGTTATTATGGAACGGGTGAAGTATTAACTTAGATGTTGTAAGTTTGTTCGCATATTCATTTCTTACATTTTTAGCTATGTTGAATATGTAATTGTATTTGACGTCGTTTTTTTTTTTTTTAAAAAAAAAAGTTGATTTTATATTTGACCAATTAAAAAAATATAGCCGCCTCATTTGTTTTCCACTTAGGAGTTAGGACTAGTCAATAATCAAAATAGAGCACTTTATAATACTGTTTTATCCACTTTGACCTGACCACATACAATATTATAAGCTCACTAGCTTGACTACTTCCCTATATAAGAAACCACACATGTGTTTGCTCCAAAACACAACAATTAAGCATAAATCAACAACAATTCATACACCAAAAAAAATAACTTAGACAAATTAAGCAAATTAATCAGATATATGGCATTCAATTACCTTCTCTGCCTAATTGCTTTTGCACTTGTGCTTAGCAAAACAAATGTCAATTGCATTGAAACTATTGAAGTTGATCCACTTCTTGATGTTGCTTCATTGAGTAGAAACAGTTTCCCCAAAGGATTTATATTTGGAGCAGGATCTTCCTCATACCAGGTAATTAATTACTCCAATTTGATGATTTAAAATGAGTTCTAATACAACAAACTTAGAAACTAAAATTAAAAGAAATTCTTACTAGATTTAGTGAGAAAATTAAATAATTTTTTCTAATAATATATGATATATCAAAGCAATTTTTTTAAAAAAATAATAATAATTTTACATATTATATAAACATATAATCTTGATTATATATTGTGTGTTTCTGACATGAATGTAATTTATTTATGATTAGTTTGAAGGTGCAGCAAATGAAGGTGGTAGAACACCAAGTATATGGGATACTTTCACCCATAAATATCCAGGTATAAATATAAAATTTACAATTTTTCTATTTTTCTTATTACTAAAGATTTACAATTTTCAATTTGATATTTTCATAAGCATAATAATTTACAATTTGTGCAACTTTAATTGACATGCAGAAAAGATCAAAGATAGAAGCAATGCAGATGTAGCCATTGATTCATATCACAACTACAAGGTAAACTAGCTTCAAAGTATATATTTGTGTTTTCTTACTAAAAAAAAAGTTGAATCTAAAATTTAAGTAATTGAATAATAAATTATGAGTTGAAAAAAGTGCATTACACTTTGATTGAATTCTTTCTATTTTAATTATGGAGTGTAAAATTATAAAGAAAAGTGATGAATAAAAATTAAATAAAACTAATTTTGATTTTGAGTTTAGGTGAAATAAAATAATTAATATATTGTTTTTTTATATATTATAGGAAGATGTTAGGATCATCAAGGATATGAACTTGGATTCATACAGATTCTCCTTATCCTGGTCTAGAATATTGCCAAGTAAGTTTAATATTGATAAATTACTTTTCTCAATTAATTTTCATCTTATTGAAAATTTTAATTTAATTAACAATTTTTTTAAACTGTTTATCCATAATAGAAGGAAAGCTTAGTGGTGGCATAAATCAAGAAGGAATCAACTATTACAACAATTTCATCAACGAGTTATTGGCTAATGGTAAGATTTTGAAATTCAATGTTTATTTCAATTTGACTAAATTACCCTATATTTTGTTGTTGATGATCATAATAAATTGTCAATAATTTTAGGTATAGAACCATTGGTGACTCTTTTTCATTGGGATCTTCCACAAGTTTTAGAAGATGAGTATGGTGGCTTCTTAAGTCCTCTCATAGTGTGAGTTTCCCAAACAATAGCTTAATGTTTTCTTAGAGAATAATATATATATATATATATATATATCAAGATATGATTGTAATATTTTTTTTACCATTTTTCAGAAAAGATTTCCAAGACTATGCTGAACTTTGCTTTAAGGAATTTGGTGATAGAGTGAAATATTGGGTTACTTTGAATGAACCATGGAGTTACAGTCAAAATGGCTACGCAAATGGACGAATGGCACCAGGTCGTTGTTCTAGTTGGTTGAATCCAAATTGCACCGGTGGTGATTCTGCGATTGAGCCCTATATTGTCACGCACTACCAACTTCTAGCTCATGCCGAAGCCGTCAATGTGTACAAGACAAAGTATCAGGTTTGTTACTTTGTTCAGAATCTTATAGCTCAAACAATTGTTAGACTTTTTTCATATAAAGCATCAATGAGTACATGATTTGTCGATAACGGTTTCTTTATATTTCTATTTAAGGATATTAAATGGTAATGGAAAACTAAAATATGTTACATGTGCAGGAAAATCAAAATGGTGTAATAGGAATAACCTTGGTAGCTAACTGGTACCTGCCACTCTCAGATTCCAAATCCGACCAGAAAGCCGCTGAAAGAGCTGTTGACTTCATGTATGGATGGTAAGAGCTTCTCTTCCCATCACTCTTTTTGATTTATTTTCAAAATGTAAATACATATGCAAAATATCTTGGATGTGGTTTACAAAAAGATAAAAATATGGATTAACATTAGGGTTTTGTTATCATTGGTTTTCTAAGGTTTATAAACATTTCTAGGTCATATATTTTTTGTGATATGGTTAAATGAATTTGTGAACAAAATGTTTAATCAAAAGTTGATTGATTTCAGGTTTATGGATCCACTCACAACAGGAGATTATCCAAAAAGCATGAGATCCCTTGTTGGAGCAAGATTACCAAAATTCACTGCAAAACAAGCTAGGCTACTCATTGGTTCATTTGATTTTATTGGTTTGAACTATTATTCTTCAACTTATGCCTCAGATGCACCATTTCTAAGCAATGCTAGACCTAGCTACTTGACAGATTCTTTGGTTAATCCTGCATGTAAGATTTTGACATTCTACCATTCTATGAGTTCTCTTACTATTTATATACATTGAGTTTAAAGATTTTGACATTTGCATATCTTTTCTATTTGTGGTTAATTGCAGTTGAGCGAAATGGGAAACCTATTGGTATTAAGGTACGTCATATCAACCTTTCTTCTAACGATTTTGCTGGTTTGATTCGTTTCTAAAATATAAAACTAATGTGCTTCGATAATTATGCAGATTGCTTCTGATTGGTTGTATGTTTATCCGAGAGGAATTCGTGATCTTCTGTTATACACCAAGGAAAAGTACAATAACCCGTTGATTTACATCACTGAGAATGGTAATAACACCTAACTATATATCATATTTAGTTTGCTTAAATCTAGCATTTTAAATCTTTATATGTGATTTTTAAACTTGTTGAATCAAAGATGTATGACAATTGACGTGCATACTTCACTTATAGGTATTAACGAGTACAGTGATCCTACACTATCGGTCCAAGAATCGCTCATGGACACTTTTCGAATTGATTACCATTATCGTCATCTATATTATCTTAGATCCGCAATTGAGTAAGTAGTCTTTTACATCTCTAAAAGGTTTCTCTATTTTTCGCCAATCAATTTAACGATTTTCTAAACCATTTTCCTTTAAATATGTTTGACAGGCAAGGTGCAAACGTCCAAGGATATTACATATGGTCCTTGTTCGACAATTTTGAATGGTGCTCGGGTTATTCCGTGAGATTTGGAATGACATTTGTGGATTACAAGAATGGTTTGAAAAGATACGAGAAACTTTCTGCGCTGTGGTTCAAGAATTTTCTCAGAAAAGAAACTAAACTTATGTTTCTTGTGAGAAAAGTTATTAGTTTTATTCATTAAAAAATTTATTAGTAGATATTTATTTATTCTTTATTCATTATTTTGTTCTAAAGAGGTCCTATTCAACCGAAAAGGGAATGAAAAATGGATGTGTAGATATACTGATCTTGTAAGTTGTTACTATTGATTCAATTTTAGAATCAAGGAAAATTGTAGTTGTTATGATAAATATATGAATTACAGTTATTCATATTTGATTAACTTTTCGACTTATAATTTTTTCCATCGTACGAAAGTTAAAGAAAATACAACTTATTATGTCGTAGTTATTGATTGAAAAGTTAGAGGATACAAGGAACTACAAATACTATAAATGAATCATTTAATAAAAAAAACATGTTTTCTAAATTGGTTGAGAGTTGAGACTGCAAAATGCATTTTTCATTATGATCAACTGAATTGTACAACAATTACTCTTAAACAATACTCCCCTCATGTTGGAAGGTATACCTTGTCCTAGTGTTCCGTTCGAGTACTTCAACATGTGTATGTATCCTATGACGATGAGGTTGCCTAGACTGTGCCATGTTTTGGTCAGCTTTGTTTACAGTAAAGGAAATGTCTGACCTTGAGATGGTCAAATATAAAAGCCTACTGATTAATCTTATGTACTGAGATGGATCTTCTAGTAAAACTCCATCGTTCATTATTAAATTTGAAGTTATGCTCCATAAGAAAAGGAAGGGATTTGTGAAGGTAAATTGTAAGAAATAAAACAGGTAATCGCAGTGGAAAATTAAAATTTCCCTTTCGATGGATCATTACGAATGGTCATAAATTCATGATTGATTGATTGATTACCTCTCAGTGTGTCAAAGGATGATCTCAGACTCCATGAATGTGTAAAACAAGCTTGCAATAAGCAAGAAGAAGAAGAAAGTGAAAAAGTGAAGTTTCATTATTCACAAAAAATCTGAGAATACAATGTAACTCTATAGTCTTATATAGAGTGAATTCTACAACTCTAAATCAACCATAGTTGCTTAACTAACTATAACTAACTAGATGCTAACTAATTCAGTTAAAATAGTTAAGCTAGAGACAGTTACACAAAGGTAGCTTGCTGCGCAAGTAACCAAGTACATCTTAATCTAGGCTAAACTGCACTTTTTGCCCCCTAAGTTTTAAAATGTTGCGATTTTGACCCCCTATTAAAAAAAATGGCAAAAGTGACCCCCCATGTTTAGGGAAATATGCTCTTTTGACCCCCTAACATAAGGGAAATATGCTCTTTTGACCCATTATCTTTACAAAAAGTTGCGATTATGGCCCCTTTTTTGGACATGTGGCGTCTTCTTGGCAATTTTGGGACGAAAGGGGCCAAAATTGCCTTTTTTTTAATAGGGGGCCAAAATCGCAACATTTCAAAACTTAAGGGGTGAAAAGTGCAGTTTAGCCTTAACATTTCAAATTTTGAAAAAAAGGTTGCATATTCTAGGTGTTGTTTGCCTTAAGAGCTTCTATTTATTCACTCTTTCCTTAGCACCATTCTGGAAACTTGGAGGCTTGGTGGTAAATATGAGGTTCCTAGATACATGACACTTTAAGGACAAATTCCTTGTATGGTTGTGATAGTTTTTCATAGGTAACGTTATGTTGAATTGGATAACGTTATGGTCACATTAAGTGAGGTAAGGATTAAAAAGGGAAAACGTCTTCATAGAGAATGACATCTCTAAGAGATGTGAAAAGATCTAGAGGTTAAGTCATAAAATTTGTAACTTTTATAGCCAGGGGAAATCCGAAAAGACACATGGGTTTGCTCTTTGTGAGAACTTGTTGCGATGATGAGGTATAGTAGAAGTGTAATGCATTCAACCTAAAATTGAATCATTTGTTGACAATGTTAAGTAGACATAACAGATGCATTTGGAGTATTTACTGAACTGTCAAGAACACCATCTGAGACTTTATTAGCTTGGGAAGAGGGTCTTGAATTCTGACTTTTCTTGTAGCTAGGGGATACACATTGATTTTGAAGCACTCATCTTTGTGTGTTCTAGAACACCACAATGTGAGCATATATGATAACCTTTTTTGGTGATTTTTGCAGTGTTTTGAATAGAAAAAGCTACATGTGGTTCACTAGAAGTTGAGCATATATGAAAACGATTGTGAAACTCATTCCTAATTGTAGCAATTCACATTTGTAACATAGATTGCACCAACTGAAAATTTCCTTGGAGATTGAATTTTACAGCCAAGATAAGAAGGCGATGTTGTTTCACATCCAAGAATGAAATTTTGGATCTTTTTAGCATGTTTGGAAAGAGAGTCATCAACAAAGCCTATCTTGTTCTTGACATCGAGCGCCATTTACATTGCTCGATGTCAAGAGTTGAAATTGTTGACACTGAGAGGTTGTAACGCTAACATTACACCAGGATGATCATAAAAATGCATAAAGTATGGATCTTCATGGTTAACCTGCTATTGGAGGAATCGACTAGGAGAAAGAAATATCATAAAGATCGAAAAAAGCGGAAGAAAGTTTGTGAAGAAATATCTTCTCATATCGCATTAGAGTTAACACCATCAAGAAAGAAAATTGGTTGAGACTGCAAGATGCATTTTAAATATAATCAACTGAATTGTGTAGGTTTTGAGTTCATTAGATAGATATGGCTAGTGAGGAAGCTCTAACATGTAATTGAAAAATGAAATTAAATTGTTACAATCGGTTTGAAAATAACTAGAAATTGAGAGTTAATTAACTAACTAAACAATAGTAGCAATTACATCGACCATTTATAAACTACTAAGAACAATGGAAATAGGCTTAATCACTGGTTGGAATCACCCACATGCTAGAGATTATGCCAACCTTTGGTATAGGCTATATCTCAATGGTTGTCATGACACTAACCGGTTTGTCACGAGGTACATAGAACATAGGTATTGTACAAAATCTTGGTGTTTGCGTTTAGGGTGCCGGGGATCGAATCTCCAACAATTAGTTCTTACATGACCATTGCGGAGGTACGACGATGGCGTATTGTATAAAATCGTATAAGACCAAAAATTATTCAATACCATAAAAATTTATCTTGTGTTGTTCTCACTTGTGAATGTGTTGTTCTGTCCAGTACTTATTGTTTTGCAAACACACCCCTAACTTTAGAGACAAAAAGTGTAATTTAGTCTGTTGAAACAAAATGTGTTTAACAATGAACCTTAAAGAGTTTTGATGATAACAAGGTATTAAAAATTGTAAATTGGACTAGCTAATATTTGTTCAAGTGTACAGGACCACAGTTAAAAAGTTACATCATTAATTGGTTCTGAATGAGCAAATAAAGAGCAAAAGAAAATGAAGCTTAGACGCTTCTGAAGGCAATACGCTCCTGAAGACGGAAAGCGCTCTTGAAGTCGAGCTGCTCCTGAAGAGAGTAAAACGCTCCTGAAGAAATGGTGCTCCTGAAGATTACTGCTTCTGAAGACAAGAGGTCCAGAAGCCATATCATCATAAGCTAAGTTATCAGAAGATGCGTTATCAGAAGCTGCCTCATCAGAAGTCATTTCACCAGAAGCTGAATATCAACTGGATTTGCAAAAGATTCAAGGATTGAAGAATCATCACTGCAAAAGTTGTCTATTGGATTCAAAAACACAACAAAAGATTAGTGGAATCTTGCAACGGTCATTTCAAAGGTGTTTGAAGGCATGTGCTTGCAATTTTGGACGAAAGCGTTGACATTGTACTTTGTACGAACTGTACAACCACCTTCTCCACTACTCTGTTTTGTGTCCACACTACAAGACAAGAAAACAGCTCCAGAATACGGCTTCGCCTGCATAGATGTTCCTTTGGATAAGGAATGGATTTCAAATTGGTTCTTCATAGGACAACAACCAAATCAGGCAAAAGATCATTGGTGAAAGATCAAGCTTCAACAACGACTCTTTGATGTGCTGGCAATTTCACAACGTCTCTTTCACACCTCTATATAAAGGAGTGAAAACTTAGAGTTTAGGGAATGCTGAACGAAAGACTCACAACATTATTACAAGTGTCAAACCTCTGCTGAAATTGTTCTGCATTCACTTAGAATTTCTGTGTCTCAAAGTTTCATTTTAGAAATTCCTAAGTCATTGAGTCTGTATCTGATTTGTATTGTGAGCACCTCTGGTTGTATATTAAGTGTTCAACGTTAAACAATTTTCTGTGTAATCTTGTTTAGTTAGAAGTCTCTTGCAGTTGTGCTTGAGCAGGAAGTCTCTTGATTGTGTTCTTGAGCAAAGGAAGTCTCTTGCTTGTGTGCTTGAGCAAAGGAAGTCTCTTGCTTGTGTGCTTGAGCAATTGTAATCAGATATTACTCTTAGTGAAATCTCCTTGGAAGTGCAAGGGGGACTGGACTACTTCCGGATTGTGGAAGGAACCAGTATAATTGTTTTGTGTCGTTCTTCTTCTCTCTCTCTCTCTGTTTTATTCCGCTGCATTTAGATTCTGATTACCACTTCAGAAGCTGTCTCGCTTAGCTTCTGACCTGTGTGTTCAGTTTTTAGGAGAAACGAAAAAAATTTCAAAACACAATTCAACCCCCCTTCTTGTGTTTTTCTCACCTTCAATTGGTATCTAGAGTCTTGGTTTGTTGTGTAACACTTAACCGTGCAACAGTCAAAGATCTGAGAAAAACATGTCTACTCCTCCTCCTACTGGTTCTGGTGATACTAGCTATAAAAATGTCTCACATGATTATAGTGATAGTAAGAAATCCAGTGTTGGAAAGATTCCAAAATTCAATGGAGATGCTGAAGAATTTTCGTGGTGGAAAACCAACTTCTACAGTTATATCATGAGCTTAGATGAAGAATTATGGGATATACTAGAAGATGGTGTTGGTGACTTAGTCCTTGATGAAGAAGGAGCTGCTGTGGATAGAAAGAAACATACTCTTGAGTTGAGGAAACTCTACAAGAAGCATCACATTATCAGAGGAGCTCTTGTCACTGCCATACCTAAAGCAAAGTACATAAAGATGAGTGACAAATCCACTACTAAAGCTATGTTTGCTTCTCTCTGTTCAAACTATGAAGGCAGCAAGAAGGTCAAAGAAGCAAAGGCTCTCCTGCTTGTACATCAGTATGAGTTATTCAAGATGAAGGATGATGAAACTATTGAGGAGATGTACTCAAGGTTTCAAACCTTAGTCTCTGGGCTACAGATTCTAAAGAAGAGCTATGTTGCTTCTGACCATGTGAGCAAGATACTCAGAAGCTTGCCTGCGAGATGGAGACCAAAGGTGACTGCCATAGAGGAAGTTAAAGATTTAAACACTTTAAGTGTCGAAGATCTTGTTAGTTCTCTCAAAGTTCATGAGTTCAGTCTTAATGAACATGAGTCTACTAAGAAGAGTAAATCAATAGCTCTTCCATCCAAAGGCAAGTCATCAAAAGCTCTCAAATTGGTTGAATCTGAAGAGGAAGAACAATCAAGCTCAGATTCTGAACCAGATGCTGCTGAAATGGCCATGCTCTCCAACAGACTTCAGTATCTGGCCAAGAAGAACAGAAAGTTTCTAGCAAGAAGGAGTAACTCCAGAAGCTCAAGGAAAGAAGATCAGAAGGGATGCTTCAACTGTAGGAAGCCTGGACACTTTATTGCTGAATGTCCTGATCTTTAGAAGGAGAAGTCAAAGGACAAGTCAAAGAAGTCAACGTTCAAACTAAGCAAATTCAAGAAGCAGATCAAGCAGAGTTTAATGGCAACCTGGGATGATTTGGGAAGTGAATCTGGATCTGATAAAGAAGAAGCTGATGAAGATGCAAAGGTAGCGGTTGGGTTAGTTGCCACAGCAACTTCAGAAGCTGGATCAGAATTAGATTCTGAAGATGAAAATGAGGTATATTCTAAAATTCCCAGAGATGAACTTGTTGAGTCACTTAAAGAACTTCTTACACATTTTGAAGTAAGAACCAATGAGTTGAAGGATTTAAAAGAAAAATATGCTGATTTGGTAAAACAGCAAAAATCAACTCTATTGGATCTGAAAGCTTCTGAACAAGGACTTAGGGGCTTTGACTTCATGTGTAAAACGTATGAAGATCAGCTCAGGTTCTTATGTCAGAAGCTACAAGAAAAGTGTAATGAAAAACCTTTAAGTAACCATGAAATTGCTCTTGAAGATTTTATTATATCTGGCATTGACAGAAGCAGAGTGGTTTCTATGATTTATAGCATTTACAAGAACAATGGCAGAGGAATTGGTTTTCCAGAAGTGAAACTTGAGAAAACCAATCTTAAATCTTGTTGTGAATGCATTAAGGAAGGTCTGAAAACATTCTTTGTACCTGAAGGTGCTGAGTTGGAAACTGTTGTTCAATCAGAACCTGAAGCTTCTAGTTCTAAGGCCAAGATTACTTCAAAGCCAAAGAACTCTAAGCCAAAGGCTATGATCAAATCTGAATCCAAGACTTCAAAGATCAGGATCCTGAAAAGATCAGAACCTGTACCAATCAGATCCTAGAGAATCTCATATGACTGTTGTCAAGAGAATCTTCAGGTATTTGAAAGGAACAACTAATCTTGGACTCCTTTATAGGAAAACCTTAGATTATAAGCTAATTGGATTCTGTGATCCTGACTATGCTGGTGATAGGATTGAAAGAAAGTCAACCAGTAGCAATTGTCAATTTCTGGGTGATAATCTTATATCATTTGCTAGCAAAAGACAAACAACTATTGCTATGTCTATAGCAGAAGCAGAATACATTTCAGCTGCAAGTTGTTGTACACAACTACTTTGGATGAAACATCAGTTGGAAGACTATCAGATAACTGCTAACAGTATTCCTATTTATTGTGATAATACTGCTGCTATTTGTTTGTCTAAAAATCCAATTTTGCATTCGAGAGCTAAGCACATTGAAATCAAACACCATTTTATCAGAGACTATTTTCAAAAAGGAATTTTAGATATATAATCCATTGATACTGAGAATCAATGGGCTGATATATTTACTAAGCCTTTAACTGTTGAAAGATTTGATTTTATAAAGAAAAATTTGAACATGCACTTTGTGTCTGATTAAATGTTTGCTTGCTCCTGAATTGGATTTTAGGTTCTGAAGTTAGTTCAGAAGCAGTAGTCCATCAGAAGCTCTTTATTGAGGTTCTGAGGAAAACTCGCTTCTGATGATGACGTTAGCATCTGAAGTCCAGAAGCTGGATTTTATGCTTCTGAATAGTAGAGTTAGTGGAAACGTTGGGAGTTACTTTTTGTGGTAACTTCTAGCCCACTAACTTGGTAGTTACTCTGAGAACTTCTGACGTGGCCTGTATGTATTGGTGTATAACTAAAAAGGGCAATGATGATTTAATAGCTTTGAAAGTACTTTTCACGCGCCCCCAATTTTGTCATTAATGTTATGTTTGTTTGTCTCTTTTGAATTGCAATCGTTTTTACTTTTAACACTTTGTCAATTCACACACTACTCACTCACAACAAACACATTTGCTCTCAAACCTCTTGCGAAGTAAGCGCAAAAAACCTAGAACCCTAAATCTTCATCAAATGGCATCATCAAGCTCGCATCAAAATCCTTCAGAATCAACTTCAAGGATACAACAACAAGCACCCGGATCTGAATCCGTTTACAAACAGAGGACAATGTCTATTCCTCTTAACTCTCTGATAGTTCAGTCAGAATCACCAGTAGACTTCGTTTCACTCAAGAAATACAAGGTGGATATGAAACCATTGGTTGATGCTCAAAAGCTGACTGGGTACTTCGAAATGCTAAATGGGCCAACGTATGTAAATTTGGTTAAAGATTTCTGGGTAAGGGCTGAAATCTTCAATGGAAAGCCTGCAAAGGTTGCAGGTAAACAAGCTGGGTCGAAGAAAGGAAAGATGGAGATGGAGTTGAATCCCACTTCTTTCAGTAGCCTTGAGATAAGGTCTGAAGTGATGGGTATTCCTGTAACCATCACTGGGGAAGCTATAGCAAAAGCATGTAGAGTGGATGCAGAAGGAAGATTCCAAGAAATAGTAAAGAAGGAGGATGTCCTTCTGAAGAGCTACTGCAACTTGCTTTTGGGTGGGAAACCAAAAGGCAAGACCTCAGAAATGAAAATTCACCACAGAATGTTGTTGAAGTTCTGCACTGATTGTTTCTTTCAGAGAGGAGGAGGATCTGATCAACCAAATTTTCAGCAGAAGCTAGCTATCTATTTCATGGCAATCCATGACAAGATCAACTTCCCAAGATACGTCATGGATCATCTATGCTGGGCAATTAATGAGGGCATTGTTAAAGGAAGAAAGCAAGTGCCCTATGCAAGATTGTTGTCGGAGATCTTTCATCAAGGGAAAGTGCTAGACAATTTGAAAAAGACAAGGGATGCATCTGATAAATGCTTTGAAGTCTCTACTGCTGAGAAGACTATAAGTAGCAAGACCTTGCATTCCATGCATCTTTTCAAAAATGCCACTCAAGATGAAAAGTGGTTGGAAATGACTACAGCTGAATCTAAGATTATCAGGGACTTTCCTCTCATCATTAAGGAAAGCAATCCTGAAATATTAGCTAAATCAGTAGTTGAGTGTGTCATGGAAATAGATGCAAGCACACAGGAGGAAGTTGCTCCTGTTAAGACCAAAGGGAAGAAAGTTAAGGGTGCTACTGCATCAGAAGCAGCTACTGATAAGGGAAAGCAAAAGAAGGATGCCAAGATAAAGCGAGGGAAAGCTGAAACTGTTTTCCATAAAGAAAAGTTGGAAGAAGCTCTGGATGAGCTAGAGAAAGAAGATGATGAACCCAAGCTGAAGAAGAAGAAGGCACCTTTACAAATGGAATCTTCTATGGTTAAAGTAACTCCTGCCATGAAGAGAATGGCTAAGGAACGTTCTGATGATTTTTTAGCCAATAGGCAAGAAGTGAAAGCTATGAAAGAATTTCAAAGAGATGAGGAAGGAGAAATGATGATAATCGTGGAAGAAGCTGGTGTTGAAAATATAGAGCAAGTTCAAATAAATCAGGAAGAGAATCTTGGAACTTCAGAAGCAGTAGATAACTCAACAATGTTATCTAAGGTACCTCAAGTTTCTCACACATCTTGTACCACATCCTCTATTCCTTCTGAAGACACTTCTCTTTTAGATCACCTAGAAAGTCATTATCTAGGTGAACTACCCCAATCTAGCTTTAACACAACCTCAGAGAAAGCCTCTGAGACAACCCCAGAAGCATCCGCTTTTGATAAAGTTGTTTCAGAAGACCCCCCACAACAACAACCAGAACCAGAAAAAGCCTTTTCACCCCCTCAAACAGAACCTACAACTTCATCACCCCCAACTGTTCCTGAACCATCTGTTCCTGAACAAGTCACTCCTCAAAAGACCGTTCCTGAACATATTGTTCCTGAACAACCAGTTACTAAACTCATTCCAGAACCTGCATCTGAAACTGCTGCTCCTGAACACATTGTTCCTGAGCCAACCCCTGCTTCCATAACTCCTTCACCAGTACAAGCCATCAAGATCACCCACCATACTGGTGTATGTGATATGGACACAGACTCTGAGGATGATCAAGATGATCATGCCTCTGATATGGTAGTTGACCCCACTCCTGACCAACCATCAACTAGCCAATCCTTAACTACAAATGACCAATCATCATCAAACCTACCCATTGTACACTTAGCCCCTCCAAAACCCTTTAAACAACCTTCATCTCTCACCATTTTCATGGATTCTCAAGTGCTACAAGATGTGTGGGAAGATATTGCTTCTGAAGTTCTCAGACTGATAGCAGGAAGAAATGACTTGAGTCATCAAGTTAACTATCAGAAGCAATGGAGAAGGATCAAGGAAAGGGTCATCAACCTGATTTCAGCTTTGCATGATTCCTGCATTGAGGCTCAAGAGCAAGCCAAGCAGAAGCTGGAAGATTGGTTGAATGGAATTGAAGAGAATACTGGAGATGTAGAAATTCTTGGTACTTGGGTGAAGAACCCACTCAGTATCAGAGGCAGAGAACCTGGTGAATTCCTGCCTAAGGATTTGCATCTGATTATCCCTTCTGAGATCCTAGCGAAGAATGATGCACCTAACCTGGCTCTAGCTCAGGAGAACAAGGTGCTCAAAGAAGAAAATGAAAGACTTGAAACAGAGCTACTAGAGCAGAAGCTGAAGATATCAAAATTGGAAGCTGATATGCAAGAAGCCAAGATCAGAGAAGACAACTACAGAAAAGAGATGGACAAGAAGTATGCTGATGTTCAAGAGCTTCTGAAGAAGATTTTAGAGAAATAAGCCAAACCCATAGTTGCACACTTTTAGCTTATTTTTTGTCTCTTTAGGCTTTTAATATTATATGATCATCTCTGCTTCTGATTCAGTTCTTTTCGCTTCTGATATTATATGCTTTTGAATTCTTATTGCTTCTGAATATCATTAACTGTTTATATCATGTGTGTTGTTATTTGCTTTGATGATAATGCTTGCTATGCTCTGTTTATTTAATTTTTTTTTAAGATGGTTAATATGCTTTAAAATAATTTGAATTATGCTCTGAACCTTTAATCTTACGTTTTTCTCATCTCTTCTTTTTATTTATGTCTTTTTGCTAATGACAAAAGGGGGAGTATATGTGATAGTATTTAAAGGCTCTGAGCCCCATTAATGATATTTGAAAATTTTGAAAAACTTCTATCTTTTTGTTTTACCTTTAAAAGGGTGTATCAAAAAGGGTGAAGTATTAAATCTCAAATAAAAATTAATTGAACCATTCTTCTTATCTATAAGTCAATTCTTTCAATTATTTTTTTTAAGCTCTGATATTATTGTACGAAAAATGAATTTAATTAACCTGGATAGAACTTAGGGGGAGCTTACAAACCTCACCTTAAAGACTATCAGACTCAGGGGGAGTTAGAGCTTACAAACCTCAGACTCTGAGCTTACAAACCTCAGAAACCCCAAAGTCAACTCGTTAATTAGATTAACAACAATTGACCAATTTTAAATACTATTGTTTGTCATCATCAAAAAGGGGGAGATTGTTGGAACAAAATGTGTTTAACAATGAACCTTAAAGAGTTTTGATGATAACAAGGTATTAAAAATTGTAAATTGGACTAGCTAATATTTGTTCAAGTGTACAGGACCACAATTAAAAAGTTACATCATTAATTGGTTCTGAATGAGCAAATAAAGAGCAAAAGAAAATGAAGCTTAGACGCTTCTGAAGGCAATACGCTCCTGAAGACGGAAAGCGCTCCTGAAGTCAAGCTGCTCCTGAAGAGAGTAAAGCGCTCCTGAAGAAATGGTGCTCCTGAAGATTACTGCTTCTGAAGACAAGAGGTCCAGAAGCCACATCATCAGAAGCTAAGTTATCAGAAGATGCGTTATCAGAAGCTGCCTCATCAGAAGTCATTTCACCAGAAGCTGAATATCAACTGGATTTGCAAAAGATTCAAGGATTGAAGAATCATCACTGCAAAAGCTGTCTATTGGATTCAAAAACACAACAAAAGATTAGTGGAATCTTGCAACGGTCATTTCAAAGGTATTTGAAGGCATGTGCTTGCAATTTTGGACGAAAGCGTTGACATTGTACTTTGTACGAACTGTACAACCACCTTCTCCACTACTCTGTTTTGTGTCCACACTACAAGACAAGAAAACAGCTCCAGAATACGGCTTCGCTTGCATAGATGTTCCTTTGGATAAGGAATGGATTTCAAATTGGTTCTTCATAGGACAACAACCAAATCAGGCAAAAGATCATTGGTGAAAGATCAAGCTTCAACAACGACTCTTTGATGTGCTGGCAATTTCACAACGTCTCTTTCACACCTCTATATAAAGGAGTGAAGACTTAGAGTTTTGGGAATGCTGAACGAAAGACTCACAACATTATTACAAGTGCCAAACCTCTGCTGAAATTGTTCTGCATTCACTTAGAATTTCTGTGTCTCAAAGTTTCATTTTAGAAATTCCTAAGTCATTGAGTCTGTATCTGATTTGTATTGTGAGCACCTCTGATTGTATATCAAGTGTTCAACCTTAAACAATTTTCTGTGTAATCTTGTTTAGTTAGAAGTCTCTTGCAGTTGTGCTTGAGCAGGAAGTCTCTTGATTGTGTTCTTGAGCAAAGGAAGTCTCTTGCTTGTGTGCTTGAGCAAAGGAAGTCTCTTGCTTGTGTGCTTGAGCAATTGTAATCAGATATTACTCTTAGTGAAATCTCCTTGGAAGTGCAAGGGGGACTGGACTACTTCCGGATTGTGGAAGGAACCAGTATAATTGCTTTGTGTCGTTCTTCTTCTCTCTCTCTCTCTCTCTCTCTCTCTCTCTCTCTCTCTCTCTCTCTCTCTGTTTTATTCCGCTGCATTTAGATTCTGATTACCACTTCAGAAGTTGTCTCACTTAGCTTCTGACCTGTGTGTTCAGTTTTTAGGAGAAACGAAGAATTTTTCAAAACACAATTCAACCCCCCTTCTTGTGTTTTTCTCACCTTCATAGTCAAACCAAAATCAAAACTAAAACATATAAAGATGATATAAGGTTGATTTTGTGGTTAAGGTGTCAGAGTTAAGAGTGAAATGATAAGAGGATTAAGTCAGAAGGCTTAAATGCAATTTTGATCCTTCATATTTCATAATTGTTCAATTTTTGTCACATTAGTATATTTCAGTCATAAGGTCAACGAGGATTGACAAATGTAAAATGGGGTAAATCTTGAGATCCATCTATGACTCTAGAATTATAGAGTTTCAAATTCAAGAATAAAATTAAAATCATACTATCTCTCTGTCCCTAAATATAAGACTCTTTTGATAAAATTACTGGAATTAAGAAAGTTGATAATCATATTAAATTTTGTTTGTAATTATTATTGTTTTCACAATGTTATCCCTTCGAAAGAGAGTTAGTTTATGTTTTCAAGAATAAATAGGGGTATGATGGTAAAAAATAATTAATTTAGTAGGAAATACCAGAAGGGTCTCATAAAAAACAAACAAATTTTTTCTTTTCAAAATAGTCTTATAATTAGGGACAAAGACCGTAATAGAATTTAGAGGGAACAATATGAATAAACCAATTGAAAAATAGTATAACAAAGTTACAAACTAATCAGATGACATATTTAATTTACAAAAATGCTAACATATGTCATTAGAACATAAACTCATGTACTCCCTCCGGTCACTGTTATAAGCAAAAATCAACTTTTTAGGTTCATTCATTAAATGATGTATTTGGTTTATATTATAGACCAAATACATCATTTAATGAATGAACTTAAAAAGTTGATTTTTGCTTATAATAGTGACCGGAGGAAGTATTAATGATGAAAAATTTGTATTGGAAATTGTACATTACATTTTTCAAAGAGTTCAACACATAATTACTACTCCCTCCGTTTCAAAATACATGTCCAAGTCAACCACTTCACATATGCCAATGTACAATTTTGACCGTTAATATCTTTAATTATCTAAAGTAAAAAATTATAAAAATTAAATATTTTGAAAATATTTGTCGAGACAAATCAAACAACATCTTACATGCTAATATTTGTATTTATACATTAGTTAAAAAGTATGGTCAAAGTAAGTCAAGTGAATAGTGCACATTGCAAAAATTGGACATGTATTTTGAAACGGATGGAGTATTTGGGAATTCTTCAATTATGATGTAATGACAATGCAAATTTTAGTGGGCTAGTTTGTCTTTTTTTTTTAAAAATGGCAATGCAAAACTTATTACATTAACATTCAAATGAAGGTTGGCATATAAATCTCAAGCTATGGCAAGATGTCACTAAAACAGTTGCACTTGCACATGTTGGTCGTGCTTTGCATTTGATTGAGAGCTTGAGCTTAGCTATCACCCCTCTTCAGACAACAAACGCTTTGCATTTACCTTGACAGATTGGTAATGTTGCTTCAAATCGGGTGCAATGAGTGTCACTCTCCTCATAACACACATAGTCGCATGGTTACCTCATATATGAATGATGATCTTCGTTGGAAAAAGCCACAATGGGGTAGATTTAAATGTAATATTGATGCCTCTTTTTCGTAACAAATTCAATAGAACAGAAATAAATATTTGCATTCGTGACGACGAAGGTTTCTTTGTGTTTGCCAAGATGGTCTTGATTACCCCTATGTGTTTTGTCCTGGTGGGGGAAGCCTTTGGCCTTTTCTATGCTCTAGAATGGTTGACTATTGAGTGACGTGGGTTTCGATAATGTAGATTTCACTTTGGATTTCAAGATAACTACAAATGCCTTCAATAATCATCGTGTTGGTGTCACGAAGTTTGCTCATGTTCTCTATGCTTATAGAGGTCTTTTTACCACAAAGTGGGAATAGATTGTCTCCTGTGAGAATGTCTCCAGTTTTCTTCAGTGTCAAATCTAAGTCATTAAACATCTTCTCTCTCTTGATTTTAACATTTATTAACATTCAATTTCTTAAATGCATTTAATTTTCAATGGGTAGGATTTCACTGGACCCTCCAGTCACTGGAGAGGATCCATTCCCCCACAAAGTTTACTAACTTTAAGGTCAAGTTCAATCGACGACAAACAAATGAGACAACTCACAATCTATGGGGTAGCCGCATTATTAGATAGTCCCGCTATTTACACTAATGTACTTTGTTGTATTGAACAAATTATTATTAATGAAACACTATAAACATCTTTCTTTCAAAAAATGAAGGTTGTCATAATTACTAAGAAGTTGATTTATTTGTAAAATCGTGTGTTCAACTTCTGTTGTCAATGTGAGAATCTCTTTGATGAATGATCCATTAAGTTGTGAAAATTAAACTCTTGAAAGATTATGTAATTTTTTTTTCTTTCATAAAAAATGTATTTTTTTTAAAGGAATGATTATGTAATTTTGTTTATATTTTTTTATAATTTTTTTTCTTTCTTTGGGTACAAATTGGAATAAAAGATGTAAAATACTTATTTACCCTTCACATCTTCAAGTTTCAACTTCATCTTACATCTTCAAACACTTTCATTTTCACTCTCCCAAACACAGAAAACGCAGAATCTTCACAAAACAGAAAATTAGGGTTTCGAATCGCTGTAATGGCACTGTACGGCCGAGTCAAATCAGGGATCTCTCTTTGCAACAAATTGGGGCTTCTTTCTTCTCAGAGATCCACTCTTCAACGCTCTCTCATTGCTCCTTCCATTTCTCAGGTCAATAATCCCTTTTCAATTTCAATTTCTCATTCAACGCTATCGATTATCCTTTGATTTTTTTGATTCAATTCGTTAAATCAATGTTTGTTATACTCGTAGATCGTTTAAGCTTTGAAATTTGCAATTTTTTGACCTTTTGATCAAATGGGTCAGATTTAGAATTTGATTTTGATTTTTATGAGTGGTTTTTTGAGAAATGACCTAATGTATTAAATTGGCGATCCAGTTTTTGCTGGGAAAATTTACATTTTTTTCAACTTATTGATCAAATGGGTTAGATTTAGAACTTGTATTTTCTGGAAAAATTAAATTTCTTATTACCGATTTTTCTGTGTGGTTGTTTGAGAAATGACCCCTTTTATGCATAGGAAGGTTTATATTGGTGATCCATTTTTGTTGGAAAATGTTTTCTCTCCGATGCATCTTTACTTTTTTACCTCCATTTTTATGCGTGGTTGTGTGTGAAATGGCCCTTTTTACTTATATAACATATTAACTTGGTCATGTGTTTAAGTTAAAAAGATGTTTCTACCATTTGTAGTGTTTTGTTATTGTTGTTGTTGTTGCACTTGGACGTGTGAAGTGTATGAACTTGCATTATCATAATGTGTTGTCTGCATCATATTTCAGCTTTTTATGTTGTTGGATGCAATTATTTCAGGGTAATAATGTGTTTCATTTTCATCTCATGCTTGTGCAGGCCACCAGAAATTATGCTGACGTGCCGGGGGCAAGGGAAGCCAAGATTAAGGTAATCAAATATATTGGTCTTGAATTGTGCATTTTTTCTATGAACAATTATATTTTTTCCTTCTGGTTCAATAGTTGTTTATTGATTTTTTAATTTTTGTTTGTTAATTATGTTTTACCATTTAGTTCTTTTTATTGGATTGATTTTTATTGGTCTTGTTGTTTTTTAATTGTTGTTTTAGGTCCCTATCGCTATGTTTGGAGGTTCAGGAAACTATGCTTCTGCTTTGTATATTGCGGCAGTGAAAGCTAATGCAGTTGAAAAGGTTGATGCCGAGCTTCTTCAGTTCGTTGAAATGGTAAAAGGTAGTAAGATAACTTCACAGTTCATTAAGGACATATCTGTAAAAAAGGATGTCAGATTAAAAACCATCGAGGATATTGCCTGCAAAGCCAAGTTTTCTGAAACTACAAAGAACTTCCTTGGTAAGATAGGTTTTTACTTATTATGGTATTGTTTTAATTAGATTATTGTTTCAATTATGTTGCTAATGTAAGTTAAAACTTGAAATATTTTAATTTTTATGATTTTAGTATGTGCTTGGGTTAGAGAAATTGTTACATTTTAGTTTTCTTTAATGCAAAAAGAAACTGCACGTCAATGATGTAAGCATCTACATTCACTTTCTGATGCAATAGAGAGATCTAATGTTAATTACAAACTTCTTACACTGGGTTTTATTTTCCGTAGAAAAAATATTTATGCTCACAATTCAAAGGTATAAGTGTATATTATGGAATGGGGTGGGATGAGTAGAGTGTTTTCAAAGATTGATTAGATGGCTTTATTGCATTTTGAGCCTCTTAGGTTTATTGTTTCTTGCACAACAAAATGATCCTTTAAACAAGTTTCAGGAAATTTATGTTTTAATTGGTGCCCTTCAGGAATGCTAATAATCTGTAAAATATTGATTTAGTTATTAACTTATTATTCTAACTTGGAACTGGAATAATAGCCTTTTCTGGGTTGATTTCTAGTCACAAATATGACACAAACCTCAATCTAAAGTGGCAAGTTACCTGTTCTGATATGTAATCCACTGGAATGATACATGTGAATTTCCTGCTGTCTCATCAATCCTTAAATGGATGTGAATGATTTTTTCCCTCATAGCCTCTATCACATAGCATTGTCCTACATTTGTCTGTATCCATTTTTTAATTTTCTATTCATTTATATCTTTATTTGGTCATGTTATGTGAGTACATTAGAATTATTGGTCACATATTTCACTGGGTTATCTGTATTTCTTCAATTTACTGTCCTTATCACCCATTTACCTCAAATGTTGATAGAATTTATTTCCAATTTTAATATCAACTAAATTAAGAATATAAAATTCCGAAAAATATTCATTTTCAACAATTTTCTCCTGTTCATAAATGTTAATTTGTTTTTCTTTCAGCTGTCTAGCACTTGCTATAGATATACTGTTACTTGAAGTTGGAGCTCTTTTTAAATTTATTTTACCATCTAGTCTAGTACCATTAACTAATTCAATCCATTGATGCATTACATAAAAATGAAAAGGAGCTCTTTAAATATAATTTAGGCCAAATACCATTTTTGGTCCTTTAAGTTTGACAAGAATACCGGATTAGTCCTTTAAGTTTCAAATAGGTTCCTTAAGTTGTTAATTTAATGCACCTATTTGAAGTCTTTTAAGCTTAAAAGGGTAAAAATAGGTCCTTAAAAGGGTAACGATGTGATAAAACAACTTAAAGGACATATTTGAAACTTAAAAACTTACAGGACTAATCCGGTATTTTTGTCAAACTTAAAGGACCAAAAGAGGTATTTGGCCTATAATTTACCATCAAGTTTAGTAGCATTAAATAATTCAATTTCAATCCATTGATGCATTGCATAAAAATAGAAAGGGCTCCTGTTATAATGATAACAAATGTGGTGTCGCATATTGTAATCCTATAACACTGTTTGCAGTCATAGGACTCAACTGTGTGTATCAACGGGCTTCATATATTATGCTGGATTATGTATTCCTTAATCCGCAGATCAATAGTTGTGTTAGAACTTGCTGCATACAAGAATTCACATATGTGATGATTCAGACTTTTTTTTTTTTTGCACTTACTTAGAATTTATACATGTCATTCAATAATAATAATATAATGTTAGTCTACAGTATGTAATGTCATTGTATTTGGATGTTTTGTTCTCAGTTGTCTTGGAAGTTGGAACACTATTAGTCTCCCAGTTACACAATTATCGTTTAAGCAGGACTTAACTATTTCCCTAGTACAATAAAGTATTTTTGTGTTATAAGATATGAAAATATTCATATCTTATAAGATGTGAAAATATCTGATAACATCTTGATATATTATATTAATTATCTCATACACGGTCAGTTTAATCTTAGGGTATCTTTGACTATCTCCACAAATTACTTTTAGTATTTCTTGTTTTTATCATGATTTGTTTCCTTATTTAATTGGATTTGGAGTCTTGTATTAGTGTAAGCGTTTTTAGTATTTCTTGTTTTTATCATGATCTGTTTCCCTATTTAATTGGATTTGGAGTCTTGTATTAGTGTAAGGGTTAGTGTTTAATCTTTTTGTATGAAATCATAGTCATCAATAATATCCTGCCATATTCCTAGTTCTAAGACTTCATTCTCTCTCTTCCCTTGTGACGTAGAATCCTATAATATAACTTCAACATGTATCACATCGTCCCATCATGTGACTTATCCTGTTACTATTTTATTGGTAGTTCACCTAAGTCTGAAACCCCACTAAAATTTGAAATTCTATTTTCCTGTCAGTCGTTCACACACTTGGCCTTTTCTTTCTCTGAGTTTGAACAAGTTTTGTGTTTTGAAGCTCTCCACTGTCACACATCTGCCTTGTTTTGAAGCTTTCCTCCCGTGTCATCACATGTTCAAATTCTCTCATCTGCCTTGTCATCTTTTCGGATGCGTTCATATTTTTTCCTCACTTGTCATCTTTCTGGTGTGTTCAAACTCCCTCCTCCATTGTATTTTCTTTTTGGTTGTTCAGAATATCCAAGACTCGGTTTGTCATTGGATTCGTTTCACTTGTGGTTTTGCACCAGTTTTGTTTCAGTTGCTGTTTGATACTGGTATTGTCTCATTTGGGGTTTGACATTGGTTTTGTCTTTGTTGTGGCTTGGCTGCAGTTTTATCTTGGTTGCTGTTTGACACCATTGTCTCTGTTGCAGTTTTTTGTCAGTTTTTTCAATGGTTTTGTTTCAATTGAAGTTTGGCACTTTTCTTTTTCACAAATCTTGTCTGGCCAGCTTTTTTTTGTAGTTTCAATTTGGTCTTGACTGTTGTTCCAAATGTACCTGGCCCTGACAATCTTAAGCATCAAACTATATTATTTGGTTACTTTTCTCTTTCAAAGGGGCCCGCTAAGAGCTTAGTCACCTTTAGTTTAAGGTAATGCGTTAGAAGATATTAAAATATCTTGATATATCTTAGAGTACCTAAAACTATCTCATAGGATTAGTTCTTATCTTAGACTGTCTTGGACTATCTCTTAAGACCTGTTTCCATATTTCTGTTATTATTATGGTTTGTTTTTTAAAGAGGACTTTTTGTTTTGTATTAGCATAAACAGGGGTTAGTGTTTAGTATTTTTTTTAGAATATTTATCCATTTACATACATGAAATTATAGTATTGTATTAACCCAGTGTCTTTATTCTTTTTTTCCCTCTTTATTTAAAACCTATAACATCAATTTGCTGATTAGTTCTTTTGTTTTAAAGCTCTCCTTGCTGTGAATGGGAGGCTTAAACACGTAGAGCTCATTGCAAAGAGGTTTGCAGAGTTGGCAATGGCATACAAGGGAGAAGTGAAAGCAATTGTGACCACTGTTTTTGTAAGTTGTACTTGTTTGATGGCTAGCTTATTTATGAAATTAGTGCATCTTATCACATGTTTATACTCTATTAAATGCAGAAATTTGTTTAAAAAATTAATTTTTTGTAAAAGGACGATTACATTTGATATTATGATGTGAATCACTTTGGTTGACATAATACTTATCTTCAATTCTTTTATTATTAATAAAGAATTGGAGAGTCACTATTTCATGTATAATTTGTCAGAAATATTTCAATGAGTCCTTGTCTCAATCAATTATTCATTCAAAATAATCAATAGAAATTAAATTCAACTGATCTCTTTTCTACTATACCATACCTGGTGTATCCTCTCCCCTATTCTCATCATGTATCACATTCTTCGGTTTCCTAAACTACCATCCATGTATTGCTACATGCCAAGATTTACTCCTCTCCCTCTTAAGATATGCTCTATCACTATATATATAATGTGTATGTTTGTGTGGGTTATTGCTGTAAAACTTGTTTGCTGCATTTTTTTATTGTAAGATGTCTAAAAGCTCACATTCATTTCAATGCTTTCGTTATTTATTTAAGCATTGTCTTTTCATTAAATAGCAGAGTGAGTAATTTCTACATTACGTAACTTCCCATATTTTTTTTCTACCAGCCACTTCCCGCTGAGGAAGAGAACGCATTGAAGCAAACTGTTCAGGAAATGTTAGGTTCTGGGGCAAAAGTTAAGCTTGAACAGAAGGTATATTAACATGACATTTATATATGTAAACATGCCTAACTATCATTACAGTCAATTTTTTATTTTTTAACTCAAATCTAATCAAGATTAGCTCCTCTTATCCCATTATCACATTATATGTTGTATATTCACGTGCCTCTTCTAAGTTAAAGCTTTACACTTTGGTTTTGTATTTTAGATTGATCCAAGCATACTTGGTGGCATTGTCCTGGAATTCAGCCAAAAAGTCTTTGACATGTCTATAAGGACTAGGGCACAACAGATGGAAAGGATGCTCCGAGAACCGATAAATATTTCCGCCTAGAAGAACAATTTTCTCTTGACAGTCTGTGTCCTCATCGTTTGATGAAAGAAATGTTACATTATTGTTTATTATAAATTGTTTGAATATGGATTTGTATGGGATGGTAATATGCCATCATTTTGCAAATAAAAAGCAACTTTTTCCAACTTTGTGATACTGGTTGTTTCATGTGTCCGAATCTATTTCTATTTGTCCTTTTGAGGTCTTAACTGGCTCCTGTTTTCAGTTAATGTTGAGTTGATCAGTCTAAGGATTGCAAAATTTCAACATAGTTCAATATTTGTGATCACTTCTGGTTGTGTTAATGACAGTTTGACATCACGTTATCTAACCGAACATATAGTCATCATGTTATCCGACAGAACGTGCAGATTTCAAATTGCCCTCGATAAATATGCCATAAGGATGCCTTGTGCTTCGTTATTACAACGATTCATCATGGAGGATTGTGACCCCATGTATCTGTTCAGTATCAAACTATTGTGTTTGGCATAAAGGTTCATGGTGGGTGCCTTAATGGTTTTCGGAGAGACGATCATGCTTAGACAGAGTATCTTTTGTCGTTCTCTTAATTTTCACTATTTCTAAAGTTTAGATTATTTTGTTACATTAGAAGTTTTGGGTATAAATGTGATTTGGGGTGTATTTGTTTCAACTTAGAAAAATAAAAGATTATGTTGAAAAAATCTGAGATTTGTAAAAGTCACTTTCTTTTAACTTGTTTATGTGTTACCTCTTTGTTTTTAAGTCCATGTAAATAATATGTACTCTACTCTATAAAACAAGTAATGTTTATTTTGTTGAAGTAGTCTAGTTGTTCGAATTTTCCCTTACGTGAATAAGTAAGTAGTCCGGTGTTTCATCCTGCATATTCTAATACATTGTATTTGCACGCAAAAATTAGTTTGGGAATCACCTTTTTATCATGTAATTGTCCATGTAGTTTATTTAATAAAATGTTTTTGTTTTCATTTCTTGTTTTAAATATATAACTTTTTTTATTTTCAATGTTTTTAAAATTTATTCAAGGAAATAAACAAGTTTTTGAATAAATAATTTTTTTTTACAATTAATAACGTGATATTAAGATAATTTGGTGGCTGAGGTGAGTGGGTTAAATGGTTAACGAGGGTAGTGATACGAGAGATGCCAAAGTGCTATCCATTATATAAACGACGGGGAGACTAACAACACACGTTTTTCAACGTGCTATGTTTTATTGATTAAAATTCATACGACTTTTACTAAATCATACAGGTCTCATATAAATTTGATGGAGATGCGTGTGAATTTCAATTGATAAAAGATAGTAAAAATATGTTCAAAGGAGTTTTGCAAGCATTATTTATAGGCTATAATATGGTTTTAGTCCCTGCAAATATGCCTCGTTTGGGTTTTAATCCCTGTAAAAAAAATTTGTTTTTGGTCCCTGCAAAATATACTATTTAAAAAAAAAAATATTTTGCAGAGACCTTTTTAAAATAAAAAATAAAATATTTTGCAGGGACCAAAAACTACAAAATGAGTTCAGTCATCATGTGCATGCCACGTATGCAAATCATCACAAAAATGGGGTCAGGGACTATTTTAAAAAGCAAAAAATTTTGCAGGGACCAAAAACAATTATTTTTTTTACAGGGACTAAAACCAAAACGAAACATATTTACAGGGACTAAAACCATATTTTAGCCTTATTTATATTGTATACTAATATATTCTGCTTTTAAGAAAAGTATTACATTGTAAAAAAAAAAAAAGAAGAAAAGTATTACAATTTATAATAAATGAGTAATTCAAAAGAAAACGTCCCCACTCACTAGAGTTTGCAATGGTCCAATGTAGTTTCATTTTATGATACTTTGTTTATATAATGGGAAATAATTTTGGTTGTAGATTCAATTCTAAGGTGAAGAAACCATCGTTGAGGTTGAACCAATTCTAATATCTATATTTTTTTTTATATACAGGTCAAACTTCTTTTTGATAATTGCAAACTCAAGAAATTTTATACCTATAAAATATTGAAAACAACATGAAATCATAAAAATCTCATTTATGTGAATATATTTAAGCATAAACTATTTTACACATCTAACTTAACACAAAATTAATCATGAATCACTTTCCTAACGTAGTATTTTAATGGATAATGATCGAAAAACACAAAAATGAAACATCCTCCGATCATTTACACCAGCACGCACCTATGATTTCTATTAAAGAAGGACGAAGTTTTTTTTAATTCTTTTAAAACAATACAAAGTTATAGTCTTGCCATTCTTGTGAAACTGTTTTGTACAGATTTAGCAACACTCTATTTTAATCTATACTATATCTATACTATATATAAAGAAAACTACCTCTTTCAGCACATTTTTTGGTTGGACTTTTCTTTCCAAAAATACCCTTAATTTTCAATTTTAATTTTAAATACAAATAACACATGTAACAAATAGATAATAATAAATTTAATTTAACGAGAAAACTTACGCACAATTCCTTATGAACTGTTCTTACTGTTAGCCAATTATAAAATAACACGTGGATTACTAATGCATGTCACTAATTGTCCCCGTTAATCCTTTTTTACCTCCGTTAACCACATATCAAACTCACAAAAAACTAGCACAAAACAAAAACTCATGTTACTTTTTTATCAGCCGATTTTATGTTGCACATATGTGTTGTTCCCCTCAATACATCCGACAAAGATTGTCAAGTATTTTCATATCCCTTCCACAAAAAACAGTATTTCCATATTATTTTATTACTTCCACAAAATACAGTATTTTCATATTATTTTATTAAGTTACTCTTCCTTAGCCTTTGATCAATTGTAACAAACGTGAGCAAAAAATAATGGTAAAATTGAACTTTAAATCCTCTAAAAAAAAAAATTAGTAACAAACGTGACCAAAAAATAAAGTTAAAGATTAGACTTTAAATCCTCTAAAAAAATATTAGTAACAAACGTGAGCAAAAAAAATTGTTAAAGATTGGACTTTAAATCCTCTAAAAAAATATTAGTAACAAACGTGAGTAAAAAATCATGTTAATGATTGGACTTTAAATCCTGTAAAAAAAAGATTAGTAACAAACGTGAGCAAAAAATAATAATATTAAAGATTGGACTTGAAATACTTTAAAAAAAAGATTAGTAACAATCGTAAGTAAAAAATAATGTTAAATATTGGACTTTAAATCTTCTGAAAAAAAAAAGATTAGTAACAAACGTGAGCAAAATATAATGTTAAAGATTTGACTTTAAATCCTGTTAAAAAAAAAAGATTATTAACAAACATGAGCAAAAAATATTGTTAAAGATTGAACTTTAAATCCTCTAAAAAAAGATTAGGACTCAAAATATTTTAGAAAAAGATTTGTTAGCACTGTATTAAATATTAATAAGTAGCGTTCTCAAATTTAATAGTTCATTCCCGCATTGTTTAGTTTTTCTCAATCTCTCAGCCCTCTGCATCAGAATTCAAAATTAGCCTGTAAGTTTTTTCCTTTTTCGTTCATGTTACAACTAATCAAAGTTGATTAATTTTATGAATTATATTTGACTTTGATGGTTTATAAGTGATTATGATTCAAATTGTTTACGAATAATTTTAAGGATTATTTGACTTTGCTGGTTTATAATTGCTTATACAAACTATGATAGCGTGACTTTTTTTTTATATAAAGAGAACCATGGTTTTTTTTAATTATTATTAAATAAAGGGAAAATAAGCAATAACATCCCCTGCCGTTAAGCTCCTTCCATCACTTTTTTCCTTGTGATTCCAAACGATGCATGTATACAATTGATAAACTGCTCCCACGGCCCCCATCCAATATCCAATAAAATACAGTGAAATCAAAGTGTTAAAACCATTTAAACAATTCAAAATTGTTAAACCATAATCACACTCATGTTACCAACAACTAAAAACAGAAACACTAGAAAGCTTCAAACCACAATCTTTTGTTTTTGGTTACATTCAAACCACCATCTGAGAGGCCATTAAAAGAGAGGACCGCTAAGAAGTATGGATACGGACATCGTCACCAGATACAACACGGATATTGGCATGCCAATAACGTTGATAATTTGAGAAAATCACATAATTTAAGGTAATTATATTTGTGGATGCGGATGCAACACGTGTTCAGACACATCTAATACGAGGAGTGTATGTGATTTTTAGGCGAGGAGTAATATTATAATTTGTAATCACAATATAAAAGAAAAAAAATCAAATAGAATTGGAAATAGAACCGGTGGATTGAAGATGGATAAATAGGGTAGAAAGAAACAAATGGCTACACTACCATATCAACAAGAATTCCTAAACTCAATTGTTCAAGGAAGTATCCCACCACATATTTTAAAGGTAAAAAAGGTGCACCTTTGATGTTGTCGCGAAACATAGACCCTAGATATGACCTGTGCAATGGGACACGATTGTTATGTTTTGGTTTATTTAAGAATATGTTGGATGTGAAAATCCTAATATGATGCAATGCTGGAAAAAGAGCATTCTTGCCCAGAATTAAATTAAAAACAAATGCGAGTTCAAGACTTCCTTTTGTGCTTAGTAGAAAACAGTTTCCCATTAGACTAAATTTTGCTATTACCATAAATAAGTCACAAGGGCAGACCATTCCCAATGTTGGAATCTATCTTCCACGACATGTTTTCAGCCACGGTCAATTATATGTGGCTTTATCAAGAGGAGTTTCTCAAAATTCAACAAAAGTTATCATTAAAGAAGGGAAAATAGAAGGAGAAGATGGAGACTTCACGAAAAATGTAGTTTTTAAAGATATTATTTTATCGCAATCATAGCAATGTTTCTTTTACATAACATGTCATTTATACATTTATGTTATGATGTTACTAATTACTATTAAAATAAACAATAAATGATCATTGTTTTATCTTAATTTTATATGCAGGCAAACTAAAATATGTTGAGTTTAAAAATAATTTTGTTATATGCATTGACAATATTTTGTTTATAAATCAATATATCAATAATTTCCATTAATATTTAAAAATTTAAAAATTTTAATCAAAAATATACAAACAAACATAATAAAATAATCACGCGTAGTAGATCGTGTCCGCCCGTCTTTCCGCTAGTTATGATAGAGGAAATAAGATTAGTAAATATGAGACTAGTAAACCTCAACCTTGTACTTCCATGTTTCTTTTTTCAAAGTACTCTTACCTTTTTAGCTCTTGATTTTGTTTTAAAGTACAACTACTTTACGGCATTCTAGTATAACATATTTTCTTACTATAAAAGTGCATACAATATAAGGTGTAACACGTAAAAAACCAGATGAGTTGTTTTTTCTTGTCTTTGTAACAAAGTAGAATGTTGCTTGGTACACCCTGATAAGCATTGAAAAAATAAAATAATATTTGTTGTTTTTTATACCCTCTTCTTTCTAGGACACTTGTAGATAGGAAAATTGATGCTTTAAAAACATTAGAGTATTTTGAGAGATTTCTCCTTCACTTTTGCTCAAAAGATTGAATACAAGTCTCTATCAAAATAGAGATTTGGACAAATGTCCAATAACTATATTACCCTTGTAGTAGTATTTAGGAATTGACAAAGACTCCCCCATGTGTATCTGATTCTGAATTGAAAGTGACTAATTTTTTTTTTTAAGTTCATGATATTTTTGTGTAAAATTAATATTGATACCTATGTAGGGGAATTAGGTAATTGAAAGGGAATCACTTAGGGAGATGTATAATTTGACAGCTAGGAAGAAATTGATGAATCAAAGAATGTGGCATAGTTTATCTACACAGTTGAAAAATCTTAAGAAATGGATCTCCTAATAATTATGGATATAAACAAGGTCAATTTTCATGAAAGCTGTACTAGTTCACTTTGTTTATAAGAGAGGTCCTGTTATACAGAAAAAAATTTCATTGTTTTAAATTTTGTTGTAAACATATTATTGATGCAAATTATCAACCGACTTTATTGATGAATTTGCATGATTATTTTCAGTGGAATCTCTGGTTTCAACGATTTTTTTTCCGTTTTCATAGTTCAAACTGAAATCTTGTTTAAGATAACTGAGTTCAGTTTCGCACAAAAAACCTTATTGTTGGTCCTTTTTTACTATTGTAGTTATAATTTTAATTTGTTGTAGAAAAAAATAGTTAGATTTTAATTTTAACGTGAAAGTGTTAGGAAAAAATAGACATAAAAGGGTAGTTACTATGGATAAGAAATACACGTGTTGTCCTTGAATGACAAGCAGAAGTCGTTATCAAACATGGAAGATGGAATAGAAAACCCTAAATTTAACTTTTGTTGTAGTCACTTTAATGTTGTGAACCTTTATATTGCGGTAAAATGCAGTTAAATGTAGCAGATGCGGCTGCAATTTTAATTAAATATTGTTGCAAAAACTTCTAAGACTATTATATGGCGGTCGCAGACCACAATTTAAAACTTGATTACTTGTACTTAGATGGTTAGCAGGATATCCAACACAAAGAAAAGATTTTCAAAATGGAAAACCAAACTATTTTGATAGGGCATACACAAGAAAACTACTAAATTAATTTGGAAACCTAATATATTATATGCAAAAAGTTTTTTCTTAACCTTTCAAAGGACCGACCAATGTTTTTCAACCCTAAAATAGAAGGGACCAAACCTATGTTTTACTTTTTCATTTTTTAGAATATTTTTAGGGCAAGCAGTAGACAAGGTGATCTTTTGATTGATACAATTAATCTTCATTCATAGAATATCTTTTGTGTTGCAACCAATTAACTTTTGAAAAGAAGTACTACTTAATAATTTTCAAAAATAATAATAATTTCCAAATAAAGTTTTGCAACATTATAATTGCAATTGTCCTCATTGAGATAAGGTAAATTCTGTAAGTTATCATAGTGAATTTCACAAGATTAGAAGGTAAAATTTTTGTACTTAAAACAGCTCAAATTAGTCATGATATCTTGTATGTCCTTTTCATCTTTACAAAATAAGAGCCTTAATCTCCAATGTATGTCAATGACAAAATTATGCCATGAAAAGAAAAGAAATAAAGGAAGCATTGCTTTGTTAGGGGGTGTTCATTGTTTGCTTGTGAAGTATGCCAATAAGTGGTTAGCCCCCTAATGAAACTCATGCAAAAAATGTAATCTTCACACAACAATTTATAAAAATAATATTTTTCACATTAACAAGCAAATGTATGCTAAAAATGTAAGCTACACACAACAACATATAAATATAATTGTTCACATTAACAAACAAATGTGAAAGAATGCTTCACTTTTGCATTTAAATTAAATTAAAATACACACACATTCAAGAATGTCGGATAAGATGATTCATATCTCTTTTAGCTTAATTATTTTTTGGTGTAGCCTGAATATCACCTGTTAGCAATTGCAAAAACTAATTTTTTTAGTTTGGTACTACAACGACAAAACTTTCTCTCAAGAGTTTTAACGCTGCTCATCCTATAGTTCTTAAATCCATAACCTCTTGTTAAGTAAGAAGAGATCCAAACTTTCTCATCAAAACAATCTCATGTCTCTACCAACTTAATTTACAGGTGGTCTCAAATATGAACTCAATCTTATAAACACAATCCATCAAAACTTTAAAAAAAGTTTTGATGTCTATACACATATATAATCCTTACAAACTCGAGAAATTAATCTTCACAGTGGCCACCAAAATGCGTCAAATGAACAATCCATAGGCAGCATAAGCTTGTTTTTTTCTTCTCTCTCTAGGATCAATACACGTGAAATTGAAGTTTAAAATCAATTGAAGTTTAAAATGAGAGAGAGAGAGAGAGAGAGAGAGAGAGAGAGAGAGTTATTATGTGAAGTGGAAGCAAAAGAGTTTCTGTTCCACATACATTATATAAAAGATGATGAATGATTACCTTGTGAGTGAAGTAAAATGTATCGAAAAAGACAAGAATTGAGTCAAAGACAAGAAGACCAACCATCCTTCTCTGTCTCTCCATCTCTTTCTTTTGGGGTCCCCCTCCAATCCGTTTTCCACTCTACCTATATATCAACCAACACAATCCCTTCTCTCTCTCTCTCCAATACATATTCATATTTTAAGCAAACCCCACAAACCATCACTACCATCATTACATTTTCCCACCCCATGAAGCTTTCTCTATTTGTCTCTTAAAAACATCATTCACCTATATAGCTTTCTCAAAGATCTCTTTCACAAATCACTCAAAACAAGAAAGAAAAAACCTCAAAGTGCTTCTTCATAAGAACTACTAAACTCTCTCTCTCTCTCTCTCTCTCTCTCTCTCTCTCTCTAATGCAAATGAGGAAACCTGATTTGATCATGGGAAAAGACAACAACAACATTAACAAGAGCAAGCTAAGGAAAGGGTTATGGTCACCTGAGGAAGATGAGAAGTTGGTAAGATACATGATAACTAAAGGACAAGGTTGTTGGAGTGACATTGCTAGGAATGCTGGTCTTCAAAGGTGTGGTAAAAGTTGCCGTCTTCGTTGGATTAATTACTTGAGACCTGATCTTAAGCGCGGCGCATTTTCGCCACAAGAGGAAGAACTCATCATTCATTTCCACTCCATTCTTGGCAACAGGTACATTCTTTTCTATTTTCATTTTCACTTCAAATATAAAAATGCTAACTATTTTCATATTTGAACCCTAGGTCATTTAACTAGTCCACACCATAGCTATAAATTGCGGTCTTCAACCGTAATTGTTTTTTTGAATAACAAAAAATTCTGCAACCACAATTTAAAACCATAATTCACACGTCAGAATGCGACAAAGATACTCTTAGTTGAGAGGTTTTCAATAAACAAATCTTGAAGGGGTGACATATACATGAAGCTCCAACAAGACTACTTTGAAAGGATGAAACCTTTGAGAGATAAAAAAAAATATGAATAGTTTTCTTCCATTGTTTTACTGAAATTGATACAATAATTAAGTTGAGAGTGATGCTATATAAAAGACCTTATTAATCAAGAAGTTATAAGATTACTCTTTCCATTCAATAACAAAATGAATATACAATAATGTGATATACAAGAAATTGATCCAATAAAAAAGTATTCAAGCAATATTATATATTTTTTTTTTTGGTGAATGAGTATACAAGCAATATATGCAAGTGCAAAGTCATTGAAAGAATTAATTATTTATTTCAAAAGGGTATGATAAATTAAAATGTTAATGATATAAATTCATAGTGAAAAGAGACCCTTCTCTCAAAAAAATGAGAAGAGATCCTAAAATGTAACCAATCTGGACAATTTTCACTGCTTTAAGTACATTTCGTTTTATGCTACTTCCTTCATAGCAATAGCAGATTCTAAACCTTTTAAAGGGAAATGTACCCTTAATTTTTTTAAAATATTTTAATTAGGACTTAATTTTCCAGATGAAAGTTTAACTTACATGCATATTCATCGCATAAGGTTCAACTTATTCATAAGTATATCCCCCCCACTAAGATCTTAAGATTTATACGTATATACATATAGAATAATTTGGTTTTTGTTTTTTTGTTGAAATTTGATTGAAAATAGGGTTTGGTCCAACTTTTTTTTTTTTTTTTTTGAGGGAAGGGTTTGGTCCAACTGTCTGTGTTACATATTACTACAATATAATAAAATATTGACGTAGCATATAAGCATGCTAGGGTTTTTGGCAGCATTAGCTATTATTAAGGTCTATAGCTTTCAACTTAAGGATAGTCTTACTCATAAAGCATCGATTATTGAGGTCTGTCTTGTGCAGTGGTTAAGCTTTTTAATTACTCATCCTATATTTTTTTAATTCACTTTGATATTTATTTGATGGATTTACTTTACCCAAAAGATGTAATAATAAATAAAAAATAGATAAAAATAATTATATTTTCAAATAAAGTTGTTAAAAAAGGTTATACAAATAATTGTTGAATTCTATGAAATTTGTATACTAACCAGTTACGATTTTTAATTTAATTCAAGATTTTCATGTTACAAAAAATTATAAGGAAATATTGAAGGAATTATAATTGAAAAAAATAATTTATAAGTTTAGAGTGGAGCTCTTCCCTTCTTCAATTATTAGCATTTCTATTTTAATTAGTGTAACTTTTTTTTATATGGTTAATAAGTGTAACCTATTTTGGATTTTTCTTCTTTTGGATCATTAACTTTTACTATAAACAATCTCAGATGGTCCCAAATTGCAGCACGTCTACCTGGTCGTACCGACAATGAAATAAAGAATTTTTGGAATTCTACACTGAAGAAAAGATTGAAAACCAACAACAACAACTCTACTCCATCTCCAAACAACAGTGACACTTCGGATCAACCAATAGATAATGTTTTTGATGTGAAAAATAACATGATCATGCCAATTAATGAACAAGAACTAATGACATTATGCATGGATTCCTCATCATCAACTTCATCATCATCCATGCAATCCATGCACATGCATACCATGGTTTTACCTGACCAATTTGATCCATTTTCCTTGTTGTCTAACAACCGTTATGACATGACAAGTTTTCATGCTCATGACTTGCCAAATAGTTGTTTAACACAAGTTGGCAATATGGTTGATGATATTGGGCTTCATAGTGATGATCATTATGGGATTTTGGAGGCTAATAAAATGGGGTTATTAGAAAATGATTTTGAACTTCCTCCACTAGAAAGTAGAATTAGCATTGAAGATAAGAGTGCCCTAATTGGTGATTATAATGTGAAAAGCCATAACAACCACTTCAATAATAGTTGCTTCAATAACACTAATCACATTCAAAACTCCAATGAGGACTTGTTTGGGTTTGGAAGTCATGGGCAAGGAGAAAACTTAAGAATGGGAGAATGGGATTTGGAGGGTTTGATGCAAGACATATCCTATTTTCCTCCTCTTGATTTCCAAGTTTAATTGTCTTTTCATTCTTTTGAATTTCCAATCACCCCTTGTCCCCTCTGATCTCTCTCTAAATTGGATACTCTACAACGAACCTTAAGGTGCAGCCGGCTGTAGACAACTATACCTGAATAGAGAAAATTTCTCTGTTTGAATTTAACGGTACGTACAACCGGCTGCATTGTAAAGATGAATGTAGAGGATTCAAGTTCCACTCTTCCTTTTCTCCTTGAATATCTTTGTGGAAATCAGATCCGCTATGACCCCTCTTACTTCCTCAGTAAAATCTCAGCTTTTAGATTAATCTATTGGCTATAGGTAATACTATACACCGTTGGATTAATTCAACAATTGAAATTTTGCTATAAAAGGTAGATGGGCCGAAGAGGATCTCGTCCTCTATGACAATCCTTTCAAAGTCTTTCTATCTCTCTCGTATTTTTTTCTCTTATTTGTTTTCATTATCTCCTTGATTTCTCTTAATCTTCACTTTTATCTCCAATTTTCTCTTAGACTTTCTATCTTCCTCCAAGTCAATGTCTTCTCATGGTCTTTTTTTTTATCCAATTTGCATATACACAAATGTCTTCAATCAATATGCAAGGTGACTAAAATACCTTATGGAATCTTGGGCACCCATTCTTTCTTGTCTTTAGTTCTTCCAAAATATAAACAAAGACAAGTCCTTTTGTTTCATACATATATGTTGTCTTGTCACATTCATTGTTTCTTTTCATGGTTCACAAAATTACAACCCAATTGTATGTTGTGGTAGATATGTATACATAGTTTTGCAATGAAAATTGCGGTATGTGTATACATAGTCTTGCTTCGGATTTTTTTGCATTCTTTGTGCCCTTGTGGGTTTCCTTGTAAAGCACTTTGTGTAATTTTTCGGTATGTAGGTTGGTACAAATAATCAAAGGATATTATATCTTCAAATGAAATGTGAATAGTGGTCATTTAGAAATGTCAAAAGAGGCAAATAAATGTAGGCTTAATTGAAATTGTATTTAGCAGTGTTTATAGCACTAGGAACAATGTGGAGTTGTAAGTTTGTTATATTTTAGTGTTAGGTGATATAGGTGTACAATAGTACAAGATGCAATTGTAAACAATACAATAAATATCAAATGTGATTTGAAATTCATTCCCTTTGTCTTTCTCTTAGTTTGTGTGATTATTCTCCCCCTTTCTCTTATTTTGAATATATTCTCATTCTGATATTGGACGCCTACACCTTTGTGGTGTAGATCTTCAGGACGAAGAACCGTAAAAGTTGTGATTTGGAGGACTCTTGTTCTGAGAGAATATAACTTTGTTAATCTGAAGTTTAGTCAGAAGATAAATAAATTCTGACAAAAAATTATTTTAACTAGTATTGAAACTTGAATTCTTCTAATTGATTGGTTCCTTAATTGGAGCTCATCAAACATTTGGCTGAATCATTTGATTCTTTTGATAAATGATTTGATAATAGCACATGGACACATATTTGAGAAAATATAGACAGAAAAGAATTTAATAATGTGTATTTTTAAAATAACTACTCAGTATATATTTTCATAGGTGTTTGTCAAAATAATGTATCCAAATACTTATGATCATACGAGACTTTTCATAATCCAATTGGTTTAACTCAAAATGTGTGTGTATTTTTTATACAAATAAATCTACATTTCAAAAGTTGAAAAAGAAAATAGAAATCAAACCACGCTAAAAATGCAACTACCTATTCATACATAGCCCGATGATATATATACAAAAAAAAAAGGAAATGTTAAATAGTGCCCTTAGGACATTGGTTAAAGGGACAACGATAAAAATATTTTGTTGGGAAGTGATGAAAAGTGGTGAATTCAACTTTTTAAATGAAGTTGTTAACTAACGGGTGTGTATAAGAAATAATAGGTGTGAAAGGCAACGCCGAAATATTGATTAACTATATCAGGCTTATGTGAATCCACTATAAAAAGCCCAAGATACTGGCCGAAAGTTAGCAACAAGCCAATGCACAACAGTTATCTTAATGACTATTAATTTTCTTATCCCATGTGTTTCTCACGCATCATATTTATTTATTTACTTATTTTTAAATTAACTTTTGCTCGGCAAATATGATCCAAACCATATTTTGGTTTATATAATCTGAAATCTTATATTCCCAGATTTGCAGGAGATCATTGCATATAATATTAAGAACGCATAATTGAAAATAACCAAAATTAAAAGAGAAAAAAATGTAAATAGATAAAAAAAAATGAATAAAACTCTCATTTTATTAATAGATCATATCTTTTATAGTACATTTACATTGACATTGAAGCTTTTTACACAATTATTAAACATCTAATGATAAACACATAGTGTTAAACTTGTGGTGCAAGAAGATGGAGTGCAAAGAGAAGAAGATTGAGGGGGAAGGAGTTTGTGGTAAGGTTTGTTTCCTTTCTAGGGGGAATGAGACTTTGATGGTCAACTTTACAACTAATCAAACCAACCTTACACCCAGACAAATAGTACAAACTTGCAGAGTGGCACCATGTCTTTTGCCCATTCATACGATCCCTAAAACGCTAGAGTAACCTTTTTGCATGAAAGGCCAATGGTGGAAGAACATTGTAGAAGAAAAGAGAAGGAGAGAATGTGAGATGATCGAATGAGAAATTGTGAAGAATTGATGGGTAGGGATAATTTGTGTCACATGAAAGTATATAGTGTAACAGACCATTAAATAGGGTCAAAACATGTGATAAAATGGTTTGACCAGTCGATAAAACTGGTTTGGTCACAGAAAAACGTGTTCAACGAGTTACTATTGTTGAGCAAGTAACCATCCAAGCTATGAACGGCTTCAGATTATATAATCCGATTTCATCTCAAAATTGTTCAGTTCATATAATTTGAACTGTTTCAAGACTGTATTAAATTCGTTCTTTATAGGGTGAGGGAGAGTTCAGATTACATAATTCGAACCAGTTCAGTACATGATTTTTTCTGTGATTCACATTGCACCGACAATTTCTGTGGCCCACGATGCACATAGACTTGTATAAATTAGTGTGCTTGTTTTCGTATGTCGTAAACCACACCAAAAAATCATGGACACTTTGATCATTGATCTGAATAACAAACTAACTACAACTTACTACAAAAGAGATCAAATCAATCGTAAGAGGATCTTTGCTCAAGATCCTTAAACTATGCTTCCACCCATCAACATCCCTTAATATATGAAAGAAAACATGAGACATCAAACATGAAGAGGAAAGGGAAACAAGAGAGAAAGAGAACGACCAGGAATTTGAGCAGTAGAGGGGAAAGTTTTTGTGTGTGGAGGGTCCATTGTTAAACTAATAGACCTTCTCAATCTAACAATATCAAATGGCTTTGCACGGTGTAAGACTTGTAGTTCCTTATCCATGGTAGCATTAATTATAATATATAAAAAAATATAAAATACTTTAAATAAATCATCCCAAAAACTATGTATCTCTTTTATAAAAAGATATGGATTCGATCTAAATTTGCTTTAAATTTATATTGACTTAAATGTCAAAAAAATTATTTAGAGGATTTCAAAAAAAAAAATTAAATACACAATAATTTGTATGAGATTTTTTGTGTATAAATTTATCTTCAATTTTATTTAAAAAGTATTCCACAAAAAATAAAATTATAAGCATTTTTTTTTGTGCTTGACACATCTCATACACTAGACTCGTACACTAGTACACATAAAAACAAAAAGATATACTACATTATACAAATCAAGCCACTCATATAGCATAGACTTGCATGACCACCACACTGCCATAATAGTTTTCCAATTCCGCCACCCTACTATTGACTTTATGCCAAAGAAGCCACCATGTTTAACAACACAAGTTATCATTTCCCTATCTATTTTTACTAGATTATGTTTTTATCGATGTATTAATTACTATTACTATTTCAACTACAATCTAACGTCTAAAATAGTATAAATAGGGTCATTCTCTTCATGTATCATCATCAATTGAAATATATAAAATTTGAGTTTCTCATTTGAGACTTAGAGAGTGGATTCTCTCTTGGTTTCTGAGCCACTACATTTAATACCAATTTTCATATTGAACAATCATTTCTTCAAAAGACAGTGATCGATCATGGGTCAATGAAAATTTTGCTAAACAATGATGAATGCTTTTTGAAAGCAAAAAGTTTGAAAAAGTGAAAGGAATTTAGAAGACGTTAGCCTTAAGAGTTTCATGGTTGTGTGTCAAATCTGTCATGCCTCTACGGCGGCACCATTACAAATTTACGATAGGCATGAAGAGCTAATGGGGGGTATGAAGAGCTAATGGGGGTATGAAGAGCACATGCAATGTAATATTTTTTATATTATTTTTTGGAAAACAATGTAATATTTCCATATAGTAATGATCTCTTCGGATTTTTATTTTTTTCTTCATACTTTTTATAGTTTTATTTTTACAGTTTTTATTTAAAGCTGTCGTGTCTTCTAATTGATGATCAAACACTCATTCACTATATTTGGTAACACTCCTAAAGCACATAATAATAACTAATATATGAGAATGTTACCATATCAATCACAACAGTCATAAGTTCAAACCTTACCTAATTTAGTTGTAACAATGACACAAAAAAGCCTTTGGTGAAAGGGTTAAGTTTCCTAACTGGTGTGGTCTAAATTTGTTGTCTAGTTTTATAGTGGCATGAGTAATTCTCTTTAGGTGATCTGTTTGATAACTTTTGGTGTACCATTTTATCTAGGTCAAGCTCCTCACAAAGGGGCCTCTTAAATCCTTGTTAAAAGGTTGAGAGGGTGTTCACTTATGGTGTCGATGACGGATACTTTGAATACAAAATATATCTATACATCTGAAAAAAAGTCAAGTTTCCTAGACACACTCCTAGTATTATGATGAGACTTGGACTCTGTTTAGGAGTTTGAAGGTGAAAGAAGTGTAGGAATTTAGATATGAGGTGGAGGAAAAAATAGAGAATATTATAACAATAAAGACTGAATTTATAAAATTTATTAAAACATAGAGATTTTACAATTTTTGAGCTTCCAAAATTAGAGATTTTACATCATGAAGAAATTAAATCCTCCAAAATCCTCTCCTCGCAAAGTCTTTCATTCTTTCCACTCCATCCTTTCTTTTCTCCATAGTATTCCTCTCCTAAGCTCGCAAAAAAGCCTTTTTTTTTTGTGTTATTAAAATGTTCAAGCATAACTATCGGAAGAACTACTTGCTTTGGTGCTGTTGGTCGCAATGTACAACCTTGTCGATGGCGACGACCGCAACGACTATATCAATGACATGTTTATTGATGTCAAAGAACGCAAAAATAAGGAGATTTTGAGAGACGAGGGAGATGATGGGCGGAGAGAGAAAAAATGTGTAAGGTATTAAGGGTACATTATAAATCTATGGAACATCATCCATCTAACGGCTCACATAACTCGTCCACGGTGAGAGATTTACTTAACTTGCCTACCATGGCCTTTTCCCTAGGATAATTAATATTGTTTTTTATAACTCAATGAGATTGGCATTTGTAAAAACTAAAAATATGCAACTAACATCTCAAGTGGAGACCACCGGAACAAAATGGTTAAGACAAAAATGTACAAATATACTCTCTCATAAAGGATTTCTAACTAGTTTATTTGCCAACAAAAATAAATATCTTCAAGGCATATAATAGTTCAATTGCTTATAAACCTAGGAGAATATTAACCTTTATACTTAATATACAAGTTAATGAATCAAATATAAAAATATATTGTTCAATTTAAGTCTTAATACAGTTTTCTTAGAAATAAGACTTAAATTTGTCTTTCACAAATACTCAAACTAGTCCATCGAAATTAACAGTGTGGAGAATCGAACTTGATACCTTGAGAGAAGTGCACTCCAAAGTCTAAATCCAACACCACCATGTCAACCAAGTGAGTTTCACCCTTTTTTTTAAGAAGTCAAACTAGCCCATCAAAACTAACATAAAGGAGAATCGATGTGAGACAATACAATTCGGTTTCAAGCCAATACCATCAGACCAACTCAAGTGGATTCACCTATATTTCTTTTATTATAAACAAATTTCAATCTCATACTTGTACTTCAGCTACTGAAATGAAATTTGATAATCTCATTTAATTACGTCATGCAGTTACAACTCTTAGAAATCCGAGCTAGATCAACAACCAACATCGTTTCTCTATATTCCTTAAAAAAAACATCATTTCTCTATATGATACGTACCGTACGATTTCAAATTAACGGTTGAGATTAACTATTGCTTGAAACCATGTGAATTCGGACCGTAGGCGATCCCCACCCCAACAGAAAGCCAAACACACCCCGGTAAATGTTGTTGTCAACCAGCAAATCATGAATTTCTCAATGATCTGGAACTAACAGCTTGTACTTTCTCAACTAAATGTCCATTATGAAAGCAATATTGTACGCAACAAGAAAGTTTTTCCACCAATCCACTAATCAATATCATCACAAACAATGGAACAACATTTCAATCTTCTCCCAAAGTTAAGTGTAGTGGAAGCCGGACTAGTTATGTACGTTCTAACACAATCAACTCATATAATGATTTCCAAATAACCATGCATTTTGTCCATTCAAGTCAAAATTTCTTAGTTATGTGGCAGACAGCAGAGAATTATCTGCACCAATTTACATTTCTTTATCTTAGTGGTTATTAATTTTAGGAAAATAAGACTTTTAATAAGTATCCTTAAAGCACTTTTTAAAGGCTTTTAATAATAAGTTTTTACGGATATTTGTGGATTCAATGCATTGAAAATTGAAGTATTAGACCTTTATATTTATACTTTTTTTTATCTTAATTTTCCAATTTTTATGAAACTAGACAAGTAAAAGCGTGTTCAAGTTAGCAATGGAATTTGAATACTACAAAGTTATATTTGTATTTTTATTTTATTTTATAATTTTGTCAAATTTAAAAGTTAGTCGAACATCCAATTTATATAATTCTTAACTTTCATTATCTTTTTGCTTAAAGAAAAAACCTTACCACTCGATTGTGGGTTCTTTAACTTCTCTAAAAAGTGTTAATTATATATGCTAGTTTTATGTGAGCTACTAGTTTAATCAAAACATAATTGAATTGCAAAGTAGATATATAAAGTTAACTTCTGAGAAAAATGGTAGGATTGATTGAATATGTTTGTCGATAAAAATATGTACAATGGATATTTTTAGACAGAGCTAGTATGATACGGAAAATACTTGAATGATATTGGGGTTGGTGACATTGGTCAACCACAATGTCACAAGTATAGCCCTAATTGTTGTATTTGGCTATTCTACCATGGTATTTGAGTTAGTTTTCGCTGATGGGTGTACACGAGGTCTCACATTTGACTTGGATTCTCCTAATTTACAACGTTTATATTTCCATTTCCATTTCTCTTATACACACATTCTTTCATCATTCTCCGAAAATATAGTTGTTTTCAATGCATGGAGCTAAAATCAATAATGAACATGAATTTTTGCTGCTGAATTATCAATTCCGCATGTCCTTTGAATGAATCGGACATCCCTACGACCTTCGCATAACTTAGAAGACTTGAGAAATATTTGTCTAACTCGTTTATAGCCGTTCTTAATTTGATTGACCCTTATTCGTCGACTTGAGCATTTGTTTGTCTTCTGCTAATAACTTAGATCATTATCAAGTATAAATAGTTTCAAAGAGTCCATCAATAAAACTCATCCACATTTCGTATAGAAAAGTAGAAAATTGCAAGATCAAACTCGCGACTCCAAATACATCAAATATCTTTGCAATTTTTTACCATTTGCATTGTGCTAATTGTGGAACAAAATAATTCAATTTTTTTTTTTTTAGATCAAAACAATTCAACTTTAATTAGCTAAACTACTTAGGTTCATCGGGTTTGAGTAACTAGTTTGAACTAAGGGAAAAGAAGTTTGAGGTTATGGGTTCAAATGCGAACGAATGAGTAAATATTAATCTAACAATAATTAAAGATTACCATAAAAAAACACTTAGGTCAATAAATTTAGCTTTTTTCCATTTGAATGATAACAATTTTCTAAACCCACCTATTATAGTAGTTATACTAGTTACTATTCTGCTGCAAGCAACCTTTTTCTTTTTGTTGACAAATGCTGCATGCAATTTCTTCAGTGTGTGACTATTTTCTTTCCTAAAATGATGTCGTTATTCATTTTTGTAAAATGTAACCAAAACTTCCGTATATTTATTTGCTAGGAAGATATGTTCTCTCCAACATTCTTCCAAGGACAAGTTTGTCTTCCTATGTATATTGTTTTAGTACGAATGTCTTCCAGTCTACTATACATTATTGAGGTCGTGGTATAACATAAGTCAAGGAGGCCATGAGGCCATATTTTTAACAAGATGAGTTTATCAAATTAAACATTTATAATTTATTTGTCATACTATATTTTTATTGTTAACAATATTGAATTTTAATAGAGAATAACAAAGAAACAAAGAGATGGTTAGGGTTTCATAAAATAGTGTTTTTTTTTTTTTTTTTTTGAGAGAGGGTTTCATAAAATATTTCAATAGCTTAACATTACCAAAGGTTATAAGAGAATATATAATAAATCTGATGGACTCTAACTTACTAATATAAAGACTCAATAACTTAAGCCCAATACTTTATTATCTAACATTTATAACTAAATTAAGTTTTTTTAATCCATTTTTTGTCAAGATTTTTATTAGATAATCAATTAATTGATTTGAGTTCAAATATAAGTGGATGTCACTGATTACTTGTTTCAAAATAATAAGAATTAATCTTAATTGGTCATTATTCTATGTATAAACTATATGAACCCCAATATATTGAATATACAACATATTATCTGTTATCCTATCTCTATCTAAAGAACATTAAAGACATAAGAAGTCCTGATTGGAGAAGAATTTTTGTGTGTTTTGATAATGCTATCAATAACCTATTTATTTACTCAACTCTTAATTTTTATACTTTCAAAATAAATAAATTTTAAGTGAAGTGACCATATAGGCAATTCCTATATGAAAACACATTTGTGGAAATAATGAAGCAATATAATCCTACGTTATTATTATTTTTTTTTTGTTAAATAGTTCAATAGTTAGAAATCCACTTTTATTTGATGAATAAGCGGGGTAATCGGAGTTCAAACCCCGATCCTATATATATATATATATATATATATATATATATATATATATATATATATATTATACAATGTCTCTGTCAACTGAGTTTAGAAATTCACCTTTATATGGTAATTAAGTGGGATATATGGGGTTCGAATCCCGATCCTATATTACACAATATCTCTGTCAACTGAGTTATGCTCGCGTTGATCATGTTAAATGTTATTTAGCATTAGCGTATGATATTGAAAATATGAAATATCTAAAATTTCTAAACAACAAGCATAAGTGGATCCATAACCCACTAAACATAAAATATAGGGCAAATGCATCTAAAGGTCCTTTAAGTTTTTCGTTTTTCCCAAAGTGGTCCTTTAAGTTTCAAAAGTCCCAAACAAGTCCTTTAAGTTTCAAAAGTCCCAAACAAGTCCTTTTAGTTTTTGAATCGTTTCAAACAAGTCCTTTTAGAGGATGATGGTGATGATTCAGATGATAGCAACAAAGAGCATTATCCACCATTTGTCATATGCCTAAAAAGATGACTAATTTTAAGTGGGTGTTAGGAGCCAGATTTGGTACCAAAGATGAGTTCAAGGAAGCAATTACCAACTATGCTATCTACAATAGGACTTGTTTGAAACGATTCAAAAACTAAAAGGACTTGTTTGGGACTTTTGAAACTTAAAGGACCACTTTGGGAAAAACGAAAAACTTAAAGGATCTTTAGATGCATTTGACCTAAAATATATAACTTCTTTTAAAAACTAATATAACATGTCATAACTATTTCCAAAATTAAAATATAACCATATGGAGAAGGAAGGACACATGCATCCCACCAAAGTAGTTTGGGTCATCAACCGTTGTACTGGCCTTGACCATGTTTAATTTTTATATGAATAATTCGTGGCCAACATTAGAAGAGAGACAAAAATGTTTAATTTTTATATGAATAATTCGTGGCCAACATTAGAAGAGAGACAAAATGAATGAGTACCACGATATATTAAAGTACATCATTCACATATGTAATTCTCTTTGAGAAATTACAATAAAAGAGTGGTCAATGTAGTCGAATCACAAGCTAAAGCAATGCTCTCATCATTAACTCACTTGGAAAAATATTAAACTTCAATGATTTAAATTAATCTATCCTCATGGAAAAGTATATATTTGTAGTATTATTTTATATTTCTTGTTTTATAATGCGCATTTCGGAGTTAAGAAAAAGTTATCATGGCAACACTTCCAATTTAAATTACCATGCACTTATCACACTTATTTTAAATATGGGTTGTTATGTTTACGTACAACATAAGGAGTATCGGGTTTATATATCAGTACCATAAGCAAAATTAATCACTGTCCTACATATAGTAAGAATTTTTAGATCACAAGAGATAATATTTAAGAGTCTGCTATTACTCTTTCTACCCTATTGGCTTCTCACGCGCTTTATTTTTTCTCTTCCAAATACTCTTTACTCAACAAATATAAATCAAACCATATTTCGGTAAATAATATCCGAACTGTTCTAAAATTCCTTATGTCTATTCAAAGCTTCTAAATATACATTTCAGATTATATTTGCTGAAGTATTGCAAAATTGTTCGGCAAATAGAATCCAAAATATGTCAAACCTACCAGAAGACCATGTTTTGAGACAGATTACAATGTATAAAAAGACACAGTTCAAATTATATAAATTGAACGTTAACATACAATTCAGATTATATTTTTCGAACTGTGAAAGCACACAGAGGCAGAATATGTGTTCACTGCTAAACACCCTTATTTTTGGGAAATTGACGAATCAAGATTGATTTAAACATGTATCAAAATAAATTATAAGCAAATAAATTAATGAGACCATATGAAACAGCACACACGTGTAACATAAAATTAAAACAATGGCTCAAATATTTAAATGTTACAACCAAACCAAAATCATTCAAACACAAATTAAAAAACATAAATTATCCATAGGTTACAACCCAGTAATAAAACTATTGGGTAAAGAGGGGTTAGTGGTAGCAACTATTAAGTAAAGAAAAATATTTACGGAATATGTACGAATACTTAAAACAATAAATCAATCGTTCTATCTATGATATCTAAACACCAATCCCCGGCAACGGCGCCATTTTGATGAAGTAGTTTTACATCAAAAACAAGATAAGTATTTGTATCGTCTCCACAGGGATTAGTGCGACATCACGGATATTTCAACATCAAATATCATTCTAAGTAAAAAGGGTGATTGTTTGTTTGAATTTACAACTATGTTAACTAAATGCAAAAAGTAAAAGATGAGATTAATAAGGATTGAAACTTGTTAGGAGTAGCGTTCCTTAACCAAGCGTCACACGTAAACTAATGATCCATACGAATTCTAACTTTATAAACAACATTATCACAATCAATTCTAAACTATCCTTCGTGTCCAAAGCGATATAATTAATTCTAAGGTATCGTTTAAACATTCGTGTCCAAATCCCTTAAACGATAACAAAGTCGATCGAATAACCTAATCGACCGTGTCCAGCCTGATTAAGTATCCGAAAGCATTTAACTCTTGATTATGGTGATTATCACAAGATTAACAAACTTGTCAAGAATGATATAACCTAAGATATATTGCTACTCTAGCTCTAGATTCAAGAGTTTGTGTCCAAATCATCTTGAATCTCATTGAAAGCATTAACACAAGAATAACAACAATATTGAATATAAATTGCTAGAATCATATTTTGCAAGATCAAAAGATTACATGTTAGCAAGAATCAAGTACCTCTCATCCCAACAAAGAGTGTTTAGCTACACATCATCATGGAAGCCTTGCAAGGATGGATTGAAAAGGAAGGAACCATTACACTTGTGATGTCTCAACAAAGGAATAAGGATCCAACTTCCAAAATCACTCTCACTTCATATGATCTACCCTATTTTCTCTCTAAGATATTACAATGAAAACTAAGAGAAAAGCTATGAAAAAAACTCCTAAGTTACTAAGACTAATATGAACTAACTATCTCTCTAATGAAATTCTAATAATATATAATATATCAAGCCCAAAATATCTAAAAAATATCTAACATAATATCTAACATAATATCTAAATAATATCTAACAAAATATCTAAATAATATCTAACAAAAGCAAGTGGGCCACTTGAATTGAGCAAACCGCCTAACTCACGCTAATAGCGCCAAAATCGCTAATAGCGAAATTTCTTTAAGCTCCAGATACGCCAATAGCGTATCTCTCTGGACTTTGACACTTCTTTGAACACGCTAATAGCGTAGAACACGCTATTAGCGCCATTTCTTCAAGCTTGCTGGACAACTTTTACCATTTCGCACTTTTTCATGATAAATTGGTCTTTGATCAGTGTCTTGAGGCTAATTCCTGCACAAAAGGATAGAGTAATGATAAGTAAAGCGTAATAAGGCATTTAACGCTTATTTCTCGGCTTTTCCTTCAATAACTTGCAGAACAAGTAACAAAAAGTGCTTAAAATATAACATGAATTTAACACTTTTATGACACTCATCAGTAGCCCTAACACCCCTACCACGCCTATCACGCCTACGACGATAAACAATCCCTCCCTGAGCCTCATGGAAAATTGCATGCAAACTAATCCAAGGCGGACTTTCCTACAGCACCTGACCACAGCCAATGATAGCAAGGGCATGGTCTCAGATGTGTGCTAAGTGTGACCTGAAGTCTAGCCACTGTTGGTCTCCACGCTCCCTCAACGGCAAGCTCATCAATGGTTTTTTGCTCATATGGCCTTGGGATATGAGCATCTTGTTGTTGACGTATGATGTATAGATGTGAAATTACAAAATACCATCTTATGTATTAAATTGTATTCTCTAGACCAGTCGGAGCAGGCAGACCCAAATCATGCTCAGTCAGCATAAAGGAAGAATTAGATAGTGCACCAAATTATAACAAGTATAAAGTAGTAAGTTATCATCTCCACAGGGTATTAAAAAGCAGTAACAAAGATGAATGAGCTTGCAGGTTTTTTAATTGTCATGCAAAATGCGAGATTAGGTTTTTGATTCAGATAATTAGCGATGATTAGGGTTTCCTTCAATCTCATCTACCTTCTTTGTTGGGATTAACTCGTTTTGTTATTAACTTTTGATCTGCCTTGATTGGAGAGAGTAGGACATGAACCTGTGATGCAATAGTGGAAAATTCGAGTATTTATGTCGTGAAGCGACGTTCTCCTAAAGAAAAACCATATCCCTAACAATCATACTTATGTTTGATTTAAAAGATATTAATTTAAAATAAACAGTTTACTACTTTCCTTGTTCGGAAACCGACATGATAGTAAGTCATATACCTTAGTCTAGAGTTCAGGTCGACCGCTAGTTGAAAAGCATTAAGAATGGAACAAATACAAATTAAATCAGACACTTGAATCATAGACTCAATAAAAATTTATTAATTGATCAGGTTAACCAGCATGATCATGCAACTCTAATCAAGAGATGTTTAATTACACATTGTAACCGACATCATTACAAAACAGTAGAAAAATATACCCTAGAGAGAACAAGAGGAGGAGAAAACCCTCTGTCTTGAAGATTTGATGTTTGACCATTGCCTTGTACCACTAACTTTATGAATGAATAAAAGTGTGTGCAAGGGTCTGTATTTATAGCACATCATTACTTAGTTATTAAGAGATGATAACTAGGCTTTTTCCTCTGACCCATCTTGGAAAACAAGCTAAAATTGCAATTTCCTGCACAAAAGCGTAGATGAGAACAAGACAAGATTACCCCTGCCTTGAAACTTGGGATGAATTTTCCCTAACTTGTATTATCTTCAAAAGCCTTCAAAGAACCATTGATCTTCATTCTTCATATCCTCGATCCTTTATGAGATGTCTTGTTTAGCCGATTTACATGATTTTTCACTAAAAAGACTCAAAACACATGTGAAGTTGCATTATTTAGGATAAAAGTGAATTACAATTACTCAACTGAAAACAATACAATATTTCCCTCAAACCATGGACAACTCCTCAAAATAACCTCTTATTTGTCTTCAAATGCCAATAAAATAACAACAAAGAAAACCTAAAATATCATATGATGTTCCGTCATCACAACCGCAATCTTAAAGCATAACTTGATGATGACATGTCATCTTACGTTATTCATAGCATGTTTTCAGTCATTTTCAGTAGGTTTTACCAGCAAAATAGAGGAGTATTAGAACAATTGCCTATGATTTCGGAACATTTGTAATGTTTTCTATATTCGAGTCTGTAATTCTATTCTTCCCGAAATATAGCAATTTTAGGGTGTTTTTGATGTAATTCACGAAGAAATCATGCAAATCGGAAAAGCAAGAACATCCGTAGATTAGTGAAGACCTTGAGAAGATCAAGAATGAAGATTCAAGAGGCCTCGTAAGACTCTGCAGAGGGAGAAATTATGCTCCCAGGTACCAAAACATCTTATATGGAAGCAAACATCCAAAATGACGGAAAAACATAGAAAAAGGGTCTGGAACGCATGCACGTGCGCCTAGGGCTTGATCCATGCGCCTAGGGCATGGCTTGTGCGCCCCTTGCACTGATTAGTGCGGGCCAAAACTACTTTTTCCTACTTTTTTGTGGGAAAAGCCCGGTTTTTGGTCCCAACTTCAGGTGGAAACTCTCCCTATAAATACCATATTCCTCATTCATAATTTCTCGTTCAGAACTGAAGCAGTTCAAGAAAAAGACGATTCTAGGAGCTTTTCAGGAGGAGTTTTCTCTATCTTCTCCAAGTTTTTCTAGGGTATGTTTATTTCTTTTTGTAATTTGTTTTTAGTTATCATGGGTAACTCTAAGACAAACCACTGCTATTCCTTCACACTTGTCCTCGTCACAATGATTTCCTAAAATAAAATTTAATTAATTAATAATCCAACTCAACATGTTCACCTAAAAAGAGTTTTTTTTTTTTTAAAGATCTCAAAAAAATTGTCATGTATGCGTTGATCATGTGAAAATTAAAGAAAACCTGAAAATATAATGAGGGATTTACCATGGGGACGTAAATTGCTCGTTTAGAAAGTATGTTGAATATAATTTACAAATATGGTATCATAAACTCATAATTAGTGGTATCATAAACTCATAATGTCAACATCGAAACGACATATGCACCTAACAAAAAACTAATGTCATTTCAAGAACTTCTGCAAATTTTTAGACTTCAATGTCTCACAGCTGTTTCCATTTAGTATGAATCTTTTTAAAATATTAATATATTTTATACTACTGTGCTGCTGGATCAAAAGTGAGGATTGCACTATTTGATTCATTCAACTTCCGGAGTCAAAAACTATTCATCTTTTTTGGATATGCATTTTCGGCTCCTATTTTTGCAAAAATAAATAAATAGAGTTTTAGTCTCCTATTTCAAAAAATGGGTTTGGTCCTTTTAATATAATTTTTTTTTAATTTTCGTCCATTGTTTCATTTTTTATGATATGGAAGGGTATATTTTTTTTTTGACATATATATTTATTGTGACCTAATAAACCCTGAATTTAAGAGAGTATTTGATAGCATGTTCATTTTTAAGCATTTTTTAAAAAATGAACATACTGTTTAATTTAAGAGATCCAAAAATAAAATGGGAGATCAAAATTATATTAGGAAAAAGGTTAAATTTAGAAAGAAAAAAAACCATTTTTAAAAGATAAGAGGAAAAATTCATTTTTTTTAAAAACAATAGGTGGACCAATATGCATGAATATAAGCTCTTATAAACACATATATACACGTTTTTACACGTTTTTTTTTTAAGTTTTTACACGCTTTTTGACCTCATTAAGTGTAGTTAAAACCTATGTTACCCTAAACCCTCTATAAATACCCTTCCAACCTTCACCATTTCTCACACAATCATCTCACATTCTCTCCTCCTCACTCTCCTCCTCTTCCTTCTACAACAATGTTTTATCATCCTTGGTCTTTCATAGAAAGAGGCATCTTTGAAGATTTCAATAGGTTGCTTTGAACTTAAGACAAGGAAATACTTTACCAAGATGATTGGTGACCAACCTTCTTGGGGTAAAAAGAAGCAGATTTAGTTTTACCCCAAGAAGGTTGGTTTTCTTGTGTTTTTTTACCCCAGATTTAGTTTTACCCCATTGTAAATGTATCAATTATATTAATAAAATGAGATTTTATGTCTATTATTTTTGTTCCTTTATTAGTGTTTATATTTGCATTTATTTTATGATTGCGTATTGAATAAATAAATTTGAATAAAGTGAATACGAATACAAGTTGCGTATTAAATAAATTCGCATAAAGACTAATTAGACCCTGCGTGAATTCAAATAAAAATTGCGTATTGAATAAATAAATTCGAATAAAGTGAATAAATAAATTCAAATAAGGACTAATTAGACCTAGCGTGAATTCGAATAAAAATTGTATATTGAATAAATAAATTCGAATAAAGTCTAGAGCATACTTGTCGGGCGAGCAACACTTCACCCAACGATGTAATTCTATTTAGTAACTTTTGAAGACTAGCTGGATTTTCCCTCCACTTGAAGAAACCTCTAGTTGCTTGGTGAGCATGATTTCGCCCAACGATCCTATACTTTTTGTACTTGTATAAATAGGATTGTAATGAGATTTTAAATATACTTTTGATACCTAAGTCTCGTTTTAGAGATAGGGAGTGTGAGAAGTTGTGTCCACCACTGGAGGCCATTGAAGCTTAGATTCAAACTTGTTGATGTTCCTCATTCGTCATTCTAATTCTATTTGCTAGTTACCTTAATCATAGGTAACTAATCTCTCTTTGTTTGGGATTAGATGTAGCGAGCTAGGATTTCAATGTATTACTATTGATTTGGAAGGTTGTATACAATCTATTTTTCAATATAAGCTTTGGTTTAATTCTATACTTAATGCTTAGATAAGTCCTTTGACTTAATTCCCATAATAGAAGAATGCTTAATACCACTTTGGTCCCTTGACATATTCTAAAAGTTCAATTTGTCCTTGTAACTCTAAAATCAGGTTCGTTCCGTCTTTTTGAAGTTGAGTTTAGTCTTTTAACTTTAAAATCGATCAATTTTGTCCTTTAACTTAGCTAAGTTAATGCAACTTGGTCACATAACTTATGCAAGTAGATGCAACTTGGTCCCTATCGAGGGACCAAACATAACTATTAAAATAAGTAAGGGACCAAATTGATCAATTTTAAAGATAAGGGACCAAGCTGAACTTGTAAAATAAGTTAAGGGACCAAAATAACCGATTTTAAAATTAAGGGACTAAACTGAACTTTAAAAATAAGTTAAGGGACCAAACTGGTATTTAAGTCACACAAGGTTTATTATTATTGTAAAACTAACAAAAGTAAATAAAATTACCTACTATTAATAATAAGCTTGAATTATTTGTGTATTGCTTGTATTTGAAATCAAATGGAGTTAAGTCAGTTTACACTGTGCCTTTAGCTTACTCGATCCGTTTTTTTTTAAATACAATTTGTTGTCTTTTAAGTTAAATGTTTGTAATAATGTAGTCCTTTATGTTTTTTTTCGCAACAAGTTTTTCATTTAAGTCATAAAATATTTTTATCATTTGAGTTTAAAATACCCTCTTTTCTTCAAACTCGATTTAAAATTGCTTATATGGACCTTTATTCATCAGTTTGTGGGTCCAAATTCACTAGTCTAAAAACTAAGGTTCATATGTGTATTGTTTAGAACATGACCTCTTAAATATGGTGTACACCCTCCGGTCACTATTATAAGCAAAAATCTACATTCTAGATTCATTCAATTAATGATGTACATGGTCTTTATTATAGACCAAATACATCATTAAATGAATGAACCTAAAAAGTTGATTTTTGCTTATAATAGTGACCGGATGGTGTATTATTCATTCTTGGTTTGAAATGAAATTGGTTGATTACTTGATTTATAATGTTGTTCATGAAACATTTATCTGTAATATTAGGTTCGAATTCGGAAACAAAAAGGACAAAATGAAAGTAATTAATCATGTTCAGTGTTATAAGCACTTTTTGGACCTGCCCCCTCAATTTTAAAATGTAACAAGCATATTTCAAGGAAATCAGTTGAAAAATGGTAATAATTAATGTAAATATTTTATGACTTAAATGACCAATTTATTAAAAAAAATATTAAATGACTAATTTTATTTGTTAAAAAAATATTAATAACTAATTTGTTAAAAACATTTTAAAGGACAACATGAGGTAATTTGACCGGGTTTTTACTCGTTGTTTTGCATAAAAAAATATCTTAAATCTTTCTTGTTTTTTGTTCATTTTTAAAGTTTAATGCATAATTTATTATTATTTTGTCAATAGTACGCTCAAAGTATTACTGCAAATATAGAAACAAGTGGAATATGATGATAAAATGTTAGAAACTCATGTTAGGTAGTTTGAGCACGTAGAGAGAATACATGTAGATTATGTAATAAGAAGAGTTAACCAGATTGACTATAGAATTTATCATAGAGAAATAGTAGAAACTCAGGTTAGAAGACTTGAATATGCAGAGAGAAGACATGTATGTTCTTCAGTAAAGAGAGTAGATCTAATGAAAAGTAGTCAAATCATTAGAGGTAGAAGAAAACTTAGAAAACTATAAAAGTTTCTATTAAGAAATATCAAGAGATTAATGGATTGAAAAGAGATATGATATATAATAGAATATTAGGATCTTGATCATCTCCTTCCATTCACTCTCTCTTTCTCCCTCCTTCCACAACTTGTGTCTATCTCTCTCTAAATTTTAGACAGAAGATCAAGAGAGATAAAAGATATGGAAAAAATATCGAGAGAGAAAGAGAGGGAGAAGATGAAGCAAATTGGATCCTTTCTTTCACCTTTCTCTCTTTCCCTCCTAAGTCTCTATATGTCTTAATCTCACTCCTATCTTAATTAGATTTTTTTTTTTTCAATGAAGAGAGTGAGTTTAGGAGAGGGAATGAGAGAAAGGTGAAAGAGGTGATCCATATCCAAGATCAATTGAGAGATAGACACATTTTTTGGAAGAAGATAAAATGAGAGAGTGATTGAAAGAAAAGTAATTGGAGGCCAAGGAGGGAGTGATAGGAAATGAGACATAGACACGCTTTTATGACATCGTTTGATCTATGTAGTTGAACCTACTTAACGGCAGGATAAAATTTGTTTGTTGTTGTTGGATGATAAATGTGAAAAAAATTATAAAATTTATGAGTTAGTATATCTAAAAATAACTTTTAAAACAACAAATAAAATGAAACATAATGTGTATAGCGTGTCGCTGCAAATATTGAAGGTTCATATACCTTTATTTAAAGTTTAGCATGCCATTTTCATAAAAAAAAATGAAGAAGGTTTAGCATGCTATTTAAAGATGAAATATATAAACTATGAATATATTAACTTTATATGATTTCATTTGGGTCGAGTTTTTTATATGGTTTTTAAAAGAAAAGACGCATGTATAATTTATAAATATGTGTCAAAAAGGTATACATCACTACTCTAAACATGGAATAGTTTAGTGAAGACATGGTGGACACATCGCGTTGTTAATCTATTTTACACATAAAAGACTTCTTGTTGAGATTTTTATATAGCTTGAACGCGTGCCTGACACACGAAAGTGGAATGACCAACCTTGGGCAATAATTCCACTCAAAAAAACAAAACTTTATGCAATTAAAATAGATAAGTTTATAAAGAAAAAAAGCAATATGTATAGAAGTAGAGTGTCCGGGGTTCAAACTCCAGCCCCTACATATAATATGTAATATCTCTACCAACTGAGCTAAGCTCACGGGGATGCAATATATATACTATATATAAAGAAAATACATGAACTTGAGTTGATTTTTCCCTTTTTAATATTATACTTCATTTAATCCTGCCAACGCTGGTCCCATGCCCGGGTAAAAGGAGAGGGTTGTGTTAGACCTCGATAGCCATCATAAAACTTTGTCGAATCTCTATATGACATGGACCAAATAAGAAATAGTGTGAATGATAGGTTGTTTCCCGGAAACAACGTGTTGTATAGCTCGAGTACAATGTCAAATGAGCAAGAACCGCTGCATCGCCGCCTGGATGATGTGAAAAATGAGCAAGGGTTCCCACATCTTCATGAACGCGTGCGAGAAAAGAAGCTAGTTCATGAGAATACAAATTTTTTTGGAACATGGAATATAGACACTCTTACAGGAAAATCTATGGAAGTAGTAGACATTATGACTAAGAGGATGATTAATTTTATGTGTCTACAAGAAACTAAGTGGGTGACGAAAAATGCAAAGGAATTAGATAGTTCAAGATTTCAGCTTTGGTACACCGGTGAAGTTAGATCGAGAAATGTGGTAGACATCGTTGTGGATAAGGAGTGGAAGAAATATATTGTAGATGTTAAAAGGATAGAAGATCGGATTATAGCCCTAAAGCTTGTAGTGGAAAAGAACACCTTTAATGTAATTAGCGCTTATGCAACTCGGGTAGGGATAGAAGAACACCTTAAAGTAAAGTTTTAGGAGGAATTAGAAGGCTTAAATGGGGATGTAGGGATTTAAATGGGCATGTAGGGAGTGTTTTGAGAAGTTTTGAGGGCTTGCATGGGGGGTATGGTCTCCGGGAGATAAATGCGGAGGGTAGATCCATCTTAGATTTTATATCGGCTTTAGATCTTACTAAAGCTAATACGTGTTTTAGGAAAAGAGATGAGCATCTCACACATACAAGAGTGGGGTCTCATGTTCTCAAATAGATTTATTTCTTATTAGGAAATCAGACATGAACATTTGTTTGGACTATAAGGTTATACCTGGAGAAAGCTTAACTACCCAACATAGAGTATTAGTGATGGATGTCGGGTTTAAGAGGAGTGCGAAGAGAAGAAACCATAACGGGCCTCCGTAAAGCAAGTAGTGGCATTTAAAGGGTGAAAACAAAGGATTTTCCAACACAAGATCTTAGAGGGAGGTTTCAAGCGACCATAAGGAAGCTGTAATGATATGTGGGACAAGATGACACATGAGATTAAAAAAGTAGTTAAAGCGACATTGGGAGAATCTTGAGGTTTTGGACCTAGGGGTAAAAATGTCGAAACTTGAGATAAATATAAGATATCTATGAAAGAGGCTAAGAAGGCGGTGAGCGAAGTGAAAGTTCATGCTTTTGAAGGATTATATCAATCTTTAGGTACCAAGGAGGGAGATAAATCTATATATAAGCTTGCTAATGGACAAGAAAGAAAGACAAGAGACTTGGACCAAGTGAAGTGTATTAAAGATGAAGAGGGTAGAGTTTTGGTTCAGGAAAGAGATATATGGGATAGATGGAAGAAGTATTTTCACAACTTAATTAATGAAGGATTTGAGATCTTATAAGACTCTAACATGCTAGAAATTGGAGAGGAGGCCCGAAACTATAACTATTATCATCAGATTCAAGAGCACGAGGTAAAAGAAGCGTTGAAAAGGATGAGTAATGGCAAGGCAGTTGGGTCGGACATCATGCCTATCGAAATGTGGAAAATTCTTGGAGATAAAGTAATTGTGTGGCTCACCAAACTTTTTAACTAGATTATGAGGACGAAGAAAATGTCAGACGAGTGGAGAAGAAGGACTTTAATTCTGATCTATAAGAACAAGGGGGATACACAAAATTGCGCGAATTATAGGGGAGTTAAACTAATGGGTCATACAATGAAGTTATGGGAAAGGGTGATTGAACAAAGACTAAGAAAAGAGAATCAAGTTACGGATAACCAATTTGGTTTTATGTCAGGGAGGTCGACTGTGGAAGCGATCTACTTACTTTGACATGCGATGGAGCGATATCGAATGGATAAAAAAGACTCGCACTTAGTTTTCTCTTCTCTGTAACATTTTTTTTGCCTGTTATCTTTGATCATAACATAATTTTACTTTTTTACCCTAGATATAGTTTCTTCTAGGAGATTTTTGCTTCTCTTTCTCATTTTGTACATTACCTGATTTTGCTTTATTGCAATATCTTTAATCATGACAGATGTAATTACAATAGTTTAAAAAATCTAGCAAATTGTCATAGTCTATATCCTCCCTTTCAGCAAGGACTCTGTATTTTGGTTCTTTTCTTAAATCCATGTCTACCAAAACACGAACAAAATGACCAAATTCACGATCAAACCTAGGCTTATTTATGACTTGATCGGTACAAAAAAGCATACCAACACTACTTGCAATAGCAAACAATATTTTGGCCACCAATACTCTTACAAAAGACCAAAAATACAAAGTCAAACTTGTGTTGATGATTGTTGTTGCAAGCTATGGTTAAAATCTTTCGTCCAAGCAAATAATTTCAAATATCTTGAGTTCATACTCCAGGGACCTATTGATCTGACACTCATCAACACAACGAAGAATTCGGTAACCAGATTTTATTTAAAACTATCAAATACTATGTGAAAATTAAAAAGTTGTGATTGAATGTGGATGTAAAAGAACTTCATAGTGACAAAGTATATCCATTAATATCTTGCAACATTTTATTTATTATATAGTATTTAAAAATAAACAAATGAATAATATTGAAAAAGAAGGAAATTATCTTGTGCTTGACTCATGTATATATTAATTTTTATACACCAGTTAAATACAACTAGCTAGCTTTCCTTCAAAATAAAATATAACTAGCTAATTAATGTTGCACTACACTTGAAGTGTTAATTCAGCCGAAAGTGGTTTGCCTTGTAACATCAAATAGTAAACTTGAATCTCCTCAAAAATAGTTATAAAATGATTGTTAGTGTCACTTTGATTAATAAAAATTTCTCCAACTCTTCTTAAAATAAATCCCCCATTTCTCAATTTAAAGAAAAATAATGTTGCATCAAAATTAATGAAAAAGAACCAATCCCCCACACACAATCACTAAGTAAAACACACAAGATCCCTCTTAAAAAAAATGTAAAACACATAAGATCAAAATGTTAGGTCACAAGAGATTAAAACACATAAGATTAAAACACATTTTTAATTCCCAAGATTGTGTGATATTGGAGCTTAATGGGATTCCCACGTAGCCCACAAGAGCACACGCTTTGATCCCCGGCGAATGAGAAGCACCAAAATTTGTAGCATAAAGTAAGACATTATTATATATACCAGTACTAATTTTGAACTTATAGCTAACTTATCAATATGTGATAGTGGACATCATCTTTGTTTCTAAGACAATTTCTATAAACGACAAATAAATAATTACCAAATTAATTTATATCTGAAATATTGTGGGCTATATGTTTTTATACGTGTCAATGTTTAGCACACCAGATCATTTGTTTTGTTATTTTGTAAAAAAATAAAAAAATATTTGTGTGAGCAATTTGAGTACTAAATTATATAAATTTTGTATTTATAAAAATAATATCTGTATTGTACCCAAAAAAATCTGTATATTACTTTTATAAAATACTTTATCATGCGGCGGCGGAGGTGAATTATTTGAAACTTTATGGTAAAAAAATTTATTATGGGCTTGGCCAAAATCCATTTAACTTCTATTTGAATAATTTGTAGTTTTTTATTGGGTTAATTATGTTTCTAGTCCCTATAAAATAGCGACCTTGTAAGTTTAGTCCCTACTTAATTTTAATAGCATTTTTAGTCCTTATAAAAAAAATTACTTATAATTTTAGTCCCTGCTAAAACAAAGTTTGATTAATTATCCTTAAACTCTTAAATTTTTGAACGATTTTTTTGAGACAAGATTAGAACACTATGAAAGGTTCGTTTACTAAAATTTAGAATTTTCTGACATGAAATGAATTAAATATGAATTTTTTAAAACGACAAAAGTTAAAGATAAAAAGTAATAAAATCTGGATGTAGAAATCAAATTTTACGATAATTTTTTGCGGACGAACTTTTAGTAATGTTCTAAACATGTCTGCAAAAAATTGTTCAAAAATTTAAGAGTTTAAGCATAAATTAAACAAATTTGAATTGAGTAGGGACTAATACTCAGTGCAGGAAAACAAAATTAGGGACTAAAAATGCTATTAAAATTAAGTAGGGACTAAACTTACAAGGTCGCTATTTTATAGGGACTAGAAACATAATTAACCCTTTTTTATTTAAGTACAAATAATTTGTTAAGGGGGATGTCTCTAATCTATAAAAAAAATCTAAAACAAGGATTTGCTTATGTTATAGGTTCATTTTTTTTTCTTGTAAGTTCTAACCTAGCTGTGTCATGAATTTTCAATGTAGTATGAAAGTGTTTATCCTTATAACTTTAGGGTTCGTTTGGTGCGTATATGATAGATATCTGATATGAAATTGGATAAAGACAAGATATGATATGGACATGATAACACTTATCCTATCATGTGTTTGATGCTCACATGATAAGTATCATGATAACAATATTTTATCATATTAAATTACAAAATTACTCTTATAATCAATAACATTTTCTAATAGATTTTTGTACTACTTATACATATTACAACAACATCACAAAATAGAGGGAGAAAAATTGAAATCCATGGATGATCATAAAAAACGGAATCTGAAAAGAGAAAAGAAATTAAATATAAACCTAAAAAAAATAAGAGGAAAGTTCAAATCCATACAAAAGAAATGGATTTAAAAGAAAAAAAAAATAGGAAGACAAATCGATTAAAAAAGAACATAAATTTAAGAAGAAGAAAAAATGGAAGAGAAATCCATGAAAAGAATTTGAACGTTTTGAAATCGTGACAAAAAGAAGAAGGAATAGAAATTGAAAAAAAAAATAGGAAGACAAAATCTATTAAAAAAGAACATGAATTTAAGAAGAAAAAAAAAAGGAAGAGAAATCCATGAAAAGAATTGGAACGTTTTGAAATCGAGACAAAAAAAAAGGAATAAATATTGATAAAATAAAAATAAAATAGAAGTCCATGAAAAGAAGAAGAAGAAGATGAAAACGGGATCTATAAAAAAAATTGAAATTGATAATAAAAATGGTGAATTTAGAAAAAAGAGGAAGAAAAAGATGATAGGAATGAATGAATGATTCGGATGGAGAGGATATGAGAGAAGCAAGAAGGATGAGGTAAAATAAGGATTCATTCTGTCAAATCGGATATGTTAATTTAAACACAGCCTAAATTCAAGATAGAAAATACAAAAGAGTGATAGGATATGATAAGTAAAATGAATAATTTATCATATCTCATTGTTGCACCAAAGAGAAGATTGAAATAGGATATGATCATATCATGTCTCTCTATCCTATGCACCAAACGGACCCTAAGAGTCATGCTAACTTGTATTCTTAAGGTACAAGTTAAAGAGCTTAAAATGGAAATAAAAAATAAATTTTATATTGATAATATAACTTTTAAAACTTTTAAGATATTGAATGCACAATTTCAAAAAAAAAAAAACTTCTACATTTGGCTTCTTAACTTATGCCGGCACAAGTTAACAATTTCCTAACTTTAAAACATGAAGTTCGAATTTTCTCAAAGAGTTTTGTATAATGATCATTAATGTCTCTCAAAAACCTAATAATTTTTTCGATTTTTCTGGTTTTTTTTCTAACTAAATCTTAATTATATATTTGGAATGGAATATTTGTTATATTTCCTCTTAATATATTACTTTTTGCTTCTTAAAATAACTAGACCATTTGTTATTTTGTGTCTTTTCCCTTTCTTTAAATTACACCCTCAAAACAATGTGACAAACAAAAATGCTTTTCCCTCTCTAGCTCCTACACCTTTTTTGCGCACTATTGTGTCATTATATTAATAATATTAATATTGATTACAATATATATTTAATTCAAATACTTGGGAAGATCGAGATAGAGGTTTAGTGGGGCATGCAAAGGGTACTTATAAAAGGGGTGTGGTGTGGGATACATTTGCTAAGCAAGAAGAAGAGTGTGTAGCCTTTTTGAGGGAGAAAAATCTAAGAGTAGGGGAAAGGTTGGTGACTGCCTTGCATTCTTCACTCTCTTCCTACAAGTCAAGATCAAACCTTAGGAGAACTCAGGTATGCCAATTCATTTCATTAGATATGTTTTTTTCATTATTAAGATTATATAGATTTGATCTGGTGTTTATTGTTACTCGGAAGTCGGCCGTTGGACCAACGACTAACATAACAATAAACATACTAGAAAGCTTATATAATAATATAAATTCAAGATAGTTTATCTCTAGCTAAATTTGATATTTCTAACACTAACAAAATTTGAAACATATTTTATCTTTCTTAATCTTTAATTTTTGTTATTATTGAAAAAATCCATATAGTAATGGAATTTATTGATTATTGATCCAACACGCAGCTTTACATGTATTGTTTGCTTGCATGACTTGCATTTCCAATTGGCATTGCTTTATGCTATTAGCTTTTACCTTTTAATCAACTTAGATTTCTTTTCTTAGAAAATAAATAATGAAAATACCTGCATTTTTCATTTGAGAAAGTCTTTCATGCATTTACTTTTTTTTTTTTTTTAAGGGTCTTTCATGCATTTACTTTGCATGTAATTATTTAACACATGATTATTATTATTATTTTTAAATATATTAGATGGCGAAATCCAACTTCATCACATTATTTATTTTCTTCATTATCCCACAAATCTACCAAAAATAAAAATAAAACTAAACATAAAAATTAAGATCCCATAAACCAAAAGCCTGACAAAAACACACTATGAAATTAACACTATTAATATCTGTCAAAATGGTGAGCGGTGAGTTATTTATTTCAGACAAAGATGTGTATGTCCTCGTGAGCTTAGCTCAGTTGGAATGGACAATGCATAAAATATGCAAGGTCTGGGGTTCAAACCCTGGCCACCACCAAAGACAAAGATGTGTATTTTTGTTTCATCCTCATCATCCATGATTAATTACATGCTTAGAATTAAATGGAGAAATTATTCTTTGAATCCCACCAAAAAGAAAATCTATAAAAAATAATTTCTTAATTTTAATGAATAATGTAGACTTACTATTGCTAACTTTAATGAATAATAGTGTAGGTACTTTTTTTTATATAAACTAATATAAGCTATTTTACATCAACACACACTTAATAATGAAATCAACACTTAGTGAAAAAATTAGCCTTATCTCTTATGCTTACTGCATGCAACTTGCATGCCACTCAGCTTCCATTTAATACCCATAATGAGTCATTTTGTAACAATTTTATATATATATATATATGAATAATAAATTTTGTGTACAAGTGTTTCTTGTTAACTTTATTTCTGCCACGTACTTTATTAGTGACAAGTGTTTATTATAACAATACTCGTAAATTTTCCTGCCACGTACTTTACTTCTTGTTAACTTTTATTAGTGACAAGTGTTTTATTTATTTGCTCAAAAAATTGCAAGTTTACTTGTGTACTATGAAGCACGGATACGGACACGACACGGACACCGATACGTCGATACAGTTAAATTTTTTAGAAAATCACATAATTCAGTGTAATTCTATGTGTCGGTGTCGGACACGACACGTGTCTGACACGGGGACACGCCTTATTCGAGGAGTGTCCGTGCTTCATAGCTTCTGTAGGATTTTGGTAGAATATTTTATTGTGTGCTTTTTTAGTGTGATCCACCGTGACCATATTCACCTTGTACGGATTACGTTAAGAGGCCTGTCAATAATTATACGACAATTTTTTTTCAAAAACAAAATAATAATTAAACAATTACATTAAACATTGATTTGTTTTATACTTAAATTGGAAAAGATGTTCTGTTTTTCTAACTTATTACGGCTTTTCAATTTGTTCCCAGAAAGGCCAAAACATGTTCCACTTTAGTTCTTTTCTTTTACTTTCCTCATTCCGTAGTGGTTTAAAATACAATCACTATTCTCACATTCATGTATCTATCATTTAATTTTGAATAATTTACTTAAAAGTTAAAAATGTATATGCATGTACTATTGGTATAAAAAGTTTAATTTATGTTTTTAATGACATTTCACCATATAAATTTGTTTTAAATATTTTGATAACTAATTTAACAAAAATAACATAATAATGAAGTATAATTTGATGTATGCGTAAATTATTGCACACTTTTTTTTTTACAAAATTGCACACTTGGTAGTGCATACCAATAAATTAATTAATTAAAGGAAAATGTTAACTAATGCCCCCAGGACACTGGTTAAGGAAACCAAATATAGTATAAATACCTTGGAACTTGTGTAGTCAAAGTTTAAAAAGTGTAAAGAATGATCTTTTCAATACAAATATTACCTTTTTTGTTTCCTTAACTAGTGCCCCGGAGGCACTAGTTAACAAGACCCTTAATTAAATTATAAAGTATAAGCATCTTCTTCACTTTATCATTAGTAAAAAGGAAAACTTTTTGTTTTATGAGCTTTTAATCATGTCCACAAAATCTTCTCTTGATGTACATATCTTCCTTTAACAATAGTCAATATCTTTATTTTGAGAATTATGTTTTTTTTTTTTTTTGAAGGAGAGAATTATGTTTATAACACACTTCTCTCAATAAGTTGAAATTTAAAACCTATATATTGAGAGAGTTTGTAATATGACTATCTCCCAGAAAAAGAATATCAGTTCGAATCCTAAAATTGTTATTTGAGAGGTAGGTCAAAAAGGTCCTCGTGAGCTTAGCTCAATTGGTATGAACAATGCATACAATATGCAAGGTCTGGGGTTTGAACCTCGACCACCACCAAAAAAAAAGAGGTAGGCCAAAAAAATAAAACCAAATGTCTCACAATATAAGAAATAAATGATAATTATATACATATAAAAAAAAATGTTTCAAATACATCAATATATAAAATAGACACATTAAATATATTGTTTTTTTAATGCATGTTAAAACTACAAATGGGATGTAAGGACTAATATGTAAGTATGTTTGTAAGCCGAACATTTGGCTTTTTCTTAATGCGAACTACAACTCATTTAAACTTTTTGTTATCATAAAAAATATAGAGTTTATATTAGGTCATTACTTTTTTCTCCCTATGAGTTTCTCGCACGTCATATTCGGATTTTAAAATCTGAAGTGTTTCAAATGTTTTTGAAGGTTTTTATGGGTTGTTTATGCCGTTTGAATTATATAATCCGAACTACATAGGACGCACGAGAAACTCATAAGATGAGAAAGAAGCTATCTTTATATTATGTTACTGTCAAGGGGGTGTATGGATCTGGGGAAGGCTCTTGAATTAGGAATTACTATTTGTCACGATCTTCTAAGTTTTGTCTAGCTACTTTTTATCATTTTCCATCTTATAGGGGTTTTCTTATTTTGTTAAAAAATAGTTAGGCATTGTTACTTTATAAAGAAGTTTCCTACAAATACATGAAAAGAAGGTTCAATCATAAACATGATCAAATCAACATTTATGCAACTCTAGTTTTTTTTTTTTTTGTCAAGTAGTCTAGTAGTTAGAAATTACTTTATTTTTTTTTATAAGTTCTCAGTAATAGCTTATGAAAATAGCTACTAGTTTACATGAAAATTATAAGATTTTACTCTATCTTTTTTTTTCTTATATAGAAATGGCTTATATATAAGCATATGTATATGATAAGCACTTATTTTGTCTTATTTATTTTGATGGTACAAAATATGGAACTAACATATACTTGGTAGGTTGTTCAGGTTAGGCTCATTCTTAAGGGACTTTCTTTTGCAACATCCTCTTCTTGATTGAGTTGTTATCAAAAGATTTAGGATATCATGGAAGATAATGGTATCTCAAATAATGCAGTCAAGAACAAGTGGACAATGCCTCTATCAGTTTTCTTCAAAGATGCAAGGTATCCTCGATTTGTGTAATCAACTTATTCACCCTTCTTTCTTGGAGGAGCAGGGTCAGCATGATTAGAATTATATGACATGATTTTATATTATATTGCAAAAGATATCATATGTTATATTGTTAGACTGATTGCATGTCATGGCATGTTTTAATCTCATCAGATTCTCTAAAGCTTAAGGGCATTCATGTAATTTTACCAAAGTTAAATAACATTTTAGTCCCTATAATACACATATATTATGGTTTTAGTCCTATGAGTTCTTTTATTGGTTTTAATACCTAAAACCAGTAAAAGAACACAAACATCTAAAAGTATAATAAAGAATGAAAAAAATAATAAAAAAGGTGTTTTAGTCCAATAGTATATTTTGGAGTGTAATATAACTATTTTTTATTTTTCATTCGGAAATATACTTTCGATATGACTCTGAAGGTGGAAAAAGAAACTCTCAAATAGGAATATTTTCTTTTAAACCTCCGATTATAGTCCGTGTAATATTAGATTTATGTTGAGTTTGTCCTTGCAATATCTGAACTATATTAATTAACTTCAGTCTCTAAAATATGACATCTATTTTATCTTGTTGAGACTAACAGCATAAACCTAATATTACGGGGACTAAAACGAAAGAACAAGGACCAAAAACATAAAAAGTTTTCTATTTTAGGGACTAAAATCAACAAATAATTTTTAGGTACAAAATCAAAAATCACTAATATCTTGCAGGGACTAAAAAGGTTCTTAAAGTCTTTTACAAAATACTAATAGTAGGTTCTATTAATGTGAATGTAGCCTTGTATTCAAGATGGATTCCCTAGCTAAGGAGATACTTGGGATTGCATTCCCATCTGCACTTGCTGTTGCTGCTGATCCAATTGCTTCTCTTATAGACACAGCATTCATAGGTCACTTAGGTACGTTTTTTTTCTTTCTCGTCACTAGATTTTGATATTGTGAAGGGTAACCTTGGCACAACTGGTAAGATTGTTGTCATGTGACTAAAAGGTCACGGGTTCAAATCTTGGAAATAGCCTCAGCCTCTTGTGTTAAAAACAGGGTAAGGCTGCGACAATACACCAAATGGTGGGACCTCTTCCCGGACCCTGCGTACGCTGGAACTTTATGTGTAGGGTTGCCCTTTAATAGAATATGATATTGTACTAGTCTTAATTGAAGTTGTAACAAGGTTCATTTTAATGTTTGTAGCTTGTTTGAAGCTAAACTTTGTTTTTTTCATGTGTTTAGGGCCGGTCGAACTTGCGGCGGCAGGAGTTTCCATTGCTGTATTCAACCAAGCTTCAAGGATTACCATTTTCCCTTTGGTCAGTATTACAACTTCTTTTGTAGCTGAAGAAGATACTATGGATAGAATCAATAGCAAAGCAGCAGAAAAGCAGTTCAATGAAGGCATTAAGGCCAAATCGAATGAAGTCATGCCTGATGATCATTTGCTTCAAGACATAGAAGCCGGTGCAATCAAACAGGATGGTACCTTGAAAAATGAGACGAAAAATGGAGATGGTACTTTCTCTCTATCTTTTTTTTTCCATGTTTGATGATATGAGTTATGAAGCATTGACGCAGACACTGATACTAATGTTAGAAAATGGTATAATTGAATGTAATGTAACCACGTGAGTCGATGTCATTTTGGTATTGGATGCCGAACACGCCTTCAATCTGAAGTGTCGATGCTGCATAGGATATGAGAGGGAAATGAGTGCATTTCATGCATGTTTGGTTTTTCTAACATTCTAAATTTCCTTATCAGATGCAAATTCAAATGTAAGCAAGTCTTCCATTGTTACTAATAGTGGTAACAAGAGTGAGTCAAAACCTATAAGGAAGAAAAGGCACATTGCTTCAGCATCTACCGCATTACTTTTCGGCACAGTCCTTGGCCTTATTCAAGCTGCAACCCTTATATTTGCAGCTAAACCTCTATTAGGTGCAATGGGTTTAAAATATGTATGTATCTTTATTATCAAAAGTACTATGTTCAATATCTTATTACTTCATTATCTAAACTACATTTGATATAAGCTTTTGTTAAGTTGAGATATTATCTTTTTTTGTAGGATTCTCCTATGCTAGTCCCAGCTGTTAAGTACTTAAGATTGAGAGCCTTAGGTGCTCCTGCAGTGCTTCTCTCCTTGGCCATGCAAGGAATCTTTAGAGGGTTCAAAGACACAACAACTCCTTTATATGTCATCGGTAGGTTTAAATGATCTATCTGTCATGAAATTGAGTCCAAATTAGAGACTCTGAGAACATACAAACGCATAAATTAGAATCGGCATTGTTAAGAATCACACCTCGGATAAGATATAACCTGAAAATATACTTATAAATGGTGGACATTCTTCACCTAAAGATTTATTGAGCCATCCCTAAGGGATCAAGCAAAATTCTACGAGGCATTTCAAATTTTTAAGTAACATAACATAAGAAAAAACATACAGAACACAAAATAAAAAGTTAATGAGAGAAGATTTGGTTTGAAATTTGTTAGTGCTTTTCCCTAACTTGGTTCATTCTTTTGCTATGGTTTTATTTAGTTTCCGGGTATGCATTGAACGTCGCTATGGATCCACTACTCATATTTTACTTCAAATTAGGCATCAGAGGTGCAGCCATTTCACATGTGCTCTCTCAGTAAGTCTTGCTTTGTTTTATCATAATAATAATAATAATAATAATAAGGAAAATGATAACATGTGCCCCAAGGGCATATGATAAGAAATTTAAAATAGAAACAATTGTCTTAAAAGTTGTGCATTCAACTTTATTCAACTTTTAAAAGTCAAAATTTTGTTGTTTTCTATGTAAAGTTTCTAATTTTGAATTCTTTAACTTTAACTTGTGCCCTAAGGGCACAAGATAACAAGACCCTAATAATAATAATAATAATAATAATAATAATAATAATAACAATAATAATAATAATAATAATAATAATAATAATAATAATAATAATAATGTTCAAACATTTTTATTCTCAAGATTTCAACTTACAAAATGATGATGCTTTTAGGTACATTATGGCAACTTTACTCTTGTTTATACTAATGAAAAAAGTAGATCTCCTACCTCCAAGCATGAAGGATTTGCAGATTTTCCGGTTTCTTAAAAATGGTATGTTGGAATTGGAGTCTATATTTTCAATTCATATTTTGGTTTTTTATTTAAATATAAAATACCGAGCATGAAACTTGAACTGTCCGAGTTTAATCAGACGGTCTAGATGTGGCTAACTGAGTGCAGTCAATCCGATTCGAACATTTATCTCTCGAGACAGAAAAAAAATTAATATAGTATCAAACATGCATTGATCACTTATTAATAATGCTTAAATTTACTTACACGTTCGAATTTGTTTCAATTTCAATAGGTGGTCTATTGTTGGCCAGAGTTATAGCAGTGACATTCTGTGTGACCTTATCAGCCTCATTAGCAGCAAGGTTAGGTCCAATTCCAATGGCGGCATTCCAAACATGCCTCCAGGTTTGGATGACCTCATCTCTTCTCGCTGATGGTTTAGCTGTTGCAATACAGGTACATAAACATTTTTCTCTTGTTACCGAGATGCAAGATATATATTAATTTAAGCGTTAATATTACTGATTAAGTTTGCCTTTATCACAGGCAATTCTAGCATGTTCCTTTGCTGAGAAAGACTATAATAAAGTGACTACTGCGGCAACAAGGACACTGCAAATGAGTTTTGTTTTAGGAGTTGGACTCTCTCTAGTAGTTGGAGGTGGATTATACTTTGGAGCCGGAGTATTTTCCAAAAATGTTGCTGTTATTCACCTAATCAGACTAGGCCTCCCGGTATATTTTCCTAGCACAACGCAATAGATTAGTTCGTTATATTTTCTATTACATGTAAAAGTTAGTCACATATAATTTTTTTGCGCGAGTTTTCATCTAATTACATGTTAACTCGCCAGTTTGTTGCTGCAACACAACCAATCAATTCATTAGCCTTTGTCTTTGATGGTGTGAACTATGGTGCATCTGATTTCGCTTATTCTGCATACTCCTTGGTAAGTTTGCATTCTTTCTTTTTTAAATTTAATTTACCGATTTTTATATTTTGTTATCTCTGTCAACATTTATTTAGTGATTTGGTATTCTGTTTTTTCAGGTCTTGGTCTCATTAGCAAGTGTTACTTCTTTATTCTTTCTCTACAAGAGTAAGGGTTTTATTGGTATCTGGATTGCACTAACCATCTATATGAGTCTTCGCATGTTTGCTGGTGTATGGAGGTAAACTTTACTTATGTTGAAAGCAAGTAACTATTTAACATACTTAGAGACTGCTTGAAAAAGTTTATGGAAACAGCTTATAACATGCAATAAGCTGTTTTCAGCTTACTTCCCTAAACTTTCCATGATAGTATATGAAAACAACATATAGCTCATAATTGATACATAACCACGTATATGATGAGCGCTTATGCTATAAGTGCGTCATCAAGTTTTTTAACCTAACATGGCCTTAATCGACGACTCTAGTTTTTAACATGGTAGCACAGTGTAGTTCTTGTATGATAGATTATCATGGATACATGGATAAGTTGCATAACTTATAGCTTATTAATTACATTAAAACCAAGAATATCTTAATCACATCGTCCGTATGAAAATTGAACAAAGAAACGTTTCTTTACAAAACATGCATAAAATGTTTTATAGTATAGCTTTGCTTCAAAGTTCTTGTAATTATATTATACAATGTTGTTTTAAAACATGTCAAATGCATATGCAGGATGGGAACAGGAACAGGACCCTGGCGTTTTCTCAGAGGCCACTCATTGTCTTGAGGATACATCTTACAAAAATAAATTTCATTGTGTAGTAGCACCACATTTTACATCACTTTTTCATCCTTTAGGATCAATTGTCTGTTTTTTAGGACATGAAGACTTCTCTCTACTATAGTGATAGTCTTGGACTGCTCCATTTATACGTCCTAGTGTTGTATCCAGTATCGTCAATGTTGTCAATTGCAGATTGCAGAAAATAGCGATTCGTTCAAAAATTCCGCAATGCTACAGTGCTATAGCGCTGCTATAGCCACTAGCCACTATTTAACAACACTTTGTAGTAAATAGTGTATCGCGGAACAATCCCGATTAGACCTGATTCTTCTACGCTATGGCACTGTAGTGCTGCTATAGCCTCTATTTGACAGCACTCAGTATCGTTATCTCAAGTTTTTTTTTATCCCTCTTGATGTATCATTAATGTGATTTTGTTGTAATTTGAAGATTATTCTTCAAGCTGTCGGTATGTAAACTCGAATGCATAATGAAAAATAAATTGATATACAATCATTGAAGTTGGATTTTATTCTCTGTCTAAAAATTGCTGACTTGCAATCACCTTCACTTATCTTTCAATTTGTATACCTCTTTTGACACACTACACAATCCGATGTAGCTCCAAAACACCTCGAATACGATTTTAAAATGCAGTGATATCTGCACTACACAATGCCTAATTCTTTTATTCATTGAGATTCAACATTCATTTTCTCTCAGAAACTTCAATCATAACAAAGTTTCATTGAAAACTTTTTGATCTTTTGATGTGAGTGAAAATTTGTAAGGGACTTGGATATAATTTCTTTGTAATAGTGAGTCTTCAAGATTTGTGGATTGAGAGTTTCAATTGCACAAGATTCAAGGAAAAGAATTTTAGGTTGTTTTCAACTTAAAAATGGATTCTAGGGTTTTTAGGTTGAAGACTCTTTAAGTTGTGATAAAAGTTCAAGTCATTTAGAGGAAGATCCAAAGGGATTTGAAGACTTCAGGAATTAGGTTGCAGCTGCTCAAGTTGAAGGGTGAGACCAAATTTTATGGGATCAAAAATTGAAGGTTTTATTGATTGCAATATTGTTGAAGGCAATTGAGTCTTAAGGGGTTTAGGATCATATGATGAAGGAACATCCTGCACATAGTATGCAAAATGGAAGAAACTTTATCACACATTGTGATCTTTCCAAAAAATTTAGTTGGTTCAATTTGTGAATCTTTTAAAAGAAGATTTTCTATAATAAAAAAATTCCTGCATTGTTACACATAATTTTAAAATTTTGCTCTGGATGAACTAACCTACTAAAATTTGACACTAAAGAGATTAGCTCTTTATCAAACTTTTGTGGTTTTCAATCAATCAAAACTTCCGAAATCAAAATCATTCCAATATCATATTGGTTGTAGATTAAGGAAAACCTAGGATAAGAGTTAATTGATGGAATTATAATTTATGATGACAGCTTATATTGTGACAAAAGTTTACTTGAACAAAATCTGTGGAAATAGTAGATTCAGAATTAACATTATAATAATATTTGCAAACAATATAATCTTTTATACTTGAATTTACTTTTATGCATAAAGAGATATAAAATGGTGAATAAACAGACGCACGATAAAAAATAAAAAATAAAATATAGCCTGCACACTTGTTTTAAAGACTAAGAATAGCACCAAAACAATATAACTTGATTATTGGTTTTGAAACAATTGTTTTAGTGTGTCATACCCCAATTTTTGACCTAAGGTCCTACATTCATACACCGTTCGATCCCGATTAGTCTTTGACTTTTTAGTGAAAAAATCGGCAGAAAGATATTTTAAAATACCTCTTTTTTGTTCTGATTCGGGCCCTCTTCTCACTTTATTTTTATTATTAGTTTTTTTTATTATTTCCATCTTTTATTTGATTTTACAATTTTAATTTTTCAATTTTTATTTTTATCTTTTTTTTTTAATTAGTAGTGTTTCATATTTTATTTTAATCACTTGTTTTTAATTTAGTTGTCCAAGGCATAAAAAAAAAAAAAACAGCAAAGTCCAATAAGTCTGAAATGCCCGCAAGGGTCCAAAAAAAATTTCTTTTATTAATTCTCTTTTTATTTTAATTTCTAGTTTTTATTTTTAATTAGACATTTTTTTTTTACTTTAATCACTTTTATTTTAGTTTTTACTAATTGTCCAAAATGTTCAAAAAATAATAGTGTCAAAGTTCAATGAGTCCAAAATTAAAATGTCCATGTCCAAAAATATTTTTCTCTTCTCTATGCCACAACTTTAGGAGCAAGACACTTTGTTGCCAAATCCAGGAACACGTTCTCTTCTTCACTAAGTTATTTCCATTTCTACATCAATCCTAATTCTATAAAAGCCAACCTGCACATACACAAAAACACACACAATTTTCACCCGACACATACAATTTTACCGAACAACACAATTTTCACACGCACGCATACTCCAAAAACCTGCAAACCAAAACCCTAGCCACCACAATCTTTAGCCACCGCAACCCTAGAATTTGAGTTTTCGTTCGATTTTTATTTTTTCTTTTGATTCATGCTGCACGGAAAACGTCAGCCCTTGATCCATATACATATGCTTCATCGCTATGTTGGGTTATTTTGATTCTAATCACTACTATTTTCCATTGTTGTATTCATCTATTTCCATACATCTTTTTACCGATTTATTATTCATTACCTTTGTTTTATTTTCATCGATTTACCATTCATATTGAATTAGATTCATAACTTTGCTTTTAAATTCCATTCATGCTCCATATCATGTTCCGAAAATTCCAATTGCCATTGTTATTAATATTAGTGCTACATGTAACTAATTAATTAATTTCAGTTGTATTGAGGAGCTGTTCGGTGCCGTATTCCATATATTATCAATATATATTCATATTCATTGTTGCTCCACTCCTGTTCGGCTTTCCATTGCAATTGCAAAGAATTGTTTTCAGGTTGCATCACTCATTCTTTTGATTTAAAGTGTCCATCGTCCCCAGGTAATTAAGCAGTCTACGGCAAATTGTTCGAGGGAATTTTATAGGTTTACTATTCTATATTTTATTCGTTTTTTTGTTTGTTTTTTTTTTTTTGTCATTTATTTTTAGCACACACAATTTTATAGAATGTAAAAATAGGCTTTAATGTAATTTATTTTTTTATTTTTTTATTTTTATTGCAGACCCTAGAATGTATAATAGGTTTTTATGTAATAGCTTTAGGTGCACGTGTGCGTGAGTGTGTGTGTATGCCTTTTATTTTCTTTCTAGTTTAGGTTAAAGGTTTTTGTGGTGATCCAACGTCACCACAAAATACCTACGCTTTATTTTCCTGCTCCGTTAGTGTTAATTTTAGTTTAGTTATTATTCAAAAACAACAAAAACATGCAAATAGTATCAAAATCACAAAAATATTTTTTATAATAAACCTTGATCCTAAATCAAGTGACCGTCTTTTTTATTTTATTTTCTTAATCAAATATCAATCAATTTAACTTATTTTGAGTCCATTTTCTTTAATATTAAAAAACACAAACAAATACTCTTTTGCCACGTTGGCTTTCTTTCATTCTTTTAAACCTTTTTTCAAAAACTAATAAAAAACACTCAACCAATCAAACGTCAAATTTCTACCCCGAACTACGAGGTTTTGATCCCTCACGGGTACGTAGGCAGAGGACACTCGTCCTTCCAAATCAATAAAATGTAGATAATTAGGTCTTCTTTTTTTTTTTTTTCAATCATTTCAAAGTTTCATTTTTTTTTTTTTTTATAAAAAAAAGCAAGCAAGTTTATAGCACAAAACGTTAAATAAAACCAAAAGGTTCTCGTAGAGTACTACGAATATTTAGGGTGCTAATACCTTCCCTAAATATAACCAACCCCCGGACCCCCCAATTTAAATAAATTTTTTCACAGTCGTGAAATAAAAAGTGAGTCAAAAGCTAATCAAATAGCCTTGATCTCCGAAAAATGACGCGACAGAAATGGCGACTTCACTGGGGACCCCCTAAGAGGGTGAAGCCTAACTTGGCTTTGTTTAAAATTTTGTGCTTTAAACTTGCTTAAAAATAAAAAAAGAAAATCAAAAAAGATGGAAATTAAGTGTATATTTGTTTTTCCTTCTTCTTTCTCCTTTCTTAAACGTGAGTGGTGAGATAAGCTCTATACCCGAGCTTGAGGGAAATTAAGATAGGACCGGGTATAATCATAGTTTCCATGCCAAGAGTACTCTTCGGTATTGGTACATGTGATAACCCACTCAATGGAGGGATCTTGAAAGTATACTTTTGTCGACGTGAGTACTCATGTTTGGCATGTTATTTTCAAGCGACCGTTGAAGTTGAGAACCTTTAGTCACCTTTAACCCATCTTGGCCTTTTAGGACGTAGTGCGGTGGCTAGTCGAGAGTACTCTCGTATTGGTCGTCACGCGATACTACACCCAAACGAGACTAACCGATGAATATTGTTGGAACGAGAGTACTCTCGTCGCCTAACAAATATTCGGACGTGGTTGAAAACTTTGGGAACCTTGATAGAACCCTTGTTACATGTGCAAATGGAAACATTAGTCCTTACCAAATGGCGTTGTTATCCCTAAGCTCCAACATTGTATATCCTGAACCTCATCATGTTCTTTAGCATATTCATGCATACATGCATATCCTCATAAAAACTTTTTCGCATCAAAATATCGAAGGACTTAGATAAGTCGTCTTGTAAACATCAGAGGTATAGACCTTGTAAAGAGGAACACCAAGAAATACATTTTCAAAAGTCTTAACTAGACTTTAGCTTTGTGAGGGACTTTTTCCTTAACTTTGCTTTTACTTTTAAAAAGGAAACTGTTCGTAATATCTTCAATTATCAAATGAAACAATGTTCCTTATGATGTTTACAATTACTTTGACAGGTCCTTCAAAAAAAATTGTGTCTATTTTTGCATAAAGCATCATGCATCATTCTGCATTTCATAGTCTCAATTCTGAGTCTCACAAATTTTTCTCTTCCATAAAAGGTCAACCCACCTCAAAAGTGTCATGGCGTCCTCGTCTGAAATCAACTCGCATGTACAACACTCGAGCAATCATAAAGAGAAGATGGATTTTCTCGAGCAAGAAAATCAATTGCTCCGGGAGGAAATTGCAGCCATGCAGACCAAGATGGACGAAATGACTGAATTGATGAAGACACTGACGGTTGCTCAAGCACGTCCTCCTGCTCCTCCTATCAGGACTCAAGCCGAAACTGTTTCTATTGGCCCTGAATGGATGTTTTGTGCCGATACTCCAGAGTACTCTGCTCCACAACGTTCCGTGCCCTGGTTCCCGCCTCTTACTGCTGGCGAAATACTCCGTCCCATTGCTTGTGAAGCTCATATGCCTACCCATCAATATGTAGCTCATGTTCCTCCACCTCCTATGAGAGCTCCTCCAGTCACTATGACCTATCCAGCACCTGTGATGCATACCATTCCACAAGAAGAAGAGCCCATCTACCATTCAGGGGATATGGAAGCCTATGATAGAGTGAATGACTTGCAGCAAAAATATGATGAAATTCAGCGAGATGTGAGAGCCCTCCACAGGAAGAAAGTATTTGGGAAGACTGCTTATGATCTTTGTTTGGTGCCAAATGTTCAAATACCCCACAAGTTCAAGGTACCGGACTTCGAGAAGTATAAGGGAAAATCCTGTCCTGAGGAACATCTAACAATGTATGTGAGAAGAATGTCTGCCTATTCCAAGGATGATTCAGTCCTTATCTATTTCTTCCATGAAAGTTTGGCTAGTCCTGCCTCAAAATGGTACATGAATCTAGATAAAACAAATATCCAAACTTTTCAAGATTTGTGTGATGCTTTTGTGGAGCAATACAGTTACAATGTGGATATGGCCCCAGATCGAAGTGATCTACAAGCTATGACTCAGGGAAACAAAGAAACGTTCAAAGAGTATGCCCAGCGGTGGAGGGATACTGCTGCCCAAGTCAGCCCGCGCATAGAAGAGAAGGAGATGACCAAGCTTTTTTAAAAACTCTCAGTCAGTTCTATTACGTGAATATGGTCGGAAGTACTCCCAGGAGCTTTGCTGAGATGGTTGCTACGGGTGTACGACTAGAAGAAGGAGTCCGAGAAGGACGATTGATCAATGAAAGTGTCCCCGCTGGCAGTTCAAAGGAGAAAGACCAGGGAGTGAATATGGTGAAAGGTCAGCAAGTCGATCCACATCGCCAGGCTAAAAAAAAAAACGCCGCAGTATGACCCGATTCCTATAAAGTATGCGGTTTTGTTTCCACAGTTGCTCGAAAGGAATCTAGTCCAGACCAAGGCGCCTCCTCCGGTACCAGCAAGATTACCAACATGGTATAGACCTGACCTTTTCTGTACCTTCCATCATGGGGCACCTGGCCATGATATTGAACATTGTAATGCACTGAAGAAAGAAGTCCAGAATTTGATCCGGACCAACCGCCTGACTTTCTAAGTCTTAACTCCAAATGTGCTAGCCAATCTACCACTAGATCATGGTGTCTAATGTTGTAACACAAAGAGGGTTTAGCTGCAATTGAGTCGATGTTGATGTTTTCTTCCGCTACTCGATTTGTTCAAATGATGTGTTTATTGTTTACTGCTTTTCAAAAAAAATCCTTTCGTTCCGCCCGAGACGAAAGTGAACTTGTGTAGGGCATTTTGCTTCTTGCATTGTCATCATTAATAAAAAAAGTCGTTTTGATCCCGACTTTGTTTTTATTTTGTGCTTTTTCTGGAAAAAATGGTAATACAAAAAACCAAAAAATAAAATCGTTCTCAAATATCTGCATAATCATGACTTATACTTGTCAAAATTAATAATCAAATCATGCATTAATAAACCCGTTGAACACATTAATCATGTACTCTCTTCCAACTGTGAGTTCCCTGTGTCCGAAGCTGAAGAAGGATAATGAAGAGACTCCCGACGAGATCTCTCACATACTGGGGCATCTTAGCCATCGAAGCTGCAAACAAAATATCAAGGAGATTATCTAGAAGATGACATTCAATTACAAAGATTGGCTCGGGGTGTTACCATTCGCTATGCTCAGATATCGTACACATTTCACTACTAGAAAAACACGATTTAGGGACGAATTTTAGGGAGGGAAAACAATCCCTCACTAATAGTGACGGATTTAGGGACGGATTTCCGTAATTTCCACGAAAGTTGAGCTGCCAAACATTAGCAACGGAATTGTCTAGATATCCGTCACAAAAAGTCCCTCACTAAACTTCCGTGACTAAATCCCTCACTAAATTCTTTAGCTGAATGTTTGTGACGGAATTTGACATGGATTTTATCCCTATCTAATGTATCCCTCACTAAAATCCTCACTAATATCAATTGCATATCTCTATCTAATGTATCCCTCACTAAAAACATCACTAAATTCATTAGCCAAAACTGAATTACTTCCCCCTCATTTATTTTCACGTTTTGGTTTCCCTCCTCTCATACCAAAATATTCCCCCTCTTTTTTTTGGCTCACAAACCTCAAAATAATTATCCCCAAAATTTTCCATTAAAAAAAAAAAAAAATTATCCCCCAAATTTTATACTCACAAACCCAAATATTCATCTTCAAAACTTCTCACTCCTAAAAATTCAAGATGAACCCAAACCCTAAAATAAAATTAACCCAAAATTTTCCCCAAACTCTCAATCACTCTCTCAATCGCAAGCTTCTCATCTTTAAAACATATCGGTCCTTCACAATCACTCTCTCAATCGCAAGCTTCTCATTCACTCTCTCGGAATCGCAAGCTTCTCACTGAACAACTCTTTCCTTCTTAGTCCCTGAATCGCTCTCTCAACCTCTCTCATCTTCTCAGTTGGAACCCTTCTTTCCTTCTCAGTTGGAATCGCAAGCTCTTCTCAGTTGGAATCGGTCAGTTTCAGATTTCTTCTTTGTTAATTGAAATTTCTTCCCATTCTTTACTAATTTATGTGTTTAATTTGTAGATTCTTCTTAATTTGAAGCTGAATTTCTCCTAAAATCTGAAGCTGAATTTGAACCCAAATTTACGGTGCTCATGCTCTCACAGCACAGATCTTCATTGAATCTCACTCCCAAAATCGAATCTTCTTCCTTCTCCCAAAATCCTTTGTCAAATCTTCAGTGAATCTCAGACTGACGGTAACATCTCTCTCAATCTCAGAATTTATTTATTATTTATTTTATTTTTAATAGTTTTTTTATAGTTTTTCTCTTTAGTGAAGTTGATGTTGGTGATACTTGTATTTCTGATGTTGTTTTAATTTATATATTTATTGTTATTTTCATCATGACCTTACTTGAAGTGGCACTTGGATTTTGGGTTCGAAATTTGTTGTTATGTGATATGGTGTTGATACAATTTAGAGCAGGGTGCTGTACATGATCTAGGCAATTTAATTTGAAGAAATCGTCAAATTTGTACTTGGTTAAGCTTTTATGACTTACCTGATTTTCTGTTTTTCTATTTTATGACTTACCTGATCTGTTTTATGACTTACCTGATTTTTCTCTGCCTGATCTAGACAATTTAATTTGAAGAAATCGTCAAATTTTTTGTTATGGTGTTGTACCTGATTTTCTGTTTGCATATATATATATATATATATATATATATATATATATATATATATATATATATATATATATGGCATATATGATGACTACAATACCAATTTATTAGTGAAGAAAACATTTGTTAGTGAAGATGATGTTCTTCAAGGCATAGATCATTTTTCTTCGTTATAATGTAAATAAGCATCCATTTGTTGACAGGACAAAATTGGTGCATGGTTTACTTTCTGGGAAATACTCTGTTCCGGCATTCAAGGTATGTATGTCTCCATAGCGTAGTAAATTCATCTGAAAATTTATATTGTGCCTTTGCAAAATTTAATGTACTTCATGCTTCTGCATATATTTATTCTCTAATTTCCCTTATGACAGTCATTACGAAAAATGAATCACTCAAATGTCGTGAAGCTGAAGGAAGTTATTCGAGAAAGTGACATTCTGTACCTTGTTTTTGAGTACATGGTGAGCGACTGGATTTTATGGCATACTGGTGGCTGTTTTGAAGTCTAATACTAACTGTTTTAGGTCAATTTTGGATATGCAGGAATACAATCTCTACCAACTTATGAAAAAAAGGGAAAAGCTGTTTTCTGATGATGAAGTTAGAAATTTGTGTAGGGCACCGTGTGATGTATATTAATGACATGTATTAATGACCCATGGTCAGGTATCGTGCTCATAAAGTCCTGCTTCAGTCCTCCCTTTATAGTTCCAAAGTTGGTAAGTGTCTGATAATGAATAATTGCACATAAAAAATTATGATCTTGATTATCGCATTGCTTATAGTGATGATGAGTACCATACTAAAAAGAAAATTTGGCTACATCAACTACGACTGCTGTAAGATTTCTGCCTCTTTGATGACTGTTGAATTTGTATATATTGATTAAGCTGATCTGGAGGAAACGTGTTTCTTATGCATTTTATTTGCCCAACTTATAGGGCTATTATGAAGTAGGAAAATTGCATGTATTACACTTGAATAAATGCTTTTTACCTTATTGAGAAAATGAATTGACCCCTCTTAATCATCTTTCGATGAAACGAGGCTGCTGTGTTTTTTCTGCTGCTGGTGTGAGTGTTTTCTCTGTGCAGGGAGGTGCTGACAGCATTTGGGGCCTGTTTTCCATGACTCTTTTTTAAGCCTAGTGGACTGTGTGTTGGACTGTGTGTGTTGTGTGTGTTTTTGTGCTGTTTTTAGGACATTGAGGTGTTTGAATAGCAGCAGTTTCAGACCTGTTATTTATCATTCAAATTTTACATGATATGGAGGATATTGCTGTAAGTTATTACTTCATGACCTTATTGAACTTGATGAATATTTAGTCTATTTTTAAAGTAGTTGAACTATGATATGGAGGTTCTGCACTGATGCTAATTGTTAAGAACTGATACTATTTTTAATTGTTTTAATAGTTCTGCACTGAAATAATTGTTCACTAATGCTATTTTTATGGAGGTTATGCACTAGTGCTAATTGCTAAGCACATATTAAGAAATAATATAAATGTACCTATGACTTAGACAGAGCACTACCATTTCAATTTTCTTTTTTTTTTCTTCCATACCAATCCTAACTCCACTTGATTATTTTTTTGACATAAAGAACTACATATGAAACTATGTCCATATTTAAGAAGCAGATTGAGAAAAATAATGAATTGTCTTGACAGGAAGATATATTAGAATGTTAGTTTGTTTGATGCTTCTAGAAAACTGATATAGGCAAGCAGTGAACACATCATAAGTTTTTAGGACAGCATACCGGGTAAAAATCAACAACATTGTTTTTAGATAAGGTTTTAGGCAAACATTTCATATAGTTATCAGGTGACAAAGTACTGTGTTTAAGACCAGGGGAGAATAGTTATCAAAATATTTCATATACTTACTTCGAATTATTCATGTATTGAAGGCTCATGAGGAGTTGATTCGTGCATCGCAGGAAGATTCACGTTTTCTTAGGGAGCAAATGACTAAATTGATGGAAATGGTTTCTCAAGGTCATCTACATCCACCTCCACCTCCATCTACTTGATATATAGATATATAATATGTATAATATATGGTTATTTTGATAGCTTGGTTGCAAACTTAGTTAATGTGCTACTTCTAGTATCGTTAAAAATGTTTAAGCGTTTATTATGAAACTGATTTTTGAGAGTTTCCTTGTGACTCTATGTATTTTGAGAGTTGAACAATGGTTGTAAACTTATTGAGATTTTCCTTATGACTTTTATGGTGATGAATGTATGTGTTGGGTATGAAGACAATTTATCAAGTGTTTTTTGTTGTATATTTATAATGTCCAACAAGTTCAATATGGTTTAATATAGTAAATGCATATACAATATTAATATAATTAATTAATGAAATATGGTTTGAAATGGAACATTTATATTTTGATGTAAATTTCTCTTTGAATTAGTGAGGGAATTCAATTTCCTCACAATTTGTGCCTTCAAAATTTGAAAGGGAAAACCAATCCGTCATTAATTAGTGACGGAAATAATGGTAAAAAATGATGGAATAGTCCCTCACTATTAGAGAGGGAACAAGAATCCCTCACTAATTACTGACGGATTTGTCCAATTTTTAGGATATTTCTGGTTCATATTTAGTGACGGATTTAAATAATTAGTGAGGGATTGTATCCGTGTCAATTAGGGACGGAAACCAAAATCCCTCACTAATATTTAGCAAGGCCAATATTCTTAAGGGATTACCGGTCGTCACTAAATCCGTCCCTAAATTAGCTTGTGAGGGAATTATGGCAGTTTAGTGACGGATTTCTACCCTCTCTAAAATTGATTTTTCTAGTAGTGTTTCAACAGGGGCAACCCCCCCTCCTTCCCCAATATGCAACATGGAGGTCGTGCTTTCCGTGAAGGTCGAAGTCCCGTCAATAGGAGTTCTGCTAAAGTCCAAACCTAATTGAATTTAAATGCATGACGACCTTTGTACAAATATATCAAAAGAGGTTTAAAACAAGCTTCTAACAAGAAGGCTCGTCCCCGTGAATTCAAGAAAGAAACTTTGTGCCCAATTTTGTACTACTTTCCAATCAGACTCCAGGGGCAAGTGGACGCCTAAGTATGAAGACTTGTGAGCAATGACTTTTTCAACTATGGATGGTGACAAACTCACACGTCCTATGAATGCCGGTGCAGTCAAGAAATACTTTGTCAAAAATAAAAGCTCGATAAGTCGCGAACCTGAAAAGGCGGCTTAGGCAAAATGAGCGTCTCGGTGGACTGAAAACCTGAAAGGGCGGTCCAGGCAAAAATTAGAGACAAAAAAAAAAAATGATGATGATTATCCTGATAGATTGAAAACCCGAAAGGGCGATCTATGCAAAAGTTAAGGATCAAAAGACAAAGTAACTGCATCTGGTCAGGTACAATCCACTTGGGGCATACCTGTTGTCAAAGAATCGCCGATCCGAAGCATGAGGCGCATCTGCTATCAAAGAACCTCCGATTCGATGCATCTGCAGACCAAAGACTCGGAACTGGGGCATTCAAAGTTGTCAGGGAGTATAACGGTTATTGTGTTCAATGTACCCTTCCCATATATATACCATTTTCCAAATTTTTCAAAGATCCGTGGAGCCATGCCATTGGTAGGCCACCACTCAATTCATCAAATTCGAGCCTGTGTCCATTTATTTGGAACTCTCATTTATTCTATTTGCAAAATTTCTTCTATTTTTGATGACGATACTTGAAGCAAAAATCTTCAAAAAAATGCAAAACTTTTTTTACATCTTTTGAAAAGTGTGAACAACAAGCGCACTCTCTTTGAACTCGTGAGTAGTTGAAGCTTACATCAGCATGCGCCTTGAGAACGGTTACACTCCGAAAGAGAAACATGACAATGCACCATGGAGAGGGCTTCTTTCTTGAGCAAGATGCCATCACAGTCAAACAAAAAAATATATACAAAAAAAATCAAAGCTCGCTAAGTTGAAAACCTGAAAAGGCGGCTTAGGCAATAGAGAGCGTCCCGGTGGACTGAAAACCCGAAAGGGCGGTCCAGGCAAAAATTAGGGGCACAAAAAAAGAATATATTCCCGTTGGACTGAAAACCCGAAAAGGCGGTCCAGGCAAAAGTTAGGGATTTTTAAAAACCAAAAAAATATATACAAAAAAAATGACTGTTGAAGCATGCCAGGGGAAAAGCACCCTGCGTCGGTTTACAAATGGCGACTTCTTCCAGACTTTTGGTTAGACAATGGGCTCCCTCCCCAAGAGGCATCAGTTGCTACCTTGTGCCGGGTTTTACACCGTCAACGGCTCGATTTGTTCACGATAATATCACCTCCAAAGAAGTTTGCTGAGTGTTTGTACTGCGATGTCAGTCCGCCTCTCATCTTACCTGTCGTGTCCTGTCCCATCGAGTTCATCTATCACATACTGTGAATACAGTCACACAAGTTATACTCATGCATTCATACATTCATGCAATTATATATTCATGCATTAACACTTTCACATATTCATACACAACATATGCATAATATCAATTCACACATGGTTGCATCAGTTACCCAAATTCTTGTTTGGTCGTGTCCTTTCGTCTCAGTCCTCAATCGTTTCAAGCTGCCAGTCCTATACAACGGACCGCTTGAGCCTACATTTTATCTTGTTTCAAGCTGCCAGTCCTAAACAACGGACCGCTTGAGGTTACTTTTTCATCTTGTTCAAGCTACCAGTCCTAAACAACGGACCGCTTAAGTTTACCTTTTTATCTTGTTCCAAGCTGCCAGTCCTAAACAACGGACCGCTTGAGTCTACATTTTTGTCTTATTTCAAGCTTCCAGTCCTAAACAACGGACCGCTTGAGTTTACTTTTTATCTTGTTCCAAGCTGCCAGTCCTAAACAACGGACCGCTTGAGTTTCCTTTTGTCTTGTTTCAGGTTGCTAGTCCTAAACAACGGACCGCTTGAGTTTCCTTTTGTCTTGTTTCAGGTTGCTAGTCCTAAACAACGGACCGCTTGAGTTTACCTTTTTGTCTTATTTCAAGCCGCTAGTCCTAAACAACGGACCGCTTGAGTTTACCTTTTTGTCTTATTTCAAGCTGCAAGTCCTAAACAACGGACCGCTTGAGTTTATCTTGTTTCAAGCTGCCAGTCCTAAACAACGGACCGCTTGAGTCTACTTTTTGCCTTGTTTCAAGCTGCCAGTCCTAAACAACGGACCGCTTGAGTCTACTTTTTGTTTCAAGCTGCCAGTCCCAAACAACGGACCGCTTGAGTTTATCTTGTTTCAAGCTGCCAGTCCTAAACAATGGACCGCTTGAGTCTACTTTTCATCTTGTTCCAAGCTGCTAGTCCTTAACAATGGACCGCTTGAGTCTACCTTTTTATCTTGTTTCGAGCTGCCAGTCCTAAACAACGGACCGCTCGAGTCTACTTTTTATCTTGTTCCAAGCTGCCAGTCCTAAACAACGGACCGCTTGAGTTTACTTTTCATCTTGTTCCAAGCTGCCAGTCCCAAACAACGGACCGCTTGAGTTTGCTTTTCACCTTGTTCCAAGCTGCCAGTCCCAAACAACGGACCGCTTGAGTCTGCCTTTTCATCTCGTTCAAGCTGCCAGTCAAAAACAACGGACCGCTTGAGTTTCCTTTTTATCTTGTTTTAAGCAGCCAGTCCTAAACAATGGACCGCATGAGTTTACCTTTCGTCACTTTTCAGTTCCAACCAATGAACGGTTTGAAATCACATTTTTCTCCAGTGTCATCCCCAGCGTTAGCTGTTCCAGTGATGTCACCAGTCAATTTCTATTTCAATTTCAAGTTCAATGGTGTCGTCCCCAGTTTATCTGTTCTAGAGACGTCGCCAATCAATTTCAAAAGTGTCATCCCCAGTTTATCTGTTCAAGTGATGTCGCTAAATTTTTTTTGTCTTCATTAAGCTATCGTTCCAAACTAATGCGGTAGTAGACAATCTTTTCCCCTGTAAAACTACATTCCCCAGCAGTGTCGGATCCCTTTCTTTAACTAATTGGGTATCCCGTTGTTTGTTTCTCGTCCCAGTCAAATCATCTTTGCCGTCCTGCATTCATAATTGCATCATGAGCATTTCACAGCATCTTAGGTCAAAAATTTGTGTACTTTTGTATTTAAGTCTCTTCGTCCCGTCAACTCAAAGATTTCATCTTCAAATCTCCGGACGAAGAAACTTAAATAGGGGCATCTGTCATACCCCAATTTTTGACCTAAGGTCCTACATTCATACACCGTTCGATCCCGATTAGTCTTTGACTTTTTAGTGAAAAAATCGGCAGAAAGATATTTTAAAATACCTCTTTTTTGTTCTGATTCGGGCCCTCTTCTCACTTTATTTTTATTATTAGTTTTTTTTATTATTTCCATCTTTTATTTGATTTTACAATTTTAATTTTTCAATTTTTATTTTTATCTTTTTTTTTTAATTAGTAGTGTTTCATATTTTATTTTAATCACTTGTTTTTAATTTAGTTGTCCAAGGCATAAAAAAAAAAAAAACAGCAAAGTCCAATAAGTCTGAAATGCCCGCAAGGGTCCAAAAAAAATTTCTTTTATTAATTCTCTTTTTATTTTAATTTCTAGTTTTTATTTTTAATTAGACATTTTTTTTTTACTTTAATCACTTTTATTTTAGTTTTTACTAATTGTCCAAAATGTTCAAAAAATAATAGTGTCAAAGTTCAATGAGTCCAAAATTAAAATGTCCATGTCCAAAAATATTTTTCTCTTCTCTATGCCACAACTTTAGGAGCAAGACACTTTGTTGCCAAATCCAGGAACACGTTCTCTTCTTCACTAAGTTATTTCCATTTCTACATCAATCCTAATTCTATAAAAGCCAACCTGCACATACACAAAAACACACACAATTTTCACCCGACACATACAATTTTACCGAACAACACAATTTTCACACGCACGCATACTCCAAAAACCTGCAAACCAAAACCCTAGCCACCACAATCTTTAGCCACCGCAACCCTAGAATTTGAGTTTTCGTTCGATTTTTATTTTTTCTTTTGATTCATGCTGCACGGAAAACGTCAGCCCTTGATCCATATACATATGCTTCATCGCTATGTTGGGTTATTTTGATTCTAATCACTACTATTTTCCATTGTTGTATTCATCTATTTCCATACATCTTTTTACCGATTTATTATTCATTACCTTTGTTTTATTTTCATCGATTTACCATTCATATTGAATTAGATTCATAACTTTGCTTTTAAATTCCATTCATGCTCCATATCATGTTCCGAAAATTCCAATTGCCATTGTTATTAATATTAGTGCTACATGTAACTAATTAATTAATTTCAGTTGTATTGAGGAGCTGTTCGGTGCCGTATTCCATATATTATCAATATATATTCATATTCATTGTTGCTCCACTCCTGTTCGGCTTTCCATTGCAATTGCAAAGAATTGTTTTCAGGTTGCATCACTCATTCTTTTGATTTAAAGTGTCCATCGTCCCCAGGTAATTAAGCAGTCTACGGCAAATTGTTCGAGGGAATTTTATAGGTTTACTATTCTATATTTTATTCGTTTTTTTGTTTGTTTTTTTTTTTTGTCATTTATTTTTAGCACACACAATTTTATAGAATGTAAAAATAGGCTTTAATGTAATTTATTTTTTTATTTTTTTATTTTTATTGCAGACCCTAGAATGTATAATAGGTTTTTATGTAATAGCTTTAGGTGCACGTGTGCGTGAGTGTGTGTGTATGCCTTTTATTTTCTTTCTAGTTTAGGTTAAAGGTTTTTGTGGTGATCCAACGTCACCACAAAATACCTACGCTTTATTTTCCTGCTCCGTTAGTGTTAATTTTAGTTTAGTTATTATTCAAAAACAACAAAAACATGCAAATAGTATCAAAATCACAAAAATATTTTTTATAATAAACCTTGATCCTAAATCAAGTGACCGTCTTTTTTATTTTATTTTCTTAATCAAATATCAATCAATTTAACTTATTTTGAGTCCATTTTCTTTAATATTAAAAAACACAAACAAATACTCTTTTGCCACGTTGGCTTTCTTTCATTCTTTTAAACCTTTTTTTCAAAAACTAATAAAAAACACTCAACCAATCAAACGTCAAATTTCTACCCCGAACTACGAGGTTTTGATCCCTCACGGGTACGTAGGCAGAGGACACTCGTCCTTCCAAATCAATAAAATGTAGATAATTAGGTCTTCTTTTTTTTTTTTTTCAATCATTTCAAAGTTTCATTTTTTTTTTTTTTTATAAAAAAAAGCAAGCAAGTTTATAGCACAAAACGTTAAATAAAACCAAAAGGTTCTCGTAGAGTACTACGAATATTTAGGGTGCTAATACCTTCCCTAAATATAACCAACCCCCGGACCCCCCAATTTAAATAAATTTTTTCACAGTCGTGAAATAAAAAGTGAGTCAAAAGCTAATCAAATAGCCTTGATCTCCGAAAAATGACGCGACATAGTGGAAAGTTGGTTGAAATTTTCAATTTAGAGACAACAACTTGTTGATACATTATTATTCATTCATAGATATAGATAAAATCTCAAGTGGCATAGAAATTTAATTCTAGCTTTGGTTGTTAGTTAGTATTAATTACCAGTATTCACAATGGAGGGGGACATAGTACCAAAAATTCCCACTAGCAATTTGTTTATTACAAGAACAAAATTACTTGTTTTTAAGACTATGCTCTTACTTCATAGTTAATAGTCCAACTATGCAAGAATAATTGATCTATACAAGGTATATACAGGTTCAAACTATATCAATCGTTTCACGGTGGTTCATTTTTCCTTGTAATAGCCAAATTTTCTTTAAAAGAGAACAAACACTGAAAAGTTTCGAAGACAGACAGACAACGACAACAGAACAAGGCATATTAACCAAATTAATGCATCCCAGAATCATGATCATATATTGATTGCAGGAGCCATTGGAGGAAACCAACATTAGTTTCTCCTTTTGATCTACTTGTTGAGTACTCCACTAGCATGTTCCATAGGTCTCCAACTGTCCATCCCTGCGACAAAATCCAACATGCGACCTGCCACAATACCAACCAAAGTCTCTAGTGAGATATCAATATGGCAAGAAAAGACCAAGTTGAGTCGATATGTTCCTGGAACTTGGCTAAATGAAGATGATTTATTCACATTGGTATCACCACTAAGAGATATATTGTCACCACTCTCTTTAACACTCTTTCCAACACTTACTGAATGAGTAAAATTCATTGGATTCCACTAAATCATGTGGGGCTCATCTTCAAAATGATTGGACTGACATAAATTTCACTGAATCATGAATAGTGTTGGTAAGAGAGTGTTAAGTGTTGCTAGCATTTATCTGCTACTAAAATTAGTTAGGAAGAAGGCTATTGGGATAGATGTGATTCCCACATTGAATAATGATAAGGCATGAAAAGAGTTTATAAAGAGAGATACTCCTCATCTTACAACCGATTTTGTAAAAATGAGATATGCCCATTATAAAAACTTAATATGATATTAGAGCCTATTGAGTCGAGTCATCCACCATTCAATAGTGTTCGGTATGAAGAGGGTACTGAGAAAAAACTCAAGTTTCACATTAAAAAAGAGATAAAGCCTAAAAAGAGTATATAACTAGCGACACTTCTAACCTTACAATGCAGTTATTTAAGGATGAGTTAGGCCCAATTTGAAAACTTAATAGAGGTAATGCAAATAGTGGGTTATTCATTTCTGAAACAGACCACAAAAAATGGAAACTTAATTTGAAAAATGGAAACTTAATTTGAATATGGAAGTCTATTAGCTTAGCTCAGAGAATCCTGTTGATGTCACTTTAATCTGAATGCAAACTTGCAAATAGATTTTACAGGTACAAGTACAACTATATTTAATATATGTCAAGTTACCTTGTCTAGATTCTGCAATGCCCCCGAGCCAAATGTGTAGTGTGCAATGAAAGGTCTTCCAGCCTGCAGGGTTTGATAAAACAAGACAAAGTTTAAGGTCTTCAAGCATGAAAGATCAAATTGTCAAAGGTAAAGTCTAGTACTACAATTGTTGCTGTCAATTTGCAATATTTCATTTTCATCGACCTTTTGTGACCACATGCTGATTTTTAAAGTTCTCAGCCGTCAAAATTTTAAATGTTCTAACGGCATTGTTGACTATCCCTAAAAAAATTCTAAATTGAAACTATCAAACATGATATGGTTGACTCGATCTCAACACTCATAACAAGAATGCATAGAAATATCTACCATGATATGGGATTTTCCTTGGTGTAGGGGTAAACATAAGCATTAATTTCTAATTCATTCAGATAAGTACGCAGTGACTACAGGTACATATTCATACAATGATGGCTGAAAATATAAAATTACTTGAGAAGCTGCAAGCCACTGAATTATGGTCTTTACTTCAGGATCTCCTCCAAAGGCACCACATCCCCAATTTCCGGTCGCAACCCCAATATCATTGCTATTCTCCATCATATCGTAATCATTTTGAGAATTTCTGATTTCTTGATATGAATATTTTCCTTCACTTGTTTCCATAGCATCAAACTGAGAAACGAAGAATGTTCAATACAGATAACTGAACAACGAGCAATGCAGATAGCAAACCATATTGATGCTAGAAAGTCAAGGAAAAAACAACCAGTAAAGATGAGCATACATTCTCTTGTGGTATTTTCTGATGCCGTTGATATTGAGATTGCTGCAAGAAACCACAGAATGCCTTGTTGATCTCACTGCAGGAATGAATAAGCTCGATTGATAATGTTATAACTTCAAAAAAAAAATGAATACAAACAAAAAACATAACATTAAATTTCATTGTGTGCAGCTAGGAGCAATACAATGAAACTCCAATTTGCAGGTAATAAATTGATGCAACTTGTAAATATAAAGCACAATTGATTTTAGATTATAAATTCTATCTTAATATAATACGACAACAGTGAATCTGAATCTAAAGAGACGCAACCAATCAATGAAAGTTAACGAACCGGAGGAGAAATTTTTCCCTGTATTGCCTCATCCCTGGGCCACATAATGCATCAATTGCAACAATCCTGGTTTTGCGTCTTCCTAGGGTGTCTACATCTTTGTCATCCACATAATCCCCAGAAAATCGAAACGATGATGCATATCTAAAGAAATCAGGAGATATTATCACTGTTAGGTTGAAGGAAGCACACAATAGCAAATTGTGTTTGAAACGCTGAAAATATATAACGAGACATTGCATCAGACAAATATTTCACCATTTTATGCATACTGTTACTGTATAGAAAACACTAATGTGCAATTTTTTCTATTCTTCGGAAGATATACAATTTTACATTAAAAAACTGTTCTAACCAGGTGTGCAAATCAGTGAGAAGGAAAACAGACGCATCATAAATGGTTCAATCTACTGAAAAAGAACCGACCATCACATTTGAAGTAAACAAACCAGTAGTAGGCACTAAAGGTATTCAATTCTAACTGAAATTTAGAGCTATCGAGTAACACTGACCCTGTATAACTCGAGAACCTTTCGACACCAACAATATCTATAGCCTCATTATCCGCCATGGACGGCAAGAAAATCATGCCAGCAATCAATTCTGGACTGATCATGAAGCGAATTTCCTCCTATATCAGACAATTGCAAGTAAATTTATTAAAAATAAGTAGGTCGAAAGCTCATGTAAGAAAAATATCCAAATCTGCCGAATCTACAGGCGTAAGGAGCTAATATAAATTGCATACGAAATATAAGCACAAGACATATCAGGAACTATGCTTATAAAACATATCAGGAACTATGTCATATAGAATCTATCACAGTTGCTTAACATTTAAGCACAAGATGTTAAGGATGGAAATATAATACAATTATAAACATATAGCACCTGTACACAACCCCTACGAAGAGCACCACCGCCAAGATATTCATTTGCAAAATCCACTTCGACAATTTCACTTGAGTGATCTTCTATGAGCCCTGAATTTTGAACCTAAAATGCAAAAGTATCACCTATTACTAACCAAGTGGATCATTGAAAGATATTAGTTTTGTGGACAATTGAAAATAAATCTCCTTAAAATACCTCAAATCTGCATAGAGGTTTTACAGAAGTGCTCCAAAAGCTGGCATTTGGGTAAGATATGTGAATACAATCATCTTCCCAGGGAAGTACTTTTCGCTCAAATGAGACAACACCCTTAGGCATATTAGAGGTTATCCTTTGAAAATAGTGAATGATGCACCAAATCTTATTTTCCTGTTTTTGAGTGTAATCATTATAGAGACTCCTGAAAAAGGCACAACCATAGAGACACCTGGATTTCAAGAAAATTTTGTAACAACATGTGAAACAAGGAATTTAATATGGTCACTTCTTCTATCGTTCTCTTTCACTATCATTGAGTCTCTCGAACACAAACATGCAAATACCATTGACGGTTTGACACCACTAGGAGAAAATGATGATCAAAATGAATGCTAAAACAAGCAATTGGACAAGTGAATAAGAATAGTATAGCTTAAGATTTCTTACGCAAACAACTCATCAAAGTTAACTGGTTGAAGTTGTTTCTCATATCTGTCATGGACTGGGAATAGACATAAAAATGAGCATGCAAGAAGAGCAGCAATCAACTCCTGAAAAGCAAGAAATTGCAATTGTAAATTATAACTATCATTAGCATGTAACTCACGACCATGTACAATACAACGGCAGCAGAAGCAGCCTTCGTTATGTGAGAGTCATGTGTGATAGTAGTAGACAAGTAGCCAACCAGTATTATTTTGATTATTTGAAGAGTGGGTATATTTTATCTTGTCGCAGTAAAAACACTATTGAGATATTTAGAGAGAAAACTAAGGGATTTGTGAAATGCTTGAATGATTTGCACTCAGCTGATCCTTCATTTATATACACTCATAGAAGTAAATACAATTTATATTAACAAAGAGATTAATAATAATGCTACTTCCTAGTTGCACAACTTCCAATACTAATTAATACTAACTGCTACTAATTCCAACAAACGCAAAGCAAAGAGGTATAAGAATTTTAATGTCAAGTATTTGTAGCCTTGTAGGTGGAATTTTGTTTTTAAACAATCTTAAACAATTAAAAGAATGCATATTCTACACACACACAAAAAAAAAACACAAATTTTGTAACAAGCACACCTGGGTAAGGAACACTATTCCAGCTTCCTGCGAATCCAGCATACGAAGACCAGTTCTGACAGTGGCTCCCTTTCTGTCAATAACCATATCCGCATTTTCATAGTGTGCTTCCAACAAAGATGGCAACCTCAAAAGCAAATCTCCCAATGATGGAAGCACCTCCTCAAACCACTTCCTACATTCCTCTCTAGATATCAGCTGAAACAAACAATCACGAGTCTTTGTTTTTATTCATAAAACAATGGTTCGATCAGCTATAAACAGCAAAACCCATGTAACCCCAATATGCCAGGAAAACTCGGATTCAAAATTAAAATTTGAGGTTTTAAAAAGGTGAAGTTACCTGCAGTATATTACCTCGTCGAAGAAGAGGGCATATCCATGTGCAGCGGAAGGGGATAAAGGTTCTGGAGAGAGAGAAAGAGAGTTCCTCAGTTCAGTAATGAAGATGAATAAGACCCGTCCCGAGTCAACTCGGCCACATCCGAGCTCTCTGAGAGCTTCCACCACTTGGGACGGCCAAAATAGAGAGGAAGAACGCATCACCACTGGTAAATATGGTAGAATTGATCTCCAATCTTCTCTTCTCTCCATTCTTCTTTTATTCTCTTCACAATGGAGTAAGAAAAAACTGCTCACAACTTACCAAGCAAAGAGAATATTTCAAAAACGGAATTATTATTTTTATTAATATTACAATTGAAAATTGAAATCTTGACACTAATTATTAGATTTACCCACTCATAATACACAAATCAGAAAATCCATCCAGAATGCAAGCACGCAGGCAACTATCAGTCATAGGCTAGCATTTCAGGGAAATGAAAAAACCATCGAACAAATTTAATAATGACCACTATTTGATTTAAGTAGATTCTAAGCCTAAAATCTGTCCTTACATTGCCTGACAGCCATGATTGGGCTCTAGCAGATTCTGAGCCAAATTTAAACACCGAATAAAAGCATTATAGTTACTACAGTATAACTTTTTTTATGTAATAGTTAATATTCGTTTACAATATAAGCTCCATAACTTGAGATATGAATTTATATTGCAGTTGTCAGGGAAATTACAAAGCAGTAAGCATAATAATATTGACAAAGAAGACCCTTAATACATTCTTATTTTTTTAATCAGTCCAAATAACGAAATTTGGCATATGAAGAAAAAATAAATAAAAAATCGTCAAACATTCGGTATACACATCATGTTAGTTGTAACACAATCAAATCTTCACCAAGATAATTTGCAATTTTCGAGATTAATGCAGCCTGCAGGAGTTCATATTTTCTAAATTTCATTGTACATTTGGGACTGGTGGCGTGTATGATTCAGAAACAGTATAAAAAAATTTACACAACGTATCGAAATCAAACTCAGTATGATATATAACATAGAAATTCAATTCACTACCAATAATCTGAACAAGAACACTTGCCACCATGGAAATGATGAAACCGGTATGAATCCCTTACTATGATTTTCCTACCAACAATTTTACTAACTAGCTTAAAAACAGAGTGGCAATCACCACAAACACGAAGATTCTTAAAAATTCTAAGAGGCGAGCCTTCGGCACTATTGATCAACCCAAAAGCAAGGGCAATTCTCTCACTATGGTTCCAAAGATTATGCTCCTTTTGTTCTTCATCTGTATCTTGTAACGCATAGCTTGTGTCTGGCACATAGCCTTCCTCTCTAGTCATCTTTCTGAGCTCTTCCAACTTTGCATAGATTTGTGCAGATTGTGGATGAAACTGGTCTCCCATCCCAAAAGTCATAACCTTGTTTTTCAACTTGATCCAACTACAGGCAGGTTTCTTCTTTAAGCTCTGTGATTCCATTTGCTTTCTGACATTCTCTACATCTCCCCACCTTTGAGTAGATGCACAGACATTTGAATAAAGAACATAGGCTGAATCATCAGACGAGTTCAGCTCGAAAAGACGATCAGCAGCTTTCCTCCCGAGCTCCAAATTGCCGTGTATTTTGCAAGAAGCCAACAAGCTACGCCACACGAATTCATTCGGTGGGACAGGCATCTTATCAATGAAAGCTTCAGCCTCAGCAAGCCTTCCTGACCGGCCAAGAAGATCAATTATGCATACACAATGCTCTATTGCAGTAGAAACACCAAATTCAGTGGTCATTGAAGAGAAGTACCCAAGACCCTCATCCACTAAACCCCCATGGCTGCAGGCAGACAGAAGTGAAACAAATGTGACGTGATCAGGTCTCAACCCAAGATCAAGCATCTCATGAAAGGACTCTGTGGCCTGGCGGAAAAACCCGTGTCTGGCCAATGCTGATATTAAAATGTTCCAAGACCTCTTTGACCTGATTTTCGGTATCGGAAGGATTCTAAATACATCGTCAATTTCTCCACATTTTCCATACATATCCATTGTAGCATTTAAAACATATTCATCTAACTCAAACCCAAGTTTAATAATCCAGCTGTGAAGCTGCTGACCCTCATCCAGTAATGTCAAGTTACCAATAGTAGCAAGAGCTACGGAGAAGCTAAACTGATCCAAGTCAACCCCATCATTTCTCATCCTTGCAATAAATTTTAGTGCTTCCTCACCAGGACCAAAATGAGCATTTGCAGAAAGAATGGCATTCCAAGTACTAGAATTTTTATTAGCTAATACATCAAAAATACAGCTACTTGTATTAAGATCACCACACTGGGCATACATTGTAATTAAGGAGCTTTGGACATACGTATCTAATTCAAATCCTGCCACAACTATGTGTGCATGGATTGGAATTCCATGTTTCAAAAGATAATCAGGAGACATACAAGCGCCAAGAAGATTGACAATAGTAATGTAGTTTGAAGGCAAACCTTCTCTTCTCATTAAGTTGAATGCTTGAATTGAGGCATTTGGATCTTTGTCATCAGCATGGCCACCTATCAGTGCATTCCATGTTACCACATCTCTCTCAGGCATAATTTTGCACACTTTTTGTGCTTCATCCATCAATCCAAACTTCCCATACATGGTGACCAATGTGTTACCTATGATTAAGTTGTGATGTACACCAAAATGAATCACAAAGGCATGAACAATCTTTAGTTTTTCTAAATTATAACACGCAGATAATGCGGTTGTAAAAGTTACATAGTTTGTTGCCTTTCTTGTTTTGAGCATCTCAATCAAAAGTAGAATGGCATGTGAATACTTTCCATCTTCAACATGGCTTGCCATCATGGAATTCCATGAAATTAAATCTCTCTCTGGCATTGTATGGAAAACAAACTCTGCATCTTCAGATGATCCAGTCTGAGCATACATACTTAAAAGACTATTACATACACAAACATTTGATTCCAATCCAGATTTTGTTATTAGACCATGAAGTCCTCTTCCCCACTTCAAATGTTGTGCAGAACCACATGCCGGTAACAAGGCTGAGATAGTAATATAATCTGTTTTTGGGTGAGTACGACGCATCCAAAAGAAGTGTCCTAGAGATTCTTCAAAACGACCATTACGTGCACTTGCAGTAATAATTGAATTCCACGAAATAGTGTCTCGTTCCTTCATGTTATTAAACACACAGGACGCCTCCTCTACACTATCATAATTACCAAACATGGATATAAGGGAATTTGCGACAGAGACACTGCTAGTGTCTAATCCAGATTTGATGACATCTCCAAGGATCTGATATCCCATGGTTTTATCCCCAAACATTCCGCAAGTTCTAATAACTGTAGCCATTGTATTTCCAGTACAAATTAGCCCGTTGTGTCTTAAATGCCGATAAATATTAAGAACTTCTTTTGTATGCCCATTATCTGCATAGCAAACCATCAAAGAAGTCCAAGAGACTATATTTGGTTCCTCAATCTCCTCAAAAAGTTTGTTAGCCTCAGAAACCGAACCATGTGTACCATAAAAGTGCAGCAAACTAGTACCAACAAACACATTAGACATCAAACCGCATTTGACAACATAACCATGAATCTGACGTGCCCCTTCAGTCATGCACCCTGACCTATCACACGCAGTCACCATACTAGCAATTACATAACTGCTTGGTGTGACACCATTTTCAAACATGTGGCAAAAGAATTGCATAGCCTTGTGGTACCAACCCACTCGAACAAACCCCGATATCATGTTATTCCATGAAGCATCATTTCTATCATACATCTTATCAAAAACATGTTGAGCATATTTTATGCTACCAAACTTGGAGTACATGTTAATCAAGGTGTTTGTATAGAATGTGTTTTGTTGAATAACATCTTTCATGCAAAGTGCATGCAATGCTTTCCCAACATTTCCTTCAGAAATTTCAGAGAAGCCCTTTTGAAGAAATCGAGAAACTTGAGGGTTAGAATGGTTTCTGATTAATGTATGGATGCCATAGCTCAAGAATTCGTTTTCTTTTACGCATGTTTTGAGATTGTTTTGGCAGTTCAAAAGAGGCGAGTATGGAGTGGGTGGGGCATGTACAACATTAAGAGTACACAGCGTTCTACAATTCCTAGCCAGCTCTAATAATTGAAGGAGACCGGGCCAAGGCAGAAGACAGGGCAAATAGTCGACACTTGTGAGGAAGAACAGCAAAGGGCTTACTGCAAAAAAATGTATGGTTGTCCCATATTCCCAATTAGTGTTCTTCAATCCACAATCTGATTCATCCAACAATATCAGAAAAATTACTCATAACCAGAACCAACTTGATAAAATTGTACACAACCAAATAACAGATATATAAGTTCAAAATTGGCATGTCCTTGAGTAAGTCATCAATGGAATTACAATAGAATATGGATGGATGGAATCCCTGATCTTTTTCTAATCTAGCTCAAATCTTTCAAGGTACCCTCCATACCCAAAAGCAATGCAAGGGTATGAGGGACTGACTACTGAGGGAGAGATGTATTGAGTGAACCTCGTGAAATCGAATGATGGCACCCTTTACAACTAACCTTAATGGAGGGAAGTGAGATAGTGATGACTAAGCATAATAATATTCCCATTCAAGACCCTGAATATCTTCATATTTTTAATCACTCCAAGTAACACAATTCGGCTATATGGAGAAGAAAAAAAGCTGACCCGATTTAGCCATGCAAATTTTAGCTAAATAAAATGTTTATAAATCTCACTCCAATCGTGAACTTCCCTTGCTCAAAGCCATACCACTCTAACACCATTAAACGACATAAAAACTACTGCACAATTTTCCTGATTTTTAACAGAGTTTCAAATCCTAAACAAGTCAATACTCAACAAACTTTTCAATATAAAATAGTTCTTAACAAAATAACTTCTAGTCTTAAAACTTAAAAGCAAGTGAAAAGCATAAACGTGCAGACAATGATCATTACATAGTACATCGTTTGGATGCACTGATATAGACACACAACACAACATTGCCACTTACACATAGACAACGATAATAATTTACGAAAATGGAAGTGGTTGAATATCAAACATAACAATGACATATATCGGACACACCTTTCGTCTGAAGCATCGGTGGTGCATATCTATGAAGCACATACATCTCTAGGATTAGGCGTGTCGCAGTGTCCGCTACGCATCTAATTTAAAAAAGGACTTTTCTACATAAAATATATAAATCATTTCATCTTTTGAATCCTTAACAAGTGTAAGGACACTTGTTAGCATAACCCTTAAGTTATTAACCTTTTTTAAATTAAGGGTGTCTACATGTAGCGTTGCGAGCCAGTGTCGAAAACTAGTTTATGGCAAGGCAACGAACAAATACCCATAAGAAATAACCTAATTCATTATCATATTCACACAGATTGAATGACTCAAACATTTAGAATAAAAGGAGAATAGAAAATTCAAGTACCAAGTAATTTGTGAAACAACCCATTTGTAAGAGATGTTAAGCATGAAACGCAAATACTTACATGGATGTGCGTTTTTGAACCTTTGTTTCTCTTCTTCTTCTTCGACTTTCACTGAAAAAGTAGAAGAATTAATCTTTGAAGACCTTTGCCCTACTGTTTTTAAGAGTTTGAGAGTGAATTCATTTGGGCTTTCTTGTTTTCGCTCTTTTGTTAGCCAAATAGACCTTTACACCCGTGATACCGCACGGGTCATATACATTGTAAATTTAATAGATCAAACAAAATTTAATAGCTGAATTACAACTTATACTTTTAATGTCATCGTTTTTTAGTACACATATTCATCATGTTTTTTCATGCCTAATTGTTTGCTAAGTCGTCCTTCTATTTGTTTTAATTTAATATTTTCAATTTTATTTTAATTTAGACAAAATTACACAATTTGTACATTAATTTAAGTTTAGTAAACACTTTTGTTTTTTATATTATTTTTTTCTTAGATTTAGTCTTTTACGTTATAAAAAATAAATATAATTGTCTTTTTTTGAGCGGATCACTTGCTTATTGTCGATTTCAAAAGAAAAAATAAAGGATTAATTAAGTTTTTGGTCCCTATAAATATCTGCAGTTTTGTTTTTAATCCTTATAAAAACAAATCACACTTTTTAATCCCTACAAAAATTTTCGTTAGTGTTTTTAGTCCCTGTTAAATTAAAACTTGTTTAATTATGCTTAAACTTCTAAATTTTTGAAAGATTTTTTACAGACATGTTCATAACATCGTAAGACACTCTTTTATTAAATATTTTAGTTTTTTAACATGTAATGAATTAAATATGAATTTTTCTGAAAGCCAAAATTTCAAGATTATATTAATAAAAATTTGGACCTAATAATAAAATTTTGAGTTACTTTTTTGCGGAGGAACTTTGTATAATGTTCTAAATAAGTATGTAAAAAAATATGTTAATAATTTAAAAGTTTAAGCACAATTAAGCAAATTTTAATTTTACAAGGACTAAAAGTATATGTTGGTCCCTGTTAAATTAAAATTTGTTTAATTATACTTAAACTTTTATATTTTTAAATGATTTTTAACAGACATGTTAAGAACATTATAATAATCTCTTTTATAAAAAAATTAGGATTTTTTAACATGTAATGAATTAAATATAATTTTTTTAAAACGCCAAAAATTGAAGATAAAACTAACGAATATTTGGACCTAAAAATAAAACTTTGAGCTAACTTATTGCGACGGAACGTTATATAATGTTTTAAACAAGTATGTAAAAAATCATTAAAAAAATTAAAATTTTAAGCATAATTGAACAAATTTTAATTTAACAGGGACTAAAAATACTAACGGAAAATTTTATATGGACTAAAAAGTGTGATTTATTTTTATAAGGACTAAAAACAAAACTGCAGATATACTGGGACCAAAAACTTAATTAACCCAAAAATAAAATATGCTACTAGTTCTTTTGGGTAAAATAAGAGCATGCCATTCGAGTCTTAATAGATCTAAACAAACCGCAAATCACATTTCTAAAACCATGATTCCAAGTAATATAAAGACCATGAGAACTGTCTTGAAGTTCAGCGTTAATACTGGATGTGAAACCATAACTTCCTACCAAAACTGTGATCCAACCTCCAAAAGTGTTTCTCCAAAGACCACCAAAGTCAAATCATACTGGATTAACAATGGAGTTATCATCAATGTTGATCTTTATTGTGTTCTTCGGGGGAGGGTGCCAAGAAACAAGTCTAGGGGTTGAGACCTTATTAGAACCACCAAAAGCCTTCTTAACGGAGTGAAAAAAGAAGTAGTAATTTGGCTAAAAATATTCCAAAGATAGGTTATTACTCCCTCCGTCCCATAATACATGACACAGTTGATCATATTACGCATTCCAATGCATAATTTTGAGCTTAAATATTTTGAATAATATGTTAGAAAAAATTATGAAAATTTGATATTTTGAAAATTCTCATCGAGACGAATCTAACGACATCTTATATGATATTATTTATTTTTGTATATTAGTAGAAAAATATAATCAAAGTAAGTTAGTTCAAAATTGCAAATTTTTAAATAGGTCATCTATTGCGGGACGGAGGAAGTATCATTGAAAGATTCTTTATTACGTGATTTCCATATTATCCAACAACAAATGAGAGAGAAAAAATTGACCTATCATGAACCACATCTTTCATTGGTTGATGCTATAACTTTTTTTTGGTAGAAAGCCAAAATAAAACAAAAGCATTAGGAACATGACTGAGTCTGGGGCATCAAGCCTCAGCATAGACTTTAACTTCAACGAAAGAACTTGTCTAAAGGTCACACACACCTATTACTCGTGAAGAGCGATCGGGCATCGCAAAAAAAATTGTGCAATGATCGCTCTCTCTATGCACATTAAGTGAGACTTATTTAAAGACTGTTTTTAGTTTATAACAATTGAAACCATTGAGTAATTAATAGATACTTTCATTAAAAGGTGTGATCATATCAGCACTAATGCACCTGATCACATCAGAACTACTCTGTTAAACGTGTTTGGGCAAGAGTAATACTAAATGGGTGACCCCCTTAGAAGTCTTTGTGTTGCATCTCTCCCACTGTTTAAAAAAAAATATTTTCAATAAAAAATATTAATAAGTGATGTGTATGCTCTAAATTGACTATGCATGGTTGTCAAAATATCAAGTAAATTACCAAGTACAGTTTCTTCATTGAGGGGGTGGTTTTGGGTCAATTTTTGACATGAAATCACCCTCTTCATCTTTTTCTCTCTATTTCAATCTAAATAAGTGATTTTCACATAGATCTAGGTTTTTCTTTGTGATTTCATCATCTAAGTGTGGTGGTTTGTTGTTCGTCGTCTTGTGCGGCGCTGTTTGATTTCCCGTTGTCATACCCCAAATTTTGACCACTTTTCTTTGTATTTACCGTTTTTATTCGTACTTTTAACGCCGAGTAATTTCGTCGTCTCAGACAGAATTTTCGGCAGTTAGTTATTTTGAAATACCTCATTTTTGATCCCGAAAGGACAATTTTAATTTTTATTATCACTTTTATTATATCTTGCGTTTTTATTTTAGTTATTAGTATTTTATTTTATTTTAACTCTTTTTCTTTTTATTTTTAATGTCATTTTCGTTTCCCTTTTTATCATTGTCAATATCTTATTTTGTTTTTGCTCAAAAAAAAATATCTTATTTTGTTTAATTTTAGTCCAAGGCCCAAATATCTTTAGTGTCTTGTTGGCCAAGTAGCATAGGTCCCTTTAAGAGGGTATTTTTGTCCAATTCAGTCACTAGTCTTAACCTAGTTTTTTTACTATAAGTAGTGGTGCCAATCATTGGCAAAAGGGGGCTTGGCACAGAATTACACAAACACCTTCTACTGCGGCTGTGAAAGGAAAATAGATCAAACTCCCCATAAATCAAAAATCATCATGAACACTTAATTTTCCAAAAGCAAATTTCACACAAAACTTGAACCAACACTGTGTTCATTTGAAACCACGCCCAAACCATCATTTCAGAACTCGTATCCACTACTCTATCACAATATTTGTTCATACATCAAATCAACAAACAAAACCGATTTCGGTTCTCATCACAACCAAACCGTCGGGATCAACATCAACACCTAAGCACAGCGTTTGAACCGGTTTGAGGAGAAGGAAAGTTCGCGGTACAGCAACAACTCATATCCACGCTCAACACACCACTGTCAACACAAATCCAACAGCAGAAACGCAACAGAGAAGAAGTAGGGAGGTTTCGTACAGCACTACAATTTCATCACAAGCCACAAAGGCCGAATCCACAACCGATTCAAAGGAGTTGAAGGAGAAGAAAGCGGTAACCGATCCAAACCTCAACCATGTCCAGAAGCTGAAATGAATCAAAGAAGAAGATCGCTGGATTCGTGAAGAGTAAGAAGTTTTCCGTTCGTTGTTGTTTTCTCCATTCATAACCGCAGGTATTCTTCGTTCATTTTCTCTTATGTTTGTGCTAAGATTTCCGTTTTAAGAATTGTAGATCTAGGCTTTTGTGCTTGTATTTTGAAGATTGTGAGTCTGGATTCGAGTTCTATGAGAAAAAGGATATTGAAAACTGAATTTATTTTTGAACTTGGTTGAGTTTTGGAGTTCCGGCACGGCGGTCCACCACCGGCCACCGCGCCGGAAAATTGTTGTTGGCCGGAGAAGAAGAAGTATGGGGGCGGCTGTTTGTTTAGTGAGAGAGAAGAGAGTTTGTTTATTTGGTAAAAAGATACTCCCTCCGTCCCTTAATGTAACCCCCCTTTGTATTTTTCACATTTCTTAAGAAAAGTTGTCAGTGTAATTAATGTGGCTGTTTTGTGTATAAATATTACCAAATTGTCCTTTGTTTATATGTGTATTAAATTTGACTATTCATATTTCAAGACAAGTTAGTAGTATTAATTAGGGGTATGTTTAGGAAAAAAGTAATAAATGCATCTAGACGGTTCAAATCTGATCTCGATTGGAGCCAATTTGTTTTATTAAGTCCAACTGTTCCTTTTTTTACTACAATTCTGCAAATCACACCACTATTTTACTTTCTGCTTTCTTTTACTTAAAATTTTCCTCTAGAGTTTACAAGAAATATTTTCCTGTGTTATTTGTTACTGTACTTACTTTTTTCCATTTATGTTAGTCATATTATTTTGCGTTTTAATTATTCATCATCTCATGCATCTTCATCTTTCTTAAAACTCATATGATGCTTTAAGCTTATTCCTATATTTTTTCCTTTGTTCAACTCATTTCTGCATATATTGCACTACTTTATTGTATTTTGTTTAATTCTTAATCATGTTTCTGCGCTTGTTAACTCAAATCTCTTTCTTTTCTTATCACACTTTGTTTTATTAGGTAGCTTGCTTAATTTTAGTTATGCCTTCATGCATTTTTAGATCAAATCCTATATCATCAACTCATGCATTTTAAACCTATTTTGTGATTTCGCTCCAAGCATTTTAAATACTTCAATCTCTATCACTTTTATTTTGCTTTAATGTTTTAAAAGGCTTTATTCCATGCATTTTAAATGTTTTTACTCCACAATATCTTTTGTTAATCTCGCTTTAATATTTCAATATTTACTTCACGCATTTCCTTAAAACTTCAACATCACGCATTTTATTTGATAAGCCATCCTAGTATGTCATACCTCTAAGCTTTCTTATTATCTTGCTTGCTTTAATTCTAGTATAACCTCTTGCATTTTTCTTCTTCTTGCAATTTATTTAAATTCCATGATATTAGTGTGTATAACTAGGAAATGGATGTATATTTTTTCTCATTGGTTTGTAGCTTGGCAAAGAGGCCATAGAATGTATCTAGGAATTTTTGTAATAATGTAGGTAACACAAGCACCGACACTATCATTTTATTTACCGCTTTACGCACGCTTTATGTTTCACGTTATTACGCTAGCTTTCCGTTAGTTAGAAAAATCATTTTCATCTCAAAAATCAAATAAGCAAAAGTCAAATCCTTTTCTTAATAAACCTTGGATCCAAATCCAAGAGATTTTTTCTTTATTTTCTTAATCAAATTTTCAACGAAGCTTTAATTAAACTTAGACTAAATTTCGCAAATAAAATGAAACAACCTCACTTCTATTTTCTTTCTAGAGCCTTGAGGCCCCTCAATCCCCTTCTTGAAAACCATTTTCAAAAATAATTAAAATCAGCATAACCCACAAAAATATTTTTATAAGAGCGAACTACGACGGTTTTGATCCCTTTAAGGGTACGTAGGCAGAGGCTTTAATCCTTTCAAATCGATCAAATAAAAATAACCAAAACTCCTACTTCTTCTCCCTCCATTCTTTCACTTCAACTTTTAACAACAAATTTTCAAATAAAATAAAGTTAGAAAGAGGTTCTCATGGAGTACCGTGAACGACGCGGGTGCCTAACACCTTCCCGAATCGTAACCGACCCCCGGATCCAAAAAGGGTTTTTCTATCTCATTTTTCCCTTCCCAAGAATAAAATCGAGCAAGTCCGGTAGATTGAAGGTTCAAGTCCAATTAATGGCTTGACACCCGAAAATCTTGTTCTACAAAAATGGCCACTTCACTGGGGATCCTACGCGGGTTAAGCCCACCTTTCTTTCTTTATTTCTTATGCTTTATCATTTGTATATACTTTGTAAATATTCATACGTGAGGGGTGAGAAAAATAAAAGTCCTACTCCCGGACTTGAGTGAAACATATGATAGGACGGAGTACGATCATAGTGCCATACCAGGAGCGGTCCTGCCTATGTGTGCATGTGATATAACTCCACTCAACGTGGGTTCAAGAGTAAATATACGTCACCATGAGCAGTCGTGATTGGCGATATTATTTTTGAAACCCATCAAGCGTTGAGGACCTTTAGATTACCTTTAACCCATCTTGGCCTTTCTAGGACGTAGTGCGGTGGCTAAACCAAGAGCAGTCTTGACTTTAGTCGTCACGCGATACTACACTCAAACTAGACTTCCTTATGAATACTGTTGGTCTAGGAGCAGTCCTACGCACCGATAAGTCCATGAGGGTAGTTGTAATTTGGGAACTTGGTAGAACCTTTGTTACAAATGCAAATGGAAACCAGAGTCCTTACCAAATGGCGTTACCTTCAACTCCAACATTGTGAATCTAACCCCTCATGTATTCTATGTATTCTAGCATAACCATACATACATGCATTCATCCATAAACCTTTTTTTTCACCCATTAAAAAATGTTGAAGGACTTAGTCAAGTTTTTTTGTAAACATCAAAGGTATGGGCCTTGTAAGAATGAACACCAAGCAATACAATTCCAAAAATCTTAACTAAGCTTTTGCTTTCGTTAAAGAACTTTGTCCTTGGTTTTGTTCTTACCGTTTGAAACGGAAACCTATTGCAATATCTTTACAATATTCAAATGAAGCCATGTTCCTTTGCAATGTTTACACTCGCCTTGACAAATCCTTCGATAACAAAAAGATTGTATATTTTTGCATAAGCACATCATGCATCATTTTGCATTCATAGTTTCTAGTCCGTGTCTCATACTTTGGTTCTTTCTACAAAAGGTCAATCCATCAGGCTACTCGTATCTACAAACACTTGATCAAATTAGGATGGATCATCTTGAACAAGAGAACCACAAGCTTCGGGAAGAGGTGACAACCCTCCGGGCCGAGAATGAGATTTTGAGGAACTTAGTATCTTTGATGACGGTTCAACACAGTCAGCCATTGTCTCTTCCAGTTGGCAGCATTCAAGCTCAGACGGTTGCTTCCACTACCCCAATTTCAACAGTGTTTGCTAGTACTCCTCAACATGCTATGCTGGAAGGTTATCTCTGGAGTACACCTTTAAGTTCTGGTGAAGTATTCCGTCCTGGTGTCTCTAAGGGTCAAACTCCTTTTGTGCAACAGACAAAGCATATCCCACAACCGGGCCCTTTGTTCACTCAAGCTGCTATGACTTACTCAGCTCCTTTGATTCATACTACTCAGCAGGGCCCTGGGCCAATTTATCACTCAAAAAATGTGGTTGCATACGACCGGATAGCTGAACTGGAAGAAAAGTTTGACAGAATACAGTTGGAATTGAAAGCTCTTCGTGGGAAAGAATTGTTTGGGAAAAATGCTTATAATCTTTGCTTGGTTCCCAATGTCATGATACCACCCAAATTCAAGGTCCCTGATTTTGAGAAATACAAAGGGAACATTTGCCCTGAGCTTCATTTGGTAATGTACGTGAGAAAGATGTCTGCTCAAGTAGGCAATGATGAGCTCCTTATCCACTGTTTCCAAGATAGTTTGACTGGTGCCGCACTGATATGGTATATGAGTCTGAGCAAGGATGATATCAAAACTTTCAGTGATTTGTGTGAGGCTTTCGTTCAGCGGTATAACTACAACTTGCACTTGGCCCCAAACAGAAAGGAACTACAGGCCATGACTCAGAATGATAATGAATCCTTCAAAGCTTATGCCCAACGTTGGAGAGATTTCGCTGAACAAGTTCGTCCACGTCTAGAAGAGAAAGAATTGACCGAGATTTTCCTGGAAACACTGGATCCGTTCTATTTTGAGCATATGCTTGCAAGTGCATCTGGCGATTTCGCGGATATGATGACCGCGGGCATGCGTATTGAAGATTGGGTTCGAAAAGGACATTTGATCAAAGAAGTTGTTCCCACTAATGGTTCAGAAGAGGAAGACCAGGAAATGAGTGTGACAGAAAGTCAACCTCAACAACAGTATCTGGCTTATCATCCTGTGGCCGCTGTTATGCCTGTCACAAATGCTCCGCAAAGTTCGGGTTATCAACCCCAGTTTCAGCAATATCAACAACAGCCTCGACAACGGATTTCAAGGAAACAGATTGACCCTATTCCCATGACGTATGCAGAGTTGTTTCCAAAGTTGCTTGAAAGGAATTTGGTCTATCCCAAGGCACCTCTGCCAACGCCAGCAAAATTGTCAGCCCGGTACAGGCCCGACCTCTTCTGTGCTTTCCATCAAGGGGCACCAGGTCATGATATTGAGCACTGTTGTGCATTGCAGAAGATAGTTCAGAAGTTGATCCAGAAAAATCTCATACCTTTTGAAGAGTTTGAATCGGAATGTGCAAGTTAATCCGCTATCGGATCTTGGTATCTAAGATTGACACATGGAACGTTTAGCTGCAATTGGGTCCTTGCTGATGTTTATTTCTACTACTCATCTGTTTAATTAATATGTTTGTTTGTTGCTTTATGTTTTTCAAAAAAATCCTTTCGTCCTACCCGAGACGGAAGTGAACTTGTTTAGGGCTTTTTGCTTTATGTATTTTCATCATTAATTAAATGGTCGCTTTGATCCCGACTTTGTTTTTATTTTGTGCATTTTCTGGAAAGATGGTAATACAAAAAACCAAAAATTCATTTCTTTAAATCATTTCCACATATTTGCATAATCATAATGTTTATATCAATAATCAAATCATGCATTAATAAACCCGTTGAACACTTAAACCCTGTACTCTCTCTCAACTTTGAGTTCCTTGTATCCGAGACTGAAGAGGAGTATGAAGAAGAAGTTTCCAATGTGATTTCTCGCCTACTGGGGCATCTTGGCCATCGAAGCTGCGAATATCAAGAAAGATTGTCCAGAAGAGGACTTTCATGTACAAAGACTTGCACGAGATGCTACCATCTGCCTTGCAGAGATGTTATACTTCAAGTGCACACTTCAACAGGGGCAACCCCCCCACCATCCCTCAGTATACAATATAAAGGCAATGCTTCACATGGAGGTCAAAGTCCCGGCAACGGAAGTTTCAATGAAAGCTAAACTTGATTGAAATTCAAAAGTGTTATTGTCGTGTGCCATAGACAGTTATATCAAGTATTCGACAAAGAAGGCTCATCCCCGTGAATGTCAAGAAAATGGCTTTGTGCTCAAAAATATGTTACCCGATTCCAAGGGCAAATGGATGCCAAATTACAAAGAATAATGACAAACTTGTATATACCGATGCAGTCAAGAAATACTTTGTAAAAAAAAGGCTTGATAAGCCGCAAACCTTAAAAGGCGGCTTAGGCAAAAAGGAGCGTCTCGATGGACTGAAAACCTGAAAGGGCGGTCCATGCAAAAGTTAGAGACATAAAAAAAATGTGCTTATCCTGATAGGTTGAAACCCGCAAGGGCGACCTATGCAAAAGTTAAGGATTATGACAAAGTAACTGCATCTGGTCGGACATGACTCACTTGGGGAATTTCAGCCGTCAAAAGACCGCCAACTCATGGCAAGGTAATTGCATCAAAACAGATATGACTCATCTGGGGCGTTTCAGCTGTCAAAAGACCTCCGGTTTATGGCAAGGTAACTACATCAATTCATATATGATTCATCTGGGGCATTTTCAACTGTCAAAAGATCTCCGATATGAAGCATCTACAAATCAAAGACTCGGAACAGTGGAATTCAAAGTTGTTAGAGAGTATAGCGGTTGTTGTGTTCAATGTACCTTTTCCAATATAATTACCATTTTCCAAACTTTTTAAAATCTGTGGAACCATGCCTTTGGCAGGTCACCACTCCTTTACATCTAATTTGAGTCTGTGCCTATTTATTTGAAATTCTCATTTATTCTGTTTGCATAATTTTCTTCTATTTTTGATGTGAATACTTAAAGCAAAAAATAAAATAAAAAATCTTTTTTAATGTCCTTTGAAAAGCATAAACAACAGGTACATCTTCTTTGAACTTATGAGTAAGAGAAGCATACATCAACATTCGTCCCAAGGACAGTTAAACTCTGCAAGATAGTTATGAACAAGTGATGTGCGATGACCTCTGTCAAAAAAAAAAGAGAAAAAAGAATACAAAAAAAAAGAGCTCGCTAAGTCAAAAACCCGAAAGGGCGGCTTAAGCCAAAAATGAGCGTCTCGGTGGACTGAAAACCCGAAAAGGGCGGTCCAGGCAAAAATTAGGGGCATAAAAAAAATATATATACTCCCGGTGGATTGAAAACCTGAAAGGGCGATCCAGACAAAAGTTAGGGACTTTCAAAAAAAAAGAAAAGAAAAAACAATACAAAAAATGAATAAAAAGACAGAGGTATCACAGTTCAAGTGGGCCAAATGGAAAGAATGCACTTTGTGCTGGCTTACGAGTGGCGACTTTTGCCAGATTGGTTGATTGATGGGTTTTATCCTGAGAAATGGCGACTTTTGCCGGTGATTTGATGAATGGCGACTCCTGCCTATGGTTTAATTGACGGTGTCTCCCATCTGTGACTTGATTGATGTATTTTATCCCTTAGAGATGGCGACTTCTGCCAAATTGTTAATTGATGAGCTATTTCCCCAAGTGGATTGATTATTGGGGCATTCTCCCTTCAATGGTTTGATTATGGGGCATTTTCCTTTCAAGTGGTTTGATTATGGGGCATTCTCCCTTCAATGGTTTGATTATGGGTTGTTTCCCCACCAGTGGTCTGAGTATGGGCTTTACCCTGACAGTGTTTAACTCATCTCCAGTAATGTTATCCCCAATGAAGATTGTCGAGTGTTTGTACTGCGGTGTCAGTCTATCTCTCATCTTACCTATCCTCTTTTGTTTCATCAAGTTCACCTGTCATATACAGTCATACATTCATGCATTCATGTACTCATACATTAACATTCAGGCACACATAACTTGCATACAAATATCATTCGTACATGATTGCATTGACCACCTTGTGTCCTATTTCAATTGTATTTCAAGCGTCTGCCCCTGTGTGTCTGGTCCAGAGATGTCATTCACTGAAAGCCCGGTGGATTCCGGCAAACTTATTAAAAGCCGAGTGGAATCTCGCAACCTCTTATCAAAAGCCGAGTGGATTCTCGCAAAACTCTTATGAAGCCCAGTGGATTCTGGCCAACTTTTATCAAAAGCCGAGTAGATTCTCGCAAATGTTTACAAAGCCGAGTGGATTCTCGCAAACCTTTCATCAAAAGCCGAGTGGATGCTCGCAAACCGTTCATCAAAAGCCGAGTGGATTCTCGCAAACCCTTCATCAAAAGCCGAGTGGATTCTTGCAAACATTTCATCAAAAGCCGAGTGGATTCTCGCAAACATTTCGTCAAAAGCCGAGTGGATTCTCGCAAACGTTTATTTTGCTTCAAATTGTCAGTCCCAAACCACGGACAGCTTGTGTTTACCTGTCATTCCCTTAATATGTCGTCCCCAGCTTGTGTTCAAGAGGCGTCACTAATCCAATACATAAAAAGGTCATCCTCAAGGTGTTTAATTCATAAATGTCACCAATCAGTTTGTGTTCAAGTGGTAGATCCCATCCAATAACCACTTTGTCAATACTAATCAGTATAGACAAGCTTTATCTTCTGTACTTTTGTCCTTACCACGGGCTGTTGGTAATGGACAAGCTTTACTTTCCGTCTTAGGCTTTATCTTCTGTCTCATGCTTTACTTTCCATTTTAAGCTTTATTTTCCGTCTCAAGCTTTATCTTCCGTCTGAGCTTTATCTTCCATCCAAGCTTTATCTTCCGCATTTTCATCATTTACTACTGTAGTTGGTAATAGACAAGCTTTATCTTCCGTATGTTCGTCTTTATCACGGTAGTTGGTAATATGCAGCTTTTTCTTTTCTCCCCAGTGGTACCTATCAGTTTGCTCCCCAGTCAGTTTATTTTCGTCGTCTTTGCATTCATACTTGCATCGCATGCATTCATATCATTATATTCATCGCATTTTCAGCTTTTCAACTGGTCAAAATTCGGTGTACTTAGTATTTAAGTCTCTTCGACCCATCGATTTAAAAGTCTTCTTTCAAATCTTCGTGACGAAGAAACTTAAATAGGGGCATCTGTCATACCCCAAATTTTGACCACTTTTCTTTGTATTTACCGTTTTTATTCGTACTTTTAACGCCGAGTAATTTCGTCGTCTCAGACAGAATTTTCGGCAGTTAGTTATTTTGAAATACCTCATTTTTGATCCCGAAAGGACAATTTTAATTTTTATTATCACTTTTATTATATCTTGCGTTTTTATTTTAGTTATTAATATTTTATTTTATTTTAACTCTTTTTCTTTTTATTTTTAATGTCATTTTCGTTTCCCTTTTTATCATTGTCAATATCTTATTTTGTTTAATTTTAGTCCAAGGCCCAAATATCTTTAGTGTCTTGTTGGCCAAGTAGCATAGGTCCCTTTAAGAGGGTATTTTTGTCCAATTCAGTCACTAGTCTTAACCTAGTTTTTTTGCTATAAGTAGTGGTGCCAATCATTGGCAAAAGGGGGCTTGGCACAGAATTACACAAACACCTTCTACTGCGGCTGTGAAAGGAAAATAGATCAAACTCCCCATAAATCAAAAATCATCATGAACACTTAATTTTCCAAAAGCAAATTTCACACAAAACTTGAACCAACATTGTGTTCATTTGAAACCACGCCCAAACCATCATTTCAGAACTCGTATCCACTACTCTATCACAATATTTGTTCATACATCAAATCAACAAACAAAACCGATTTCGGTTCTCATCACAACCAAACCGTCGGGATCAACATCAACACCTAAGCATAGCGTTTGAACCGGTTTGAGGAGAAGGAAAGTTCGCGGTACAGCAACAACTCATATCCACGGTCAACACACCACTGTCAACACAAATCCAACAGCAGAAACGCAACAGAGAAGAAGTAGGGAGGTTTCGTACAGCACTACAATTTCATCACAAGCCACAAAGGTCGAATCCACAACCGATTCAAAGGAGTTGAAGGAGAAGAAAGCGGTAACCGATCCAAACCTCAACCATGTCCAGAAGCTGAAATGAATCAAAGAAGAAGATCGCTGGATTCGTGAAGAGTAAGAAGTTTTCCGTTCGTTGTTGTTTTCTCCATTCATAACCGCAGGTATTCTTCGTTCATTTTCTCTTATGTTTGTGCTAAGATTTCCGTTTTAAGAATTGTAGATCTAGGCTTTTGTGCTTGTATTTTGAAGATTGTGAGTCTGGATTCGAGTTCTATGAGAAAAAGGATATTGAAAACTGAATTTATTTTTGAACTTGGTTGAGTTTTGGAGTTCCGGCACGGCGGTCCACCACCGGCCACCGCGCCGGAAAATTGTTGTTGGCCGGAGAAGAAGAAGTATGGGGGCGGCTGTTTGTTTAGTGAGAGAGAAGAGAGTTTGTTTATTTGGTAAAAAGATACTCCCTCCGTCCCTTAATGTAACCCCCCTTTGTATTTTTCACATTTCTTAAGAAAAGTTGTCAGTGTAATTAATGTGGCTGTTTTGTGTATAAATATTACCAAATTGTCCTTTGTTTATATGTGTATTAAATTTGACTATTCATATTTCAAGACAAGTTAGTAGTATTAATTAGGGGTATGTTTAGGAAAAAAGTAATAAATGCATCTAGTAATTTGAAAAGGGGGTTACATTTAGGGACAAAAATAAAATCAAATGGGTGGTTACATTAAGGGACGGAGGGAGTATACGTGAAAGTAATGTGAGCAAGGAACCTGCAACTTTTTTATATCCTCTTTTAATCCAATGTGACCAACTCTTTTTAAATCCCATGCTCCCACGTTTTTAACCTTTCGATTCTTATCTTGTGGCTATGATATAATTTCATTGAGATCAGGTCTGTGCCATCTGATTCATCGGACGGTTCAAATCTGATCTGGATTGGAGCCATTTTGTTTTATTAAGTCCAACTGTTCCTTTTTTTACTACAATTCTGCAAATCACACCACTATTTTACTTTCTGCTTTCTTTTACTTAAAATTTTCCTCTAGAGTTTACAAGAAATATTTTCCTGTGTTATTTGTTACTGTACTTACTTTTTTCCATTTATGTTAGTCATATTATTTTGCGTTTTAATTATTCATCATCTCATGCATCTTCATCTTTCTTAAAACTCATATGATGCTTTAAGCTTATTCCTATATTTTTTCCTTTGTTCAACTCATTTCTGCATATATTGCACTACTTTATTGTATTTTGTTTAATTCTTAATCATGTTTCTGCGCTTGTTAACTCAAATCCCTTTCTTTTCTTATCACACTTTGTTTTATTAGGTAGCTTGCTTAATTTTAGTTATGCCTTCATGCATTTTTAGATCAAATCCTATATCATCAACTCATGCATTTTAAACCTATTTTGTGATTTCGCTCCAAGCATTTTAAATACTTCAATCTCTATCACTTTTATTTTGCTTTAATGTTTTAAAAGGCTTTATTCCATGCATTTTAAATGTTTTTACTCCACAATATCTTTTGTTAATCTCGCTTTAATATTTCAATATTTACTTCACGCATTTCCTTAAAACTTCAACATCACGCATTTTATTTGATAAGCCATCCTAGTATGTCATACCTCTAAGCTTTCTTATTATCTTGCTTGCTTTAATTCTAGTATAACCTCTTGCATTTTTCTTCTTCTTGCAATTTATTTAAATTCCATGATATTAGTGTGTATAACTAGGAAATGGATGTATATTTTTTCTCATTGGTTTGTAGCTTGGCAAAGAGGCCATAGAATGTATCTAGGAATTTTTGTAATAATGTAGGTAACACAAGCACCGACACTATCATTTTATTTACCGCTTTACGCACGCTTTATGTTTCACGTTATTACGCTAGCTTTCCGTTAGTTAGAAAAATCATTTTCATCTCAAAAATCAAATAAGCAAAAGTCAAATCCTTTTCTTAATAAACCTTGGATCCAAATCCAAGAGATTTTTTCTTTATTTTCTTAATCAAATTTTCAATGAAGCTTTAATTAAACTTAGACTAAATTTCGCAAATAAAATGAAACAACCTCACTTCTATTTTCTTTCTAGAGCCTTGAGGCCCCTCAATCCCCTTCTTGAAAACCATTTTCAAAAATAATTAAAATCAGCATAACCGACAAAAATATTTTTATAAGAGCGAACTACGACGGTTTTGATCCCTTTAAGGGTACGTAGGCAGAGGCTTTAATCCTTTCAAATCGATCAAATAAAAATAACCAAAACTCCTACTTCTTCTCCCTCCATTCTTTCACTTCAACTTTTAACAACAAATTTTCAAATAAAATAAAGTTAGAAAGAGGTTCTCACGGAGTACCGTGAACGACGCGGGTGCCTAACACCTTCCCGAATCGTAACCGACCCCCGGATCCAAAAAGGGTTTTTCAATCTCATTTTTCCCTTCCCAAGAATAAAATCGAGCAAGTCCGGTAGATTGAAGGTTCAAGTCCAATTAATGGCTTGACACCCGAAAATCTTGGTCTACACCCGTCTTATTGCGGTGTTCATTTGATTCATCTTGAAAGATCGTTTATTCAATCAAAGATTTGGGCGTCAACGTTGCAGATCCGGAGGCCATGGATATTCCGGTCACTCTAATTTTATCATACATTTTTGTAGGCATTATGTCGTTATATGCTATTAACTTGGATGTTGTGAGTTTGTTCGCAGATTCATCCTTTACGTTTTTAGCGGTGTTGAATGATGTAATCTCTCGATTTGAATGAATGAATATCATTTTATTTTTGTCATAAAAAATGGTAAATTACCAAGTTAGCCACCAACTTTGCAGAATTTTTTTTTGTCTGCCCTATATTGAAAAGCAAATTCCAAATTTGCCCTACATGAAAAAGAAAGTCCAAAACTGCCCCACTTCTTCTCTTTCTCTTTATTCCCCGCAAAACAGGTTTGGGGGGTGTCCTTCCCAGCAATTTCGTTTTGGGGGGAAGGCCCTGTTTTTTTGTCTTATTATGTTATTCCCCGCAAAACAGGTTTGTGGGGTGTCCTTCCCAGCAATTTCATTTTGCGGGGAATAAAGAGAGAGAGAAAAAGTAGGGCAGTTTTGGACTTTCTTTTTCATGTAGGGCAGATTTGGAATTTGCTTTTCAATATTGGGCAGACAAAAAAAAAAATTCCAACTTTGTAGGTCACGCTGAAATAAAAATAAATATTTAACTTTGAATATTTCAAAAAATTCCCCACATTCGGTTAAACTTTTAAATGTATTTTTTTTTGTAGTGGCCGGAGTTCGATAACCAGATTCTGCATATATTATGCATTGTCACTACCAACTGAGCTAAGGACTTACAAATGTATTTTAACAACTTAATATCAATTTGATCTCTTCTTTAAAAAAAAATCAATTTAATCTCTAAATTTATCAATTTAGTGCTTACCATATTCTTTAAAGAACCTTCATAACTAAAATTTCAATTTTTATAAAAAAAGAAAAATTAATAACTAAAATCTCTTTTTTTTTTCTCAACAGAAAAAAAAACTAAAATCTCATTTAAAAAGAAAAACTTTACTCCCTCCGTCTCATATTACTTGACCTATTTAGAATATTTCCACTATTCATGTAACATGTTTTGACTCTATTTTTCTACTAATATATAAAAACAAAATATAGCATATAAGATGTTGTTAGATTCGTCTCGATTAATATTTTTAAAATATCAAATTTTCGTAATTTTTTCTACTAGATTATTAAAGAGATTTAAGTTTAAAATTGTGCATTGACATACGTGACAGAGTCAACTACGTCAAGTAATATGGGACGGAGGGAGTAATAGCTAAAATTTGAAAAAGTCAAAATATGAGTTCTCTCTGCAAAAAACACACGCCCAGAGGCTGAGTGTCACAGAGCACCGTGTTCCACCGACCATTACTCATCATCTGCCTCAGACCAGTTCTCGTTGTGGTAAGTTAGTTCTTTCCTCTTCCAATGGTTTCAATTTTCGTATTTTTTAATCTTCAATTTTCTTCGAAGAAAAAAAATCTTTCAAGGGATTTTGACCCTCTTGGTTTATGAATTTGACAATGGTTTATGTTATAGTATAGAACAATATGCTGCATTTTATTTCTATTCTCTTTTTAAACTTGGTGATCATTCCAAATTTGTAATCGTGTAAAGGGAAGTTATAAGTTATGTATGTACTATTTGACTTTGAATACATATATATTAATGATTATTAATTAAGTTAATAATTTTTCACTCCTTGACTCAGGATCTTTGATACACCACTATTTCGGCCCATGAATATTGGCTTGATAGCTAGTGGAAAACTGCAGTTCCCAACTTCTCATGGCAACACTTCGAGGAATTTCTTCAAGCTTGCTCTCTCACTCAAAACCCTGCACTTCTGTTTTTCGACGTCTCTTCCTTCGTAGAATCACTTCCAGGATTTTTGTTAAAGGTACATCTTTTTTCCTTATTTTAGCTTTTTCATGTTTTTTTGCTCTCAGGTTGAGCTTTTTGACAACCAGGCTGGGCTAGTATTAATTTAAGTTTGAATTTTTGATTGTTTTCAAATTTGAATTACCTTTAATTGCTTCAATTATGATTGATATAAAACTAGATTAGATATTTTTAGCCCCTAAACTGAATACTATTGTGTTGATATTAGTTTTAGCATGTAAAAAAAAATGAATCTATGGTTTAACTGAACCCTTAGTTTTAGCATGTGAGTAAACTAAATCTATGGTTTAGTTGAACATTTCTTTGAATAAACATTTAAGGAAAGCGAAATTATTATTTTATTAAAGTGACACCGATAACTCTTCTACATTCATCTCTGGCAAGATTTGAACTTTGTCCGTTGAGGTTACGGGATCAAACTCTTTCATTGAGCTGACACCTCATCTCATAGACGTTTAATTGAGCATTTAGTTTGCACAATCTCTTGCATTATATTCCCATAAATAAGCTTAGTTTTTTTAAAAAAGTACGCGATAACTATATGGGCGACATCAAGGCTTTTGATATCTCCACGCGATTGAGGCTCCATCAGTTGCAATTAACCGTGCTTATCCATAATATCAAGGATCGCAGCACAATTGCAATGGTGATCAGGGTGACGATTTAAAACCTTACTCGCTAGTAAATGAACCATATGTTAGCCGTGAAAAAACTGTATCCCATGAAGAGGGAAGACAATTTGATTTGAAAATAAAATTTGCCATTACATTCCATAGATGAATACATCAGCCAAAGAATTCAACTCTCCTATTTGTTTATCAAACGAAATTCAGTACTCCACATAATTATAAATGACATTACACACACACACACACACATGCATGCATATACAAGAAAATGGTTATGATTCTATTGTTAGCCAGTTGATCCTCATGCTATCATTTGCTGTTTTTATGATGAATTTTTAGTCTGGAGAATGCTTTCGAAAATGTACTCGATGAGACCTTTAGCATGATTTAAAAACAACTAAATGATACTCACTGTATTTTCCCACCATAGAATGCATCTGAAATTACTTGTGGCCTTAAATCGGATTCACGAAGCCACCCAAAACCTAGATTACTTGATCCTTGGTGTTGGAACCCGAGGGATTTGAGGTAAATAATCGATATTTAGGAGCTGAGGGAAGGGTTTCTGCAGGGCTGAAGTATACCTGGGGACTGCTGTGTGTTTTTGCTGCTGCTACAGTTGTTGTTTTTACAGTTAACTACATTGCTGTCACAGCTTCAGGAGCTGGCACAGTGTCAGTAGTGTGCGCACAACACTTTACTTAGGTGCTTTTTTGGTTTGTGTTGGGAGCATTAGGCGCTCGCCATTTTGTATGGTGATTTTTTATTGTGTTTTTCTTAGGTTGCCTTTGTACTGTTATTTCCACTGCCTGTTACGTCTTGTTCAGGTGGGGAGCATTAATAAATTTGCCGATTCAGAAAGAAAAAAAGATCATTTTGACTAGGAGTATTTGACTATTTCATCTAGATACCTTTCTAATTCTTGCTTGTAGTATTATGATACTCATCAATATTTGTCTTATTAGTTTCAACATATCCAGTTTTTAGTAGTGCTGCTGTGTTGTTTTTTCAAAAAGAGAAAAATGGCCCAACTTAACAATTTTGCTGATGCTGTGACCTTAATCTTGATGCAGGTTTAGCCTTTTCTACTACAGAGGAGATATTAGCTGAAGCTTTTTCTCACTACGGAAATGTTGTCAAAGGTAGGTGTTTACATTGTCGTCCCAAGCCCAAAACCTCTCAGATTAAAACACTCATTCATGAATCATTTAATTTTTCCAGCTGATATAGTATTGAATAAAGCCAAGAAAAGATGCAAAGGTTTTGGATATGTGACTTTTGCTGAGGAGGAAGAAGCCCGCAAGGCACAAATTGGCATGAATGGAAAGGTTAGAATCTACAAGCCTAAAGTATCCAAACATAGCCTCAGTGAACTATGAAATTCAGAAAATGAATCAACTCTTTCTGCAGATATTACACGGACGTGTCTTATATGTAGACATGGATCCACCTAACGAGCAAAAGAAAAAAATAAAGCATGCAAAAAATACAGAGGTTGATAATGAAGATGTGCATATGGAATGAAGTAAAGAGGCAGACCTACAAGGTAAGACGACACCTAACCTAAGGAAGGAAGGAAGGAGCCACATCTCATCTGAGCGCTGCTGGTTGATAATGTTATCGTGCAAGTTTCATATTTTGATCAACCAATGAATACATGCATGATACACATCAACATCAATCAATGAGGAGTACTTTTGCACAAACAGTCTACTTATTATCTATCTCAATTATATTTTTGGATTTCAGATTCATTTTCCCAATCCAATGTATATGAGTCTGTCCAGGATGGAGTATTCAAGATTAATTTTGAGAACGTGATTTTTAGAACTGATTTAAGCTAAGGTATTTAGTTTCAGCTTGGTCTGATGAGATTCTGTGTTATGAGCAAGTGCCAAACTAGACCTTACAATTTGATTTGCCTCCAAAGATCAAATTAAAACACGCACCCGAATCCAAATATGAGTTGCTCCATCCTTTATCTAACAATTTTGATTTACACTAGTTTAGATTAGGATGGCAATGTGTGAGCTTTAGTGATTGATATGATAAGAAAAAAGGGTTAGGAACTTGTTGTCTATTGCTAAAAGTCCGTCACTGCCAACATACATTGGAGACAGTCAAGCCTTACACAACACACAGACACACACACACACACACACACACGTTCTTTTATGAAAATAAATATTGCTTCTTTTGAATATTCTCCGGTGTGTTCAATGTTGCGGTGGTTTATGTTTTTCTGTCCAACATGTTCGTTTGTTTTCGTTACCATTAAGGTCTGCCACAATTGGTAGATAGTTGAAGTCTCTCAAATATGCTTTGGGTGTTTGATCATGGCTGTATGTGTGGAAAATGTCTTGTTGGAAGAGACAAGACTAATTTCAATGATGTCTGCACTACACCTTAGTGAGAATTTGCACTTGTTTGGATGTACGTTCGAATTTTCTTTCCCCTATCCCAAGGTTGTTTTGGACGTGAATTTGGTGAAGCTACAAATAATAGTTTGTGGGATGGCTGCGCGTCAGAAGTGATCTAGACGAGGTTTCAAACACATTTAGTCTCTTATTGATGGTCGGGAACACCTTCACCTAATCTACTTGGTCTTGAGATGAGATGTCATTTGAGTCACATAGCCGACCTTGCTTAACGAGATAAAGTTTAGTTGTTTCCAAATGTGTGAACTTGGTGGGTGGGTGCTCCCTTAATCTACCACCCCTTGACTTGATTGTTTATAAATTATACTACAACAAATAACTGCATTTTCCAACTAGAATGGACCACTGAACCTACAACTTGTGTAGTTACACATATTTGTCACATATTATGATATTACCCCCTCCTTGGACCATCACAAGAGAGACGAAAATCCAAACTATTTGATTTTAACAATTATGTGCTGTATATTCATTTGTTAATGTGCTGTATATCCCTTGGACCATCATATTACCCCCATCAATTATGTTCTGTATATTCCTTGGACCATCATAATATGAAAGTATAATAGAACTTGTTTTAATTCATACATGCATATATTTAGCTGCGTTCTCTTCAATGGGAAGGTGGTAAATGTGTCTTAAATAGTAGATAAAATTAAGATGTGTGTTATTTGAACAACTATTTGTATGACAATTTATGGGACAACTTATATTTATAAAGATAATATTGACACGAAAACCAAAACTATAGAAAGATAAAGTAAAAATATAATGTGAGTATGAGAGAGAAAGTTGTCACAGACGTTGTCATAAAATAATTGTACAAATATTTTTTCTCTAAAATTAAATGGATGTCTTGGTTCATTTGTAGTTGTTTATTTTTCTTTTCAGATTGGTGGAATGTTTCAAGGCGCATTTTAGGGTGGGAGAGTGGTTCATATCTCATACTATGGAAGACCTATCAAACTCTTCCACCTTAAACTGAGGTTGGAGGCTACGGTGAGAGGCCAAAACATGTCTCTCACGGTGCAAATTGATTTTTTACCATTAGATATATTAATAAATTATTGTGTGGTTAGGATGAGAGACCTGCAACTTGTTTCCACCCTTTTCAACGGTAAGTATTAATTTTTAGGCAAATTATAATATGGAACAGTGCAATAAATGGTCCATGATAGACCATAACTTTTTCACCATCAGATCAAGTAAGGCAATCTCCCGTGCTCTTCCTCTCTTAATTCTGGAAACCCCTTTCTTCCTCACACAGCAATACATCATTTGTTTTTTCTACTTTCTTCTTGTTCTTCCCTCCTCTTTCTTCTTCTTCTTCTTCTTCTTCTTCTTCTTCATATTAATGTCATATTCATAAACCTTTAAAGAAACCCAGGAAAAAATAGCTCCTCTAAAAACCCCAATCATGTAAAATAATTGGTCAAAAAAAACAATAAATATTTGAATGCAGTAGAAATCTTTAAACTCTAACCCTTTAAAATTCATCAATATTTGTTCCTTGTCATTCCAATCTATTGTTGATTATTTATCTTCCGTCTTTTGTAATTGTGTTTTTTTTCTTTCATTAGCAGTAAATCCATTGTGTGGGTGTCAATTTGCGGTGCCAATATTGCTGAAGTAAAATTGCTTTTGAGTCATGCATTTCTTCTCTCAATATTGCTGAAGTAAATTTATAATAAGCGATTGAGTCATGCTTTTGAATCTCACAGTTCCTTTGTGTTGGTTCTAAATCTACTTATTTCATCACTTATGAACAACATGAGATCTTTATCTTGAGATATTAATCACTTATTTTGGGGGTTTGGAAAATAGATTGGTGATTGAATCTGGGTAAAAAAGATTGGTGATTAAACCTTCAAAAAAACATGGTTTGGGGATCAGAGGGATTTGTGAGTTCGGTGGAAGGCGCATAAATTCAAGTAAAGACATCAGTTGTTGGTAAAATAAGCTCTCTTTTAAAGAGTGAATCCATTAAATTGAATTGTTTTTTGGTTGAAAGAGTGAATCCATTAAATTGAATTGTTTTTTGGTTGAAAGAGTTTTTTTTGTTCTCCTCCTTTTTCGTTTTGCAGAGATCCATGGAATTGAATCGTACCAAATGAAATCCTTTAGATATAATGTTATTATATAGTTTAATTTTATTTCATTTTAATATAAATAAAAATACAATCTGCAAGCTCTAAAAAAAAAAAAAATACAATCTGCAAAAAAAGTAAGGATTGAGGTTTGACATTGCAGCAAGCGCTGAAAACTTTTCTGCGCCCTCGTTTCCCAGAGCTAGTTAAAGAAGAAGAAAAAAACAAAGAGAAACCACTGTTTCAAGTACACTCACTCTTCGTTTGTCCACAACAATCCACCAAAATTTAGATTCGTGAAATCCCCAACGATTACAGTAACACCTTCATTGTAATATACAAAAACATTTAAAATTCATTGGAAACTAGATTAGTGATTGATTTCAGATCTAGATGTTTAGAAAGAACATGTTGGTGGAGACGAATGAATTTTGGGAAAAACATTCATTATTGTTCTAGATCTGGATTTAAAAATTCAAGTAGTTGTTGATTCTCTAAAAAAACAAAAAGTAGTTGTTACAATATGTTAATGACAAACTTGTAAATAATGTAAGCAAGAAAAGCTTCATAATGTTGGTTGACTTAAGTAGTTGTATAAAAAAAATATTTTTTATATTATTAAAAATCCATAAAACTCAAATTTTTGAGAGGTTGAAGATGAAGATGCAAAGAGAAAAAGATGAAGGTATTTAACACCAGGAATTTTTTTTGATTAAAATCAAAGTATTTTTTATATAAAAAAAAAAAAACAAAGAGAAATACCAACTTATAACTAAAAACTAGTTGATTTTTCCACGTCAAAACCTTCAAACTAAAATATAGGAGTTTCGGTGTTCGGAATGTTTGGTATAAGTCAATTCCACAAACTCTCTCTTCAAAAACTTAGTCAACATGGAATGATGTTCCTCCGACGACCAAAATGAACCCAACCGACTAACAGTATCAAATAAATTAATTTCGACCGTTGGATATGACGAAATTAGACTAAAGACGAAGTAGGAATGAAATTTCGGCGATCGAAATCTTCGGTATAAGTCAATTTGACAAAGCATCCCTTTAGAAACATAATCATGGAAGGACATTCCTCCTATGACCAAAAATGACCCAATCGGCTAACAGTATGAAATATAATCAATCAGACCGTTAAATATGACCTAATTAAACTAATTACGGAGTAGAAACTAGAATTTTGTCGATTGGAATCTTCGGTATAAGTAAATCTGACGAACTATCCCCTCAGAAACATAATCAATATGGAAGACGTTCCTCTGAGGACCAAAACAGACCTAACCGACTAACGGTATCAAATAAAACAATTATGATAGTTGGATATGACCTAATTGAACTAAGAACAAAGTAGGAATTGGAATTTCGACGATCAGAATCTTCGTAATAAATCAATCCGACAAACTAACTCTTTAGACACCCAGTCAACTCGAAATGATGTTCCTCTGATGATCAAAACAAACCCAACCAATTAACAGTATCAAATAAAACGATTTCGACCGTTGGATATGACTTGATTGAACTAATAATGAAGTAGGAACTGCAATTTCGGTGATCAGAATCATCGGTATAAGTCAATTCAACAAACTATCCATTTAAAATCTTCGTTATTAATTTTTAATATCACATATATAATTTCAAGTATTTAATGATAATATAATGTATTAATAAATCGAACTTTCACTGTCATCGGTCTTTATTATACGAAACAAGTTATTTTTTAGGTTCATTGTGTAATTGATGTATCTAGTCTATATTTATAAATCAGACACATCAATCATTCAATGAACCTAAAAAGTCAATTGTTTCTTGTAATAAGGACAGGAGGGAGTAGTATACTACCTCTGTCCCTAATTATAAGGTCTTTTTGGAAAAATAACGAGATTTAAGAAAATTGAAAGTGGTAATAAATTTGTTTGTAATTAATATTGCTTTTACAATTTTATCTTTTAAAATTGAAGAAAAAGATATAAAAAAAAATAGGGGTATATTGATAAAGAGTTAATTAATGTACTTGGAAATATCAAATGAGTCTTATAAAAAGAGGAAAAAAAATGTTTCAAACGAGTCTTATACTCCCTCCGGTCTCAAATATAAGAAAATATTCCTTTTTTAGGTTCATTGAGTAGTTAATGTATCTGGTCTACATTGTAAGGCAGATACATTAATTATTCAATGAATCTAAAAAAAGAATCTTTTCTTATATTTGAGACCGGAGGGAGTATACTATTGAATTAATATAGAGACCCATTATAAAAAGAATGGTTAAATATGTTTATGGTCCCTATAAATATACTAACTTTTCGTTTTAGTTGCTCTAAACTTTTCCTTCAACTTAATCCAAAAAAAAAAAAATTTGATCTTCACTTAAGAGAAAAAAATGATTTATTATCAGAATTAATGTTGGGAGTGAATTAGATTTTTGTGAATTAGAATTAATGCTGAGAGTGTTGAGATGGAGTTGAACCGATTTAAACCATAGATCTAATCCAAAGGTAAAATTTATTGCCTCACCAATGAAGTACCTTACCATTGCCTTATGTTAGCAGCCACCTTATTATATTAATTAAAAGCTATAACTTAATGTTAAAAAAAAAAAAAACTACTTTAACTTGCAAATGCAGGTAAAAAAGGCCAAACCACCGTGAGAGATATACTTTGGCCTCTCACGCTAGCCTCCGCCTAAATTTAGTGTGTGTTTGGTTCAGCTTTGAATATAATTGATTCTGACAGAATTGATTCTGATAGAATTGATTCTGACAGAATTGATTCTGAGAGAATTGATTTATGTTTGGATACAATTATGTAGAATTGATTAAACAAACTGATTTATGTTTGGATACAATTATGTAGAATTGCTTTTGAATGTACAATTACTAAAATAGACATAGCTAAAGGAGAATTGATAAAGAAGGAGAATTGATAAAGAAGGAGAATTGATAAAGGGCAATAAAGGAAAATAATAGGTTGTAATAATAAAATATAATATTTACTGTTTATAATTGATTCTAGAAAAGCTAGAAGCTAGGATTTGTAGCTTCATGGAGAATTGCTTTTGGAGGATAAAAGCAATTCTGAAAAGCCAAACCAAACACGTTTTTAGCTAGAATTGTTTTTGGCACTGTAGAGAATTGCTTTTAGCTGGGCAGAAGCTGAACCAAACATGCCCTTAGTCATGTTCCAATGTCTTACTTTTAAAGTGTATGCAACTATCAAAGCCACGTGATTTCAATCAATAAAATACTATAAAAAAAACAGTCTACAACGTTTGAAAAATTTATAATGCACATGCTACAAAAGGTTACCCCATTTCTGAATCCAAATGGTCCAAACTTCCCAACCCCTATCTGGATAATCCTCAGAAATTCATCAATTCGAACTACATTGTTTTAAATTTTCATAAAGTCTCTTGTGGACAAAAGATAAAGCCAAATTCTGATATTATTGAAGTGTGAAAATGATATAAGATCCCATTAATCTCAATGGGACCACAACAATAGTACAAATGGTAAAATTTTACACACACTCTACATAAAATAGTCACATCAAAATCTGTATTCACATTCATCAACACTTGTGAGGGTCTTTAAACAAAGGTTTGGTCCCATATACGTCAACACTACCCACTTTTATGGCACTACTGCACGGGGGCAGGTCGACATGATTTTTTTAGTCTACAAAATTGTACTACAATAGCCAAAGAGAATTGTTCCATCTGATCTGTGGATTGCTCGATCTTTGAAATAAATCAACGATCGGTTTCAAGGAATGATGGAGTTGTAATTTTTGATAAATTTTGTGTAATCGGAAGTTACGATTGATTAATCACACGATTTTATAAACAAATTTGAAAGGCCGTAGAGCGATCACCAAGTCACCATATCCAAAGATGTTTATATGTGAAATTTGTAATTCCGAGTTTAGATGTTAATGTGGAGTTTACTGTATTATACAAGCATACATGTTATGTAGAGTCTAGTTTACAAATCAATTTCAACAAATTTGTTTAAACTCTCAATCTTGTAAACACTAACAATATCATCTTAGTTTGGTAAAAAAAATTACTAATAATATCATATTAATTTTTAAAACTAATCAAAATTAAATTCCATCACCATTTAATAATGATTAATCATATGTAAGAATAATTCTTGATCACATTAGTCAAAACTATATAAAAGCAAGGTCATGAAACATCTAACGAATATTTAAATGGGATCACCAATTTGAAGATTCTTAATCATCTTAGTTCTTACTAAACAACTTCAAGGACTGGATAGGCCAATCAATTCTAAAGAACTATTTGATCCAAATAAAAAATGCATCACATCCCTTCATTATTTTCACTTCAACGTAGAAAAAAAGGATGTATAAATTTATGTATGTGCGCCCAAATGATTTTTTCCTTAGGGTTGTAAACCAACCAAGTAGTTTTTCAGAGTTTATCCAACCAAAAAACATTAGTCCACCAAATTGCAATAAAATGTCATCCAGGGTAATCTATATTCCATAACAAATGAATTAAGCACGTGTTAAAATTAAATTGTTGTAGAATAATAACCATAGCTTTGAATCTAAATAATCAGAATAACTCAGCATTGCATTTGAGCTAACATTGGTTTGAAATTGAAAATAATCATAGTTCAACACAGCTTATAATAATAACACAACACAATTCACTTCAAAAAAAAATTAATAACATAAGAAGAAAGTATACTGTATTCTAAAATATAGCTTGCAATAAATATTCAATAACTCATAAATTCCCTCATAAGAAACTCAGTCCCACCCCACTTCCTACATAAGCAACATAAATGTACTGACAGAATCTTATACAAAGTAGGAAAAGGAACTTAGAAACTAATGAAGTAAAATGATAAGAAAAAGAATCCTGTTTTGGAAGAATACCTAACCTCAACAGGATTATCTTTTCTAGTAGATAACATAAACAGTTCAGAGAGAAAGAGTTCTTTATCTCACTCCCTGAAGTTTTAGGTAAAATATGAAATAATGAATAACAAAAATTAAAGAGAATGAAAGAAAAAAAAACGATTATCTTTCAGGAACTTCGCAGCCATCCTCCTTCCATGTTTCGGGGGGGCTTAAATTCACCAAAAGAATATGCACCTTAAGAAATTAAATTAAATAACTATGACAGCAAGAATGTAGCAAAAGGGTCAAATTGAATGACTAGACTACAAGTTGATCCAGCTGCAGTTGCTCAAGCCAAGCTCCCAAAACAGAGTGATCAATGCCGTCCACTTGAGGGTTGGGATTCTTTTCAGCAGATGGAATCGGGCCGGAACCTGCAAGCTTCTCTTTCTTCTCAGGTGTGGGATCCTTGACAAGGGAATGGACCCAACCTACATCAGGCTCTTCTCCATTGTTTCCATGCTCAAAAGAGGTGGATCTCTGTGTTTGACCAAAGTCATTTGGATTTACAGACCAATCAGCTTTTCCAATAGGGGATGATCCCCACTTAGACCAGGAGTTAACAGGGGACCCAACAGCTGAGACAGGATTGTTAGCACCGAGTTCTCTTGAGCTAAGGCTACGCAGCTGTTGCTGCTGCTGCTGTTTCTCACGCTGAGCAAAAGCCGACAACCGAGAACTCATTGGAGAGAGGGCTTCCATACTTCTTGGCGACATCCTTCCAGGAGAAGAGAGACCATACTGAGCCTGGTGGAATAGGGGATGCTCTACGTTTGTAGGAGACATGACATTTGTGTTGATGGGTGATAAGGAGCTTTGGAGCTGTTGAAACTGGTTGAAGACAGCAGATTTGTGTGTTGGGGAAAATACAGAAGCCGCGGCAGGGTCAGAATACCGAGGGGATGAAGAAATCTCAGCACAAAATAGATCATCAAGATTTGATGGGGTTAGTGTTTTAGAGCGGCCAGATCGACCGACTGAAATGGCACCAGGACGGGGCTGTGAGAAACAGCTCAAGTCATTCAGTATCTGCTGCTGCCCATCAAAGTCTTGCAACATATTGTTGAAGTCATCATGTGGCGGCATATCACGGGCACTAAGAGAAGATCTCAAACGGCTAGTTTGATTAATGCTTCCTGGTAAATGAAGAGCTGGCACATTGGGCTGTGGCCAAGCATTATTGCCATTTGCAGATGGGGATAGAGGCTGTGCAAAGGGTGATTGAGACATCAGAGAGATTGATGATGGTGAACCAGGGAAAAGGCTCATAGCAGCAGCCATGTCCATGACATTAGCAGTAGAAGCAGCTGATCGGGGTGAAGGAACAGCAGATCCAGTGGACACATACAGCGGACGCAGCTCTTCAGGTGAGTGAGCGAAAAAGCACACCCTTCGGTTACAACCCATACCGTCTTTGCAGAGCCTTGTCCGATACTGAGCTGGGTGTAGCCAGCACTCGAATACTCCATGAGCATATTCACACATATCCGAACGTCTGCAAGCCCCTTTTCTAAAATCAGGGCATGGCACACAGCTGTAGTGAAACTTTCTAGGGTCTCTCCTTCGAGCATTCTCTCCAGGATGCACAAAAGGACACTCTGTCCAATCATGAGAGTATGCACGAGAACAAGGACGAACCTTGAATGAATACATGCGGAATTCATCTGTGGCATACATGCTATTTTTTATGTCAGGAAGAGATGGGTCAACTGGATACTCTTTCTTCTCTGATGTAGAATTAACAGCTGAGTCGGTAAATTTTGGAGCCACGGGAGAGGATGGAGACCCATTTTCAGCAGATGATAAAGGAGCAGTTGAACCAGGACTCGATGAAATAAGAGACATTGGAAGAGAGCAATCATCAACAGATCCTTCAGAAGCACTGTCAGAGAGAAGTTCTTCAAGAATTGTTTTCACGCCTTCGAGCTTATGGGGAACAACAATAGGAACAACAATAACATCGACAGGGCGTTTCTCATTAGCATCCACCGAATTGATATCAGCACCAGCTGATAAAAGCAATTTTATAGCGTCAACAGCATTAACCGAACCACTTGAGGCAGCACAGTGAAGAGCAGTGCTTTTATCAGTTCCACAGGAGAAATTAACATCAGCCTCAGGATATGAGAGTATAAGCTTTAGGATATCAATACTCCCATAGGAAGCAGCCACCATTAAAGGAGTTCGGTGCTCAAGAACAATTTGGTTAGATCCCTTTTGACGGACATACCAGAAGCCAACTTCATTAATAAGTGAAGCATCACTATCTAGAGCTACCTTGAAATCTTCAAAATCATTGTTGGAAGCATGTTCGAGTAAGCTGGAAAAAGAATCATCGGTACGAACAGTTAGATTTTTCATGTCTTTGACAGTATTTGAAGTTGAACCTTCAGCCGCGGATGAAGAGGAAGATGATGAAGTTGAAAGTGATTTTGATTTGTCAGGTCCACCGCACATCCTTCAATTAACTGAAAATAAATGATAATGAAAATAAATAAGTGACCAAAAGAAGTTACGACAAACAAAAAGTTAGTAAATTCACCAAAAGAAGTAACGACAAAAAGTTAGCTAAATATACCGTTTAAACAAAAAGATGAATCTACTGTTTAAACACTAGACGGGTATTACGCAAATATAACTAAAGTTGTCAAATGATTACAAGACAGATCACTAGCCGAGTATTACGCCAATAAAACAAAAGTCGTCAAATGATTACAAGAAAGATCACAAGCCGAGTATTACGCCAATATAATAATTAAAGTCGTCTCATGATTACAAGACAGATCACTGGCCGAGTATTACGCCAATATAATAATTAAAGTCGCCTCATGATTACAAGACAGATCACTAGCCGAGTATTACGGCAATATAACTAAAGTCATCTCATGATAACAAGACAGATCACTAGCCAAGTATTACGCCAATATAACTGAAGTCGTCGAATGATTACAAGAAAGATTTCAAATAGAATATATACTTCATAATTACATTCTTCTAGCTCAAACAAATTAATTGGGTTCTTGAAAGTCAACGAAGAGTCTAAATACAAATTTCAAATACCATAAGTAACACTTATAATTTTCAAAAATCAAGCCAAACATATAAAACAATCCAACAACTTAGCACAGACATTAACTTGAAAATCAAGTGCAATTGGACTTACAATTTACAATTAAAGTACAAATACGAATCACTGACACACTAACACCGGACAAGTACACTAAAACGTTGACCCCGATAATAATTTGAAAAAAATGATATAATTCAATGTAATTAAGTATCGGTGACACCGTAGCGTGCTTCAACAAAGTACATATATAAAGGAAATTTTTACATGGCACAAAAAGACAAGCATACCCTTTTACACAATGAAATGAAAAACCTATGCTAGAGTAGATGACTCAAAATAGAAGTAACCTTAGCATGAACATTACAAGTACAAATAACATAGATATTATGAAACTCAAACACACCAACTAAAAACATGATAAAAACACAAACCATTCAACATGTTACTAATCATACCTCGTCAATATGAAAACTTAAAACATAATTTCTCAACCAAAACACAAAAGTTGTACTACACAAAAGCAGAACATAGTTACACACAACCAACAACGTAAATAGTACTATATATAAAAACTTAGGCAAATAAATATTCCAAAAAAATCGAATAAGCACACACAAAACACATGATTCCTTACGCAACAAAATAGATCTGAACAAAATCAAGAATCATATCAAAAAAGAATAATTAAAGTTAAAACCTTGTCAACTAAAATATCAATTAAATTAAAAAGAAAACAGATACGCATGATTCTTATTCCCTTTTTTAACTTAGTAATTATCGCATCAACTTTATATATCTAAAAAATTCGTGTTATCATAGTAAATTCATCAAATAACTCAATTAATTAAAAAAAATAGAAAAAAATTATTAAACAATGATCAATTTTTTTTTGACAAAAACAGTGTCACTTGATTTTAGAAATTTCTATTATTACTAATTTTTTACTAAATTATTGCAAAATCACAAAATCAGTTTTACGAGTAAATTAACACAACAGAAAAAACTGTAAAAAAAAAAAATAAATACATATAATTCAACGCATAAAATTAGTGTATAAATATAAAAAAAAACCGAAAATTAATAAAATGATAAATAAATTAAAATGCTATAACCATTTATATACGATCGGTGATAATTTTCATACTAAAAAAATTCAGATCGTGAGAAAATCGATTACAAAGTGAAAAACTCACCAATTACGAGTGGTTGTGAAGAAGATCGGGTTGAAAATCAATGAAGTTGAAGAAAAATTCTGAGTGGAAAATGATGAAGAGTGAATCGGAAGAAGAAAACAAGATCTGGTGAAGAAGAGATTCATTTCAGAGCTTCCATTGATAGAAACGAGAAATCATGCACAGAGAGAGAAGAGAGAGAGTAACGTTTTTGAAATTGAAATGAAATGAAATTGAAATGAAGAAGAAGAAGAATTTAGAGTGAATTTAAAAAAAGGTTTTGGAAGAAAGTGAAATGAAATGAAATGAAAATGAGAGTGAAATGAAGTCCAAATGAAGTCGTGAGTGGGTCAACTGGGAAACCGGGATAGACGGTAAGAGAGAAAACTGAGTGGAAAGTGTTTTGAAGAAAATGGGAACGGGTTGAACCGGTTGAAGGTGGTGGATTTTATTGAGATTATTAAGTGGAATTGAATTTGTGATTTGGAATCCGCCAATTGGAATGTAGCATTTGGAAGGTGAGTGTGGTCAATTGTGGAGTCAAATCGAATGAATGTGTCACCAAAATTAGGGGTATGTTTCCTTTTATAAAATTGTTAATAATTAAATATTTAATGAGATTAGTCACTTTAATCCCTGAATGAAGATAAATTGCAAAATAGTCTTTGAATGCAGACCATGTTATTCAATTTAGTCCTTGAATGTAGACTCTATAGTCACTTTAGTTCCTGAAATTGACTAACAGATTCTACATTCAGGGACAATTTTGCAATTTTTCTACATTCAGGGACTAAAGTGACTACTTCTCTCCCATTCAGGGACTAAAGTGACTAATTTCCCAATATTTAATTGAATGGAATTATAGAAAGGATGATTGGATTTTACAATAACTAAAATAGAATAAGCTGATGTTACCAAAATTAGTATTCATATTAAATATAAGAAAAAGAATGATTTGATCTTACAATAAATAAGAAAAGCACCATTCGACCCCTCTTTTTTGAAAATAATAATTTGATACAATGACATAATATGTTTAAATAAATAAAAATTCTAAAAATGGTTGTTTGAATGATATAAAAGAAAAAGAGTAAAGTATGTCATTGATCGGATAAGAAATTATTTAAAGATGGTTTTTATGTTTTTTTTAAAATAAAAAGATAGTTTTTTATGTTTGAATTGTCTAATTTTAATTATTATAAAGAACAATTTATTCCTTTTTACGATTTTTTTTTCAAGAGTGATTTCGATCTTATTCAATAAAGTCGACAACTTATTCCATTTTGCGGTTTTTTCTTCAAGAGTGATTACGATCTTAATAAAGTATATTTTGAAAGAAATGTTTAATTGTTATCGAGAACAATTTATTCCTTTTTATCTCTTTTAAATAAATAATTGTGTTATTAAAAATGTTTAATTTAAAGGAAATGGTTAAGAGCGATTTCAATTATTCCATAAAATAGATTTTGATCCAATCTTTTTTTTTTACTTTTTGAAAAAATTAATATTTATATTATGTATAGAAAAAACTTATAAAGGATTTGAAATAATTGTTAATTTTAGACTTTAAAATTTGTAAGGTGTAGTGATCAAATCAATAATATGTTTGACGTAATCACCACTAATGTTTGATAATTGTTAAAAATTATGAAAACCAAACTGAATGCTAAATGAAACGAGCAAAAAAAACTGAATTTAAAGAAAAGAAATCATCAATATGAAACAAGGATTGTCAAATTGTCGGAATTTTGACCCTCTATGTAATAAAAAAATTGTCGAATTGAAAAAATTAATAATAATATAAAAGTGTATTAGTACCCAAAAAAAACAATAATAATTGTATTAATATACACAAAAATTAGCAAAATAAGCAGAATTATCAAAAGTGAACGTAGCACCAAAGAGAAGGAAAATGAAGCTTCATGATACGAGTAAACAACATAGATGAATTTGTGAAACATACCACAAATGATGTTTTTCTTTGTCTTCTTCCTTTGAACTTCTACCACTTGATTTTTCTCTAAATTCTCACAAATTGCTTCTATACTTTTTCTTGCGTTAAGAGAGGCTGTTTATAGAGATGTGAGTGACAATGCAAATGGATATGCAAGGCCCAAAAAAATGAAATAAAATTGATTGTATAATTAATCAGCCATTAAATTGATTTGAATTATTGATTGCAAATATTAATTAGTTTTTTTTTTGTGGTGGCCGGTGTTTGAACCTCAAACCTTGAATATTACCATGCGTTGTCCTTACCAACTGAACTAAGCTCACGAGGATATTAAATAAAATTCAAATTTGTCTCTGACGTTTCTCTGACTCGTTGCAACAGAAGAATTAGTTAGTCCCCAATAACTATTTTTTTTACTTTGTAAAAAAATCTATTTTTATTATATTATTTTGATGTATTAGTGTCTGATGGGTCTGACTACTTTGATGTATTATATTTTATTGATAATTAAATTAGAGCACTAAAAAAGTGTGAATGACCTAATTAAATCTTCTTCACTCATTAAGTTATTCTCATTTTTTTTGTCAAAAAAAAGTTATTCTCATTTTTCTTTAAAAAAAAGGTATTCTCATTTGGTTGATTATTCTTATGTAAGATTAAAAGTAATCTTCGAAGAATAAGGGAATAAAAATGTTTGATTTGTCACATAAAATGAATGTTTTATTTGAAATGATTAAAAGAGATTTCAATTGTTCACACATTACATAATATATAAAGGGGTGAAGTTTCAAACCTTCTCCATATTTAAAATGTGTAAGCTCCGGCCACTAGGCTACTTAACTAAAAAAAGAATTCGATTATCTCATATAAAAGGATTTAAATTCAATTGGTTTTTGGGCTTTGCCCTCTCTAGTGCCAAAAAAAAAATCAATTGGTTCTTTCAAAAAAATTATTTGCACATGGTTATATATTTTTTATATTAAATAAAAAAATTATATTATAAGATGACAAAAATAAAAGAGAAATTTGTGTGATTTTAACCCTTGAAATATGCAGGTGTTTGCGTTGCAATAAAATCAAATAAAAATTATATATTTTTCTGAGAGTAAATCAAAAATGTATTTATACTACTACTATTTACTCCACAAAGTATTGATTATAAGAAGAAAAAAGCATTTGCTCAAAAAAAAAATATACACTTTCATATTCTTTTTATAGATAGACGGAATGATAAAACTGTTATAAATTGACACACATAAATAAAGGTATTGAGGTTCGAACTAATAACATCTTACCTTTTTTTTTGAGAGAAAATAACTTATATCATTTCATTAAGGATTAAAGTAGTAATACATGCTGGAATAACATCATAGTCATGGAAGCTAGTACTAGATGTGGCTGCCTTAGCTAACACATGTGCAGCCTCATTCGCTTGCCTCCTAGTAAACTCGACATGAGAGTTTGTTAAATGATTTCTACATAATTGAATGCTACTATCCATGATAGAACCAAATTCGGTGACATCTCCACGACCTTTGTTGAAATAATCGGCTACTCTTTTTGAGTCAACCTCGAAGTCAACATTTGTTAGTTGAAGCTCTTGTATCCACCGAATTGCATGATATAAACCCAGTGCCTCCCCAACATCAACAGAACAAACTGGAGTAATCCACATTGTCTTAGAACGGATATGATTCCCATCTGAGTCTCGGATGCACATTCCAAATCCTACCTTGTTGTTAGTATTTGAAAAAGAGGCATCAATGTTACATTTGTATCTTCCCCTACTGGGTTTCCTCCATCTGAGATTCGCATCCCCATTTTGGCGTAACGTACTTTGCGCACCAGGTAGGGAACTCTGACTAGACGGATGTTGCTTACACTTCGCTTTCCTCCATCCTTCTAACAAGTGTGTAGCTCTTTCCAAAACTGTAATGCTCGAGTCTGATACCTGTTGCCACAGCTTGAGATTTCGAGCTTTCCAGATGCTCCACATTATAGTAGCGATAATTTCAATCTGTGATGATGATAATTTCTGCAATAAATTAAAAATAATATCCGGAGCGTTATCAAACTCGTTCAGGGACAGGGAAATCAAGTGTCACACATTTGCTGCAAGCCATACATCAATGGCTGCCTGACAGTGAAAGAAAATATGATAGCTATCCTCATGAGGGTCTTCACACATGACACAATCTGACGGACAGTTAATCCCCCTGCTACGCAGTTTCACCCGTGTTGGAAAGCAATCTCTACAGATTCTCCATACCAAATTTTTGACTTTAGGAGGTACTTTTAACCTCCAGATTCCACTCCAATACCCTGGTTTTCGCAAGTGATCATTGTTTATGACGTCTTCAATGCAAATCCGATACGCACTTCTGACAGAATAACACCCATTCTTCTCCCCTTTCCATACCAACTTATCCATCTGAACCTGCTGATGAAGAGGAGTATTCAGAATATTTTGGGCTGTTTCACTTGTAAAAATCTGATGGACCAACTGTTCATTCCAAACTTTCTCATTTTGATCAATAAGATGCCCCACAGAATAAGGTTGAAGGGCCATCATGTCAGAACCAACCGGAGGGATGCTAGATCCTGACCCAATCCAAGGCTCATTAACAATAGAAATATTAAAACCAGAACCAATCTTCCATCGTGCACCTTGTCGGACAACGACTTTGGCACTAAAGATACTACGCCAGACAAAACTTGGGTTATGCCCCAATTTAGCATCCAGGTAACTGCTATTCGGATAATAACGAGCTTTGAAAATTCTTGAAACAAGGCTATCTGTGTTCGTTTGAAGTTGCCATCCTTGTTTGCCAAGCATTGCTACATTAAAAGCCGCCAGGTCTTTGAAACCCATTCCTCCATGATTTTTGTGAACAGAAAGTTTTTCCCAGGATAACCAATGCAACCCTTTGTTACTTGTACCTCCATGACCCCACCAGAAAGCGTTCATCATCTTTTCAATTTCATCCAGCAGTGAGTTTGGTAACCTGAATATACTCATAACATATGATGGGATTGCTTGAAGGACGGATTTGATCATAACCTCTCTTCCTGCTTTGGACAAACACTTACTACTCCAGCTACTTATTTTCTGCCACACCCTATCCTTGATGAAACCAAAAGTCGCCTTTTTGCTACGACCTACCATAGATGGTAGACCAAGATACTTGCCGGTTCCTAAGACAGCACGTACTCCTAATATGTTGGTGATAGATTGTTGAAGCGGTTCTTGAACATTTCTACTGTAGAAAATTTCAGATTTAGGAAGGCTAATAGCTTGACTAGACGCTTCCTCATACTGATTAAGAATCTGCTTCATCACAATTGCCTGACTTTCCTCCGCTTGAAAGAACAAGAAACAATCATCAGCAAAAAGCAGATGGGATACTCTCGGAGCTATCCGACAAACACGTACACCTTGAAGAACCCCGCTAGCTTCTGCATTTCTGATTAATGCCGATAAACCTTCAGCACAAAGAATAAATAAGTAAGGTGACAACGGGTCTCCTTGTCGTAACCCACGTCCTGGAATGATAGGTCCTACCATCTCTTTGTTCATAATGACAGAATAATCAACTGTTTCTACACACATCATAATCCAATGGATCCACTTTCCAGAAAACCCCATCTTGTACATAACATCTTTGAGGTAAGACCAATCAATCCTGTCATACGCTTTGCTGATATCTAATTTTAGTGCAACACTTTTCTCATTGCCCTTCGTCTTTGTCTTCATATAATGGACCAGTTCAATAGCCACTAATGCATTATCCAGAATGGACCTACCAGGTACAAAAGCTGATTGTGAATCGGCAACACACTTGTGTAAAATTTTCTTTAGCCGATTTGCCAAAACTTTAGACAACAATTTATAAAGAACATTGCACAAAGCTATGGGTCTCCAGTCCTTCATAGTTTTTTGTTCAGTACCTTTTGGAATAAGAGCGATATTTGTTGAATTCAAGGTTGGAGGAAACTGACCTTCATTCATCCATTGACAGCACTCATGAAAGATATCATCACTACACACTGACCAGAAATGTTGATAAAACCCAGGATTAAAACCATCAGGTCCCGGACACTTGTCAGGTTGCATGGCAAACATCGCTTCTTTAAATTCTTCTCTGCAAAAGGGAGCTGTTAGTTGAGCATTGTCATCTTCATCAACCACCTGATTAAGCATATTGATCACTGGAGAGCGAACACTTTCATGTCCTTCAAACAACTCATCAAAGTAATTCTTCGCGATTGCTCGCATTCCTGAATCATCTGTAATACGGATTCCTTCATCAGATTCAAGAGAAAGAATTTTGTTGACTTTCTTTCTGGAGGTAGCTGCTGCATGAAAGAATTTTGTATTCAGATCTCCATCACGGTACCAATGAGTTTTGGCTCTCTGTCGCCAGTACATATCTTCTTGAACAAGGAGATGATTTAGTTTTTGCCTCAAATTATCAAATTGGACTTCATCCAGGATTCCATTAGCACCACGATTTCTGCTAAGTTGTCTTCGACAATTTTCGATATCAACTTGGATTTTATTGCAATGAGATTTGCTCCAATGTGTCAACTCTTTAGCACATGCCGACAGTTTATTGATAACACTGGTTCCTGCATTCCCCAACCAACTATTGCGCACAACATCATTTAGCCCATCTTCAATTCTCCAAGCATTTTCGAATTTGAAGGTTCTTTTACTACTATGTGAACGGGCCACCGGGATTTTATCCAACAGAATAGGGAAGTGATCAGAAGATGGAGCAACAAGACTTTCCAACTTAGCATTAGGAAACATCTGCATCCAAGAATTTGTTGCAAGAGCCCTATCCAATTTTTCTTCAACAGCACGAGGGGTACCCAGGCTTTTAAACCAGGTGAATGGATAACCCTCCATATGAACATCGACAAGGCCAGCATCTTGCACAGCTTGTCGAAATCCCCTAATGAGCCAATTAGGTCTAGTAGCCCTCCCTTTCTTCTCATCAGCATGAAGGATATCATTAAAGTCCCCCATCAAACACCAAGGTAAGGTAATTTGTCTTGCCAGACCACGTATAAAATTCCAAGAGTCTCTTCTTTTATTTACTTCTGGATATCCATAAAAACCTGTGAATATCCAAGTCCCATGACTTACTTCTTCAATTTTAGCACTTATGTGATTAGCAGAATAATTAACAATACTACAATTAACTGTGTTTCGCCAAAACAAGGCAATACCTCCTCCTCTACTATTTCTAACAGGTGCAAAACAAGAATCATAACCCAATAAATAACGAAATTCCTCGATTTTATTAACTTGAACAATAGTTTCTGAAAGAAAAAGGATATCCGGTTTATAATACCGAACAAGGAATTTGATTTTAGGAATTACGCGCAGGTTTCCCAAGCCTCGGCAATTCCATGCTACAATACTCATTGGTCTCGGCGGGCCTGGCTACCAGGTCCCGCCGTTTCATTCTTCTCAAAAACCGGATTATTAAAAACAGACCCTACTTGCTGCACCTCCTTTCCTTGGTCACCTTCATCAGCAATTTCAGTTCTGGACCTCTTTTTAGGCCCATTTTCATCTTGAGGCCCACCTGCTCTGCTGGCCCCACGTGCACTAGCCATGAAGGAGTCTGGCTGCACAGGGCTGCGCACCACAGCTTGCCTGCGCGGCTTCCCATAAGACTGGACAGCTGCAGCGGCTTTGTCCTTTCTGGGCGGCTTGGCTCGGCTTGGTAGGCAGCTTTTGTCTTTTGCTGAGTCAAAAGCTGCGCGGTCCCCACCAGCTTTAAAGACAGGGGACAAAACTGATTGCTCATCATGACCTATTGGCATCAAATTTTGAAACTGGTCCACTTTCTGCACATTAATGACAGCATTATTATTCTTAAAAATAACATTGATTGGCACAGAATTTTTGGCAAAAAGCTTCCTGTAATCCGCGCCAGACAGCTTTTGATTGAACACTAATTGCTGAGATGATTGCTGCATGGGGGCCACCTGCTGGGAAGAGCCAAAGAGGACAATCTGTCCTTGTTTTCCGTGTTTGTCCCCTGGTGGGACCGCCTGCTGTTCCTCTTGTTCCTTCCCCTTGGCCCCACGTGGGCCCCTCTGGCTATCCCCCACCATAGAATTTTGTGGGCTTTCATTTTTTTGTTGGGCCTCCAGGTCTATCAGCTTCCAAAGTGCTTCTGCACCTCCCCCATTTTCATACAGAAATTCGTCCTTCTCCGTCATCCCTTCCGCTAAAGCTTGATTAACTTGATCCGACTTTGTGAGGTTCGGAGCAAAAAGCTTCTTTTTTGTTGAGACCTCTTTTTTCTTGGACCCACCATTAATCTCCTCAGTTGGATCAATTTCTGTCCACCACCTCACCAGTCCGTTCCATCCGAGCGTTGACATTCCATAAATTTGAAAAATTTTAAAGCTCTTGATTGCACATCAATACCAACTTTAATACGACCATAAAATTTATGACTTGAATTACCATCAATGACCGATAAATTGTTGCTTTGAAAGCCATTAATGGATGAACCTTCGTCATTCCGACCACCGGAATTCTTACTCCGGCCGTCGACTATCCATCTACTCGCCACCTTGTTACCACCACCAGAAGAAGAATTTTCAGCACGAAAGTAAGCCCCCCATTTTCTCTCACTACTGGCAGAGCTAGACTCAAACTTGTCACTGCAAAAATTCTCCGTATGGCCTATAGCCCCACAGACAAAACAGAATTTACCTAATTTCTCATATTTAAAAACAAGTTTGATATCCTCACCTTCTTCCCGTTCAATCACGAGACTTTTTTGCAGCGGCTCCTCCAAGGCAATTTCAACTCGAACCCGCATAAATCTCCTCCACGGACCATAGTTATTTTCCTCGTCATACTTGACCATCCTTCCGATATGACTTCCGACTAATGCACCAACTTTAGCATCCATAAAGCCGAACGGTAACTGATGAACTTGAGCCCAGATCTCTGTGGTGTTCATTGGCATCATCAAGGGGTCCTCTCCAACCGCAACTTTCTTCAAAATTACCATGTTGTTATCTAGCAACCAGGGGCTGCCATCAAGAATTCTAGTAAGATCTCCTTTTTGATAAAGCTGGACCATAAACTTGTTGTTATCCATCAGGATCAGCGACATTTTATGTTTTGGGTCCCACATAGGACCGAGTCTTTCCTCAAGGGTAGCCAAAAAGATTGGCTTATTGACCACCACTCTACCAACGAGACATAGATCCAATAGCTCTGCCTGTGTTAGTTGTGGCAGGGAGCTAGTAGCGCTATTATCACCATTGATATTCAAGTTCTCCATTTTTTGGGTTAAAAGGATGTTAAGAGATAAAAAGGATATGGTCAGCGCTAGTATGTTCATGTAATGATGAAGAGCACACTGCCCATGCCAGTACCCTATATATGACACGCATATTGCACTTAGCAAAAACATCCAGATCTTGGCTAATAAAAAGGAGATATTCAAAATTAACACAATGGAATAAATCCCATAAAGACCAAGATATAACCTGTTTCCTATTGTTGACTTAGGAATATAACTACTCAACTTATGAAGACAAACAAGTGATTCTATACCTAAAGTAGGTAAGAAAACATCACGCCTCATAATAACACACAGATCACAAAAGATCTCGAGACAAAACTGAAAATAAAGATAACTCTCCTCCTTTGACCAAATCCCACGAATCAATTAATAAGAATGAAGACACCAGATCAGATCCAATAACACAACGCAAAACAACACAAATCGATTAGATTAAGGATAATCAATCGGACATCAAGCTCCCACGAAAGGACAGAAAAGGATAGGGACCTTTGGAGAGAACACAAAACTCAACAATGGTGGAACCTAGAATGATTTGGGTATGAAATTTCTCTGTAAGAACCGACATTATAGTTATAGTCTCTTTTTTAACATCTTACCTAATTTCGATATTTTTATAAGTTGAGCCCTTGAGTTAGGACTCCTGGAGTGATCACCCTCATATTTATTAATTTATTAATTAATAATCATAGTTACTTTCAAAAGAAAGAGTAACAACATAACAAAATTTGATAAACTTACATCGACGCAGTTATTGACATTACCAATTAAGTTGATACGCGTAATTTTTTTATAAATTTGTTTTTTTATTAGGAGTTTTCTCATAAAATTAGTTCATTCTTTTTTTTGTTGCGGTGTCGGGTTTGAACCCCATATATTATACATTGTTAATATTAGTCGAGATAAGCTCACGATTACAATTTACAAATTAGTTCATTCTCTAAATAATGATACTTATTCTTAACTAAAATAATGGAAATGCTATTTAACCTATTTAAATGACATTCATATCTTACAATAATTGGAGGATTAAGGAATGTGCTTCATTTTAGCCAAAATCGTGTGAACTCCTCCAATTCAACAGTGAACTCCTCCAATTCAACAAATTGCGATTTTAAATTCAATTGTCAATTGCTAGAATATGGGAGTATCAAATTAGCTCACGTCACGTGTCACGTGAACTTTGTAAAAAAATCGAAAGTTGCTACTACCAATTGGACATCACAACCTCATATTTAATGGAAATTATGACGTAGATCCATTTAATCCCAAAGCAAAAATATCACATTAATGTTTTTTTTTTTAAGAAATCAAAATGAATTATATTAACAATCTGTTGTCTCTCCAGCATCCGAAAAGCTCAAAGATTACAACGAGAGTTCAAAACAACAAGAAAACAGTAATTAAGCATAACCCAAGCAAAGCAACGGGTTTTGACACCAATCATGAAACTGATAAGGGAAAGCAGTAACTTTTGCCTTATGCCACCAAAAGGAAAGAGTTTTTATATTTTCCAAAAGCTTAAGAGTAGTGCTCTCTTCGCCTCGAAAAATTCTGTTATTTCTTTCCTTCCAGAGAACCCAAGAAGTAGCAAACCAAATCAATGACATGAAGTTCTTCCACCCTTTTGCATAACCTGAAGCTGTACTAAACTGAAAAAAAAAATGCTCCATTAAATTTGTCGGCATAACTGTATATACGCCTAACCACTTCTGAACCATTTGCTAGATAGTACCAAAAGAATCACAATTTAAAAATAGATGACCGTCAGTCTCCTGCACACCACACCCACCAACACATAATTGTTGATCCTGAGTAATAATCCTTCGACGGAACAAATTAGCCTTTGTTGGCAACCTATTTCGAAAAAACCGCCACGCAAAAATTGACACCTTAAGCGGGATGTCCTTCCGCCACAAAATATCATCCGGAATCCAAGCAACCTCATGGTTGATGGGCGCACCATCAGTAAGAGTGCGGTACGTCCTTTTAACTGTATAACCCGTCGAAGGGTCTGGAATCCACGTCCAAACATCATTAATATTATCCTGCAAGAAAACTGACAGTAATAAAATCCTACAGTCTTCTACCATCTCCTCCTCCCACGCCCATAACCTCCTTCTCCACTTCCACACCTCTCCTCCCTCATCCCAACCCAAAGCATGCATTTGAGCCACAATTAATAATTTGTTCTCTGATAACTCATACAACCTCGGGTACCTCACACAAAGAGGCATGTCACCTAACCACCTATCCAACCAAAACAATATAACTAATTTGTTTCCAATTTTAAGACGAACGTTGTCAGCATACCAATTGCCCAACGCTGGCCCTAAACCGTCACGGATCCTGGTAATGTCCCTCCACCAAACAGACACCTCACGACCTCTTGCCTGGATGCGCCCCCCCTCCATGCCATATTTGGCAGCTAGTAATCTAAACCACATACCCTCTCTATCTGTAACCTGCCATATTAAACCCCCTAAGTCTCCTTACCCCCAAACCTCCAACCCCCTTAGCCAAACACACGGTATCCCAGTCAATCCAAGAAATTTTCCTATTATCCTCACATCCCCCCCAAAAAAATGAATTAAAAGAGATTCGATTGAAGAAATTATACCTGAAGGAGCTGTTAAGAAGGAAAGAGCATAGAAAGGGAGCGAGGTCAGGACAGATTTTAAAAGAACAAGACGACCACCAAACGACAAATATTTACTCTTCCAACTAGACATGTGAGATTTAATATGGTTCACAGCAGGTTCCCAAAAGTGCAACCGACGAGAGTCCCCACCCACAGAGAGACCTAGATACATTATTGGCAAAGATGCCACTTTACAATTCAACATAGTCGCCGCTTCCATCAACCAAAAATGATTAACGTTTACACCAACCAACTCACATCTGAAAATTTACCTTCAAGCCAGACATAACCTCAAACAAAAATAACACAGCACGTATAGCTCTAACATTCTCCCAACTCTTAATTCCCACAATTAGGGTGTCAACTGCGAACTGAAGATGAAACACATTCAAAGTATGCTCACGCCCCACCTTGTACCCAGTGAAAACATTATTATTACCACAACCTCCATCATGACATGAAATCCCTCCGCCGCCATGAGAAACAGAAAGGGAGAAAGAGGATCCCCTTGACGTAATCCCCTCTCCAAAGAAAACTCATATGTAGGTGAGCCATTGATTAGAACAGCCGTCGTTGCCATTGTAACACATTCTCTCATCCATTTTCTCCAAAGAACCGGAAAAGACATTTTACACAACACATCATCCAAGTAACTCCAGTCTACCGAATCATAGGCCTTCTCGAAATCAACTTTAAAAAGTAACAGTTCTCTATTTAATTTTTTTGCTTCATCTACCACCTCATTGGCTACTAAAATACCATCAAGAATCTGTTTTCCTCGCACAAAAGCAGACTGAGAATCTGATATAACACTACCCATAACACCTTTCAGCCGATTAGCTAAAACTTTAGCCAGCACCTTATATAAACTTCCAATCGAAGAAATAGGATGGTAATCATTCAAACGTTGCGGGCTATCTTTCTTAGGAATCAAAGTAATAAATGTGTTATTGATACCTTTCATAAGCTTCCCATTACAATGAAACTCAGTAACAAACCGCATCAAGTCATCTTTCATATCAACCCAAAAATCCTTAATGAATCCAAAATTTACTCCATCCGACCCTGGACACTTGTAACTATCACAATCCCACACCGCAGCTTTTACTTCCTCCATGGTGAAAGGTCTTATAAGATCCGCCCCCTCCCTGTAGGATAATTGACGGAAGTTTAAATCCACAGCTCGAGGACGCACCATTAAGGGGGATTTAAAATGCTCCGAAAAATGATGGAATACCGTCGACCTAACATTATCCACTCCCTCCACTTATAACCCCCCAACATCATGAATGGATATATTATTACCACGCCTTCTGCTAGACAATGTACCATGAAAAAATTTCGAATTAGCATCCCCTTCCTGGAGCCAATTCAATCGAGACTGCTGCCAACAAATACTAGAATGCATCCGAGGTAAAGAGTATAACTCAGCAGAAAGCCAATGTAATTCCTCTATTTCCTCTTCCCTCAAAGAAGTTGTCTTCCCTTTTACATCTAGCACAGAAAGTGTAACACCCTATTTCTAATAAGCGGTAAAACGCGCGAATACATCAGACATATTCTAGAAATAGATGCTACGTCTCCGAATAAACCACAAAACATACATGCATAAAGATCATGTTACACAACATAGCAGCGGAACGTACATATAATTCATAAAAACATCTCCAGATCTCAACAAAATACAATTGTATTCTCCAATTCTCAAATAACAAATATCTTCTCAACTCCAAATACATAGTCCAATAAAAACCAACATGCAAGAACTACCCTAGATCAGAGCCCTAATCTAGACACTTGCATGAAAAAAAGGAACTCCACTCCTCGGCATCATCAAGCAAACAACTAAACTACACCTGCACGTCGTCTACCCATCCATACAGAGAGGTAGGCGGTCCACCACAGACCACTGAGGGTTAGCATTACATCATCATAATCCATAAAAGATTTAAACAAGAACATTGGAAATGAAAGATATATTCAAGAATACAGAATAACAAATCATACATGTATTCACAAGTATTCATGATTCTCATACCATTCAAAACCATTCCATATCATCATTCCAAGTTCATATCAACAAGTGTATCATACACGTATCACATATACATAATCCTCCCTCCTAGAACACTAGCATCACATGATTATTACTATCCCCCGTCACTTACATTTCAAGCTATCACATTATAGCATAGCATGCATATTCCACCTCTAATCAAGTCATCAATAAAAGCTCATCATTTATCAACATCAATCAATGAAAACATTACTCAATTCATTACTCATCTATCATGCTTATCTCAACAAGTACAATTCATCATATCGAAGTTTTAAGCAAGCCATCATCATTATCAAAGAACATCACTACATCATATATGTATATATACATATACAAATATCACCTCATCATTATTATTAAAATAACCAACATTAATTGATTCACCAAGTGTATAAGCACAAACAATTAAGACATGCAATTAGAGCATAATACAATTATTCACAACCATCCACAAAATTCACCAATGTACATATACATCCATCCACACCATCACAACATTCACCAAATTTCACCAATACACAAATTCACCAAGTCATATATTCAATTATGACACAACTCATCAATTATTCAAATGCATGCAATGTTCTAGACTTTTCTCTAGATGCATGTGGCACCAAAACACCTCAAGGTCGTCACCTTCGATGCAACAAAAACATCGTACCCACCTCAATTGGATATAAAATCCGCCACCATCAGTCTTGGATATAAAATCCACCACCACCAGTCATGAATGCATGAACATATGACTCAATTACAAATGCATATGTTCACACAAACAATAATCACCTCACCATCACCAATACTTGTATATATGCAATCATCAACAATTCACCACCAATTTAACATATATACAATCACCAACAACATCAAAAATCACACAACATGAAGTTGTCACATAATTACACCACCAACAATCAACATTTAACATGTTCAACAAACAACATAACATAAACATGTTCATCACCATTCAATTAGTATATATGCATCGACAACAATTCACCAGCACTTGACATATATACAATCACCAACAACATCCACAATTCAATCAACATATAGTTTTCACATATATACATCATCAATCATCTCCACATAAATCAACATATAGTTGCCACAATTCCACATAATTCCTTACAATCCAAATAAAGGAACAAATACAACATATGATCACAAACATCATATTCATCACTCAATAACCATTCATACACCATTTCATAGTCATATTAATCTATTCATAAAGGGTTCATAAGCAATTGGCTCTCAAAAATCATCTTTAGTCAAGTTCGTCTCTCAAAATCACAACAATTAAATTAATTGAACATTTAAGTCAAAACCAAGTAAACAAGTTCCAATGCCTCAACTAAGCATACCTCTAGACCACATATGAGTGCAGTAGAGGATACCTTGGCGTTTCACCGGCCAAATACGACGAATTCTTGAAAAAAACTCAAAGTTCGTCTCATTTTATCACTTTCCCAAAATTTTCCATTTTCAAAGAAAAACAAGTTCAAACTTGATGAAACCAATCACAACCATTTTTAGAAATCATATAAACATTATACAACTCTAATCCCACTGCAATTTCCGGAGAAAAACGAGTTTTCGGAAAAAAATCGACGTTTAGACCGTTTTTATAAAAGTTAGACGATTTTCACAAATCCAAGTCCAAACCAATTCAAATCATGTTCCAGTAGGATTATAGGTATAAACAGAGGTTAATTAAGTCTAAAGAAACATTTTAGAAGTATCAGATTGGTCCCCAAGTGCACGAAACGAAAAATCAAAAGTGGCTGAACCTGTGCAGGTTCGCTTAAGCGAAGGCACAGTTCGCTTGAGCGAACTCAAGTCAGAACCTACATGCTGGTTCGCTTACGCGTTCGCTTAGAGTTCGCTTAAGCGAAACATCACAGTTCTGCAGCAAAAATATTACGGGTTCCAACCCTTTTCACCCCAAATTCCAATTTTCAATCCCCCAATTCACCAAAACAAGTTCCAGAAAGTGTTTATAGGTCAATATAAGTTCAATACACTTAAACACATACAAGTTTTGGAATTAAAGTATCAACATAACAAAATTCACCAAATAATCATCACTTCTTCAACTTTCAACAACAATACAAAATCTCTTCATCAATTCATCAATCTTGATACCCAAAGCACCAATTCAACAACAACATATTCTAAATCAATAACAACAACCAATGAACACAAATTCATGCATAATTCAACACCACAACATCAATTCTTATCAAACTTGCTCAAGAACACAAAACACCAACAACTATGCAATTAAACATGTTAATTCACATACTAACATACAATTATCTTATAAATCATGTTCTCAAACATAACAACAACAATCATGCACGAATTTACAACAATTAGATTCAATTCATCAATTTCACAAAAATGGGTAAAGAGAAAAAGTTATGGATTATGGTTGAAATCTAACCCTCTTACCTCTAACACCAAGATTCTCTAACCCAAGTCTCAATTTTGCTCCTAGATGTTGAATCCCCTCTTTGCCTTCTAACCCTTGTTGTTGTTGTTGTTGTTGTTGCCTCTAGTCTCTATCTCTTCCCAAATGAAATGAAATGAATAATGTTTGTAAAACCTAGTGTTACCAACAACTAGAGTTTATATACTAGCTCTACTCTCAATTGGGCTTATCTCTTAAACCTTAATGGGCCTAACCCATTTCTATTATAACACCCAAAATGTCACTACTCACTTAATGATAAATTATAACACTAACGGTCACTTAATGGTAATTAAAATAATTACTACACCCTCTTTAGTAACTTGGTAAAATAATACTCCTACTAAACATTAAAAATAATCCTCATCCAAAATTACAAAATTACCCCTACTCTCAAAATGACCAAAATGCCCCTAAGTCCAAAATGACTAAAATACCCTTCTACACCGAATTCTACAATTCCCAACCAAAAATACACACAGAGGCAAATAATCACATAAGAGCACATATATCACACATAAATAAATAATAAAATAAAAACTAGCGAAAATCGGGCTGTTATAGAAAGTCTGTTTTTCACTTTCAATATTTTGCCTGGAATATTAAGAGAGTGTTGTTGATGCCACTCCCGAAGAGCGGCCTTTATCATCTTAAGCTTTTCCTTCATAACATAACCTCCCCACCCCTCCACTTGAAAAGAGCTCCATTTGGAACTAACAAATTTTTTATAACCCGATATATTCTCCCAACACTTCAGCATACGAAAAGGTTTTGGACCCCGTCCATAGATAAAACCAGAGCACAATGATCTGATAACCCACGTAACTGAGCTACTTGAATGCTGTTTGGCCACCTCAGACACCAATTTTCAGATAACAAAAATCTATCAATGTGGCTCATGGACCTATTGTCACCTCTATACCACGTGAACCTATGCCCAATAAGGGGAAGATCCACTAATACAATACCATCAATAAAGCTGTTAAAATAAGAAACACCATGCACCTGGGACATCAAGACTGCACTCTTCCTCTCATCATCCTTTCTAACCACATTAAAATCTCCACATACACAAATATTCCAACCAGTAAAATTATTCAACTTGTTTGATAAGCTCTCCCACAACACCCGTTGCCTACCGACCTCACAAGGAGCATACACATTAAACAAAACAAAAGTCTCATTTGACTTCACCAATCTACCATTCACAACCAGCATATGTTCAAAAGAGGATGAAGAAAGAATCTCAACCTCCTCACAGTCCCACACAACGAGAAGTCCCCTAGACGCCCCAACCGAAGGTCGATAAGAGTATCCATAGGGGAACTTCCCCACAACGCAGAGCACACAAAAGCATCAATCTATTCAATTTTTGTTTCTCGTAGACATAAAATAAAAGAATTCTTTTCTCCCACCAACTTCCTGACTTCCCTCCTTTTTTCATGACCTCCTAACCCCGTAATATTCCAAGATATGATCTTCATCAAAACCACCAACTCCCGACCCCCCCCCCCCCCCCCCCACACCACCCTCACCTACTCCTTCCCCTCACCCTCTCCAACCAGGGGTGGAGCCACCTATTGTCCAGGGGGTTCAGCTGAACCCCCTCAGTTTTTTTATTTTACCCCAATTACCCTATGTTTTTCTATATGAACCCCCTCATATATGAGTCTTGCACCTTCATTGCACCAAGTCTCTCTCTTTTGTGCATCCAAAGACACAACTTCTGTACTGTCACACCTACCTACCAGTTTTTGTACCGTCCATATTTCCCTTTCCTTGTACCACACTGACAATCTATCTTTTCATTTTATTTGATTTAACATTATTGAATATAGTTCATTCTTTAACCTTTCCAAAGTACATTAGTTGTGTTTTATTCTTTAGCATGGAACCCAGGTATTCTCTCAAAACATGCCTACGACACTAATGTGATTATTTTGTCAATAGCTTTAAACTATATATATAACAGTATTATATAATGATTTAATGATCATTGATTTCTTTGTCATAAAAAAAAAATCTTTCATTTCTTTAGTTCTCTATTTTTTCTCTACGACAATGATATCACTAACTTTCACTAATTTTTTTTTGTCAAAAACAATCAATTGTTACCTCAAAGAAAAAATCAATAGTTATGATTTTATATATAAAATAATAATTCATGAAATTAAAAAGTCTGTATCTCTATAGCATTGACACTTCTAATCAAACATATGTTCGGTGTCCGACATTGACACAATACTGATACATGTGATTTACATTCAATTTTAATATTTTCTTTAATTACTATCAACGATGACGTGTCTATGTCGTGTCCAAGTGTTGTGTTTCGTAAGTCTGCACCCCCTGACCCAGGGTCCTGGCAACGCCACTGTCTCCAACCAAACCGCCCCTCAACATACACTCTTCCTTCCTCGATGAGATAACACATTAAACATGGTAGCTTTGTCCCCAATAAATTTAATGCCAATCGACTTACCAATGCCCCAAACATCATCCTTCGCTATTTGTTCATTACCATGCAGCAAAACATATTTTTTCCAGTCATTAGACACCGACGCCTCAGAAGTTGTTTCAAAACTACCTTCATTCGACACACTACACACACTGTTACCACCATTACCAACACCTCTCTTTCGAACCTGATGTTTCAATTCATGAAGTGCCGTCTTTCTATCCATAAGGCAACCGAGCAACCTTTTTAAGACATCCTCCCGGATGTCTCTGCACACCATCCACTTTCTTCTTAGGCATTTGAACATCTTTATTTTTACCATGCTGTCGTTGACTCAAAGAAGGATTTTTCTTTGATTCCTTACTTGCTGAAAAAATGACACCAGCATCTTCATGATTATAGTCCCGTAACCACTCCAAACTCCACGGACCCGCAATCATAGACCGATCTCGACTAGGTGGACAAGAATGAGTACAAGTGCAAGGAATCTGTTTCTCAGACACCTGACCATCAACTTTCGGTCCTGTAAAATCTTCTTCCTCATTACAATGTTTTGGAACACCCGTAGGCAAAGGCATAAACACAGACGCTGGTTCCATATTTTTAACAGAAAGCTGCTCACCCTCCACCTCCTCTAAATTCTTCTCCACCCTCTCTGTTGCTAACACATCCTCAGAAATGTCATTCACCAAATTATCAACCAAATCGCCATCCCTCATATCATTGATCACACCTGAGTCACCGATATCTTCTACATTTTCATTTACATCACAGTCGATTCTTCTTCGGATAAACAGGAGTCCTCCCCTAAAGAAAAACCCCATTCCTCCACTACTTTAATAGTAACTAATACATAATCAATCAGAACATTTGTTGTAGCAATAATGACCTCCAAAGAAGAAGTAGCAATTAAAATGCGAGCATAGTCTAACCAGTCTCTATCAATCGTAGGTACATCTACCCTCATTACACGGCCAAGATCAAAAGCACACAGTCGAAAAAAATTTCATTCCAAGCTTGTAACGGAACACCATACAGAGGGATCCAAGCACCCCGTTCAAATTTTATATCTTCTTTATTCCAAGGTTTAATGGAGGAAAATAAAGAATTAAAAAATTCAGCAGCACGTGATAAAATTGATTTCACCTCGTCGATACCGGTAGCCTTCACCAATACCTTGTCCGCTCTCATAGGAATAATATTAAGACTGTCAAAACCAGCATCAGAAATGTGTTGTTGTACCAACAGTATACACTCCCCATTAGACATTGTCGCTACCATTTCAACGAAAGAATACTTAAATCATTTCTTCAAAACAAAAGAAAATTACTTAAATCATTTTTTATATAATTTCTTCCACATATTTGATATTTTCATCGTTTCTTTTTTGTTAGCATGATATTAATATAAAGTTTTCATTGTCCCTTAGTTCATCTCTTTCCCAATCGAATATTTAAGACATATATGTAAAAAATAGGTAAAATGGTATGTCAAGATTGAAGAGTATTGGAATGTTCACCAACAATTAAATTATATAGCTAAATTTAAGAGTAATTTCATTTTTTTTTAGCTATTAGTCCTCACAGTTTTTTGATATACCAGCAATAATAACTAAAAAAAAATAATGTAATAGTTTTTTTTGAAGGGACTAATGTAATAGTTATGATATTAGTAATTTATAGGTCTTCTCCTTAATTTTATTAATAATATAACTTGAAAAAGAAACCAGACAAGAAGTTGTATACAAATTTTAAAACCAATTGCTGACACATAAGAAGATATTTTCCTACAGAAAAGGTGATACTTTTCTATCTATTATTATTATTATTGTTAGACCTTTAGTTTGTGACTTTAAACTCATTTCATACTAAATAAATGACTAATGTTTTTTTTAAGAGAACAAAATGACATATATAATAAACCAACAGAGCTCTACACTCGCATAAGAAGTGTTAAGCTAGAACTCAAGAATATATATTTTTTTGAACAAGAATATATACAATCAAAATACAAAGAAAAGACACCACCATCTCTAGCCAAATATCGATACAACAATTTAGCTAAGGACAAAAGTAAAACAATGAATGAGATTAGCCCATTAGCAGTGGCGGAGCCATAAATTTTATAGAGTTTGGGCAAAACTTTTATCGCAAATTCATATGTGACATAATATATATAAATAATCATAAATCAAAATAAAAAAGCTTAGTCATTTTTTCAACAAAATTACAATTTGAAATAAGAAAGGTAAAATATAACCTGCCAATAGCGTGCTAAATAATATTAGGATTTAAATGTTGTAACAACCCAAATTATAATTAATGATGAGAAGTCAATTAATCACTGTTAGAGATGGTTTAACCAAGACTAATTGGAAGAAGATATATTATTCATTCCAAATGGAAAAGAAGGATATAGTGGTCAATTCACTATTAGTGACAGTTTTGTAATTAGTATTAAGAGGAGTGACATTTTCATAACTAAAGGACATATTTTTTAAGAGAAAGCCAACCATTCTTCTTTCCTTCTTCTTCCTCGGGTTCCTTTCCTTCTCTTTCTTCTTTGAACTCATCACCGCCGCCCACCCATCTCCGACTTCGTTCCGGCCACCACATTCACCAAAATAAAAAAGTAGCATCATTTTCTTTATCCTCTCGACGAAAGCTTTCCATTGGTCTAATTATTTGCACGAAAGGAGCAACTTCACCATCGACCCTTTTCCTCCTCCGCCGTTGTAAGGGCCTTTCCGGCCATCCTACTGAGCCATGGCTAGTGCCTAGGCTAGCTGGGGGTGGCTCCGCCCCTGCCCATTAGCGATGAAAGTCAAAAATTAAATTAGATATTTTTGCTTGTAACCATTTGAAAAAGGAGAGCTTCACGTTGTCAATAAGTTGCTGCAAAGACTGATGTTTTTGCCGGAAAATACGACTATTTATGTCCTTCCAAATAACCAAAACAAACGTCATCCACATCACATGAAGAGAAAACCGAAATTTCCTAGAATCACTTGTTAAATTTGTAATTGATTTAATTGAGCAGAAATAGGTAACTTGTTCGCCGTAAAAATACCAAGCCAAAGGCGAATTTGCATCCAAATAATGCAATAATATGCATTACCCATAAACAAGTGATCAACACCTTCGTCATGCCCACACCCACTCGAACAAAGACTTGAAGTATGCGGAATAATTCCACAATGAATCAACTTATCTTTCGTTGGTATAAGATTTGACAACAACCGCCACACGAGTAAAGAAACCTTCAATGACACTACTTTATTCTAAACATTGTCACAATATACTGACCCATCAATCTGTGCTACAGATGAAAGCGAAGGATAGTCTCCTCGGGTGGAGTATCATTTGTCTGGATCGAGACTCCAATCCTTCATGTTTTCCACACTCTGTTGTAAGAAAATGTTATACAACAAAAGACTGCCCTCCCCCATTTGCACGCTCTCTCATGCCAACAACCTTCGGCACCACTTCCACCCATCCTTGCATCACCCCAACCTAATGTACACATCTGAGCCACTGTCACATACTGGTTCTCAGATAAATCATACAACCGCATAAACTTGTCCTGAAATACACTGCCCTCTAACATCCGACCAAAATAAAGTGTTGGGCCCATCACTCATCATCCTTACCAAACTCACATCAAACCAACTTACAACCCGAAATCATAAACCTTTGCGAATGGCTATGATATGCCTCCACCACCTGGATCTTAATCTCCCTCCCTCCTGCACTCTACCCTCTTCCTCCCCATACCTAGCGACTAACATCTTATACTAGAAACTCGACTACATCACTTTCTATCTCCAGCACCACTTCCCTAATAATGCCAAATCAAATTATTGAATCCCCGTGACCCCCAACCCCCCTTTCTCCTTATCCTGGTAGATAATATCTCATTTTATCCCAGCAATTTTTCTTTCATCCGTACTCCCCCCCCCCCCCCACCCACACACACACACACACAAATTTAAAATATATTTGATAGACAAGGTGATACATGAGGAAGCTTTCAATAAGGAAAGAAAGTAGACCGGTAACGACGACATAACATATTTAAGAAAAACAAAATGACCACCCAAGGACAAATTTCCGTTGTTCCACCCCGATAACCTCTTTTTAACCCGCTCAACCAACAACTGACAAAAGGAAACCTTTGAGGGTCACCAATAATCGGTATACCAAGATACACAAAAGGAATATGACCAATTTTACAGATCATTACCATTGATGTCTTTGTCAACCAGAATCAGACACATTCACTCCTATCAACATATTCTTGTTAAAGTTGACCTTCAACCCTGAAATGACTTCAATAAGAATCAGATTTCCATTTAAGGCTTAATATTTGTTCAACTTTTTTCCACCATTATGATTGTGTCGTTAGCAAATTGTAATTGTGAAAGAAAAATCGCTTTATCATGGCCTATCTTATAACTCGAGCACAAACCCCGCCTCAACCATAGCCTTCAACATAACATTTAACCATTCAGCTGCCAACAAAAACTTGTGTTTAGGTCGTAGTCACTCATTCCATGATCCACTTTCACCACAAAGTCAGAAAATTCATTTTCCTCATCACTAATTCCAAGTTATTCCAATCCACATAATTGTAGGTTTTTTCAAACACTACTAAAAAATGTGCTTTTAGCGACATATTTTAGTGAGGTGACAAATTCCATCACAAATGGTGACGAATTTTGTGACGCTTATTATAAAAGTAAATTTAAGAACGGATAATGTGACAAATGAAATCATTGTTAAATTTTCGTCACAAATTCTGTTACAAAATTTAACACACTAAGTTTTGTGAAATTAACGACATAAAGTTTTCATCTCTAAATATTTTGTCACAATTTTCGTCGTAGAATCCTCTGATACTTTGTGAGACCCTTTATTTGCATTACAAATAGTTTTTCGTGTTTTTTTTATCATCAAAAAGTAATATATTTTACATTTCATGCCTAAAAAAGAATTGAACCAAAGACCTTTAGACAAGAGACGCGGTAGTGTTACCACCATGCCACGTGGAGTGTAAAAAAAAATTCAATTTTCCAAATAGATAGGATTAATCTATTTTAATAGATAACAAATTATGTTCATCTTTCATCAATAATATACTAAATGTAATAAAAATTCTTGTATTTTTGAATGGTACCAACAATATAACATTCTCGCTCCCAATTATATATATGTATATATATATATATATATATATATATATATATATATATATATATATATTGAAGACACCTTTATACAATTATATATACAATAAATCAATGGCCAAGACAGTAGAAATACAATGTGGAGTCTCTTCAATCCATATACAATTATATATTGTTATAGATTATTATTATTAAATAAATAAAAAAACTCAATTTTCCCACATTCACTCATCGTTCATAATAATAATAATAATAATAATAATAATAATAATAATAATAATAATAATAATAACTTCATCATTTACCCATTGTAAGTATTCTCGATAAAAAAAACTTAATGTTTCCCTCATTCATCCATCGTTCATCAATCCAATTATTTTTCCATCTCTAATTCCCAAATGGATAATGATGGATGGTATGAGGCAGTAACGACGAAAATCAACGAAGTCTATTTATTGCTTACTTTCAATGTTATCCAACAATGTATTTCGAAATTAAGTATTTTCAGTGTTATTTACGTGAGGATTGCCAAGCTTTTCAACTGTCATTACCACATGATTTTTGTTCCAGCATATTAGATTAGTTTTTTATTCCTTTAGAATTGTTCCAACATTCATGATTTATGCATTCGTCGGTTTTAGTTTGTGAAATTAATTGTACCGTATAAAATTACTCTTCCCAAATTCATTTTCCCTAAATCATCACTTCATCAATCCAATTCTCAAATTCTTCACTCATCGTTTACTTCGCTCAGCTCATCGCTCATCTCACTTTGTTGCCACAAACAGGTTCCAAAATCCTTGCCTCATCGTTCACTTCACTCAGCCCATCGCTTATAACAACCTTTTTTTTAGTTAGAATTGTTTTATTTATTATTTAAATGTGTTTGTATGTGCTTAGTTGTCTTTGATTTGAGATTAGTAGATTTTTGGCCTAGAAGGGTATTTTAGTTATTTTAAGACTGAGAGGTATTTTGGTCTTTTGGTGAGTAAGGGTAAATTAGTAATTTTATTAGGAAGGTTATCTTTAGTGCTTTAGTGAGAATAGTTATTTTTACTAAATTACTAGTGAGTTAGGGTGATTATTTCAAGATGGTTATTATTCGGTGTTTTAGCGGATTAATGAGTAGTAACTTTCGAGAATTTATTAGTAAGAGTTTTAGGCTCATTGTGAATATTCGAAAACCAGCCCATTGGAGAGTAATATATATACTTAACTCGTGAAGGGAAATTAGGGTTAGAACATTTCATTCTCATAACAAAGGGAGGCTAGAGAGTGAAAGTGGAAATAATAGAGGGAAGAAGAGAAAAGGAAGAACTTTGAGAAGATGAAAGCTAGAGATGGGAAGCTAGAGGGGAGAGTGAAGCCATAACTAGGGGAATTGAAGCTTTGAGATAAGGGGGATATGATTATTTCATCAAATAAGCTATAATCTCATCTTTTTTTATTATGGGTCATAGTGCTTTTGTGTGAATTGTGATTTTTGTTGTTGAATTTTGTGCTCCTAATTGATGAGTAATTATGAGTATGTTAAATTTCATGGAATTGATGTGTTTATATGTTCAAGTTCATAGTTGATGTTTGAAATAAGTTGTTTTGGTGATTTTTGCTCAATTAAGTGTAAACCATGAATTTGTGAGTGGTTGTTGTTCAAACATGTCTAAATTCACTTGATATATGATTATATATGTTTGTATGTTGTTGTGGGTTTGAATTGTTGTTGTTTTTTGAGAAGTTTGAATGAAATTGTGAAAATATAAGCTTTTGGTGAAAAATGTGTTTGATGATGAATTTGTGATGAAATGAGGTTATGAATTCATGTTTGTAAGTGTTTTGATTGTCTTTTGATGTATACTAACTAGTAACAAAGTTTGGGAAACGAATTTGGGCAAAGGGGGATCAAAATCGGGGTTTTTAGGGTAAAATTGGATGGGTTCCCCAAGAAGAAACCCAAAATCTAGGTTCTCCTGGCTGGTGTAGCTCGCCTGGCAAGCTGGAGCTTGCCATGGCTAGTTGCCCAAGATATAACTCATGATTTTGGGCGTCTCGGGCAGTTGGGGTTCGTTTTAGACACCTCTAAATGCTTCTTTTGAAGTGTTTGATTGTTATTTTCACTTAAAAACCTACTCGAACATCAATTGGATTGGATTAAAATGGTTTTGATGAATCAAATTGAAAACTTAGTTGAAAAATATTCAAGAACAAAGAATTTTCTAAAACTTGTTTTTCTCAAATAAATTGATAGGGATATGATTTACTTTCTGTAACAATGGGTTTAGAATGATTAGGGAATGTGTATGTGAGCTTAGAATTTTTTTTTGTTGACAAAAGTGAGCTGAGGACTTAATCTTACTTTGAAAGTGAATTACTTTTTGAAAAACGAGAAAATGAGACGAACTTAGTGAATTTTTTTGAAATAATCGGAATTGAGTTATGATGTGGATATGTATGAACTACTGTGATCATATGTGATATATGGATATGCTTTGGTGATGTGTTTGTACATGGATGCCTTGTTTTCGGTGAATTATTTAGAAAAAGATGGTTTTTGTGAAAATAGACGAACTTTGTCAAAATGAGATTTTATGATCGGATAACTTGTAAAAAAATTTGTATTCATGATAATAAGATAGAATAAAAATGAATCAATGATGATTAAGTGCTTAATATGATGGATGTCAAGTTGTGGTTAGTGGTCTGTCTTTTCGGCAAAATGTGATTATAAAAATGTTATTGTTTCCTTGAAGTTATAATTGTGATGATGATTATGATAATGACTGTTATGATGATGATTTATTAATGATGATGAGTTCTTACATGCAAAGTGACGACGTTATTGATGATGAACGCATGTATGAAAAGTGACGATGTTAGTGTGTTGATGAGTTGTTGGGTGAACGTATGCATTGTTGAGTCATATGTTCATGCATTCATAAGTTGTTGAGTAGGATATTTATATCCAGTGACGATGATTATAATACTTTTGTATTCAGTGACGATGTTTATGTTACGGTTGTATCAAGGGACGAGATTGGTACCACATGCATATAGATTCGTGTCTAGAGTATTGCGTGCATTTGATAATTGGTGTAACGTATCATATTTGACTATGTGCTTTGTGATTATGTGCATTGGTGAAACTTAGTGATTTATGTAATTGGTGAAATATGTGAATTTGTGTGGAGATATGTACATGATGATGTTAGTTATTTTTGGTGATGTTCATACACTTGGTGATTTTAATTGATGATGATTATTTTTGTGATAGTAATGAAGTGTGAATTACATATATGTGATTTGGCGATTTCTTTGGTGACGATGATTTTCTTGCTTATACTTTTGAAATGATGAATTGTATTTGTTGAGTTGATTAAGCTAAATAAAGAAGGAGGTGAGAAATTCTAGTATTGGTTGATGTTGTTAAGGTGTTAAGCTTTTGATGATGATTTTCATTAAAGAATGAATATGCATGAAATCCTTGAATGCTTATGTTTGATTATATATTATTTGTGGAATATAATCTAACCCCTAGTGGTCGTTTGGTTGACCGTCTGCCTATTTATATGAATTGGTAGACGGCTTGAAGGATTAGCTGCTTTGCCTTTGCTTGTGAGTATGCTTGAGGATTAGCTTTGGAGCTACCTCGTTTCCTTTATGCTGGAGTCTAGTTCTAAGGTTCTGATTAGGGTGTTAGTCTTTTGTCGTTTATTTTTCATGTCTTTAAATGATTTGTTATTCATTATGTTGAGATTTGAGATTTATTTGGTGATGTATTATGATACATGTGACATGACTATCTTTGGAGAATTTATAATGTGTTGATGAGGTGTTATGATATTATTCCGCTGCGAGTTTTGAAAAATTAATTATGCATGTCTTGGATGAAATTGAAGATGAAGCATCTAAATTCTTTAAATAGTTGTATTCTTTGCATGATTTATCGCATTAAGGGCTTATGGTGTTACATCGCTCACTTTGCTCTCTCACTTGGCTATCGCATACAAGTTCCAAACTATTTTATCCCATTCTTTTGTTTTTATGTTGTAAATTATGCTAACTAGTTGAGTGCCTATATGTTAAAGTTTTGATTTTTATTTCTGGGGTATTTTCTATTTGTTGGTGATACGCACCTTTTTTTTATATGCACCTTTTTTTAGATGAAGTGGATGGGTTAGTTAGTTGGTTAAAGAGTGGGAAGAAGAAGAAGAAGAAGAAGACGAAGAAGAAGAAGAAGAAGAAGAAGAAGATGATGATGATGATGAAGATGATTTCAATGTTCCCTTTTTTTTCCAGATTATATTTTGGCTTGAATGAGAATGTTCTTTTTTCTTTTTCTAGATTTTATTTTGGCTTGAAGAAGAGAATTGATGAGTTTGTCGTTAATGTGAATTTTCGATTTTGAATGTGTTTATAGATTAAAGAAGATGAGTTTTTCGTTGTTGTTCATGGTTATTTCTAGATTTCGATGATGGTTGAAGAAGACGAGTTTTCAAAAAGATGAGTTTTGAATGTGTTTCTGGATTTTGAATTAGGGAATTTTTGCAATTAGTCCTAATATTTTTCTTTTGTGGGAAATTAGTCCTCGTATTCAATGACTCAACAAATATTTATGCCACTAGCCATTCAATTGTCATGTCAACAACTGCCACACCACTTTCTGTTTCCTGCATATGCGTTTTTCCACAGCAACTGACGTCTGAAAGTGAGAAAAACACAAGAAGGAGGGGGGGGGGGGGGGGGGGGTTGAATTGTGCTAAAACACAGTATCTGACACATAGTCTGATTGCAGCGGATTAAGAATAGAACACGAAGATAAAGAGACGGAGAAAGCAGACATAAATCAATTTTATACTAGTTCCTCCCACAATACAGGAGTAGTCCAGTTCCCTTGCATTTCCAATAGATTTTACTATAACATCTATGAATTACAATATGCTCAAGGACTCTTCCAAAAGACTTCTCAATGCTCAAGCACAACTACAAGAGACTTCTTTGCTTACGTACACTGCTTAAGACTTCCTGCTCTAGGAGACAACCTAAAGACTTCCTGCTCAAGGACAACTCAAAGAGACTTCTCTTTGTTTTAGGACAACTCCTAAAGACTTCCCTTGCTCAATCACAACTGACTGAGAATTATTACGTGCTCAAGGTTTCAACAAGAGACTTGTCTGCTCAAGCACGCAGGCGAGAGATTTTCTAAATGTTTATACAACTGTAAAAAAAGTAATTTGTTCTTACATTGGATTTGATAATGGTAGCATAAACTGAACAAATGAACAGACTCTTTAGGATTTCTAAGATATAAACTTTGAATATGAAAATCCTAAGTGGTTTGTGCTATTTGATTTGATAGAGGGTGGCATTTAACATACACAAGTCAATCTTTTTGTGTATCATACACAAATGTATTTTTTACCATTGATATATTATTAAACAATTCAATGGCCAAGATTGAAGAATGGGTACTTGTATAGTAAGTTTAGTGTTATATTGTAGGTAATTGCAAAGAGGGTATCAAATAATACTGGAATTGTTTTTATGCATTTATATAAAAATATTTATTATGACAAAAAAATAATCAAATATTGAAAATATTATCCGATGATCATCAATATAATAATAATTGACTCCAGATATTGGTCTAAACTATAATTAATTTTTTTTGGTATACTATAATTAATTTTTAAAAAGTGAAAATATTATAAATCCTAAAAAAAATTACTTAAGTAATGAATATTGTTGAAAAACTATATCTAGTATAAATATCAATTAAAACTAAAAATTTAATAAAATTAAGTATTTTTACTATCAAATTTAATAAAATTAAGTATTTACTATCAAAAATGAAAATATTTAATAAAAAAGTATTATTGATAAAGGACTGAGAAAGTATGAAAAACTATATTTAGGGTTAATATAAATAAAAAGTTTTTTTTTTTGAAGGATAATAAAAAGTTGTTATTTTTTAGTAAATACTAAAAAACGTATTAATTTAAAGATTGAGTACTTATAAATTATATTTTGTGGAATAATAATTATTGAATCCTTTAATGTATTCTCTCCTTTAATGGTCAAGCTGTTGTTGTTCAGGAAAAAATGGTCAAGGTGTTTTCTGGATTTCAACATGAATTGGGCGAGGGGCCACACACAAACCAGCACAATCCTCAAAGAAATCTATACTGGAAAAAACTTTGAAACAACCTAAAAAAAATTGTCTTCACCATCTTCGACCAAGCCAAATCAAACATTCCAAATTCCAATTTTGAAATCGTGATATGGCTGAACAACACATTCACATTTCACAGTTCCCAAATTCTGTTGTATCCTCGGCGTCGTATAGACCACGATTCAATTTTCTTCTGACTTTGGCTTAGATATGATGGGGTTTCGACCTACTTGTTCCAGATCTGAGATGAGGTAGAGGATTTCAGGTTTACAAGGATTGTTTTGAAAGGAACTCATGTTTACAAGGATTTTGTTTGTTAATAGTGATTCTGGGTTTTCACTATGGAGAGAGAAGCATTTTCTTGAGTTTTTGAGTTTGAGGCGTGAAAGAAAGTCTGTTAAAGGGTTAAACAATTAGGCCATTTCATAATAACTAAAGTCATTGGGGTAGCTTTGTTGTAAATAAAAGTATGTTGAGAGGTTAAATGTCTATTATATATATCACCGGAAACTGCCTACAGTGGGTAAAAAATACATTTGTGTATGATACACAAAAAGATTAACTTGTGTATACTAAATGCCACCTTGATAGAGTATTGGGACAATAAAATAACAGAGTCTTGTTGCTTCTTCTTCTTCAGATCTTCAACTTCTTAGTTAGGCTGTGAAATGAGAGACGTTGGAGGAAAATGCCAACGCAAATAGAGTTGTTGAGAAGATTCAATCAAGAATGTTGGTCCGTTACCTGATATGGATAATTTTGTTGATAAGTCCTTTGAATTTCCTTTGCTGAAAGAAGAATTATCTGTTGCATTCTCTTTGTTCTTGAGGTTATTTTTCTGTTTGTACACATAGACAAAAGAAGACAAAAGAACTGCTTTATCAGATACTATGATAGGGACAATTCACAAAATAAGACAAAGCTTATGTGGATTCTAGGTCCCTCAAGATTCTCTCAAATCTAAGGGTCATCCAAGTATGCTAGTCAGCTTCTGAGTCTTATGTCCTACACATAATCTGTTAAGATAACTCTCCATCTTCTTTGAGGCATCCTTATTCTAAGGACGTTGATTTCTAGTTGACTTTCCTTTAGATCATCTACCACAGTCTTCTAAGATTCTCATGTTCCTTCTAATGCTCTTCATATGCTCATCCTTTAATGATGGATTCATTTCTAGATTTGCACACATGAACATATATTAGTATTCCAATTATTCTTCAATACTTTGTTATCATCAAAATCCTAGAGGACTTGTATGAACCATTCTTGTTCTAACAACGTCAATGAGCAACTTCAATCAAATTTGATCTTTAATGGGTTGTTTCCACCCTTATAATTTTTTTTTAAAATAAAAGAATAAAACAAAAATATTTTAGGCTTTGCTCTGGTTTTACAATGATAGAGAAGAAAAAATGAGAAAAACGAAAGCCCACATGCATAAATATATTTTGGTATTCTTATACAATAATGAATTGGATACAATGTCTAATTGATTTACAATATTAATTTTGAAAGGTCTAATCAATCAATTTAGCGAAGCAACTTTACTAGTAGTTGAGAAGTTGAAGAGTTTTTTTCGGTGATAAAATAAGAACTTAACTAATTATCAAGGAATTATAATCAATTAGTAAGGTGATTGTTGAGAACCAGTAAGGTGATTGTTGAGAACCTAACTAATAAAATGACTCACTTAAGCAATTAATTAATGTTTCATATGGAAATTTACCAATGTGAAGGGACTTTTGAGTGAGAGTCTTCCTAATCATTACGAAACAATACGAACGTATCTGAATGATATGATTGATGAAAAAAAAAATTACACAATTGAATGTTATAAACAATCATAGTTTTTTTTTTTTTTTGAGGAAATAACCAATCATAGTTATTAACAATTAATAAAATGATGTAAATTTTTAATAATTAAATCCAAATTTTATTTCATAAAATATTTTAACAACATCTTTATCTACTAAAACAAATAATCATGGTGATAAGTCCTCTTTCACTTCCTTAAAAGAAATCATTTTCACTTGTTAATAACAACATCAAATAATAATACACACTTAATCAATTAATCAATCAATAGACTATATTAATGAAACCAAATTATCCAATCATCATTTTTACATTTTTATTGTATTACGATGCTATAAACACATGTAGGATAACTATTTTTTCAATACTACTATTAAACATAATCTAGCCCATATTCGCAACTAATTAGAAATATTAAAATAGATTATCATTATCAACATTATCACAAATAAAAATAAATCAAATAACAACCAAGTGGAACATCATCATCACTGGCAACTCTGTAACGCCCAAATTGAAAGTGTCTAGAATACTCAATAAATGCGTTAAAATCGATGTTGGATACATTAATTATACAATACAGAAACGACATCAGTCGAGAGTTTAGATACAAAGCCAACATGAGTCTTATGTTACATTATTTCTCAAGGATAGTCGAACGAAGCTTAACATCTCATAATATAACATATGCATCAATTAGAAAGACACAAAGTTGGATCCACGAAAGCATGATCAATCCAAAGCTTTCTCTTTACCTTTACCACGAGAGACCTGTGAACCTGAACAAATAAGGAGAGGGATGAGACATAATGCCTCAGTGAGTTCTACCTAATCCTAAGCTAAAGGTTACCTTGGGGAAAAACCTACGGTTACCACGTGTCTACATTACAACCTGATGGATGATTATACGTGTGTGGACATGCTTGCCTAGACGATAGTACATACTAGAACCGTCATTGCTACATCATATTGCCAAAGGTTTAACTATCAACTTACGTGTCAAGGCTGTAACGCCCTCCTTTTTATTTAATTATTTTAATTAGTTTTAGAATATATTTATATATTTATATGATGTATATGAGGGATATATGATTTGTTGAGATTAGATGTTTTTTTTATAATTTAGTTAATATATTTTGTTGAGTGATATTTTGTTATGTTATATGTTGGTATTTACTAGCATAATATATTTGTTAATTGTTATAGATATATATTTGTTATTTGGTGTATTATTATATATTTAGTAGAGAAATATTATTTATTAGAATATGAGGATTATTAGTGTGAGTGGATTTGGGGGTTAGAATAGAAAGAAGAGTAAGTTGTTGGGCCTAAATAGATTTGGGAAGAATATTTTAGTATTATAAATAGAGAAGCTTAGGTTAGAAAGAGTTTACCCTAAAACCGCTTTTTTGGAAAAGAGGAAAATAAGAAAGAAGAGAAGAGAATAGAAAAGGCAAGAGAAGAGGAGAATACCTTAGGAAAGAAGAACGCTGCTGCTGATTCAGGAATTAATCTAAGGTGAGGGTGAGACTATCTTGCATTAATATTAAGTTGTTAAATCATTAGATTGCATCTAACAAGTTGGGGAAAGTTTGTGAGAATTTGAGAATTAGGGTTTTGTGAGAGATTTGATGATTAGATGATGAAAACTTGTTGAATTGATGTAGAAATTGTATACAGTCCTTAGATAACCCATATGATGATTATTGGATGTTGTTTTGAGGTTAGAACCATGGAATTGGATGGGATGTTGGTGAGTTTAAGAATTAGGGTTTAATAATTGTAATAGGTTGTTAATAGATTTGAGAACCCTTTGAATTTGCATACAGTAAGTTGATGAATAATTAGTGTTCTAATGATAGGGTAATCATAGGGTAATGATTAGGGTCAAGTTTGGAGAGTATTGGATCGAATATGAAGTGGAAAAGATTTCCCCAAAGCGAAATCGCAGCTGAACTGCGATTTTGCTGTCAATGTGCAAAACGCGTTTTTATTGTCTCAGTTTGACAAGTTTAAGTTCCGAACTGGGTTTAGGTGTAAACACGAAAGTTGTAGGTATGGATGTTAGCTTTCTAATGCCGTTGGTCTCGCGTCAATAGGATTTATAGAACTTGCGTTATGGTCAAATTACTGCACGTAGGTCATAGTGAATTTTTATGGACTTTCAGCACAACTTTTCCGAATTTAAAATAAAAACTGGTACTGATCGGTACAGAATTGGTCTTAGAAGTAAACATGAAAGTTTTAGATAATTTTGTTAGCTTTCTAGTGGCTTTGGTTTGACGTGAAAATGATGTTTGGTCTTTGAGTTATGATGAAAATACTACAGGGAGGTCTTAGCGAAATTGTACGGTGACAACCTTCTCTGTTTCATGTTTTTGCGTTTTGTTCATATGTTTCTGTTTTGAATTGATCTTTGTTGTAAACATGAAAGTTGTTGATATTTGTGATATCTTTCCAATATCTTTGGTTTGACATGAAAATATGTTGTGGATAATTTATTATGTTTTTACAAAGATACATAGTGAATTATTGTTGATGTTTAAATACGATGTTATATGAAGTTGTTTATGATTGATGAATATGATGTTTTAAGATGTTGTTTATTATCATTTGATATTGTTATATTATGATATGACATGAATTATTTATGCGATCCATATGTTGTCAAGATGTTAAGATGTTAAGACGTTAAGATGATAAGAGTTGTTAAGTCGTCAAGTCGTTATGAAGTCATCAAGTTATTAAGATGTTATGTTGTCAAGATATCAAGATGTTAGGATGTCATAGATGTTCATGAAGTTGTCTAAGTTGTAGGAAGTTGAGTCCATTGCATACTCATATACGTTGGTTGGGGGCTTGATGCTCTGGAATGCTTAGTCATTCACACGATTGGTTGGGAGCTTGATGCTCTGAAGAGCCTATTTACGCTCATATAAGTTGGTTGGGAGCTTGATGCTCTGAAGAGCCTATTTACGCTCATATAAGTTGGTTGGGAGCTTGATGCTCTGTATTGGTACCAAATGCATTTGCATATCAAGAAGTTTTAAGATGATTTAAGATGTGAAGTTGTCGAGTTGTCAAGTTGTTAAGTTGTCAAGATGCTAAGATGATTTGAGATGTTAAGAGTTACATAGTCGAGTTGAGTCGCATTGTCGAGTTAAGTGAGGTTTGATTATGAAGTTTGATTATGATTTGATGATTATGATTTAATGATGATGTTTGTTTATGAAGTTGATTATGAACTTGATTATGAAGTTGTTTTCGATAAATGCTATGTTTTGATAATGATACTTATGTGAAATATATGATGATGCTTACGATTATATTTGGTGTTAGATATTGATGCTTATGATCATGATTTAAGATAAGATGTTTTATGAATAATAATTGAGATTACTTGATGAAGTATATGACTAATGTAGGAAGGATAATGACACTAGTTAAGGAAGTTTAAGTTATTAGATATGATTAATGAATTATAAGATGTTTAAGTTGTTGAATGTACTTTATATGATTTATATGCTTAATATTATTGTTTGAGAAATCTCACCCTTCTGCTTGGAAATGTTGCTCTTCGTATGGGTAACTTGCAGGTAATCAGGATTAGTTGCAGTCGTGAGTGGACACCTCACAAGTGTGTCTTAGGTGCTCTGATACGTAACGGGATGAGATTATGTCTTCTATTTCTATTCCTTACGTATTACTTATGGATTTTTATGAATAAATGTTGAACAAGACTTGAGATTTTTATGATGAGGCCTGCGTGCCAAAGACTTTTTATGTTGAATGAACTAATTCCGCTGCGAAGTTTTGAATTACTTATGTTAAATGATTTTCAAGAATAAATTGCTATTTATTCAGTTTATGAATTTTTAAGAAGTGTAGCATTCCGTTAAAGTTGAATTACTCTGATTTTTAATTAAGAAATTTTTACGTTGGGAAAACGGGGTGTTACAAAGGCAATCAAGGGAACCTAAGATCGCTTTACCGAGATACACTAATGCATCAAGGCCAAAACTTATCATATTCATGACACATCTCTAAATCGGACGAATAGGAAAACCTAAGATCGTCGTCGATAATCTTCATAACTAACTCAAGTCTAACATCATAACATATATAGTCGTATTCATTAAGTTAGAGGTTAGCGTTGAACAATAACATTATCTGAGTTCATTTTTACGGAGAGCCCCGAGGTAGAATAATCCCGAGCACAATCCCTATCAAACCGACGGAAACCTATCTAAGGTAACATTAGACTCCCTCAGTGTCGTACGTCCCCTCATGCGAAGCTTATCCCGTTTCACCTAATGGAAACCCCTTGAGATTCAACCTAGTGTGAATCACAAGAGGCACGACACCTACGTCTTACTTATACTTTCTTAGTGAATAGATTAAACTAATCGCTTCACATCTTATCATACATAGGTTCTATGATGACGTTCTATTCTCGACAAGCTATGCCGAGGCTCTATGTTCCTTCCCTTGCTTAATTCATCACTACCCAGACATATTGCATATTATATCACTCTTGCGTATCATTTATCAACAACCATTGTTAATGATTTGCCATGCTTTTCCCTTGTTTAGAATTGTACTATAGTCACTTGGAATTGAGGGGTTCATAATTCAACAAAAGATTGCAAGAAATAGGCCTCGAACGACATTTCTGGACCACAAGAAAATTTTGTAAAAATGTTGTGCTGAGGCTATAGGCTTAAGCGAACCTCTTAGCGAATAGTTCGCTTGCCAGTTCATTTAAGCGAACTTGTAAGCAAACAACTCTGTTGGTTCTGCCATTCCTTCGCTTAAGCGAGCGTCGGTTCGCTTAAGCGAACATTCATCAGTCCAGAAATGCAGAAATCATATTTTGACTTAAAAACCTCAATTTCAAGTGTTCTAATGCATCCTAATCTTCCAGAACATCATAAAAACAATTTATATCACATGCATGGCAACAATTAACAATATTTGATCATAAATGGTACAAAGGGGATTCTATAACCCTAAATCACATACTAACACAAATCATGCTTTCTCACAAGAAATTGCACAACCCAAAGGTGGGACAAGCTATCTAAGAACTCACCTTGCACAAAAGAAATGAAACTCAAGTATCCTAAGCTCTACACCAAAACCCTAGATAGTGAAATCAAGTTGGAGAAAGTTTGCTTCAAGTTTCCTATGTTACTTCCATCAAAAGCTATTCAATCCTTACATATTTGCTTGCTTGAAGGAGAAATTACTAAGTGAAGATGGATTTGTGAGAGAGAGGAGGCCGATTTTCTAGAGAGGGAAGAGAGCAAAAGTTTGGCACAAAACCTAGAGAGAGGAAATTTGAGAAAGAATGAATATTTTGGGACTTAAGGTCCTTAAATACTCATCATGCTCAAATACCAAAATTACCCTTAACCTTAAACGCGCGCATTTTATCGTTAACAGGTATTACGTCGCGACATGAAAAAGCGGGATATTACAGTTTGGACTATTTGGAAGGAAAGGAATAACCGGATTTTCAAAAACACGACATCTGATTAAATGCAAACACGACATTTGATTTTAGACAAAGTTAAGTTGTTGTCTTTCATGTGGTTAAATGCAAACTTGTTTACTTTTGCTTTTGGCTATCATGACTGGTGGCGATATCCTCTCTATTGGATGGGTTTAGTTATGTAATTTTGTCTTTGTGGTTTCCCGTTTGTCGGGCACAGTTGTTTTGGCTTTGGAATCTTGTAATTAACTTTGTGTGTCTTACTTTAACATGCTTTGTGTGAGGTAGACCACTTTTGATTTGTTAATATAATCCATTTTGACTTGTTAAAAAAAAAAAAAAAGCTAAAATTTAACAGAAACTTTTAATAGAGTTTAATGATAGTGCATTTTTGGTGTAAATTAGTTTTGCGTAGACGTATTCATAAAAGGAAAATATCAAACCGCCACATAAATCCACTTTATGACCATTTTTAATAAATTACTACAAGATTCTTTATTTTTATTGAACTTCAGTGTAAAATAAATAGTTGTAATTTCGGTTCCCACAATCACAACATCATGTCCTTACACATCTGATCATTAGATTGAGATTGAAAGGTCTAAATTTAAAAGTCAAAATTTTAGTTTTTTTTTTAAAGATAAAAAACTAATACTTGAAAATTTTCACCATCCAATCTTGATTCATATGTCACGCACTTGGTGACTTTGTGAATGAGAGATTTTTTTTTTTCTCTAATTGCAATGAATGAGTGCTCATATATTTGAGTTCACTGAGAAGTGGGAATTAGAAAATGAGAGTCAGAATCAAACCACAATTGATGATGCTTAATCATATCATCATAACATAATTAAAAGCTAAGTCTACTTCAAAGACTTAGAAGCAATTAAATGGAATGAAAAAGACGTATGAAGAAAAGAATATTGCATTGTATTTGCATATTATAATACGCCAAAACAAGCATCTTTCAGTCTTTGCAGGCGGGAAAACGAAAACGATAAAGCACCATGGTTTGGTTAATGCATCATGCTTAATAATATAGTAATAAGAAATAGACAAAACATAATTTATGTCACTACCAAGATTTTTTTTTGTTGGAATATGTCACTGTCTAGAATATAAATAAATGCTATTAATTTTGTGTACTTCTTTTTTCTTATTCCTTAAGTTCTCAATAATTTATGTCACTAACTATATTTTTATGTTGAAATATGCCCCTATCTATAATTTAAATAAATGCTATTAATTTTGTGTATTTTTTTTCTTAATCCTCAAGTTCTTAAGAGAAAGGAGTAACGATAGTTCGGGGTTAGTGGAAGGCAAATAAAGTTTGATTCACAGTTATTTTAAACATTTTAATGGTCGGTTATAATATTGGATCCTAAAAATTTTGGACATCAAAATTGATATATGCAAAAATTTGAGCTCTTAGAAAATTGATATATATATATATATATAAAGAAATTTAGACCTTTAAACACCTTAGAGACGTTAAAAGTTATTGATTTATTGATATAATTAAGTTCAAAATTTCAAATTTGATTAAAATTTAGGCGTTGAACATTTCTTTTTAATGATTTTGGGAATATTTGACCCTTCAAATTTTGAGGACTATGTCATAGCCTAGTTTGCACAAGCTGCTCACCGACTCTAGTTCGATTAATGATTGTTTTAGTCAAAATTTAAACTCGAACTTTCTTATATAATTAATCTTCAATTAAATTTCATTAACCATTTGAATTCAAACATACAATTTTTTTTGTATTTTTTGGTACATCAAAATATAACCCACTTTCTATGACTCTATCTGGGTGAGATTTGTTTGTGGGATCGTGGCAGAAAGAAGCATCTCGGATACATTGTAAGGAAAATGACCTCAATTTTTTTGGACCGTTTCAGTTTAGTTTCCTCTAAGGGGTTCCATTCCATTGTGGGGCTACACCCCCCTTTTATTGTTCTATTATTATCCTTAATGTCCTAATCCATTTATAGTGCTTCCAAATGACATAATTGTGTGTATCTCACTGTCGAAAGATTATTCAAAAATAGACAAAAGATTTCTATGAAATTGTGACCGATGAATTAATTCCACCAAATAATATATATTAATTACAAAATTATCATCTGACCAAAAACCTTAGACACTGGTCCAGATGTAAATATATCAATATAATTAGTAATTATATATTAATATAAATGTTTGACCAGATATAAATTACATCCATATAAATTTTGAGTTTGCATTATCTAAACGAAGTTTAGAATTGAGAAATTCGGGATAGTCTTTCAATTTTTAGTTTGGAGCAGCAAATATCATATTATCCTAATACATAGACACACATAAATTTGGAAAAAGACCTTCATAATTGTGACCACTTTTTTTTTTTTATATATATATATTTTTTAATTGTGACCACCAATTAGGTCATAAGGCAAGGTGTTCATCTGGACAATATATCTCTACATATGCCAGTTATTGTGTTTAATGTATCTTTACCATACACTTGGCACTTCAAGATTATTACATGGCCTATCATTTTGTAGAAACTGGGTTATACTAAAAGGTAGGCTTAATGGCACTTTTATTCTTCTAATTTATCATACACAAAAATAGTTCCTCTAATTTTGAAAAGGAGTTTTTAATTCCTTAAAATTTTCACATTTGCTGCAATTTTTCCAACCCTTAATTTTTATACAAATAAAAGGTGGTTTTTAGCCTAAAAAACGGTGTTTTTGGTACTAAAAAGTGTATTTTCTATTAAACCACCATTTTTCCAACCCTTAATTACAATTGAGACAATAAACCACCATTTTTAATGACAAAAATCACCATTTTAGGGGGTGAAAAATTTAGGTTAACCCAAAATTACAACAGATGTTATAATAGAGGGACCGAAAATTTTTATTTTAAATGATGAGACTATTTTCATTTGTGTGATAAAATATGGTAACTGAAAGTGAATTAAGCATCCTTTTTGGTGCATCAAATTAATCTAAAGCTTTGTATAGTAAAAAATAGTAGATAAGCTAGCGATAGCAGATGAACAAATCATATTAGCTAGCTAATAAACTGCAACACTTTGTGTTAGGATTCCAGATTTCTATTCTCATCAATCCAGCAAGAAAATTGCTTAGTAGAACAAACAGTTTCTCCACAACAGAAATGAAAAATCATCTTATTGGCCATTCGACACATATTTGCTGTCAAACACCAACAACATCATTTCTTGTTTTCTTGAATCTACAAGTTGTTCGTAATATATAGGCAAAATACCTCGAATGGTCTTTTAAGTTGTGACGTCAAACAGTTTGATGGTATTTTTGTCAAACTTAAAGGAACAAAAGAGTTATTTTGCCTAATATATAGCATTCCTCTGCATCCAACAATTACTTAATCTCTAACTATATCTATTTAGCCAACATGTAATAATACAATTGTAGAGTTTTATGAACTTATTTCATAATAAACTCATTCCATAATATACATCAATACAATCATATACCAGTCCAAATTTATAAAATCTGTAGCAGAAGGGATAAAATCAACAAAATAGACATACTTCACTATTAAAACTGTGAATTCGCTTGCACTACGAATTCATTCCATAATTTATGATGAGAAAGTAAATCATAAAACAACTAAAGATATATATCACCACCAAAAGAGCTATAAATATATATCTATCAAAACCATGAAGAGTGAATGTAAGAACCTGCACTCTCACATGAATCAAGCTTAAAACTATCAATGAAACTAAAACTCTGCCAACATTTTTGTCAAATGTTTTTAGATTTTGACAAAGTATGTAAATAAGGGGCAATATATGGTGCAAAAGCTGTGAAGAGATTATAACCAGGTTCAAACATAAATACGAAAGTTAAATAAAAAAAAAAACGGCAGAACAGACAACAAGATTGGATCCTATCTAAAGATCTCTTAAGTATCTCTCGGATAAACTCGAGTTTCAATTGACAGAACTGAATTAATAAAATAATGGAAACGGATGAAGATTTTATTGATTGTAGTGGAAATTGGTGTAAACTGTAAGGAAACCAAATACAAACTACCAAAACCTAATCTGAGAGAAAACTATTCTCTCTACTGCCTACCACAAGGGTTCCAGAAATGGTGATTGCATGAACTTGCCAAATCTGATGCTCACTATCTTTTTGGGAATATTCTAAGAACAAAAAAAAATTGATATATACTAAAATAGTAAGAACAATTTGAAAAACTTATGCATTGGATCCTCTTCAAATGATGATACAATGAAAAGAAAGAAAATCCAGCTTTGCTTTTCATTACCAAATAGTGAGGAAAATCAAAATATTATAAATAAAGACTGAGAATCAATAACCAATTAGAAATTAGATTTTCAATATATCTAACATGAGTAGTACTGAGAATTTAAACAAAATAACAGGTCTTCTTGGAAATATAACACTTTTGCCAATTTCACCGTCATGCCATCAGGATATAATAATAAGAGATTAAATTTGCATATTGCCATGTTTTGTGCGTGAAGCCATTGTTGTTTCATGTCCTCTTTCTTTCCCTCGCCCCTGTATAAAGTGACAAAAGTTTCTGTTAAGAACTAAATGAGAAGATCAAAATCTTAATAAATCAAATCAGAGAAAATTTATAAAGATAAAATGATAAATTCATTTTCTATATATCTAATAGTGAGAATTACACACCAAGTAATAAGTATATGATTTATGCACAATGAAAAAAAACTTCAAAATAGATATAATAAAGGATGAACTATCAAAACCTAATCAAGTAAACGAGAAACAAAAATGACAGAAAAAGTCATAGATAAGTTGCTCAGAACTACACTTTTCACAATGTCCTTTCTAATAAGGAAAGCAAGAAACAAGAGTTTGCAACCATAGTTACATATATCTTGCCCTCGAAACAAACTATGGAGAAACTAGCATTCCAAACACTGATATTATTAGACAATAGATGGGTTAGTTATGTTCCAAAAATTATCTCTCTCAAATGACATCATAAGGTTTGGTAAAAAATGGAGTAGTTCATAATATCCATTCTAAAAATAGAGAAAACTTTAAGAGATAGCCTTTAGTCCGTAACAACAGTTTTAAGATATTCGGTAGAAAGATTGTAATGAAGAAAGAACCGAAGAACCATAGCTCTTATTACTCTTTTTGGGTCTACGAAGGTTTGCTGCCTCTAAACAATTACATATATAGGTACCTAATTATTCATAATGCACGTAAGTGTATCTGATCAACTAAATTTGAAATTTACAGCACCAATATTGCACTTTTTCCAGTATCTTTTCATATGAATATGTAATTGAGAATTAGGAATTCATTGCTAAACATGTTGTCTGGAAAAGTAACGATAAAAGAAGATAATCAAACTCATCATCAATGTTACATCTAGTTTAGAAACGTCAATTATAATAACTAGCCATGGTGATGTACTGCATATATCCATACATACATTATCTAACTAGACTCTCAAGATCATTATTGCTCTCAATTCAAAAGATAGCAAGGAACATTTTTAGGTGACACTGATAACATTTGGTCAGTTTCTTAAACTAACGTGATTTGCTCTAACTGCAAAACTAGTTGAAATATGACAGGGAATGAATTCAACTAACATGCCAAATAATTAGGAGAAACACTTAAGATCAACTTCAACACATATAATGAAACAATTTTTTTTAAACTACAACTGAATAATGCTTCTTTTGCAACTTTGAAACTGCATCAAACCTCAAATCAGATGAAAAATATAACAAATTAGATGACTAATTTTTTTATACAAAATCATGCAATATTCCATCATCCAATTTCTTTCTATGTCTCTTTATAGATGGAAGTAGTATACCACAATTGATTTAGCCGTTAACCTATCTGCATCACTTAGTTATAAGCTATAAAACATGACAAGTAGAAACAAAAGTTTTAAAAAGAGTTAACTAATCTACATTCTCTCAATCAAGGTCTATTTTCAATCCATCACTGTTAGCATCTTGCCATTAAACAAAAACTATTAGCTTCAATAGTAAACCATACCTTCTCTTAATACCTTACAAATGCAACTCAGTAACCCACTCTGGAGGCGGCCAGAACAACTTGAAATATTCGGGATAATCCGACAAAGGTGAAACCTGACCTTGATCCAAGTGAAAAACACTCATTTTACATTTCCTGATATTAAGACCGTGGAAGCTATAAGATGTACTATAGATGACACAATTCCCGTTGGCAAAACCCAACTCCGAAGCAGAAGCAGAAAACGAACATCCATTCCCCAAGAACAAAACTCTATCTCCTAAATCCGTCAACTTGATCCACTTTTTCTCCATTTCATCAAGCTTAAACACATCAATCCATACAACATTAAGACCTTCATATCTATCCACTAGCAACAACTCAAACTCACTACTCTCGACCAAGAATTTATTTTGCCCACCAAACACCGGCTCAGCGATCAAATGAGTGGTCAAATCCGGTCCAATCATGACAGTCCGACCAGTTTTGTCTACCACACAAGGCCGCCCTTTAAAAACACAAACATTTCCTCCTTGGTAGGTTGGCATGTTGGGTATCATGGTCCAACTGTCGTCCCCACAACGAAACATCATCGGCTCCAAAGAGATTTCAGATTTAAGTTTGACGATGATAACAGGACGCTGTTCCCCGTGACACACAGCAGCAACAAAGCTAAACAAACTTCCATCTCCTCCAATCAGGTGATGCATGTAGAACATGCAACCGAGAACTCGAAGGGAAAGTTTGTTAAAGTCAAGCACATTATTGAAATCTGAAGATAAAAGTTGGTTAGATGAGAAAGGATGCCAGAGTTGAGGTTTACCGTTGAAATCAGGACCGATTCTGATCAACCAAGGGTTGAGAGATGGTTGGTGTTGAGGTGGTTTGATGAGAAAGAAGGTGTGTTTGATGAGGTGGCTGGTAGTATATCTGCTGTTTAGAATATTGAAGAGTGGGTTGGGTTGTGGGAACGGTGGAAGGTTTAAGGGTAAAGGGTTTTTGTGTTTGTGGTTAGGGATTGAAGAAGAGCGCCATGTGGAACACACAGAACGAAAGTGAAGGAGGCAAAGTTCATTGTCGAGTTTTTGTGATATAAGTTGAAGAAGTTCTGGAGGAAGGTGAGACCAATCTGCTGCCATGGATTCTAGGGATATTGTAAATTGTCTACTTCTGATGCAAAAACCAACGTTGTAATTAATATTACTTGGTTTGAAAATATAACAGCAATGAAAGAAAGTTTTCATTGCATATAGCCATCTACACATGGCTCAAAGAAACAAGGATTAGCAATTCATTAATCTTTATTCCAACTACTAATCATACAAAGCAATTGGTCTGCAACTTTCAAAATGTAACTTCTTTAATCTCTTTTTATTTTTCCTAAGTTTGATGGGCTCAATGCATGCCATGCATCCCATAATGAGCAGAGTATCAAGAGTCCTTATAATGAGCGATGATGATGTAAACCCTTTCTAAATTTTGTTTATTTTTTCGTGAATGAACCGTTTCATCAGTCATGTACTAACAGATTAGTAGAATACAATGAATGAACTTAATAATTTGAAAAAGTATGCTCATGAATAATATGTATTGCATGAAATGCCAACTATCATTGAGGATGGATATTATTGGTAGTAGTTAGCCAACGTGTTAGCAAAACATTTTTTTTTTGGTGGTGGCCGAGATTCAAACCCCGGACCTTGCATATAATATGCATTGTCTTTACCAACTGAGCTATGCTCACGAGGACGTTAGCAAAACATTTGGCACACCACAAATGGTTACTGGTTATATGAAATTAAAGTAATCGTTGTAGATAAAGTTATAGGTGAATCATGAAATGTGTTACTATTTATGAAGGAATTGTGTTATTGGTGCTGGTGCTGACTTATACAAGACAACTTTCAATTTCAATCTTTGTAGTTCGATTTAGTTTGACGATGTTCAATAGCCACCTCCACACTTAGTCGATAACACAAGCAAATGATCATGTCCTCAACACCAAAATTCTATTTTCATCAATCCAACAAAAAAATTGCATTTTAGTACAAACAATTTCCCCAAAAATGAAATACAAAATAATCTTATTGGGCATGTATTCCTGCATTTCATATTCAAATCTTTTTGCATTTCCTCGTCAAACGGTTAATCGATCTCAAACTATATCTAATCCATATAACCACCATGTAATAATACTTATTAAGAGTTATATTACCTTTTCTCATAATAAACTGATTTTATAATACAAGTAAAAATTAATAAAATCAGTAGCAGAAGAGATAAGACCAACAAGATAAACATAGCTAGCCATTAAAACCATGAATTAGCTAGCACTCCTAACTTCAAGCATGTATATTAAAATTTTAACAAAATTACTTTTTACAAAAAGGGTTTTGGATTCGAATGAAAATCACAATCATCACCATTTCAGTTTCAAATGCAAATTCAACAACAGAGATAGTAGATCATACCTTTTTTTGCTTGATTCACCAACAAAATTTAGATAGCCGGAGTGTTTATCCTTGCATTTGTCAGAAAGTCAGAACCTTGTCGCCGGAGAAGATGAAGTGAAGCTGTTGGAATGAAGGTCGAAAAACTAACTCTATGACAAAAAACTAACGTGTGTTCTTGAATTAAAACTGGTCATGCATTAGTACAAGGGGGAGGTATACTAGAAAAATTAAAAAAGGATTAAAAAACTATTTTAGTATTTTTTTTTTTATCAACGTTTGATACCCCCCACCCCCCACCCCCACAGCTTGTGATATGGATCTTTCCCATGGCCGGAAAGAAGTATCCATTCCTTTTTTCTCTTCATATTTTAGATTTGTTTGATTTTAATTTGAAAATTGTTTTTACATCAAATAACTTCCTAAAAATATATGGAAATTACGAAACTATCCCCAGCGGTAGTTAACTACCGTTGGTAAATTGACAGCAGTTAACTGCCGCTGAGGTCAGCGGAATTTAGCTACCGCTGCGTATGTCTACATATTTAAGTCAGAAGTTACCTTCTAGACACTCTCTTATCACACACTCTCTCAAAATCTCAATTATCACACACTCTCTCAAAATCTCTACTAAAATCACTCAATCTCTCAAAATCATCCAAATTTTTTACTCCAAAATCACAAGTAAGTAATCTTAATTTTAGGCTATTAACATATATTTTAATTGGTATATATGTTTATAATTTTAGTTGTAGTTTTAATTTTAAATTTTGATTTTTTTTGTTAATAAAGTTATGTTGTAGATATGAAATCTTATTAACATGTATTATGAATACTTGTTATAATAGAGTTATGTTGCTTGAATATTTGCATGTTTTATGCTATATTTTTTAGTTTTTTTTTTTTTGGTATTTTAGGGTTTATGTATAATTTGCACTTCAAGTGTTTGATGAAATGTTTGAATGAGATTTTCATTGATTGTTTAATTTCTTGTGGTATAGATCTGAAACAATGGACAATTTGTTCAAAGCTCAAGTACGTTTCAACGGTGGAAACCCACATTTATTCAAGGTCCGGATCGATGTCACGCTAAAGGATCTGAAGGATCAACTGAACGAAATCAATCAAGGACTCAACCCCGGAGACACAAGGAGGGTGCATGACCTTCAGTATGCACGTCCCAGTTATTTGCAGACCGAAAAGATAATGTTGACAGACGATGACTGCGTGAGGAGCATGTTCTCCAAATATTATCAGGAACACATGTTCCCTAGTATTGAGATGGAAGCTACATTGCTGAGATCGCCTGAAGATACTCTCAAGAGTTTGATTATGCCAGAAAATTATGTTTTAGGTAGCATCATTATTATGTAGTGTCTTTCTTTCGTTGGAATTTAAGTTTAATTTTTGTTAGTTTGCTAAAGATGTTGGTACTGAAGTGTCTTATAATGAATGTAAAGATTTGCAAGCCTCTTTGAAAAGTCAAAAGAATGGATAAAACATATGTTGTATTCTACCTAATGGTTATACAAAAAATTTCATCAGATTCTTTTGTATAAGATGAGTGGGACATAAGGAAATGCACCTCTAAGATGTTGTTTTGTACTTGATCATGCTCCTCTATCAATTGAAAATTGTCAGTTGGCAGAGCTGTAATATTAAGTTCAAAACAACCTCTTGGAATGCAGTCATGTTCAAAACAACCTCTTGGAATGCAGATATATCTGCGAAAAAACAAAATCAAAAGCACATAAATAAGTGGACTATTTACTTAGGCATTGGGAAAACAACAATTTGATTATTTTATGCAAAAAGCAATTTGACGAGTAGGTCGTTTGGGCTACTTAACTGTCACTAGGCCATAACTTTCTTACTCAGTCCATATGGCGACTCATAAGTTTATGCAAAAACCTCTAGAAGAGCATTGGAATGCAGCTCTTCGTGGTGTTTGTTATCTCAAGGGAAATCCCGGCCAAGGTATTCTTCTCCAAGCTGATTATGATCTTCAAATTTCTGCCTGGTGTGACTTGAATTGGGCAGGCTGCCCCTTGACTAGGCGTTCTCTAACTGGATGGATTGTTTTTCTTAGGAACTCCCGTATCTCTTGGAAAATCAAAAAGCAACAAGTTGTCTCGCGTTCCTCTGCTGAGGCAGAATATCGTTCCATGGCTACTACCGCATGTGAGCTTAAATGGTTGAAAGCACTTTTGCTCTCTCTCGGTTTCCCCCAATCTCACCCCATGAAGATATATTGTGATAGCCAGTCAGCATTGTATATAGTTGTTAATCCAGTTTTTCATGAGCGCACAAAACACGTTGAAGTTGATTGTCATTTCTTACGTGATGAACTCCTCAAATGCAATATTTCAACTCATCATGTGTCTACTAATATTCAACTAGCTGATATATTTACTAAGGCATTGGGAAAGCAACAATTTGATTATTTTCTAAACAAGTTGGGCATTCACAATCTTCATGCTCCAACTTGATGGAGGGTCTTTGGCGACTGATATCTTCCCATTAATTGCCAATAACGTCATGAAGATATTGTCATTGTTTGACATTATACTGTCATAACAACACATAGGCCACCTGCTGTACATATCTTTGATTTAGTATCAGTACCATTATTTTAGGTGTAAATGGGTTTAATGTTAGGCACATATATTTGGAATGATTAGTTATTTTGTGTGTGTGTGAGTTTTTCTAGAAGACACCTTTTATGAAGGTGTCTTTTAGCAAGTTATTCTATGAGAATTTGTTAAAAGACACTAACTAATTTTTATGACGGTGTATTTTATCAAAGTTATAAATAAAAAGTGGAAATCACACCTTGAGGTGTGGATTGCTAAAAGACACCTTCATTGGTGGCTTCTAGCAAAACCATATATATATATATATATATATATATATATATATATATATATATATATATATATATATATTAGAAAAAGGCTCAATGAAAATCATGATATTCCAACACATCAATCTTTGTTAGTTTTGTTAAGTTTCTGTAAATCAGAAACTGAAGTTTCTAACTTCTTTTAATTCGAGATCGCAGCGGTAGTTAACACCGTCAGTTTTGCTCAACGGTAGTTAACTACCGCTGGGGGCAATTATGGAATTTCTGTGTTTTTAGGAACTTATTGAAGTCGAAAAAGCAATTTTCTTTTTAATTTTAGTAATCCCTCCGTCTCACAATTATTGTCTCTTTAACATTGTTTCTTTTTCTCAAAATAATTGTCACTTTACAATACCAATACAATATTTATTATTTTTTTTCCACTATTATGCCCTTATTTATTAAACTAGTATGGACACCCGTGCCAAGCACGGGCTAGAATATCGTCATACTTAATGGAGATAATATTAAGATGAAGAAAATGTCAGTTAAAGTCTAACATTGGATAAAAGAGTTCAGGTTGAACAACAAATAAGTAAAAAAAAAAAATCATACTTAAGCCTTTCGGATGAAGATGTATCATTCTCACTTATCTGATTTCTATTTTTTAAAATGTGTGGATCCACATTAGTGTTGGCTCGCTCAAAATGCACAACAGTTGCATTATATCCTATTTCAACATTTTGGTGGAGTAGGAATGGTATCATTCTCACTTATTTTGGGGGAGTGGTATCATTCTCACTTATTTCGGTGATCGATCACGGGCACATAGAGTCTGACACTTAATGGAGAGATGTTAATGTGTCAAATTCGAGTTAAAGTTTCACATTTTATGTAAGAGTAGATGTTGAGAGAGATGTTAATGTGTCATGTGTGAGTGAAACTTCTACTTTTGATATTGAACAACATATATGTGAGATGGCTAATATACCTAATGTCTTTAGGTTTCGGATGGAGATGTGGTTTTCATCTTACATATGAGGTTTCTCATATTCAAATGTGACAATCCAATCCATTGTAGGATTTATCTGAAATCCAAACACTATAATGATATTTTTTTTGTTTTGGGATGTCATATGTCATTCACCTTAATCCAATGTCTTTGTCTAACTTTAATTATTTTAAATTCTTTCATTTTGGTCTTCGGTGGGTCACAGTATAAACAATTGTAGAAGCATTATGTTGAGTCGACAAAATACATACTTATTAGACAATTTGAGTGAACATGCGGTGTCAATATCACCTATGTGGTTGCTCTTAGTCTAATACAGTGATCCAACCTAATTTAGGCTCCATCTATCATTCTAACATTAAGATGAATTACTTTGTTGGTGTTTGAATGTCATTTATTAATTATTTTATCTAAAAAATTAGTATTTAGATGTCATTCGCTTTCATGCTATTTTTATTCAACCTTTATCATTTCAAACTCATTCACGCCTGGTCTTTTGAATGATTTGAAAATAGAAGAATCTTTATAACGATTGTGATTTGACAAAATACATGTTTACTAAACTCATTTTAAAATGCTAATTTTTTACCCAAAAACCTTCAACTCCTTCAAGAAACCACTTCCAGCCCACGTTTTTGAACATGTTGTGTCTCTGTTTGACATTAATTGACTATGTCACATAATTACATGCACGGACGGTCTCACACTTGATTAAGATATGTTAATATGTCAAGTGTGATTGTACATTCTACATTGGATGAAAGAGTAAATTTTCAACAACATATAAGTGAGATGCTCCATGTACCTAATGCCTTATGGTTTTGTGTTAAAATGCGGTATCAATCTCACTTGTATGGTTGATATTGGCCTAATATAAATATTCATATCAGTGTAGGTAGGCTTACCAGGAATCTCAATATTATCCCAACATTATGATAAACATTTTTGTTAGTTTTTGGATGTCATTTGCTTGATTTTTTTTATCTCAAATTTTATTTATTGGAAGTCATTCGCTTTCAGGTTATATTTTTTATTCCACTTCTATTATTTTAAAATCCTTCACTTTTGGTCTTTGGTGAGATTACAAAGAAAAACTGGATATTGTTCTGCTGAGTTGACAAAATACACGCTTGTTAGAGGTTTTAAAATAATGTAATTTTTTTATTTTAATTTTTTGTTAAAAAATTTGTCCAAAAATATACAACTCCTTCAACAAACACGTCCAACAACTACTTTATTCTCTATATTCACTGACAACGCATAAACCCCTTTTTTCTTATTATTTCTTTCATTTCAAATTCCTTTAATGTCTTCTCAATTTTTCTAGTTTATTTTTTCTCTTCTTTTCTCCATTTTCAGGAAAGAAACAAAAATCTTCCTTCATTAAATCACCACCAACCCACTTTTTTTTTACTATGTTACACCTTCTCTAGTCTTATTTAGCTGTGCTACCAGATCATATGCAGAGAGTCTCAAACTTAAGGGACAATTATTATTTTTTAAATAAGCTAAATTAGCCCAGCCAATTTAGCATTGGGTCCCAAGTCAATACCATCAGACTTACCCAAGTTGGTTAAATAATAGATATTAATATGTCATATCTAAGTTAAAGTTGCACATTAGATTGAAGAGCATAAGGTGATGAACATATAAGTAAGATGACCCCATATACTTAATACCTTGAGAATTTGGATGTGGTGTCAATCTTACTTTTGTGGTTGCTCTTAGCATAATGTGATTATCCTATCCTGTTTAGGCCCATACATAAGTCCCAACATTATAATGATCTTTTTTTTTGTCATTTTCTTGATTCTTTTATTTTAAAATTTAGTTTTTTTTTATATCATTTGCTTTAATTCTATTTTTTTAATCCAACCTTCATTATTTCCATTTCCTTCACTTATGGTCTTTGATGAGATCTGACAATAGCAAAACATAGATGTGTTATGTGAAGTTAACAAAATACATGCTTATTATACATTCTAAGTAAAGATGTGTTATCAACCTTAATTGTGTGGTTGCTCTTATACTAATTTAATGATTAAATCCAGTATAGACTCCTCCTTGGAGTATCAACATTATGATTAACTATTTTGAAAGTATTTGGATATCATTTTTTTTTAAAAAAAATATCTTAAAATTTAGTTTTTTGATTTTATTCGCTTTCATAATATTTTTTAGGCTTAATTGCAGTTTAACCCCCTAACTTTTATAAAATTGCAATTTTGGCCCCCTAATAAAAAAACTACAAAACAGCCCCCTAAGTTCTGCATCTGTAGCAGTTTTTACCCCCCAAGACAAAAAAAAATAAAAAAAAAATAACACGGGGCACCTCACTTAGGGTGCCACATCAGCGTAGACCGAGTCAAAGTTGACATTGGGGGCTAAAACTGCCACATATGCAAAACTTAGGGGGCCGTTTTGTAGTTTTTTTCTTTTTAGGGGGCCAAAATCGTAACTTTGTGAAAGTTAGGGAGTTAAAACTGCAATTAAGCCGATTTTTTATTCAACCTTTGTCATTTCAAAATCCTACATATTTGGTCTTTGGTTGAAATGCAGATGTGTTATTCTAACTTGACAAAATACATTCTTATAATGATAGTAATGTTTGAAAATATATATATTCGTTACTATAATTATATACATGTCAGTTTTACAATATTTAATTAATTGTGAGATTAATTTTTTTTATATAATTATAATGATATTTTGTTATCATGTACGCATCAAACACATGATAAGATTTTTGTTATCATGTCTATATCATATCATGTCTCTATCGAATTTCATATTCTATCATATCTCTATCCTATACCGACCATCAAAGAGGGTTTAGTCTAGCAGTGTAAAGACATACTTTAAATTTAAAGGTTACAGGTTTTGAGCCCTTCTAGTATCTTTGGAGGTATGCAAATGTAAATACTAAATAACTTAGTGAGTGCTCTTTTATCTCTAAGATTTTTTCTACCTTATACAAAATTAACATTCATTCACCATAAAAAAAATTTACCAACAAAAAATTCACTATGACTTTTATTTTTTTTAATAATGGCATTAAATGTCATACCCAAGAATCATTATGGTCCATTGATCATTATGAAGTTTTTTGTGTTAAAAGATATTTATGATCATTATTATTATACTATTAAAAGACGTTCTTATGTCAAGCACGTGAGAATTTTCTTCTTTTTAATTATTATTTTATTTGTTTATTTTTTATTAGTGAATGAAATGTTTTTTTTGGAAATTATGAGATTAAATGATATACACTATCAATGTTTGTTTTACACTAACATCCAGTCACACAATCAATTATCAGACACAATAAAAATAAATTTAATATAATTTTTGTTATAGACTTAAAATTATTAGCCTTTAAGTTTTTTATTTTTCAAAATATTTATTATATTAATTAGTTTGATTTTATTGGGGTATATTTTAGGCTTTCATGAAATATATATGTTGTTTTTATTGTCATTGGATTTTTTAAAAAAAACCTGTTTTAAAATACTTGAAATTTTCCTTAAAAAAATACTTAAAATTTACTGAAAATGAATTTAATAATGTTAAAAGTAATGCGGTAATTTATGGAATTGTGATTCAATTTGAGTGTCTCTAAGAATAAAAAGACTCATCATTTGATCAGATTAATTATCCATTCTATGATCAATTTGGCTTCACCAAAATAAAGGGAGGTGGTTAATAATGTTAAAATAATCTTATGGGCATGGTTTGATTTGATGAAGGATAAAAAAACGGTTATATAATTTTTTATTTAAAAAATGGATGAATTGGTATAATAAGGGTTGGAGTACTTATTGTAGTCTCTAATTATATATCATTTTTCTTATTAAAATTCAAACATTTAAATATCTAATTGTCATTCATTTTTATTTTGATAAAACATCTTCTTTAATTTTGATTTAATGCACATGATGATTATAAAAATCGATTAATTTTTTTAGATGATTTCCTTAATAAAATAATCCATGATAAAAATACCAAAAATAGAATCTCATACAAATAAAAATATATAATAATCATTTCTTAAAAAGATAATACACCAAAAATGGAAATTCTAGTAAATAAAAGTATGTAATAATCATTTATAATTATAATAGAAATTCCCACAACGATTCTTTAGAAAAAAGAAATTTTCACGACGATCAGCTTGTCATTAATTTCCACTTATAATTGGAGGTTCACCATAAATTTTATTTATTTTTTGTTCAATTTTAAATTAGTAACCACATAACATAAAAAAGTGAAAATTACCTTTAATTCCCAAATTTTCTATAAAGATGAAGTCCATACTTTGATTGATTCTATTCTAAAATTTTTGGTTGGGATACTTTGTTGCAAGTTTTGCTAAAAAGAACAACAATGAAATTAGGTCATGTTTCGACATCTTATTGGATAAAGTCAACCCAAAATTGCAACTTTAAAAAAATCATGAAAGAAACATGAGTAGAAGAGCAAAGATTGATATATCAAACATAATAGAAAGTCAATCCCATGATTTTTATAGGATTAATTCCCTATGAAGTTAAAAAACCGTTAATTTAGCGTCGGTATTTCCAAAAGTTTAATGCATTTCTTTTTGACCAAGGGTGTGTACGCTTGTGCGAAGTTTTACGTTAAGCTAACAATTTTTTTCTAGAGATATCATCTCTCAGTTGTGTGCTTGACGATACTTAATTTGAAAAACATCCACAAATATATTTTTTTAAACCTTTGTTGCACTAAATATCCATAACTTTATTTTGACACAGATGCAGAAAGTCATTGAAGAAACATGGAACAATGTTACAAATAATGAGAGAACTAACATAACACAAATCATTGGGTTATTCAACATCATAAAATATACTCCCTTCATTTACTATTATAAGAGGAAGACGAAAACCAAAGGATCATATCATATAAGAAAAGAAAAAGAAAAAAAAATAGTGGCTCGTCATTCTAGGGTTTGCCGTGCGGTTTCGATCAATTTGAGGTAAAAAAAATCGAATAATCAAATCAAAGTATGATCTAATGCAAAAGGTTTTCACAAAGGACATTCAAACATATGCAACGATATTAGATTTTGTGATTTTCAGTTTTTGTACCAATTTATGATTTTCTTTTGAATCGGTTTATATTCGAACACTCATAACTCGTCATTAGTGTGATTAGTTAGACACTTGCAACAATATCAATATTACTGCTAGCATTTTTACAATCTCAATGCAAATAAAACTACTTAAAATTCATTTAACATCAGACACTTTAATCAAATTTGTAATATATACAACTCTTAAAATATAAAGCTTGATTAAAATATTCTACTCTCTCCAAATTCTTTCTTTTGTTGAGAGGAACTCTACAAATCCATGTAGTCAAACTTCAAGTATTGCATCCTTGCGCTTCATCTTTAATTGTATCCACATAACTGGAAAAATAGAACAAATCAATAAAATCTCGTTAAAACCAAAGAACAATTGGTCGAAGAGCTAAAGAAGAAAAGTTGAACAAAAAATTAGGTAAAAAAACTATAAAAATATAGAGAGATAGAAAGAGGATTAAAATATAAAATAATAGATTTAAATAAATTGCAAACCCAAAGTAGTCAAGAACCAAAAACAAATATGTAATATTTAGAGAATAAGGATGAAACACTATTTTTTTAATAAAAAATGGATACAAACTATAAATGAACAAACATGATTTTGAAATAATTTTAAATTCTATAACTGAATGTTAAAATGATGTGAGGAATGGTGATGGTTGAAGTAATATTTATAAGGAAAAATTCAAAGCATGGTGAGATCCGAGAAGTAATGTTGAAATTATAAACAAATATCTATTAAATAGTGGTTAAAAGTATGTTTGAACTTTTTGTACACAAATACTAATGGAAGAACGATTAGCACACATCTATGAACATTAGACAAATACAGGCATCAAACCAGCACTAACATGTCGACATCGTCAATAATCTAAGAAAATAAAATATTTGAATCCACTTACCTTGTTACATTTGAGACTATGATTTTCATCTAATTGATTTTTACTATATCATATCTTCGTGATTGAAAATATGATCGTGATTTAAAATATGCTACCTTAACAACCGGAAGAGGAAAAAAAATGGTGTTAAAGCTTGGAAGAAACGTATGGAAAAGAAGAAGGATAAAAAAATATGTTCATTTTTTCAGGTTTGACTATGAAACAAATTAAAAAAATGTAATGAAAGTTAATAGCATTTACACGCCATTAAATCATCCATTTTTTAGTCAACATTTACATTTTAATCACATAAAAATAAGAAGGAATATTCTTTGATGAGAGAGATGAAAAATGCTAGATGAATAACATTAAATGCTAGATGAAAAATATGATGCCAAGTGTACTATGGCTCATAGATGTATCCTTTTGTATTATATAGAGACTAGTATGGACACCCGTGCCAAGCACGGGCTAGAATTTCGTCATAGTTGAGGGAGACAATATTATGATGTATCTAGTGTCAGTTAAATTCAAACATGGGATAAAACAACGGAGGTTTATTAACTAATAAGAGGAAAAAAAACTAATATTTAAGCATGAAATTTTTGGATGAAGATGCAGTATCATTCTCACTTGTGTGGTTGTTCCTACTCAAATGTGTCGATCGACCGGTGCTGGCTCCTCCAGAAAGTCCAACGATGGTATGTTATTTATGTTTAACATTGCGGGGGAGAAGTTCTTGGTGGTGGAACACAAATATTGTGTCAAGTGTTAGTAAAAATTTCACTTTGTATGAAATAGTTTATGTTAAGAAACATATAAGTGAGGTAACCCATATATCTAATGTTTTAAGACTTCAGGAGAAGATGTGGTGTCAATTTCAGTTGTGTAGTTAGTCTTAGCCCAATGTGATGATACAATCAATTGTAGACTCCTGCATAAGTCCTAATAATATGATGATTTATTTTGTTAGTTTCTGAGTGGCATTGAATTCTTTTGGCTTGAATTTTAGTCGTCATTCACTTTCATGCCAGTTTTTTTTATTCAACCTCTGTTATTTCTAATTCCTTCACTTTAGGTTTTTGGTGAGATATGACAATGGAAAAATATAGATGTGTTATGCTGAGTTTACAAAATACATGTTTATTAGACATTTTAAATTGATGTTTTTTAATGAGACTAATACTTTGGTAACATAATTACTCAGTAATCTCTAACACCTTTTACAAATCTATATAATTACATGCAACTCACTCTATTTTCTATACCATCACGGATAAAACACGCACTCCTTAGTTTTTTCACTTATATTTTCTCTCGTGTTCAAATTCCTTTTTCATCTTATTTCTTTTTCTAATTTACTTTATATCTTTTCATGAAAAAAACAAACAAAAAAATTTATATATGTAACCGCCACCAACCCACATTTTTACCATGTTATGCCTCTGACCTCATTTGACTATCACACCAGATCAGATATACAGAGAGTCTTACATTTAAGGGAGAGATGTTAATGTACCATTTGTGAGTTAAAATTATAAATTGAATGAAATAGTATATATTGAACAACATATAAGTGGGAAGACTAATACATCTAATGTCTTAAGCTTTTAGGGTAAAGATATGATGTCAATCTAACTTGTAGGATTTTTTTTTCGTAGTCAAATATGATGCTCAAACCCATTATAGGCTCCCTCAGAACTTTGAACATTATAATGAACTTTTTTTAGTTTTTAATTGCTTAATTTTTTATATTAAATATAATTTTTGGATGTTGTTCCCTTTCATGCAATTTTTTTTATCCAACCTCTACATTTCAAGTACTTTCACTTGTTTGGTTTCTTTTAATCTCACTTGTTTGGTTTCTTTTGGATGTCATTTGTTTAATTTTGGCTTAATTACAATTTTGGTTCTTCTATTTTCACTCACTCACGGAAATTGTCCTTCCATTTCAAAATTACACAGTCTTGGTGCTTCTTTCAGATTTTTGAACTAAAAAATGGTGATATGTCATATTTAAATTAAAATTTTAAAGGAGTTTTCATGTAATTACATGGGTATTGATCATGCTACATCATCAGACTAAATGCAAGGTCATCTAAAATATGTCACATCATTGTTTTTTAGTCTAAAAATAGCAGAAAGGGAACCAAATACCACTAAAAAAACAAAAATTAGTGAGGGATAACATGAAATCCCTCTCTAATTATGTTACTAAATTTTGCGACCAAGGAATTTATGAGGGATTTTATTTTTTCTATCACTAATTTTCCTCCCTAATTTTTCTTTTCCTAGCAGTGAAGCTGAGTGATTTTAAAATGAACGGACCAATTCATGAGTTGCTGAAAATATGGGACAAAATCTGCAATTAAGTCTTTAACTTTTCAATCTTAAAATTTAGTTTTTGAATGTCATTCTCTTTCTTGTGAATTTTTCATTCAACCTCAATTATTTCAAATTTATTTACTTTTGGCCTTTTGTGGCAAATGATAATGAAAAATTGCCAATGTGTTATGTTGGGTTGATAATTATATGCTTATTAGATATTTAAAAATATGTGGTGTTTTTTTAATTGAATCTAATTTTTTGGTAAAATAGTTGTCCAAAAAATCTCCAACTCCTTGAGTAAAATCATAGATTTATCATACAACTCACATTGTTTTCTATACCTTCACAAACAAAACACACAATGATTAGTTTTTTTCCGTTATCTTCTCTCATGTTCAAATCCTTTTTTCGTATCTTTTTTTTTTTTTTACTTCTAATTTCCTTTCTCTCTTCTCATGTGAGAAAGGAACATAAACCTCCCTCAATGAAACCATCACTAACCAACCTTTTTAAACATATGGCGTCTTCATTTGATATTATTTGACTATGTCACGTAATTATGGACACAGAGAGTTGCAAACTTAAATAAGAGATGTTAATGTGTCAAGTGTGAGTTAGAATTCTATAGTGGATAGAAGAGTAGATTTTGAATAACATATAAGTGAGATGACTCATATACATACTACTGGCTTAAGGTTTTGTGTGAATATGTGATATCAATCTCACTTGTATGGTATCTCTTAGTCTAATATGGTGGTAAAACTCAGTGTAAGATCCCTTGGAAGTCTCAAAGTTATGATGAATTGTTTTGTTAGCTTTTATATCTCATTTTTATAAAAAAAAAATTATCCTAAATTTTGATTATTGAACGCCATTCGCTTCCATGCTATTTTTTTTATTCAACCTCCCTTATTTCAAATTCCTTCACTTTTGGTCTTTTGTAGAATCTAACAATGGAAAAATGCATATGTGTTCCACTGAGATGACAAAAACATACTTATTAAAAAAATTAAATTGATGTTGCGATTCTTTAATTGAGGCTAATTTGTAATAAAATAATTATCACAAAACTCCTAATTCTTCAACAATCCCGCAAAATTACCAGCAACTCACATTATTCCATATACTCTCACGGTAAAAGCACGCATTCATTTTTTCCTTATCATTTCCCTCATGTTAAAATTCCTTTTTTATTTATTTCTTTTTCTGGTTCATTTTCTCTATACTCATGAAATAAATGAATATAACCATCTCTTCTTGAAACCCCCATCAACCAACCTTTTCTACCATGTTGTGTCTCAATATTACTTTATTTGGTTATGTCACCAGATTACAGATGTAGAAAGTCTCACATTTAGGAGAGAGAAGTTAATTTGTCGTATGTTTCATATTGGATGCAAGAGTAGGTGGTCAAAAAAAATATAAGTGAGATGACACAAATAACTAATGCCTTAAAATTTTGGATGAGGATGTGGTGTTAGTTTCACTTTTATGGGTGCTTTTACCCAAATGTGATTATCCAACTCAGTTTAGGCTCCCCCTGGAAGTCACAACATTACGATGAACTTTTTTGTTAGTTTTAGATGTCATTTGTTTAATTTTTTATCATGTTAAAATTTTAGTTTTCGAATGTCATTTGGTTTGACGCAATTTTTTTAGTCAACCTTTATTATTTTAAATTACTTCACTTTTGGTCTTTGGTGTGATCTGAAAATGGAAAAATGTAGATGTGTTATGCTGAGTTGGCAAAATACATGCTTATTAGACATTTCAGGTGAAGATGTGGTGTCAATCTCACTTGTGTGATTGCTCTTACCATAATATGATGTTCCGACCCAATGTAGGTTTCCTCCGTAGTCCCAACATTATGACGAACTAATTTACTGGTGTTTTAATTTCATTTGTTATTTTTTTTGTAGAGTTAATTAAGTAAATGGTCCCTATAAATATCCAGAATTTCATTTTTAGTCCATACAAAAATAAATCGCACTTTTTAGTTATTGTAAAAAAATTCGTCAGCAGTTTTAGTCTTTGTTAAGTTTTTTTATCAGCATTCTTAGTCCCTGTAAAATTTTCAGTCCGTGTTTTTGGTCCCTAAAAATGCCAAATAAAAATGTTACAACGATTAAAAAAAATGCAATTTTTTTTTCAAGAAACTAAAAAAAATCTTTATATTTATAGGAAACATTTACTTAATTAACCGTTTTTTCCGGTAAAATTTCATTTGTGGATGTCAATCGCTTTCATTCTATTCTTCTATTCAACCTCTATTTTTTCAAACTCCTTCACATATGGTCTATGATGGGGTGTGACAATGGAAAATGCACATGTGCTATGATGAGTTTACAAAATACACGTTTATTAGAAATTTTAAAATGATACAACGTTTTTTTAATTAAGTCTAATTTTCTGGTAATAATTACCCAAAAATTTTCAACTCCTTCAACAAAACCACATAATTACCGATAATTCAATATATTTTATGTACTCTCACGGATAAAACACACAATACATATTTTTCACCTTAATTTTTCTCTCATGTTAATTTTTTTTCTTTGATATTTGTTTTATTTTTCTTTCTAGTTTCCTTTCTCTATTCTAGTAGATGAAAGGAATATAAACCTTCCTTCATGAAATCACCATCATTCAACTTGTTTGAACATGTTGTGTCTAATTTTGACCTTATTTGACTACGTAACATAATTACGGACGTAGATAGATGCACAATTGATTAGGATATGTTAATGTGTCAAATGTAAGTTAACATTATACATTGGATGGAAGAGTAGATTTTCAGCAACATATAAGTCAGATTACCAAAATGACTAATGTCTTAAGGTTTCATGTGAAGTTGTGGTGTCAATATCATTTGTATGGTTGCTATTGACCAAATACGATCATCCAACCCGGTAAAAAATCACCTTGAAATCCCAACATTATGATAATTTATTTTGTTAGTTTTTGGTTGTCAATTGTTTATTTTTTATTATCTTAAAATTTAGTTATTGGATGTTATTTTCTTTCATGCTATATTTTTTTATTCAACCTCAACTACTTCAAATTCCTTCACTTTTATTCTTTGGTGAATTTGACAAAGGAAATAAGCATATGCGTGTTGTTGAATTGACAAAATAAATGCTTATTAGAAATTTTAGAATAATGTTGTGTTTTTTTAGTTAGTCTAATTTTTTGGTTAAATATTTACTCAAAAATCTCCAACTCCTTAATCAAACCAGTAAAATTATAGGAAATTCACTCTATTCCTTACACGCTCATAGAAAAGCACACACTCCTTATTTTCCTTATCATTTCTCTCATGTTCAAATTATTTTTTTATCTTCTGTCCTTTTCTAATTTATTTCATAACTTCTCATGAAAGAAAGGAACATAAACGACCTCCATTAAATCACCACCAACCCACCTTCTTTACCAGGATATGCCTTCATCTAATTTTATTTGGCTTTGTTACCAAATCACAGAAGGGAAGAGTCTCACACTTAGAGGGAAAGATGTTAATATGTCTTATATGAGTTAAACTTTCAGATTGGATGCAAGAGAATATAGTGACAAACATATAAGTGAGATGATCCATAAATCCAATGCCTTTAGGATTTGAATGAAGATGTGATGTTAATCTCGCTTGAGTAGTTTCTCTTAGTCTAATGTGATTATGCAACTCAGTTTACGCTCCCGCGAAAGTCGTTACATTATGATGAACTGTTTTCTTCGTTTTTGGATTTCATTTGCTTAATCCTTTGTTTCTCATGAAAGAAAGGGAAAAAAAACCATTTGCATGAAACCGCACCAACCTACCTTTATTAGCATGTCGTGCATCCGTCTAACATTATATTATTATTTCTCTATATCAGGGTCGCAAAGAGTCTCACAGTTAAGGGAGATATGTTAATATATCAAATGTGAGTTAAAGTTCCACATTGGATGCAAAAGTAGATGTTAAACAACATATATGCGAGATGACCAATATACCTGATGACTTAGGGTGTGTTTGTTTCAAGGTTTGTAATATGATTCCCGGAAATGTGACATTGGAAATGCAACATTCGCATGTTTGTTTCAAGTTTTGAAAATTTGTTCCCTGGAATGTTATTTGCACATAACATTCTCATAATAATAGAACTCAGCTTGCCATAACTTCCCACTACCACTCACATTTATTTTCATTTTTATCTTTTTAACTAAATAATTTCTAAAACACTTATATGAAATCTAAATTTTTAACAAACACATGAGTTGGAATGCTATTCCTAGAAATATCATTCCTAGGAATATCATTTCAAGGAATGTAATTTCTTACCTTGAAACAAACACGCTTAGATTTTCGTTCATTATGTGGTGTCATTTTTTTAACTCCTTAAAAAAAACCATAAAATTACCAACAACTTTCGGACAATATGTTTGACCAAGAAATCCCAATTAGCATGAATGATTAAACCAACACATTCATTCAGTAAAAAAAAAATCAAGATTAGAGATGGTTTAAGTATAAGGGATATTTCATTTTTCATGATTAATTTGAAACAAAAATTCATTTTCAAGTTCACGGCAATTTTCCAACTTAAGGGTTTAACCTAGCAGTAGAAGGACAAACTTTGAATTTCAAGATTCAGAGTTTCGAGCTCTGTTAGTATCCTTGGAGATAGGTAAACATATTTTCGAGTGCTCTTTTATCTCTAAGACTATCCACAATGGTGGGTACTTCATCTATTTAGCACCATACCAAATAAGCACCAAATTATGGAGCAAATAAATATGATGCTTGTAGAGAAGGGTGGCTATGGAAGCACCCTCTCTCTCTCTTCACTTTTTTGAGGCCCTACCTAAATAAATTGTATAAAAAAATTGTTGAAATTTAACAATTTAGAGTTATTGGTGTGACTAATCTGGTCATTTTTTTGTGAGGTGCTCGGTTGGCGAGATTGAGTGCTTATTCAGTTTTAATATTTAAAAATTGTAAAATTGATGATGTTTATATATATGACCCACTTAAGCACCTAAAATAGGTGCTCCATGTGGATGGTCTAAGGTCTTTCCTACATTGGACAAAATGAACACTCTCTCACCATAAATGTTGTACCCCAAGAATCATTATGGTGCAATGATCATTAGTGATATCTCGTTACATTTTTCTTTTTTAAAATTAGCCATAAATGTATTAAATAGTTTTTTTTTGTATTAAAACACATTTACGTGCATTTGTTATTAAAAGACATGACATAATTTAAAAAAAATTAAGATAAACATTGTCGAAAATTCGTAAAATTGAATTTGAAAAATCACTGAATTATAGCTAAAATTTAATTTTTAATATCATTCAATTCTCCTTTTATATTGTGTTTGTTATTGTTATTTCTTTAAAAAAAAAGTTCATTTAGAATACGCCGAACAAACTTTAATTTTTCATAAAAAGATTGAGGCTTTTCAACAACTGCTATCGGAATCTACAATTTACAATTTAAACAAAATTGTGTTTTTTTTTATTATAAAATATTTAGGTGAGTTAGACTCTGGAGAACACATCAAGGTCGGGACATGTCTCATGACTCAATGAACACTTACAAAGTTACCTAGAGATCCCCTGTCAAAGAGATTATTACGCTAGTAGCGGGGATTGAATCCACGCCCATAAGATTGAGTCAACTCATTATTAGTTGAGTCAACCTTGCTTAGGAATGCTATTATTAGTACTAATAGAAAAAATAGTGAATCAAAAGATGTTACCATATAATGATATCATTTAAATAACATTTTTTTTTATCTGATCCAATAAATGAGACATTTAATAGAATCATTTTAATTTAAATGACCACATTAATGACTTTTAATTTATTTTATCATGATTATACTTAATAAAATGAAAAAAATCACAAAAAAAGAAAATATTAAATATGTCAAATTATTCAAATTAAAGTATTTGAAATTTAGAGATTTGTTTTTTGGAAAATTTAATGATAATTTTTTCAAATACATGAAATATTCCCAAAAAACAAAAAATATTTTTGTTTTTTGTTTATTTAAAAAAACTTAAAATATTCAATAGTTTTTTTCTAAGTAATCTCAATTATTTGAATTTCGATAGCACATCATTCTTTCTTTGCAATATAATTTAAATTTTTTATTTTGTTTAATTAATGGCTACAATTAAGGATATTATTTAAAGAACATTTTAATTTTTTGGTTGACCTCTTTAAAAAAAATGTCTGGCCTATTAAACGAATATTTATAGGATCAACCCAATTAAAATGACGCATAAAATATAATAATTATAAATTATGAAAATATAATATTTCAAAACTAATGACAAATTTTTTTGTTTGTAAATTAAATAGTACCTCAAAAGAAATGAATGTAAAACATTAATAAAAAAAAGTTAAAAGATTCAAATAATTCAGTTTTTTTATACGGATAGAAAAATTGAACTTTTTGAATTTTAAATATCTTTCATTTATTTGATATAATATACTTCAATATTTGTTTGTTTCCATCTTTTTTTGGTTTAGTTATTTCCTTTAATTAAGGGTTATAATTAACGCTATTATTTAATTTGTTTTCTTTTTCCTTCTCATCTATCAAATGAGGTATTTTCATTCTTAATAATTAAATGGGACATTTTAACCTTTAAGAAATCATTCTAATTTAAATTAAATGACGTATTAATTACTCTTAAATTGTTTTATCATTATTATCCTTAATAAAAGGAAAAAAAGAATATTTGTGAACTATATAAAATTATTAAGTATACAAATATATGAAACTTTCGTGTTAATATAATTCATTTTGACTTGTTAATAATACCAAATACGTGAAACTTAGAAAGAAAAAAAAGAAAACAAAAAGAAAAAAGACACGACATTGAGACAAAAGATTGAAAAGAATACAATTTTTTTATTGAAATTGTGCGTGGAATTGCTTGCAAATGGAGGTTATTTATAATACAGTGTAGATAGCAAAATTAACAATATTTTTAATAGTCCCTGAAAAAAATTATTCAATAGTAACTATCTAATTGACAAATCAAAGGAGAAAAAAATTCATCTATTGATTGTCAAATAAATGAGATGAAATGACACTTAAAGGATCATGTCCTATATTGTCAAAAAAATAAAAAATAAACCATGATTATTGATCAATGGTTGATTGAAGCTTTTGATACATTCTATTGAAGAAACTATGTTAAGTGAAAATCCGTGCAAATGGAGGTTATTTATAATACAGTGTAGATAGCAAAATTTACAATATTTTTAATAGTCCCTGAAAAAAATTATTTAATAGTAACTATCTAATTGACAAATCAAAGGAGAAAAAAAGTCATATATTGATTGTCAAATAAATGAGATGAAATGACAATTAAAGGATCATGTCCTATATTGTCAAAAAAATAAAAAATAAACCATGATTATTGATCAATGGTTGATTGAAGCTTTTGATACATTCTATTGAAGAAACTATGTTAAGTAAAAATCCGTCATAGTAAAACATGATGACGTTTAGATGTCTTCTTATAAGAAAAGATTTGTCCAAATTAGATGATGTGAACCAATTGTATGCAACCTTTAGGATGATGTTTAACATATCTGGACATGTCTGGAGATGTGTTTAAAAGCATCAATTATGATTCATCAAATAAGAGTTCATGTGTAATATATCATTTGTGTAAGACAAAAGTTCATAAAATAAATATAGATAAAGACTAAATCAATTTATTGAGATTAGTTTTTCGACATATCAATTCATTAAAAATATTCAATCAACCTAAGGTATCTAAACCCTAACATCTTGATTCTATATCAAATACAAAACATTGTCTTGACTAAAAATTATATTGTTGATGTTGAACGTCTTGAAGTCGTAGAATGTAGACACATGCTCTCCAATGGGACCCTGAGAAAGTAGCATCAACAATTAACAATTAGATACAAATAAAAAAGAAAATCAACCCTATAATCTACAACCAAATGGTTAAACTTCTATGCTTTTAAAACACATAAAATACTTGTTATTACAAAATAAGAATTATGGGGGAAGAGACACATGAAAATAATGAAAAACAAATTGTCAATATATAGGGAAAAAATCAAGGCATTATCAATTTTGATTGGTTGATGAAAACTAAATTAGTCATGGTTCATCTTGATTGGTTAATAAAAAAATGAATGAGTCATAATTCAATTTGATTGGATGATAACAAAGCATTAAATGAGATGAAGAATGTGAAGATGCCACATGTACTCTTCAAAAAAAATTAAGGCAAATGTATATAATAAAGATTTCATCCAACTTAACTACTCCACTAACTACAATTAATAATGGTGTTTTAGTAAATGTCACTAATTTTACCATTGAAATTAACACAATTAATCATTTTCTTAATAATCGTTCACAAACCTTAAACGACTAATATTGTGAGACGGAGGGAGTATCAAGTTGAGAATATTCCTATGTTTTAGTTGAAGATTAAACTAAGATATGATATGGGTTTTTATCATTTCTAAGTACTGTGAATTTAATTGTTTGTTCTTCCCTTTGGTTTTGCCATGACTGTCCTAGAATTAAAGGTTTACCATTAAATTTAAATCATTATATTGAGCCATCGTGAAAAATCTAAAACTTGTTAAATTGCACCATTGAGTAGCCTTGACACACAAATGAATAAGAGATAGGGAGAATCCACCTTCTAACAATAAACCTTTATATTTTTAGTTTTAATCGAAATCAAAATTTTATAAAAAATAAGCATTGTTCATAATTTTCAAATTTTAACGCGGTAAAAAGAGCGGAAAGACATGTCCGTCTTTTTGCTAGTACCTATAAATTAAATACCATAATCTGAAATTTTTCATTTGTTATAAGAAGTTTTATTCCCTCCATTGCTAAGAAAGTTTTAGTAGGCATGATGGTGCTAATGTAATTTCGTTTAAAAGCTGAATTATGAATATGAATTTTCCTTTCCTCAGAAAAAAAAAATATGAATTTTCCTAAGAAAATTGATTGGCGTGTAGTATGAGTGTGTACCTGCTTTGGATATGAGTTGGAATATTGGTAACAAAGTTTATACATTGGAGAGAGCAGCTAAAGAGGTCATTTATCCATAAACAAGATCAACTCATTTAGGGCCCGTTTGTTTTGAATTTTTTTTAAAAAAAAATCTATTTTTATCTAAAAAATCACTTTTTTTATTTTAGTAGTGTTTGAGCCCGTTTGTTACGGATTAAAATAAAAGTGATTTTGACATAAAATAATTTAGAGATTATTTTTTAGAGATTTTATGAAAAATCAGAATCTATTTTGCGTTTGTTTACCGTAATAAAAATCACTTTTTTTTTTTAAAATAATTTACTTTGTTTTGATGCAGCTATATAAAAGCGATTTTTTGTTACAAAATTAGTTCAATCTTTAGATCCATATTTTCTCTCTCCTCTAAAAAAAAATCTATTTTTTGAGAAGCTGCTCTCAACAGCTTCTCATTTGAAGCTGTTTTTAGATTTTTTTTAGATTCTGATTTTTTTAAAAATCTGTAACAAACGGATGCAATATTTTTAAAAGTGATTATTTTCTTAAAAAAAGTGATTTTTTCCTAAAAAAAGCTATAACAAACGGTTGTTTTAGATTTTTGAAAAATCCATTTTGGTAAAAAAATCATTTTTAACCTCAAAATGGAAAGCTATTTCAAGTAACTTTTCAAAAATCTATTTTTTTCTAAACATAATGAACCAAAGTGTAAGAGCTTCAAGGTTGAATATAAGGTTGGTCATATGTCATAATGTCAATAGCTCTAGGTTTATTAGGTTGCTAAAATGATGATATTACTTGAAGAACTCAATTTATGCATTGCTTATACCAAGTGATAAGCAAAATACTTGTTCAGATATTTTACACTTCCAATGTAATCCAAAAAATAGGAATATGGACTACTTCTACATTGTCCAGATACTTGGCTGCAACTTAGTGAATTGTTACTTAACTTGCACGCTTATCAAACCTTGGTATAATCAATGGTGTGCTCTTATGCAGACATAATAGACCTACTTCAAACTTGATAAAGGAAAGAAACCATGATCAGAATTATTTGAATTTAATTCAATGCTGTTCTATTTTGTTTATTGTATTTGCCTTTCAACCAAGTGATCAAACATTCAGTAACGGGCATTCAAGACTATCTTAGATGATAATATATTTTGGCAAATGTTAACTTGTGCCCTCAAGGGCACATGTTAAGGAACTTATTATAGAAATATATGTATTAAAAGTCGTGCAGTCAACTTCTTAAAAGTTAAATTATCATGTTTTCCAATGCAAAATTTCTCATTTTAGGTTCCTTAACATGTGCCCTTAGGGCACAAGTTAACATGACCCATATATTTTTATCGTTCCAACTGCTATATTTAACAAAACAAAATCAATCCTTTCAAAAACAATGGCACTAAAGAAAACACCCAAAATAATGCAACTAAATCAAATTAGTTCCTTGCTACTATAATAGCATGAAAGTCAATAATTAAGGAAAAAAAAGTTGAAAATATAATTTAGGTGTTTTTTTTTTTTATACGATCTGCATGTTTCGATATTTTCATTATGCTTGCCAAATCCAATCCATGAAACTTAATTTTAGCATCATACTTACCCTGACCATGTGATTGATTGGTAGTCCGTGTTATTAAACTTTGTTAACCGTGTTTTTTGAGTTCTGAGTTCAACTAGTACTTCATTAACTATTGCATATAGATCAATAAATGCAGCAAATAGTAAGCTAGTATTTCATTGGGTATACATTAGTGTTAGCCATACCAACCTTTTAATGATGTACATTTCCATAATGATGGTTGTAAGGTATAAGCATGCTGTGCAACTGAACAAGATAAGGAGGTTATTGAAAGAGAGTTTATACATTGCATGCAGACCTACCATAACCATTTGCTTACATGATAAACTGTGTTTTTTAATTCATTGAGCAGTGTTTTTGCATGCTTAAGTACAACCACTTCATTAATGAAGTACATATATCAATGAAAGCATGACCTATGTGCAAATTTTGATTGGGTATACAAGATATGGTTGAGAACAAGTTAAGCAAGCTACTGAAGTAATAATGATGATTTCATGTAAGATAGTGTGTACGCAGACCTACCCTTTAAATGATATACACGTGATAATACTTTATTAAAAGCTTTATAGAATCCATTGTGATTTGCTGCACGCTTTATTAGAAGCTGATGCACGTGATTTGCTATCACTAGCTTCATAGTTTTATTTGAAGCTGTGAAACCAGGATATGTAGTGCAGATGCGGATATGATACCAGTAATTGAATACACGAATTTTTTAAAATTTAGTGGTTAAGATACGTTAATACAATATTTATACTAAAAAAAGTATTGATTACTCTTTAATACTACTATATAATATAATCACAAAAGTCATAATTTACAAAAAAATAATACATGTGATCAAAACAAAAAATTTAAAGTTTTCGTATAAATCATATTTTATTTATATACATATGTTATAATATCAACAAATGCATCAATAAAAGAACTCAAAATAAAATTTGTTTAATGTTGATTAATTGAATCTTATCTCTCCTGCTACTTTCATCCACCAAAAACATATTTTTTAATTGATTAATCGAATTTTTTTTTTAGTGTTTCATATCTTAAATTGAATCATATACATTTCCATTGAATTTTTTACAACATAGCCTTACTTTTTTACCTTTCATTTTTTTTACAGAATACATCTTTGTGGAGTATCTTATAAGTATCTGTGTGTATCTTAAAAGATAAAATATATATTTTAAATTTAAATAATTAATTCCGATACTCCGTAGGTACGTATCCGCAGAGTATCGATACTCGATACGAATACGTTTCTATTTTGAAGTATTTAGACTTAATAGATAAGAAATTATGAAGCTAAGCTTTCCTATAAATACCACTATCTATATTTCTACATTCATTCTAAGAAGTTTTATTCTCTCCATTATATATTGGAACCCGATTGATAATTACTAAAAACGGAAACATATGTTCTAGAAGCAAAGGTGATATCGCGGAGCAATGTTGGTCATAAGGTGTTTATCCCAAGACTGTCATTGACTCCATCAGATAAGAAGATTCCTTTTAGTTTTCCACGACAAAATTTCTGCTGGATGTTTCATTTGCTATATATGACAATCAATAAAAGTTAAGAGCAATTGCTTAAACATGTTTGGGATATATTTTCCACAATCAATCGTCTCTCATGGTCAGATATAACTTGCCATGTCTGGAGTTACTTCAAGAAAATGGTTAAATATTTTGTTAACTACTACCTTCGGTCCTTAATATAAGAAGAAAAAAACAAAAAACATCAAAACCAATGTCAGCATTAATTGTTGTAACTTTTTAAACATTTTTACAAATATATCCTTATAGAATGTTGTGAAACATTAAATACATCAACTAATATTAAAAAGACAAACATTAAATGAGGGATAAAAAAGTCTTTTAAGCAATAACTATCTTTAAAAGTTGTGACATTTGCTTATAAATAGGACCAAAACTTTTTTGAAAATTTTCTTATAAGGACCGGAGGGTGTAATTAGGAAGACGAAGATACATATGTTATATTTAATGTAGTTTACAAAGAAGTGTTCTAGAATGTTCTTTAATTACTGTTATTACTACAGTTATATTTGAATGAAGTTCAGTTATATTATATCTCTTCAATCTGATTTGATTTATTGTCTTTCCTGTGATGTTGGACTCTTACATTGCTAATATACTGTGTGCTCATCATCGATCCGTGCGATAGTATAGTTTAGCGATCTAGTAAAGCATAAATATATGTTCGTGTTACGTTTAAATATATGCTCACATTTTAGATAGATTTTTTTTTTATAAGCAAATATCCGTGTTAAGTTTTTTATAAGCAAAAATTTACATTTTAGGTTCATTCATTTAATGATGTATGTGGTCTATAATAAAGACCATGCGCATCATTAAATAAAGGCTTAATTTCATGTTTGGTCCCTTATGTTTATTTTAGTTTTCAAGTTGGTCCCTTACGTTTTGAAAGTTTCAAGTTGGTCCCTTACGTTTTAAAAGTTTTCAAGTTGGTCCCATACGTTTTGAAAGTTTCAAGTTAGTCCCTTATGTTTATTTTAGTTTTCAAGTCGGTCCAAAACATAAGGGACCAACTTGAAAACTAAAATAAACATAAGGGACCAACTTGAAAACTAAAATAAACATAAGGGACTAACTTATTCCAACATAAGCAACGTTTAGGACCAACTTGAAACTTTTAAAACGTAAGGGACCAACTTGAAACTTTCAAAACGTAAGAGACCAACTTGAAAACTAAAATAAACATAAGGGACCAAACATGCAATTAAGCCTTAAATAAATGAATCTAAAATGTAGATTTTTGCTTTTATTAGTGACCGGAGGGTGTAGATACAATGAAAACTTTCTTTAATTGTTGTTATATTTTAAACATAAGGGACCAAACATGCAATTAAGCCTTAAATAAATGAATCTAAAATGTAGATTTTTGCTTTTATTAGTGACCGGAGGGTGTAGATACAATGAAAACTTTCTTTAATTGTTGTTATATTTTCAAAGCAAAGTAATATTAATTACAACGTTGGCTTTTTGCACCAGAAGCAGATCATTTACAATTTACAATATCTTTGTCCTAGAAAATAAAAATGTATCTGCTATAAGTTGATAAACTACAAACATGTGCACCCCCAAACAAACCATAGCATCCATGGAAGCATATTGGTCTCAGCTTCCTTCAGAACTTGTTCAACTAATATCACAAAAACTTGAGACTGAACTTTGCCTCCTTCGCTTTCGTTCTGTATGTTCCACATGGCGTTTTTCTTCAATCCCTAACCACAAACACAAAAACCCATTACCCTTAACCCTTCCACTATTTCCAGATACCAACTCTGACCCGTTCAAAATTCTCAACAGCAAATATTGTACCAGCCACCTCATCAAACACACCATCTTTCTCATCAAACCACCACAACACCAACCATCTCTCAACCCTTGGTTGATCAGAATCGGTCCAGATTTCAACGGTAAACCTCAACTCTGGCATCCTTTCTCATTTAACCAAGATTTATCTTCAGATTTCATTTCAATAATGTGCTTGACTTTAACAAACTCTCGTTTCGAGTTCTCGGTTGCATGTTCTACATGCACCATCTGTACATGCACCACCCGGTCGGAGGACATCAGAATTTCTTTAGCTTTTCTGTTGCTTCCGTGTGTCGGGGGGAACAACCTCCTGTTATCGTCACTCGTGACTTCACTCAGGAGGAGATGATGTTTCGTTGTGGGGATGACGGTTGGACAACAATAGCCAACATGTCAAACTCCCGCGGAGGAAATGTTTGTGTTTTTAAAGGGCGGACTTGTGTGGTAGACAAAACTGGTCAGACTGTTATGATTGGACCGGACATGAGCGTTTGTTTGATTGCTGAGCCAGTGTTTGGTGGGGAAAGTAAATTCTTGGTGGAGAGTGAATGTGAGTTGTTGCTAGTGGATGGCTATGAAAATTATTGTGTTCCTATATGGATTGATGTGTTTAGGCTTGATGAGAAGGAGAAAAAGTGGGTCAAGTTGACGGATTTAGGAGATAGGGTTTTGTTCTTGGGGAATGGATGTTCGTTTTCTGCTTCTGCTTCCGAGTTGGGTTTAGCCAATGGGAATTGTGTCATCTTTAGTACATCTTCTCGTAGCTTCCACGGTCTTAATATCAGGAAATGTAAAATGAGTGTTTTTCACTTGGATCAAGGTAAGGTTTCACCTTTGTCGGATTATCCCGAATATTTCAAGCTGTTCTGGCCTCCTCCAGGGTGGATTACTGACTTGCATTTGTAAGCTATTAAGAGAAGGTATGGTTTACAATTGATTGGCCTTGTAATATTTCTTTAAAGTGGTGTTATGCTAAGAGTTTTAGTTTAATGACATTATTCTAACAGTGATGGATTGAAAATAGACCTTAATTAAGAGAATGTAGAGTAGTTATCTCTTTTTTGAAACTTTTGTTTCATGGATTAGACCAAGTGATGCAGATAGTTTAACGGATAAATCAAAAATCGAAGTTGTGTACTCCTAGTTGTTGTAGTCCATAATGCTACCCTTCTATGAATCAAGCAGACATTATATTCAACTTTCAGTTAAGAGCATGATTTTATCTCTATAAATATAACCATGTAATTTTAAAACTATTAGCACTTGCAGTGTGTTTTGCACCTGCAATGTATGTGCTAGATCTCAGCAAAGTATTTATAGGTATTTTGAATTCATTTACCTCGCATGTCTTGGTTTTATTTATGTCATCTGACTTCTTTCTCTCTGATATTTAACCACCGTACCTGTTTTTGAATCACTTGTAAATTGTCATCATAGGTCATTTATATCTTGGTTGTGCAATAGAAGAACTAATATAAAGCTTTAATTTGTGGGATACTACGTCCATCTATAAAAAGACATAGAAAGAAATTGGATGATGAAATATTGCATGGTTTAGTATAAAAAAACTAGTCATCTAATTTGTTATATTTTTCATCTGATTTGAGGTTTGTTGCAGTTTCAAAGGTGCAAAGAGAGCATTTTACAGTGGCAGCTTAAATTTTAATTTTTGATTATATGTATTGAAGTTGATCTTTAGTGTTTCTCCTATTTATTTATTTTTTTGAAATTTAATTGAATTCATTCCCTCCCATATTTCAACTGGTTTTTGCAGTTAGAGCAAATCACATTAGTTTAAGAAACTGACCAAATCTTGTCAGCGTCACCTACGAATGTTCCGTGCTATCTTTTGAATTGAGATTCATATGAGCAATAATGATCTTGAGAGTCTAGTTAGATAATGTATGGATATATGCAGTACATCACCATGTCTAGTTTTTAAAAACATTGTTGATGAGTTTGATTATCTTCTGAATTACATATATGAAAAGATGTCGGAAAAAGTGGTCGATTTTGGTTTGTTATGTTATGTATTATGAATAATTATGGTGCTGTAAATTTGAAACTTAGTTGATCAGATACACTTATATGTCTAACAATAACCCTTATGATGTCATTTGAGAGAGATAATTTTTGGAACATAATTAACCCATCCATTGTCTAATAATATCAGTGTTTAGTTTGGAATGTTAATTTCTCCATAGTTTGTTTTGAGGGCATGATATATGTAACTATGGTTGCAAACTCTTGTTTCTTGCTTCCCTTGTTAAAAAGCACATTGTGAAAAATGTAGTTCTGAGTAACTTATCTATGACTTTATCTGTCCTCTTTGTTTTTTGTTTACTTTGATTAGGTTTTGATAGTTCATCCTTTATTATATAAGATTTTGATCTTCTCATTTAGTTCTCAACAGAAACTTTTGTCACTTATACAGGGGCGAGGGGAAGAAAGAGGACATGAGACACAACATTGGCTTCACGCACAAAACATGGCAATATGCAAATTTAATCTCTTGTTATTATATCTTGACGGTGAAATTGGCAAAATTGTTATATTTCCAAGAAGACTTGTATTTTGTTTAAATTCTCAGTACTACTCATGTTTGATATATTGAAAAGAGTTCTGATTTCTAATTAGTTATTGATTCTCAGTTTTGATTTCTAATATTTTGATTTTCTTATTATTACTGTCATCACTTTTCTTTTGTTCTTGCTATCCTCATGGCACATTCTAGAGTTCCTTGAGCTCTTGCGATCATGACTTACTGTCTAGACAACTTCCTATCTTCGGCCTGGGTTTCTGTCTCCTGGAGGCTTTCTTAGTAAAAATGAGGGGGCAAGTTAGTTAGAATATTTCAATAAAGATAGTGCTCACTAGTCACTATTAGTGAGCATGAGATTTGGCAAGTTCATGCAATCACCATTTCTGTTAGAACCCTTGTTGTAGGCAGCAGAGAGAATAGTTCTCTCAAAAGAGGAGCTTAGACTCTTGGTAGTTTGTATTTGGTTTCCCTACACCAATTGAAACTCTGGTTTATCAGAGAGATATTAAAGAAAAAGAGGCTAAGAGTTTCATAAAGCTAGGCCATATTTAAGAGATGGTTAGATGATCCAATCTTGATAGCTGTTCTGCCTATTTTATATTGGAGAATGCTAAACAGTACCCTGAGGGCATTGGTTAAGCAACCAAATGTATGTTTAACCGAATCTTAGTAATTAATCTTAATAATTAATAATATAATAATAGGGATAATGTGTTATCTTCAAATAGAGAGGGAACCATCATCATTAAAAGGATGGTTCTGAGCAGCAGCTAATAACTATGTTCTCAATGCTATTTCTTTAATTAATCAAATCTTAGATTAATATCCACGATTTCAATTATTAATGCAATTAGTTGATCAAGTTTTTCTGCTCAAGTATGTAAATAATACGGCATAGGTTTCTATAAAGAACGGTATACCAAGCATGCTCATAGTTAGGGTAGGTCTGCGCATCAGACTCTCTTACATGCAATGATCATTGTTAATCCAAATCTCAGAACTTGCATATAGTGTTCAGTTGCAAAGCATGCTTATAACAGAATACCATCATGAGCGAAATTTGGCTTAAAAAGCTGGTCAGACCTATCCTAATAGCTGCTTTCTCAATGCTATCTTGTATATCCAATCAAATAGGTAGCTTAATATCCATGCTTTCATTGAGATATGTGTTTAGTTAATGAAGTGGTTGTACTTAAGCATGCAAATAAACAATTAGGAAAGAGTTTAATCACAGTTTAATATGTAAGCAGCTGATTAGGGCAGCGCTGCACAATGATAATTTTTACAAAAAAACTCGGAAGGGTATATCAGTAAAAGAGAGTGAGTTTGCATAACGTTTGGCTAGGGTTTGTATGTTAAACTTGACTCCATTTAAGAGTTGGAACATATGTTCCTTAGATTTTTAAAGATTCTCATGTCTACTCGCAAAGCTTTTGTTTCTTTCTTCAAGAAAATACATTGGCAGGCTAATATGAAAAGACATAATATTAAATGTATGTACAAGTTGTTCGTAATCTCCAACTATATCTATTTAGCCAACATGTAATACTACTCTTGTAGATTTATATGAACTTATTTCATGATAGACTCATTGCTTAATATGCTTAATATACATGATACAATCATACCAGTCAAAAGTTATAAAATCTATAGCAGAATTATGAATTACCTAGCACTCCAAACTCTCCCTCTATAATTTATGATGGGAAAGTTAATCATAAAGCAACCACGATATACATTATCACCAAAAGAGTCTATCAAAAGTTCAAAACCATGAAGAGTGAATGTAAGAACCTGCACTCTCAAGAGTCAAGCTTAAAACTATCAATAGTTAAAACCATTCTAAAACTCTGCCACCTTTATTGTCAAATAATTTTGGATTTTAAAAAAGTATGTAAATAAGAGGCAATATATGGTGCAAAATAAGCTGTGAAGATGTTATTACCAGGTTCAAATCTCTACTAAATGATGAAAGAAACTCAAATATAAATACAAAAATTAAAGTGACAACAATAAGAAGAGGAAAACGAGTCCTTCTCCTTCCTGCTGCATAAAATTAGTCTATCGGTAGGTGTTGTTTCAATCATTATGCGCGTCTTGGGTTCAACTCTTATCGTTCCTGTTTTCCTACATTTTCTCCTCAAAAAAAATAAGAAGAGGAAAAGAAAAATAGGCAGAACAGACAACAAGATTGGATCCTATCTAAAGATCTCTTAAATATGGCCTAGCTTTATGGAACTCTTTGCCTGTTTTTCTTTAATATATCTCTTTGATAAACCAGAGTTTCAATTAAGAAAATAATTGAAATGGATGAAGATTTTATTGATTCAAGTAGAAATTGGTGTATGGAAACCAAATACAAACTAACAGAGCCTAAGCTCCTCAATTGAGAGAGAACTATTCTCTCTACTGCCTACCACAAGGGTTCTAACAGAATGGTGATTGCATGAACTTGCCAAATCTCATGCTCACTATCTTTATTGGAATATTCTAACTAACAGTTGTACTAATTGCTGTAACAAAACGTCATCAACAGGCCGAAGAGAGGAACTTGTCTAGACAGTAAGCCATGATCGCGGGAGTTCAAGGAACTCTAGCATGTGCCATGAGGATTGATTATTCAATTTGAAAAATAACAAAAGAAAAGTAATGAGAGTAATAATAAGAAGATAACAGCATCAATAACGAAAGCTAGAAACCATATATAACAGCAGCAATAAGAAAATAAGGTATTTTAGTATATTTTTTGTATAGTATGGTATTTTACTATTAAATAATATATTAGAGTCCGCGTCATGAAATAGCTCCCGCTACGCGCCCGCATACCGTGCCGCGTCGATTTTTGGGGTGGCCGCGCCGCTTTGACAACAGAGATATATTCTAACTAATATAGTAAGAACAATTTGAAAAACTTATGCATTGGATCCCTTCAAATGATGATACAATGAAAAGAAAGAAAATCCATCTTTGTTTTTCATTACCAAGTAGTGAAGAAAAACAAAAGACAGAGTCAATGACAATAACCAATTAGAAATTAAAACTCTTTTAAATATATCAAACATGAGTAGTACTGAGAATTGAAACAAAATAACAGGTCTTCTTGGAAATATAACATTTTTGCCAATTTCACCGTCAGGATATAATAATAATAAGAGATTAAATTTGCATATTGCCATGTTTTGCGCGTGAAGCCAATGTTGTGTCTCATGTCCTCTTTCTTTCCCTCGCCCCTGTATAAAGTGACAAAAGTTTCTGTTAAGAACTATATGAGAAGATCAAAATCTTAATAAATCAAATCAGAGAAAATTTATAAAAATAAAATGATAAATTCATTTTCTATATATCTAATAGTGAGAATTACACACCGAGTAATTAGTATATGATGAACTATCACAACCTAATCAAAGTAAACGAGAAACAAAGAGGACAGATAAGTCATAGATAAGTTACTCAGAACTACACTTTTCACAATGTCCTTTCTAATAAGGAAAGCAAGAAACAAGAGTTTGCAACCATAGTTACATATATCATGCCCTCAAAACAAACTATGGAGAAATTAGCATTCCAAAAACACTGATACTATTAGAACCATAGCTCTTATTACTCTTTTTGGGTCTACGAAGGTTTGCTGCCTCTAAACCCCAAAAAGAGTTATTGTTAGACATATAAGTGTATCTAATCAACTAAGTTTCAAATTTACAGCACCATAACTATTCATAATGCAAGTGGTCAACATCATACCAAAATAACATAACATAACAAACCAAATTCAACCTCTTTTTCCAGCATACTTTCATATGTTACATCTAGTTTAGAAACGTCATTATAATAACTTGCGATGGTGATGTACTGCATATATCCATACATACATTATCCAACTAGAATCTCAAGATCATTATTGCTCCCATGAATCTCAATTCAAAAGATAGCACGGAACATTTTTAGGTGACACTGACAAGATTGGATCAGTTTCTTAAACTAATGTGATTTGCTCTAACTGCAAAAACCAGTTGAAATATGGGAGGGAATGAATTCATTTAACATGCCAAAAAAATAGGAGAAACACTAAAGATCAACTTCAATACATATAATCAAACAATAAAATTTAATCTGCCACTGTAAAATGCTCTCTTTGCACCTTTGAAACTGCAAGTGCAAATAGTTTTAAAATTACATGGTCCTCCTTTATAGAGATAAAATCATGCTCTTAACTGAAAGTTGAATAAAATGTCTGCTTGATTCATAGAAGGGTAGCATTATGGACTACAAAACGGAGTACACAACTTCGATTTTTGATTTATCTGTTAACCTATCTGCGTCACTTAGTCTAAGCCATGAAACAAAAGTTTCAAAAAAGAGTTAACTACTCTACATTCTCTTAATTAAGGTCTATTTTCAATCCATCACTGTTAGAATAATGTCATTAAACTAAAACTCTTAGCATAACACCACTTTAAAGAAATATTACATGGCCAATCAATTGTAAACCATACCTTCTCTTAATACCTTACAAACGCAACTCGGTAACCCACTCTGGCGGTGGCCAGAACAACTTGAAATATTCGGGATAATCCGACAAAGGTGAAACCTTGCCTTGATCCAAGTGAAAAACACTCATTTTACATTTCCTGACATTAAGACTGTGGAAGCTATAAGATGTACTAAAGATGACACAATTCCCATTGGCAAAACCCAACTCCGAAGCAGAAGCAGAAAACGAACATCCATTCCCCAGAAACAAAACCCTATCTCCTAAATTCACCAACTTGACCCACTTTTTCTCCTTCTCATCAAGCCTAAACACATTAATCCATACAGGAACGCAACAATTCTCATATCTATCCACTAGCAACAACTCAAACTCACTACTCTCGACCAAGAATTTATTTTGCCCACCAAACACCGGCTCAGCGATCAAATGAGTGGTCAACTCCGGTCCAATCATGACAGTCCGACCAGTTTTGTCTACCACACAAGGCCGCCCTTTAAAAACACAAGCATTTGCTCCTTGGGAGGTTGGCATGTTGGGTATCATGGTCCAACTGTCGTCCCCACAACAAAACATCATCGGCTCCAGATTGAAGTCAGATTCAACTGTGACAATAACCGAAGGTTGTTCCCCGTGACACACGGCAGCAACAAAGCTAAAGAAATTTCCACATCCTCCAGTCAGGTGATGGATGTAGAACATGCAACCGAGAACTTGAAGCGAAAGTTTGTTAAAGTCAAGCACATTATTGAAATCTGATGATAAAAGTTGGTTAGATGATAAAGGATGCCAGAGTTGAGGTTTACCGTTGAAATCAGGACCGATTCTGATTAACCAAGGGTTGAGAGATGGTTGGTGTTGTGGTTTGATTAGAAAGAAAGTGTGTTTGATGAGGTGGCTGGTATTATATCTGCTGTTTAGAATATTGAAGAGTGGGTTGGGTTGTGGGAACGATGGAAGGTTTAAGGGTAAAGGGTTTTTGTGCTTGAGGTTAGGGATTGAAGAAGAACGCCATGTGGAACATACTGAACGAAAGCGAAGGAGGCAAAGTTCAGTGTCGAGTTTTTGTGATATTAGTTGAACAAGTTCTGAAGGAAGGTCAGACCAATCTACAGCCATGGATGCTAGGGTTTGTTTGGGGGTGCACAGCTTTGCAGTTAGTTTATCAACTTAGGAGATACATTTTTGTTTTTAAGGGTAAATTGTAAATGATCTATTTCTGATGAAAAAACCAATGTTGAAATCAATATTGCTTTGAAAATATAACCACAATTAAAGAAAGTTTTCCTAACTCCATCTACAGTCTACACACGGCTCAAAGCAACAAGGATTAGCAATTGATTAATCTTTCTTCACAATTATTATAATTTAAGTTCATTCAATAAAAGATGTATATATTTTTACTTATAATAATGACCGGAAGATATACAAAGCAATTGGTCTGTAACTTATAAAAAGTAACTTTTTTTATCTCTTTTTATTCTTCCTATTGATAGGGTGAGATAACAAAATCGGTTGGACCCGACGGGTTGGCCCGTTTAACCCGCCATTTTTAGCGGAGTGGGTTGAGATTTTGAACCCGCCGCAAGTAGGGTGCCACTCCGCCTAACCCGCTAAAAAGTGGAGTCTACCCCATTTCAAATCATTGATGTGTTACATGTGGCAAAAATAAAATTAAGGGTTAAGATTAAAAGATTTAGAAAAAACATTTTTCTCCTAGATGCACAACAACAACAACAACAGTACGTACTCTTCATCTTCCTCTCACCATCATCCCTTCTTCTTCTCTGTCCACAATCTCCTCTGCCACCGCCGCCCCTTCCCGTCCATATATCGGTGGCACTCTCTTCATTATGCTCCACATCAATTTCGGATATTGATGTACTGGGTCAGTTTGATTCTGCTTCGGTGGTTAATTTTCCGTTACATGACTGCACTTACTGATTGAATTCTCACCGTTGGCCGAACTGATTGATTTTGATTTTAAGATTTCTATTTCTTAATGATTTGAAGATTTCCATTGAATTTTCACTGGCAATAATACATTGACACAAACAGCAGCGATAACGATTTTGAAGGACGAAGCGGCGGTGGACAGTGAATGTTGAGACAGCGAGTCTGATGATTTGTGTGGAACAAAAGTGTAGAACGATGCCGGTGGATGGAGGGAGAGGGGTTGGCGGTGATGATGATGAATGATTATAATGAGAGAAGAAGGGTCGTGAGCTATCAGAGAAAAGAGGAAACTCTGTTTTATTTTTCATTAAACAAATACTTTTTGTAACCTTTTAATCCTAACCCTTAGTTTTATTTTTGACACATGTAGCACATCTATATAATGAAAAGGGGTAAATGGAGGATAGCTAAATGGAGTGAAGTTGCACTCTAAAAAGTGGGGTGGTGACGGGGCGGGGCGGGTTGACCCGTTGGGTTGATATGTCAAAAAGAAACTTTTTTTTACTTCTTTTTATTTACACATTTACAAGTCACAATCAATTTTCAAGTTTTCACCTCCATATAGTGGGGGAAAAAATTCAATTAATTTTATCTCTTTTGTTTTATGATTATAGCCTTGTATTTGGAACAATTAGATAATTGATAACTCCTGGAGATTTTATTTTCGATGTCTTACTGATTTATTATAGAACTTTAGAAGATGTAATTTATATGTTTGAATAATTATTTTCATATTTTTAGTGGAGCCATTAGATATATAATTAGAATTTTTAAAATTGGCTTTAAATTTATATATTTTTACATTGTTTATGTGAAGATTTTAATTAATATTTAAAAAAAAACCATTGACAGGTCAACCCATCGGTCCGCCATAAAACGGGGCGGGGGTGAGATTTCCAACCCTATTTTTAGACGGGTTATTGACGGGGTGGGGCGGGATGGGACTGGTTGGCCCTTTTTGCCATCTCTAGGCTCAATACATGACATGCATTCCAAATCACTCGTGCTTGTGCCCATACCTATTTTGTGTCTATCTCTTTCATAATGACAATCTCCATTTATAAAAATTATCATTTATTTATATATATAGAGATGATTTCAACTCGAAATATTTAGTGCATAACCCCATATTAAAATATTTAGACACACATAAAAATGATATATTCCCTCCATTTCAAATTATCGGGTATTGCAGAATTATTAGTTGAGCTCTCATAATGAGTAGAGTATCAAGAGTTCATATAATGAGGAGTTGGGTGTGTAAACCCTTTCAAAAAAAATTGTTTATTTTTTCGTGAATGGATGGTTTTATCAATCATGCACCAACAAGATTAGAATATAATGAAAGAACCTAATTATTTGAAAAGCATGCTCATGAACTGTTTATTTGATTTTTCAACATGTGTTGTATGAAATGCCAACTATCATTGAGCATGGATATTATTGATAGTAGCTAGCCAACGTGTGAGCAAAACCTTTGGCACACCACAAATGGTTAAACAATCCATGTTGTCACCATGTTGTCAAGCTCCAAGACCCATAACAGCCATAAAAGATTAAACAATCCAACTCATTTCATTCATAACAAACAAATTTAAAGCCAACCAGCTTGACAGTAATTAAAAAAAACTGCAAATTTTAATGTAAACTAGTTCTAACAAATACAAGAACTTTGCAATAATTGAATCATTCATATGGAGACAAGGGATTGCATAGCGAGCAAATTAAGTAATAAAATAGAGATTCTCAGATCACATAGACATGGAAGAATTGTTTCTAGCAAGTGCTTGTTTTATCCAAACACATCAAAGGAAGATGAATACTAGACTTTGAAGATTTGTATACTCAATTTTGGCAAGTAGGCTATTTGGTAAAGTTATTACGCAAAGCTAGCCTACTTTGTATATTAAAGTACTTTTTTCTGTACAATGATTTCTGCATCACCATTTGACTATGAACTAAACACACTATTGAAAATGGTCAATTAAGGAAACTAAGACAGATACAAAGGAGACTACTTCAACTTAAAACACTCAGTTCCGTGCATGTAAAGCTTTTGATTATAACTTAACTTCTGATTACAGATTGAGAAGCATATTATTCTTTTTAATTCATGCAGTGACAGCAATAGCACATGTGAAGGCTCTTTGCTCGTCCTATTATTAGAATAGATTACAAAATACATGAGATCTAGCTTCCAGCCATTAAAAATTACTGCAATCAGATAGGTATAGTAAAATTAAGAATTGATAGCTAAAAACAAGGATAACCAGGAACCCTTCTTTGCACCAACATATTAAAATGTATCTTAGCTAGAAACATACACCAAAATATATGTGTCGGTTTGCATTTACGGTGGAGCGCATTTGGTTTTCTAATTTTCACGTTTTGTTTGTAGTGGGATGCGAGAAAAAATGTGCTACGTCGAGATCAAACATAAGCAAAAACAATTTATGTTTTCATCTATAAGCATTACAATACTCCAAGAACCTCTTCAAGTATGGTTCATATAACAGAACGAACCATAGAGTTTACTCCAAAAAATTAATGAAAATTATAAGATAAGCATCAGCAGTAACAACATAAGTACATAACATTGAATAAAATCCAGAAACCATATACTAACAAAGCAAGAATAATGGACAAGACAAAGAAATCCAGAAACCATAGAGTTTTATGTCAGCAAGTACAGAAGAAACTATTAGATGTGCTGAGAAAAGTCAAGAAAATGATGAGTAACAATAATCAATTAGAAATTATAGCTCTTCAATATATAAAACATGTATAGTGGCAACTGAAAATCAATGATTAAGGAGATGGATTTTATCCCATATTCATAGAGCAAGTCACACAGTTTTAAGTCATTTGATTGAAATAAAGAACTTGTAAAATCACAAGCCAAGATCAACCTTAAGTAAACTTAATTGATACATAAGTGTAACTGATGAATTGAGTTTGAACTTCACAGCACCATAGCAATGCAGGTGGTCAACAACAAAATAACATAACCAAGATCAATGTTAAGTAGACTAAGTTCAGATATATGTGTAACTAAGCAATTAAGTATCAACTTTACAACATCGTATTAATGCAAGAGGTCAACATCAACTCAAATTAACATAGCATAACAAACCCTGAATAACCAACAACTTTCTTACATAAGAGAGTTGAAAAATCTATAATGCTTATCCAGCAATCCAAATGCAGCCTCATTTTCCAGCATCTTTTGATATGAATATGTAATTAGGAGTTTGTTGGTAAACATATAGTCTGCAACAACCAACAACAACAACTTGTCATGGTGATGTACTACATATTCATATATCTATACATTTTATCACATAAGCTACCCCTAAAAACAAAATTCATCAAATACATTCGGATTTCTGAAAAAGCTAGCTGCAATTATAAAAAATGATTTGAGTTCCTGAAAAATCAAAGTGTAGATACTTATAGTCAATGTAACATCTCACATTTTTCTAAGCAATAGTCAAAAGGTTTATCCAATCTAACAACATAAACTAAACACAATAATGCACTATCAATCACTATCAAATTAGTAACTTTTCAATAGAAGATAACATACTTTGTCAAGAGTTCAGATTTTGAGGATCCACTCCGGTGGCAAGAACAAGTTGAGATATTCAGGATATTTAGACACACGCGAAAGCCGGTCTTGTTCCAAGTGAAAAACACGGTTGCCACGTATCATATTGTCAATACAGAGGACAGATTCATCGATGAAGATTGCACAATTCCCTTTTGGAATACATAGATCTGAAGCAGAAGCAGAAAACGAACATCCACGCCCCAAGAAAAAAATCCTATCCCCGAAATTCCTCAACTTCACCCACTTCTTCTCCTTCTCATCAAAATCCATCAACCTCACCCACTTCTTCTCCTTCTCATCAAGTTCAAAAAAATCAATACTAAGACAATTAGATGACTCATCAATAGCCAATAACAACAACCTACCCTCACTCTCCGCTAGCATTTTATTCCACCCAGGACTACCAGGACCCAACCGTTGAGCTGCTAACTCGACGCTCGAGTCTGGTCCAATTGTAACAGTCTGGCCGGACAGGTGGACCACGTACAACTGACCTTTAAAGACGCAGGTGTCTCCGTAGAGAGATGACATGTTGGAAATCAGTTCCCAATGCTCATTGCGGTCACGGAAAAGCAGCGGCCGATGGGAACAATAACTCAATGTGCCGAGTACGAGAGGGTTTTTCCCATGGCACGTGACAGCAAGGACCGTTTCAGGATGCATGTAGATACCATGTTGATTTTGGTATGTGAAGTCGTCTTTGTCGACGATGAAATCGGTTCCTAAATTAAGAACAGAAAGTTTGTTGAAGTCAAGCACACGAGGATGAACAAGGGTTTGTTCTTGTTGTGGTTGGTGATATTTGATGAGTGGGTGAAAGAGTTTGGTTTTGCCATGTGAGTTTTGGGTAAATCTAATCAACCAAGGACGACAAGGAATTAGGGTTTGATCCTCCTCTAGTTGTGATGGTGGTGGTTTGACGAGGAAGATACTGCGTTTGGAAAGGTGGCAGAATGGAGAGTTGGTGTTGTTGATGGAATCAATGATCTCGTTGTCATTGTAGTTGATGGAATTATCTTCATATTTGAGGAGTGGGAATTGGAAAGGTAGAATGTTATGGTGATTTGGGATGGAGGAAGAACGCCAGTTGGAACAAATGGATCGAAAACGAATGAGATCGATTTCGGTGTCGATTCGTTGCGATATCAGAGTGAGTAGATCCTTTGGAAGTTGAGACCAGTCTGCCTCCTCCGCCATGGAAACTGATGCTCCTAATAATAATATAACAATGATTAGCACAAATTAAGAAGTGCATGTTGGTTTATATGAAATAATGCAAACAAAAAAACATAAAAATTGAAATAAAAAATGAATAATGCAGAGAAAAAAGTGAAAATCGCAAAAATTGCAGAAGCTTAACGATGAGGTGCATATATAATCATCTTCATGATGCAATTGCAACAAACAAAAACATTTCCAAAAATAACAGAATGGTCTATTAAACAGAACTCCAAACAACTGAATCGTAGAGCATCATTTGGAGTTTGACAACTTAATCAACGAAATGGTAAAGCTAGCAAGGAATGAATGTCGGTGCTGTCGCTTGGTTGAAAAAACGAAAGCACCATTGTCCAATAATCAATTATCATAAATAAGCAATTTTTTTTTTGACAAAATAAATAAGCAATTTTTAACAACTTATATTGTTAATAAAACAAAACAAACAAGGCCATGGCAGTAGCAAAACAAAACAAACAAAGCCTACAAATTATTTCGATGCATAAGCATAATGCATTTTACAATTAACAATTCTCAATAGTCCATCCCCTATTCTGAAACCCTAAAAAAAAATCCCAATTCTCAAGCAATTGTAGAATGAAAGAAAATTGAGAAAGTAGAGAATGAATGGACTTACCTAGGTTTGATGATGCTGCCTGAGAGTGAGAGTGGAAGAGAAGAGAGAATCATTGCATTGACTGGCTTTGTTTCTTGTCAGAAGAGTAGAGAAGAAGGTGAAACGCTAGACAAAGAAGAATACAGACGGAGGGAGTAGACATTTTGGTCCTCTAATTTGTACTCATCGGTCAATTTTATCCCTCAATTCTTTGAAATAGTCTATGCGTTCATGAATTTTATAAATGTCAATCAATTTAGTCCATCCGTCAAGTATTGCGTTAACAATGTTGATGTGTCTTGTTAGGCGTTGACGAGGAGTTCCAAGTCAGCTTTCACGTGTACATTAACGAATTTGATCGAAATTTTTTTTTGAATATCCTTTTTTTTACTTTAAAAAAAAAAAACCAATACAAATTGTTTCACTGTCAAATTGATCCCTAGATTATTCATTAAAAATGAAGTTGGTCCATGAATTATGTCACTCACTATCAAATAGATCCACACATTATTTATCTTATCGATCAATTTGTTCCTTGATACTGTCAAATCAATGTTAAAAACTAAGAGTGTGTTTAGATGAGGTAATTGAATTTTTTTAAAAAATTTAAAATTCTAAGCAATTTAAATGCTTCAATTAAATTACTTTCATTTCTCAAATATCATTGTCATCATTTTTAGGCCACTCCTATAAATTTAAATTTTTTAGCGCCAAATTTGAAAATTAAAATTAGGGGTCAATTTGTAAATTTCAAAAAAATTGAGGGGTCAAATTATAATTTTTGAAAAAATTGAGAGGTCAATTTGAAATTTTTGGGAAATTTGAGGATCAAAATGTAAAATTTGAAAAATTATAACAATGAAGAAATTTGAAATTCTTAACTTTTAGGTATCATTTGAAATTCTCTAAATTTAACTTTAACAAAATACTTTATAAATTTCTATCATCGAAATTGAGACACTTTATAGTTAAGGGATCAAATTGAAAACCAAAAATAAGTCAAGGGACCAAATGATGTATTAAGCCTTTTTCAATTAATTGAGATTCAATAGGAACCTTGACTTATTCAAATAAATTGTTCTAGACCTTAATTGTTGTATATAGAAAGATAACCATGTGTTTTATACTTGAAGAAGGACAAATATGGAAGGTGAATCATTTAAAACAGAATAGAGTGTTGAATATAATATATCATTTAAAATTTAGGGTTAATATGTGTTTACCCCCCTGTAATATAGGTCATTTCCGGTTTTCCCCCCTGTAAAATATTTTTTTTGAATTTCATCCTTGAAATTTGAAAATATTTTGGTTTTAGACCTTCATTGAATATTTCACCCCCTGTAATTTGAGCAAATTTAGGTTTACCCCTCTTGTAATTTGAAAAAAAATTGGTTTACCCCCCCCTGTTCATTTGAGCAAATTTCGGTTTACCCCCTGCCATATCTTTGATTTTGTACTTCTCCAAAAGTAGTTTCTTCCTATTTCCTTCTGTCACCTCTCCAAAAGTAGTTTCTTCCTCATCAAACCAACACAAGAACAAGAACGACAAACCCGAATTAATCTTCGTCCTTGGTTGATCAAAACTACCCAAACCTCTAATGGAGTACCCAAACTCTCCCAATTTGAACTTCTCTCTTTTGATTTCCCATTTCACGTGCTCGATTTCAACAAACTCTCCGTCTTCCATTTGGGATGTCATTTCCTTGTCGAAGAAGATTCGAAACCCTCTTCATCTGATTTCATACTACCTGAAGCTGTCGTTGTTCTCACTTGCAATGGGAAGAAACCTCTCGCTCTTACCAAGAAAAAATATTCTCCTCCCTTTATGTTACTTCTCCGTTGCATCGATGAAAAACTTTTCTTGTTCCCAGAAGACTTCTCAAATTATGTTGATTACATCTGCGTGTTTTAACAGAAGATTTACGCGGCTGTTGATGGAACAGGCAAGACAATTACAATTGGACCTGAAGAGAACCAAAATGTTGAGTTAGTAGCTGAACCTTTGGTTGATCATGGGAACATGAGATTCTTAGTGGAGAGCGAGGGCGATCTGCTGTTAGTGGACATTAGTGATCATGATTTAACAGTTGATGTTTTCAGACTTGATGAGAAGGAGAGGAAGTGGGTGAAGATCAAGAATTTAGGAGATAGGGTTTTGTTCATAGGGTTAGAATATTCCTTTTCTGCTTCAGCCTCGGATTTGCGTGTTTCCGAGGGGAATTGTATCATCTTTATCGATGATGTCTTCTTCTACGATGATACGGATATGGAGCATATAATGACTATTTTTTTCATGGGTCAACATGGTCAGCTATGGCCTTTGTCTGATTATCCTGAATATTACAACTTGTTCTGGCCGCCTCCGAAGTGGATCGTCAAAAGCCACAGTCATTAACCAAGTATGTTATCTTGCATTGACAATCGTCATATTGCTTTGTTGTGTGCTTAGTATATATTGTTAGAAAGAGAAATATTGAAATGTTGTTGCATCAAATATCGCTTTTGTAGCAAATATGTTCTTTGTAAATAAGTATCTGCACTTTTAACTTTTCAGAAATCTAAATATGTTTCATGCATTTTGTTGATGAGCTTGATCATTTTACTTTTTTGCAACATTTGCAGACTATGTGTTTAGCAGATAACCCCTAATTACGTATTGAATGAGAAGATGAGCGTTCTGGACTTCTGGTGGATTTTTCAATTCTTATCTTTAAGCAAGTTGTGTTTATTCAAGGTTAGTTATGCTATTTTGATTTGATGTTTTGACCAAATGCATTATTATCATATTATGGTCTATAAAGTCAAAACTTAGTTGATCAGTTACACTTGTATCTCAATTTAGTATACTTTAGGTTGATCTTGATTGGTGACTTTAAAAATTCTGAGGTCTTGTTTTTGGTGCAGGGTGCTTACAGATTTGAATGAAGCATATTTCCTGCAAGGGGTTGGTGATTGACTTTTGACTAGCAAAAGGGTGTTCAGAACTCAGAAGATGCAATGTTTGATTTATATAAAAAAGATTGAAAACATATCTTTATGTACTCTGCTAGAATCTTTATGTGTACGTTGTTATTCAAAATTTGATGATCGAGTTAGAAGTGCATTATTTTAGAAGTATTAAAGCTTATAGACATGCGTAGATTTGTTATGAACTTATGATCCATTAGAGATATCCTTATCAGTTATAATCTGCTATATGTGTCTTTTGGTCTAACAAGAGTAAGCTAGCTAAGGTGTATAGAGTATAGACAGCTTTGCAAACTGAGAATGCTGTGATTTCAGCTTGTTGGGAGTATAGGCAACTTTTGTTATGAACTTTGCATTGGCTTTATCTTTTTCATTTCCTGTTTGCTGATATGCCTAGTCGAGTCTAAAAATATTTTACAAGAAAGGTGGCAAAGTTTTAGGATTTTTCAACCATTGCTGCTTGTAAGCTTATCTCATCTGAGAGTGCAACTCTTACTTTTACTGTCCATGGTTTTAAATTTTCAAGAAAATAAGAATTGATGTCGTGAAACTGTCAAGAAAATCATCTTATTGGCCATTCGGCACTTATTTTGTGTCAAACATCAACAACATCATTTCTTGTTTTCTTAAAAAAACAAATGTATGTACAAATTGTTTGTAATATATAGCATAGCATTCCTCTGCATCCAACAATTACTTATCTATTTAGCCAACATGTAATAATACTCTTCTGCATAAACTCATTCCATAATATACATGAATGCAATCACACCAGTTCAAATTTATAGAATGTGTAGCATCAGAGATAATATCAACAAGTTCACTCCAACTTCATTCCATAATTTATGATGAGAAAGTAAATCATAAAACAACCTAAGAGTGATGACAGTAATAATAAGAAAATAACAGCAGCAATAACAAAAGCCAGAAACCATATATACTAATATAGTAAGAAAAGAAAGAAAATCCATCTTTGTTTTTCATTACCAAGTAGTGAAGAAAATCAAAATATTAGAAATAAAGACTGAGAATCAATAGCCAATTAGAAATTAGAAATTAGAACTATTTTCAATATATCAAACATGAGTAGTATTCGGAATTGAAACAAAATAACAAGTCTTCTTGGAAAAATAAAACTTTTGCCATGTTTCGTGCGTTAACCCAATGGTGTGTCTTGTGTCCTCTTTCTTTCCCACACCCCTGTATAAAGTGGCAAAAGTTTCTGTTAAGAACTAAATGAGAAGATCCAAATCTTAATAAATCATATATATCTAATAGTGAGAATTGCACACCAAGTAATAAGTACATGATTTATGCACAACGAAGAAAACTTCAAAATTTATATAATAAAGGATGAACTATCATAACCTAATCAAAGTAAACGAGAAACAAAGAGGACAGATAAAGTCATTGATAAGTTACTCAGAACTACATTTTTCACAATGTGCTATTTAAAAAGGGAAGCAAGAAACAAGAGTTTGCAACCATAGTTACATATATCATGCCCTCGAATACAAACTATGGAGAAACTAGCATTCCAAACACTAATGTTATTAGACAATAGATGGGTTAATTATGTTCAAAAAATTCTCTCTCTTTTTTTGAATCAGAAAAATTCTCTCTCTCAAATGACATCATGAGGTTGTTGTAAATTTTGACTATATTTCAAAAGTTTCAAATATTTTGTGTTCCATATTTTTAATTGAGAAAGATAGGTGAATTTCTATTTAAGTCTACTTGAATGATTTTCAAGTGACAACGCCTCCACATTGAGGAAAATAAATCACACATAGGTAAATCAAACATCATTGTATTATTTTAATACAATGGATAATCCATAATATGTCACCAATATTTTAAGGTGAATCTCAATATATTTATATCTCATGAGTTTAACGAGTGCCACAAAATATATTCAGGTCTGCTTAAATTAATTTTAAGCGACAACATACCACCTCTATTGCAATCGTTTCATTCATGTATATCATATATGTATCATCATAAATTTCTCAAATTTTGCTGTCAATAATATAATTAAATAATATTTCACAATAAAATAAAAACACTCAAACCATGAAGTAATATATACACACAACAAAACAGATTCTCACAATATGAATATTTTATGCCCAAAACAAATGTATTCCCTTGATGACACTAAGCCAAGATAGCCTACTTTTCAATCATTAGTTCAACATTGGCCACCAAATTAAACCTGCCAATTCTACAATCTGCAAGCGCATGCTTATTATCAATCTAGCTAAGCATAAAAATGATAATAACAACCAATCTTTATTTTCTCTTCCTAGCATCAATTTTCGAAATTATTCTTTCATCAAAATAAGACTATATTCCAAATCAAATAAGACATTAATTCTCAAGAATATGTCCAACCAAAACATGCACATTCAAACTATGAGATTTTAAATTATAAAACTTATCACATGATGCTAGTCATAAATTAACTATATCAAATGGAATCCTCATTTTAAAAGCAAGACACTACAAAAATAAAAAATTCATATATGATATCTCAAGACCTTATAATTCATAATTCAATGATAAAACAAAATTCAATCATATAGTTATATTTTTCAATGTGGGGGTTTGTCGCTTGGAATTTATCTAAGTAGACCTGATGAAGTATATCAAGGAAGTCAGTTTGACACTTATGAAATATTTAGAGTTGATGAACCATTGCATCAAAATAATGCAATGATGTTAATTGGAATTGAAATTCATTGAGAATAAATCTATAAGTAAATTTATCTTATTGATGAACATGTTGTCGTTTAGTAGCCAACGACTTGTATTAGTTTATTGTGTAATTCGAGTTTATTTTTATAAACTTGATGAAATATGAGGTTAATTGACTTAGAGACGTCTTAGTCAATATTTGTGAATTTAGCGGATCCGTATATAAAACCCCTTGGGAAGAAATTTAGGGAAATGAGACTTTGCCACTCGAATACGACAAGTAATGGGAACCCAACCTTTGTGATTGGAGATCCCATGAAGAAGGTTCAATGGGTAAAAACAAGTTACTTGTTAGTTCTGTTAGCACTAAAATAACGTTGTCTCTTTCCTATAGTGTATGATAATGGATGAGATGTGCTAAATAATATAAAATTGATGGGTAAGCTTTAAAAGCTTTTAATGATTACCATAAGCCCTTATGGGTGGTGTATGGTTGCAGCATACACTAGATGGAATCACCTATATGAGTGTCAAGTGGGGCCGCTTGCATGAGACCGTGGCGGGTCTCTAGAGCACTCATGAATACCAGGCACGCGCACGGCCTATTAGCGCACAACCGCGTAACAACAAGAATTGTGGGGGTGTAATGTGATTGTGAGACCTCTTGCATACAACAAGTGTCTTGGGTTCCATAGCTTGCTAAACCAATTCACTGTGTGTTAAGTCTCATTAGTCTAGGACGGGTTCAATAGCTTGCTACACCGTTCCGATGCATTACATCTATGATGTTTACCCAGGAAAACTCTTTTTAACCTTTTAGTTTAACTTTAAAATAAATTGTGGGGGATTGTTGGAATTTTGTTTAATTAATTTATTTTAAAGTTAATTATTATTTTTACTATATATATATATTAATTATTCTTTTGAATAAGTCATAGACGTTTTTCATTCCTATTTTAATGGTTCTATCCGTTCCATGCTTACTAAATAGCTTTTACTCTCTATTACTTTCATTATTTTCGGTTACTAGTGACCACATTCATAGGAACTAGTTTTTCACATGTTTAGACATAATATATACGTGGGTGGGCATCTGTGTGAAGTAGAGAGAATATATATTTAGTTGCTTTGATCTCTACTTTAATTGACTATCTCTAACTGCCAATTTTCCTATAATGAGGTCACGTTCTTTTTACTTTCAATACCAATAACACCAATTTTCTTTTATATGAAAACTCATGCACAACTTACAAAAATCCTCTTTTCTATGAGTCTAATACCATTGAGTTTCTGGGTTACATTTCCTGTGTTTATCAAATTCAAGCTGTTCTGTCACCTCTGACATTCATGTCAGAGAAGAACATGTTGTATCCTGGGAGGATATGCGCTTATGAGGCGGATAAATCCTTAAGGACAGTGACCATGTCACGCCTCATGTTATATAATGGATTACTGTTTGGCAGGTTATCTCCTTCCATGGTTTTGTGTTTGTTTACTTCGATTATGTCGACTGCAAATCACCGCAATTTCAAGAAAGATAAGTTTTCTTAAATCTCTCTTGTTTATTCTCTTTAATATTTAATTGATGTTTTTTTATTTATATGATGATTATTATTTATGGAGAAATTTCATTCCTAATTTTACAACAGAGGTTTGGTAAATAATGGAGTAGTTCATAATATCCCTTCTAAAAATAGAGAAGACTTCAGGAGATGGCCTTTAGTCCATAATAACACAGTTTAAAGATCCTCGATAGAAAGAGGAGTTCATTGCATAACATGTTGTCTCGAAAAGTAAGAATAAAAGAAGATAATCAAACTCATCATCAATGTTACATCTAGTTTAGAAACATCATAATAATAACTTGCCATGGTGATGTACTGCATATATCCATACATACATTACGTAACTAGACTCTCAAGATCATTATTGCTCTCAATTCAAAAGATATATAGTAAGGAACAATTTTAGGTGACACTGATAATATTTGGTTTAAGCTGTCACTAAAGACCAACTTCAACACATATAATTAAACAATTTTTTTAAGTGATTCAAAAACAGGTACAGTGGTTAAATATCAGAGAAAAAGAATTCAGATGACATAGATAAAACCAAGACAAGTGAAAGTTGAAACAAGTTTTAAAAAGAGTTAACTACCTTCTCTTAATACCTTTGGAACAACCACCTCTGACTCCATCTCTGTTACGAACGCAACTCGGCAATCCACTCTGGAGGTGGCCAGAACAACTTGAAATATTCAGGATAATCCGACAAAGGTGAAGCCTGACCTTGATCCAAGTGAAAAACACTCATTTTACATTTCCTGATATTAAGATCGTGGAAGCTATCAGATGTACTATAGATCACACAATTCCCATTGGCAAAACCCAATTCGGAAGCAGAAGCAGAAAACGAACATCCATTCCCCAAAAACAAAACCTTATCTCCTAAATTCGCCAACTTGACCCACTTTTTCTTCTTCTCATCAAGCCTAAACACATCAATCCTAAACACATCAAACCATACAGGAACACAATAATTATTTTCATATTGGGATAGTGTTATATGGAAATACATTTTTTTAGGTGGCAAATAGTGTTATATGGAAATACATAAATGCATAGTATCTCCTTAAAAAAAATAAATGCATAGTATCATGCATGATAAATGGAGGATCGTACGTTTTTAATATTGTATTTTCTTTCATTTTCAAAAAAAAAAAATTGTAGTTTCTTCCTTTCATTTTTTTGTTAATGAAAACTGTGTTTTACTTTCTTAAATACACTTTAATTGCATCATCACTGGTATTATAAGCCAATCATATTTTAACATGTATCATAATTGATTTTGTAAGCCAACTAGATTCGGACATGTGTTGCATTTTCGTCATCATATCATTATGTATTATGATTAGGGGTTCAAACGTAATTTGATAGCATTTTTTCATATATATAGTTGATCTGTCTTACATAACTTTCATCGTACTGATTCCTTTCATATAATCTAACTTTGAAAAATTGGCATGGCACAAAAATTGAATAACATGTCTGAGATCAACCAAAGAGTCATGAAGTATAGTTGTGCGATCTTACAAAACATGACTGGCACCCCTTCTCGGTACTAGACATGGTTCCGAAGAAACTCATTTATCATGTATTTGTTTTTCTAAGTGCGTATATTACTAGACTAGATGAAACTTACTTATTTAGAGTTTGTATATATTTCCTCTTTCATAACCTATATGATTTCACTATAGCTTTGTTGAGAAAGGAAAAAACATCAAATCACGTGTTTATGTCCTTCGTTCATTGGTGTTCAGAATTAATATTCTCATGTTGGATATTTGATTTTGATATATTTTACGTTTGTTGTAGTATTAGATTTTCAAAATCATATATATATATATATATATATATATATATATATATATATATATATATATATATATATATATATATATATATATATATGAAATGCAAATTATATTGTTAAACGTTTCTGTCTATGCATATGTAATTCTCATGTTATTCTTCTACATGACGTAATTTTTTCTACACTTACGGGTCCCAAAATAACTATGTTATATGGTAACATAACATAACCACTAAGCGACGTGAAGGAGGTCTTAGGTTCAATTTCGAAAAACTAACATAATCACTAATCTTTATAATAAAGAAATGACTTGCAAAAAATTTCCATGAACAATCTCAATTCCTATAAAAAAAATAAAAGAACTACATGAACAAAAAAATATGACTTATCAATGATATCTCCTCACTATAAAAATTAAAATTCAAAAAGGTCATTGAAATTATGAGTCTTTCAAAAAGTTTCTCTCTATGTTAAACTATCAAATTGGTCTCTGTGTTTGATAATTTACTATCAACTAAGTCTCTATATTTTAACAATTTTGTTCTGTATATCAACTTGCTATACTGTCAATATGGTTCGCTGTATAATCACTTACAAATTACAATTAAATTAGTCCTTAGCATATTTTTATTTATTTTTTTAACAAAAATTAGTCCTTAGCATATTCTTTGTGGGTTAAAATCCCCACCATTCTATTTCTTACAAGAAATGGAGAGTTCTATTAAAATAATTTTGTGTATAAATCATATAAATGCTAAATAAATGTCACATGTTTTAGAAATATGCATGAACAACAATTAACCCAATCACCAAACTATAATGAACTGAGAGAGATCTGAATATCATTAACTGAACGAATGAAAGACGTTCTCTCATAGTGTAATTTTTTTTAGTAAAATTGTTTAAATAAATCACAAACATTTTTATAAATTATTCAAGAACATGAGAAAATCAAATATTTATAGAAATAGTAATAACGACAACGGAGCATTGAATGATAGTAATAGTATTAGTATGTGCTAGCCTTTTCAATTCATAAGTGTGGTAACATGTCTTTGATTCACTCTTTTTGCTATTAATAATAACATTGCTTATGAAGGTTGAATAAAATGGTAATGAATTGACCACAAGGTTGGGATTCAATTCCCGTGGGAACCTCTTTGGTGTATGATCTATATAACTCGGTAAGCACTCATTGACACATGAGGTCTGTCATGCCTTTGATGAGTTTCCGGAACCTAACTCACATAAAAAATTTTATCATAAAAAATGGGTTTATTTGAAATGTAAATTCTGAAAGTAGTCATTGAAAAGCCTCAAGTTTTTATTCAAAATGAAAGTCTCAATTTTGGCATTTTTAAAATTAAAAAAAAAGTTTATTCAAGAACATGGGAAAAATTATATAATTATATAAATAGTAATAACAACAACATTTTTTAAGTAGGGTTGAATGATTCTCAAAATCAAATTTGAGCAATAACCCAATGATTTTTCGAATTCCAATTTTAATAAATATCTACATAGGTTGTCTTGAAAAAAAAAAGTATGTCATATCTTTTAACAGCATAATTCACATAAATGCTTTTTTTTACAATAAATGTTTTTTAATACAAAAAAACTATTTAATACATTCTGTGATTAATTTTATGAATAAAAATGTATATGGGATAACTCATTAATGATCATTGAACTATAATGATTCTTGAAGTATAACATTTAATGCGTTTATTAAAAAAATAAAAATCTCAATGAATTTCTTTAGTAAAAAAAAATTTAAGTTGAGAGAATTTTGATTTTGTACAAGGTAGGAAAGACCTTAGAGATAAAAGTGAGATCACAAAAACATTTACCTATACCTATAATCTCTAAAGTTGAGAGAATTTTGATTTTGTACAAGGTAGGAAAGACCTTAGAGATAAAAGAGAGATCAAAACCCATAATCTCTAAATCCAAAGTCTATCTTTTTACTACTAGACCCCTTAGAGTTGAGAAATTGCGATGAACTAGAAAATGAATTTTTATTTCAAATTAATCATGATAAATGACCTATTCTTTATACCCGAATAATTTCTCATCTTGATATTTTTATTGAAAAAAGCTATTGGTTTAATTGTTTTTGCTTATTGGGATTGCTCGGTCAAACATATAATAACTAGGAAATAATTTATAATAACTACGAAATAATTCATAATAATTAATTTTTATTTCAATAACTAGAAAATTGCTCTCACTTATATGTTGTTCAACACCTACTTTTGCACTAATTTTAAAACTTTAACTCACACGTAACACATTGTCATATATCCCTTAAGTGTTAGACTCTATGCGTAAGTGATACAGAGACATAGTCAGATAAAGTATGACATAGAGACAATGAGGGAAATATGAAAATTAAATTTTAACATGATATAAATGATAAGAAAAAAAAGTGTGTGGTTTGTCCGTGAGAGTATAGAGAATAAAGTGAGCTGCTGAAATTTTTATGTTTGTTTAAAGCTCTGTTTGGGAGATTGGAAAAGAAATGAGAGGAGGACTTTGATGGGACTAGATTTCAAAAATTTGCTTAAACCCTCGAAACTCCTCCTCCAACACGATTTAGTTTCCCAAAATTATGGAATTTTGTATTATGAAGAAAACTAAACTCCCCAAAGCTCTCTCCTCCCTAAAAGCCCGAGAGAGAGCATAAGAACTTGGCGATTTTTTTTATTATTTTACAAAAAAAAAAATTAAACTAAATGAAAAATGCCACTTCATTTTAAAATGTCTAATAACCATGTATTTTGTCAACTAATCATAACACATGAATTTTCTCACTGTCACATTCAACCAAAGACCAAATGTGTTGGAATTTGAAATAAAATACGTTTAATAAAGAAAATAGCATCGTGTAAAAAAAAATAGCATGAAAAAGAATGACATCCAAAAACTATATTACATGATTAAAAAATGGGACCCAACCACTAATTATCATCATAACATTATGAATTCGAGAGAGGGGTGAATGATACATTGGGTTGGGTCATTATATTAGGCTAAGAGTATCAATTCAAATGAGATTGATATCACATATTCACTTAACATGTCTAATAAGCAAATAGTTTGTTAGATCGGCATAACCATCTATATTTTGTCACAATTAGATCCCACCAAGGATCAAAATTGAAGGAATTTAAAAAAATGGAGGCTAAATAAAACAATAGTATCAAAGTGAATGACATATAAAAACTAAAATTAAAAATAAAACAATTAGGAAAATGATATCCAAAAACAGAAAATAAAAAACAGATCACCATTATATTTGGACTTCCAAGGGGATTAGGTAAAATAAGGAATGTTAACCATGAGTGTATATAGAATAAAACGAGATGATAATAATTTTACGGGTTTTTTTTTTGTTGAAGGATTTGAGGATTTTGAGCTAATTATTTTACCAAAAATTATACTTAATTAAAAAAACATCACATCATATATATTTTCAACTCAACTTAACACATCTATATTTTTCCATCGTCAGGTTCCACTAACGACCAAAGTTAAGGAACTTGAAATAATAGCATGAAAGCGAATGACATCTAATAACTAAAATTTAAGATAAAGAATGAAATAAATTACATCTAAAAACTAATAAAATAGTCCATCATAATTTTGGAACTTTCTAGGGATCATACATTGACGTTGATCACCGTATTAGATTATGAGAAACAACATAACTGAGATTGATATCACGTCTTCACTCTAAACCATAAGACATTAGTTGTATGGGTCATCCCGCATATATGTTGTTCAAATTTTACTCTTACATCTAATATATAACTTTAATTTACACTTGATACATTAACATTTGTTAATCAACTGTGTAACTTTCCACGTCCGTAATTACGTGATATAGTCGAAACGGAGGCACACCATGTTCAGAAAGGTTGGTTGGGGGTGTTTAACGGAGGGAGATTTTTGTTCGTTTCTTTCATAAGAAGAAAGAAACAATATTAGAAGAAAAAACATATATAAAAAGGAATTTGAACATGAAAGAAGATAAGGGGAAAAAATAAGTATTGTTTGTTTGTTTGTTTGTTTGTTTGTGTGTTTGTGAGTATAGGAAATAATAATATGAGTTGCTGGTAATTTTATGAGTTTGTTGAAAAAGTTTGAGATTTTTGTGTAATTATTTTACCAAAAAATAGACTCAATTAAAAAACACATAATTTAAAATGCGTAATAAACATATATTTTGTCAACTTAGCATAACACATCTGCAAATTTCCATTATCACTTGCCACAAAAAAAAAGAATGAATTTAAAATAATAGAGGTTGAATGAACAAATTCATACGAAAGAGAATGACATCCAAAAACTAAATTTAAAGATGAAAAATTAAATTAATGACATCCAAAAAATAAAAAATAAGTTCGTCATAATATTGTGACTTTCGGGGGATCCTACATTGAATTTGATTATCACATCAGACTAAGAGAACCAACACAATTGATTCTGACACCACATGTTCACCCTAAACCTTAAAACTTTACGTATATGGGTCATATCATTTCTATGTTTCTATTACGCATGACAGCAAAACGCGTACCCGCTATTACCCTCCCGAACCAACCCCAATTCAACAGGTTTTCACTACTTTGACAAGGTTTGGGTTTTCTCAAATTTCACAACACGAGTACGGGATGGATAACAGGGATATATGTACCCACCCCAAATGCATACCCAAACCCATCTTGAATATAGAAAACTACTTTATTACTCATTTAGATTTGTCATCTTATAATAATTTCCATTGAAATTTAAGGGAGCAAACAAATTATTCAGTCAAGGAAATGTTAAAGTGAGCATGTTGTTGAAAATGCATTACAACATTGCCTTCGGGGATATAAAAAACTTCTTTTTTTTATAAAAAATGATTCGTTACGAGGATGGGGATGGGGCGTGGATACCCGAACCCGTTGGGGAACGAGATGCGATTCAATTTCTCATTCCTGTTGGGTATGAGTAGGGTAACATGTAAGTATATGGGAGTCGTGGATGGGGACGGGGGAAGGTAAAACCTGTCTCAATCTCACCCCATTGCCAAGCCTACTTTATGCATCCGAGATTAAACCAGACTATGATACCATCATTGAACTTTATGAGGAAGTTAACACTGGCATTGATAAACCTATTGAGCATACAACAACTACACAAATGAGAATGATATTACATTTTCTCCCAATATATTAAGTATGACGAAATTCTGACCCGTGCTTGGCACGGGTGTCGATACTAGTAGGAACGTAAAAATAAGCGGTTAGGTCACATTGTGTAATTTCAAAGAACTTGGTCAAAAGATAAAAAATACAAAACAACCAAAGATTAATCATATCCTAACTTGAACTTATTGCAACCTTTCTTATGAATACAAGTTATCCATTCCTGCTCCATCCATCGTCTTCTTCAGCTCTCATTTCATAGGGTTCTATTTTTATTTTATCGTTACTAAAAAAAGAAACCAAGAACAAGAAGAAGAAAATCAGAATCAGCATCCATATGGCGGCATTGAATATGAAAGCAGACTGGAAAGAACTCCCAAGGGAACTTATCCATTTGATATCGCAACGAATCGACACTGAAATTGATCTCATTCGCTTTCGATCAGTTTGTTCCAATTGGCGTTCTTCATCCATCCCAAACCATCATCTTGACATTTTGCCATTTGAAGTCCCAATCCTCAAATTCCCACTCGACATTGAATCCAACAACAACAACAATGAAGGCATTCCTATTTCCTTCTGGCACCTCTCCAAACGTAGTTTCTTCCTCATCAAACCAGCACAAACCTCAAATGGAGTACCCAAACTATCCCAATTTGAACTTCTCTCTTTTGATTTCCCATTCCACGTGCTCGATTTCAACAAACTCTCCGTCTTCCATTTGGGATGTCAGTTCCTTGTCGAAGAAGATTCGAAACCCTCTTCATCTGATTTCATACTACCTGAAGCTGTCGTTGTTCTCACTTGCAATGGGAAGAAACCTCTCGCTCTTACCAAGAAGAAATATTCTCCTCCCTTTATGTTACTTCTCCGTTGCATCGATGAAAAACTTTTCTTGTTCCCAGAAGACTTCTCAGATTATGTTGATTACATCTGCGTGTTTAAACAGAAGATTTACGCGGCTGTTGATGGAACTGGCAAGACAATTACAATTGGACCTGAAGAGAACCAAAATGTTGAGTTAGTAGCTGAACCTTTGGTTGATCATGGGAACATGAGATTCTTAGTGGAGAGCGAGGACGATCTGCTGTTAGTGGACATTAGTGATCATGGTTTAACAGTTGATGTTTTCAGACTTGATGAGAAGGAGAGGAAGTGGGTGAAGATCAAGAATTTAGGAGATAGGGTTTTGTTCATAGGGTTAGAATATTCCTTTTCTGCTTCAGCCTCGGATTTGTGTGCTTCCGAAAGGAATTGTATAATCTTTATTGATGATGTCTTCTTCTACGATCATACAGATATGGAGCATATAATGACTATTTTTTTCATGGGTCAACATGGTCAGCTTTGGCCTTTGTCTGATTATCCTGAATATTACAACTTGTTCTGGCCGCCTCCGGAGTGGATCGTCAAAAGCCACAGCCATTAACTGAGTATGTTATCTTGCATTGACAACTTTCTAATGTGATCGTCATATTGCTTTGTTGTGTGCTTAGTATATATTGTTAGAAAGAGAAATATTGAAATGTGGTTGCATCAAATATCGCTTTTGTAGCAAATATGTTCTTTGTAAATAAGTATCTGCACTTTTAACTTTTCAGAAATCTAAATATGTTTCATGCATTTTGTTGATGATCTTGATCATTTTACTTTTTTGTAACATTTGCAGACTGTGTTTAGCAGCTAACCCCTAATTACGTATTGAATGAGAAGATGAGCGTTCTGGACTTCTGGTGGATTTTTCAATTCTTATCTTTAAGCAAGTTGTGTTTATTCAAGGTTAGTTATGCTATTTTGATTTGATGTTTTGACCAAATGCATTATTATCATATTATGGTCTATAAAGTCAAAACTTAGTTGATCAGTTACACTTGTATCTCATATTATGATCTTGATTTAGCATTTAATTGTTGAGGGAGCAAACTTTCTAAGACCTGAAAAGAGAAATATGAGTTATGGTTCTTTGACTTTGCAGACTTTATGCATCATTATTGAGCTAGACTCATGTCTTCTTGATTGATAGGTGTTGTCTGTTTAATATTTAAAACACCAAAATTCTTGTTTAATTGTATTTGTAAATTTCAAGCTGATTTGTTTTGTACTTTTGTTTTTAAAATGAAAAAAATGAAAACACATTTCTTTAAATGATATAGAGGTCTTGTTTTTGGTGCAGGGTGCTTGCAGATTTGAATGAAGCATATTTCCTGCAAGGGGTTGGTTTACAACAGGCTAAGAGTGATTGACTTTTGACTAGCTAAGGGGTGTTCACAACTCAGAAGATGCTTAATTAGAAGCAATGTTTGATTTATATAAAAAAGATTGAAAACAGATCTTTATGTACTCTGCTAGTATCTTTGTGTACGTTGTTATTCAAAATTTGATGATCGAGTTAGAAGTGCATTATTTTAGAAGTATTAAAGCTTATAGACATAGATTTGTTATGAACTTATGATCCATTAGAGATATCCTTATCAGTTATAATCTGCTATATGTGTCTTTTGGTCTAACAAGAGTAAGCTAGCTAAGCTGTATAGAGTATAGACAGCTTTGCAAACTGAGAATGCTGTGATTTCAGCTTGTTGGGAGTTGTTTCAGGGGCTGGTTAGAGCATCAGCAGTCCGTCTCCGCTGTTGTGCGTGTGTTCTCCTGTTTGAGGGGATCTTTCGGCATGTTTCAATTGGTTTTTTCTTAGGTTTCAGATCTGCTTTGCAGTCTGTCAGGTGCATCTGTGCTGCAGTTTTTTATGCACAGTTTGGTGTTGTTGTTGGTGTTTGCATTGGCTTTATCTTTTTCATTTCCTGTTTGCTGATATGCCTAGTCGAGTCTAAAAATATTTTACAAGAAAGGTGGCAGAGTTTTAGGATTTTTCAACCATTGCTGCTTGTAAGCTTATCTCATCTGAGAGTGCAACTCTTACTTTTACTGTCCATTGTTTTAAATTTTCAAGAAAATAAGAATTGATGTCTTGAAACTGTTCGTATTTCTTCTGCATATCAACTTAATTTTTAACCCTTTCATTAGAAATCTAAGATCATGCAAATATATAGCTTTACATTTGCAATTAAGATAAACAGTAAGGTTCTAAATTAAGAAGAATGACACTCCTAAATCCTAATAGAAAAAGGGAATATAGGTTTTTGGACACAGTTCATTCATTTGAATTTAGTAGAACTACACTAGTTAATATTGATAAGTGAAGACTTCAATTTCAGTATAGTTTGAATTACTAATGACAGCATAGGTTATGTATAGTGGGAGTGCATGTTTCTACCTTTCTTATAGTTTGAAAAATCTCTGTCTTTATTATTTCTTAATATTGCATTTCTTGTAAAAATAATGCAGACGATTGTGCCCATAGACATTAAAGAACTTTTCTGTTTTTGTTTTCTTGTATGGTCAATCGGGAAGATTTGGATGGTCCTGTTATACACATGAATGATGTCAGCGCTATTAGTTAAGTCCGTATAGACCTTTTGGAACTTACACATTTTATACAATTTTTAATAATGTTTCAAATTCTGTTTATCATATTTAGATTATATTTTATTTTAATGTATTAAATAATAGTCATTTTTCAGCATATTAGAATTTCCCCTTTATCTCCTAGCCTTTCATGTTTTGTGAATCTTTTCTTTTAACTGCTATTCCATGGGAAGTTCTTTGTCACTTCATGGTTTCAGTGTTTGCCATCATTTCCAACTTCTGCTTATCTCCCCCGGTTTCAGTGTTCAACTACCTAAAAAAATAAAGTTTGGCATAAATTTTATAGTCACGTAAAATAGTTGTAGGTTAAAAAAAGTTGAAAATTCTAACTTCGCTCTATCTAAAATCAAAGTTACGTAGGTAAAACCAAATGATTTGTTTGACGAATTCAACTTCGTCACTAAATCCGTAGATGTATACAAGTATGGACGACAAAAAAATTGTATGTATAGATACTTGATGCAATAACTACAACAAATTTACTTTTACCTAGATAAAAAACCTTTACGAAAATCATTCCTTTTTGTCGTATGCTTTGACAATAACGATATAGCCGCTCTTATCTGATCCGGTCTAGAAAATTTCATTGAGTGGAAAACTTCTTGGACAAATATAGTAGGGTTAATATGTCTTTACCCCCTGTAATTTAGGCGAGTTCCGGTTTACCCTCTGTAAAAAAAGAAGTTTAGATTCCAACCTTGTAATTTAAAGATTCTTTCGTTTTAGACCCTGAGGCCATCTGACTGTGCAAACATGATGATGTGACACGCTGAGTCATCATTTTTGGATGATGTGGCGCGCTGATTGTATAATTAATTTTGTTTTAATTTTTTTTATTTATATTAATTCAAAAATAAAAAAACTAAAAATTAATTTTAAAAATATAAAAAAATTCAGATTATTATTTTCAAAATTGAAAAAATCAGAAAAAAAAATCTAATTTTTTTAAAAAAATTTAAAAAATCAGAAACAAATTCAGAGTCTTTTTTCAAAAAAAATCATATTTTTTTTGAAAATTTAATTCCAGAATTTTAATAAAATCTTTTTCGAAATTAAAATATTAGAAAAAAATTATTTTGGAACTTAATGTATTACGAAATTTTCGAAAATAATTAGAAAATATAATTCAAAAAAGTTCAAATTTTCTTTCGAAATTAAAAAGTTTGATTTTCATTTTTATACAAAAAATAAAAATTTTAGAAAATACATTTTGTGGTAAAAAAGATTCCTGATTTTTTTTCTTACTTTTACAATTTTTTTATTTTCTTGAACTTTTTTTTAATTTCAAATTTGTTTTTCTAATTTTTTTATTTTAAAAAAAAATTCCAGAATTTTAATTTTTTTTAGAAAATTCGGTTTTTTTCGAAAATATATTGTTTTTTTACTATTTTTTTACTTTCAAAAATTAATTTTCAGAATTTTTAAATTATTTTTATTTTTAAATTGATATAACTTCATTTATATTACTTTTTTCATTTTTTATTTTTAAAAAAATAGGCAAGATGCCACGTGTGCCCTTAAAAAAAATAAAAAAACAATATGTTGTCTCCATTCTTTTGAGTTTTGTCAATGCGACTACTAAATCCTTACGCTATATAAGACACTTAAATGTCAACATTTTCAAAAACTACCAAGAATTAAATAAAATTCTACATCATAATAATACAACATACTTAGGGAGAATGGTGTGTTAGGCTTACTTAATTGTGTTAAATAAAACTAGAAATTACCTTCTATCGTTTTACATGTATATATTGTTTTCTATTGTCGCAAGCAAATGACATGTTAATGAAATGGAAAGAGGTTGGTTTGTGTTTTGGAGAACTATGATGAGAGGTGTTGTCGATATTCAGGTGCAAACTAGAACACAACACCAGTTAACCGTCATTGGTTCATTTGACTAACAACACTTAATTATCATTGGAAGTGGATATTTTGGTAGTTTCTGGGTGGTAAAGAGCAATTTTTGAAGTTAGACAAATAAAACAAAAACTTCTTTAGGGAGAAGAGAAGTAGAAAAAAGTTAGACAAAAGAAAAAGGGAGAAGAGAAGTAGAAAAAAGTTAGACAAAAGAAAAAAATGAAAAAATTCTCATAAACAGAGACTAAACTCAAATACATATAATTTTAAATTATTAGATGGGATTATTATAAAATATGCTCATAATTGTTTGTTCAAAAAAAATATGCTCATAATTATCATTAAATGTTTTGAAAGATCATTTTTATTGGTAAATGTCTTGAATGATATGAAGTCAAATTGGTATAGACAACCAATATAGTGTAACATAAGTCGTAGATATTCTTTGACTGGAGGTCAGTTTCTACGAAAATATTTAACACGATTGTTGTAACGCCCATACTAAACTTATCTAAAATATTTAGAATGTGCGTTAAATTTAGTACTGGATACATTAAAATTACAATAATAAAAATTTTCAACTGAATAAATATATACATCACTGCAGGATTGTACATTTGCTATCTGAATACATGTCTGGAACCGTAATAAATAATCTGAACTAGTACGACACGAGCATGTGAAAATATATCTTTCAGCCTCCTGTATTGTCTCCTTGCCACGTACAACCTGCTGATCTGAAATAAAATTTAAAGGGATTGGGGTGAGACGGGATGTCTCAGTGAGTTCCACCTATCCTAGGCTGTAGGCAATCTCAGGGAACCTAGGATCGCCATCTGTCTCTAAACTCAACCCATTTTGGGTTTGAGCGATCGGGGGGATAACTAGGATCGCTGTTTGAAATACTGATACTAATACTAAAATCATAATCTTAATCATAATCATATTCATAATGTATGTCATATTATGCTAGAATGTTAGCGTTGAACAAACAATATTATCTGAATTGATTTTACGGAATAAACCCAGGTGGAGTAACCCCGGAATTTATTCCACTGCTAATCGGTAATAATTCCAACTGACGGGGATACCGGACTCCTCTGATTATCGTGGGGTCATCCTCATGGATAGTGCCCGTTCCAACTGGCGGGAACCTTTTGTATCCTAACTGGCGAGGATAGCAAAAGCCACGGTCTAAACATATTTTCTGATAACTGAAATAACCTTCAACTCCACTACTAACGGGGGGTTAGAGAGGAATAACTTAACTTAATTAATTTCTTATAATAACAACATTCTGAAACTGATAATAAAGCCGTTGTAATTCCATCTTTATTCTAAAATTAATTATGATACTAACCTATTCAGGTTCTAGGCATATCGTTGTCATATGCCATTCCTAAAAGATAATAAGATTTTCTCATATCCTGATAAACTAAATTCGACTAATTAAGTCGAACTTCCATAACTAGGATTCTTTACTTCCATTGATTGGAAATCTACCCATGAATTGCTTACATGACATGCTCGTTCTAAATACATCTCTTATGTCAATGTGCAATAATTATGTAATGACACCTAAGTTGGAGGATTGCTAAATATTCTTTGTCACATAGTAAGACCATCTACAATGGTTAAACAACATTTTTTGTTTAAACATCCACTTTTTCACTTCCCAACACTCCACATCATTTTCTCTCTCTTCCACCTAAACATTAAACAAACATTCACAAATAACCCTCTCCAATGGTTAAACAACATTAAACAATCTACCCCACCAACACTCTACCCCACCACTTTTTTAATTCATATTCTTATTTAATTTTATTATTCAATTTTATATTTTTATATTTTTAATTACATAAAAATAAAAATATCAATTATAATTAAATTAAAATAATATACACTTAACGATTATAATTAAACAAAATTTATTTAAATATTTTTTTATTTTCTTAATTTGAAATGCAATACAAGAAACTAAGCACGCGGCACACAAATAACTTAAAATGCTAAACAATAAACTAAGCACACAACACACAAATAACGTAATTAGTACGATACAAATTATCTTCAATTCCTAAACATTCCAAACTTTGCCCATATGTGCTTTACTAGATCTGCTTGCAATTGATGATGAACATTTGAATCACGCAACTCGGATCTAGCACGCACATGATTTGCAAAAGCTGGTAACACCTCGGTCGAGTATGGTGGTGGTTGCGGTGTACTAGATCCACTTTCCTATTCAAATAAGACTAATATAGTGAAAAACTTGGTTTTTTTTTTCTGTGTCCAAATCAAATGAACCTAGTCTCTATTTATAGAGAAAAAAAAATCATGAATTTTGGTATTTTTATATTTTTTTTTTGAATTAATTTTGGACGAAATAATTGAGGTGAAAGTATTGAAATGATAAGAATCCGGACAGCCAATAAAACAGAGACACGTGTCCCTATCTATCCAGAAAATCTGTTTCTCTCTCTTCCTCCTGCAGCCGCACGCGCTTCTGTTCCCGCGTGTGCTGCACGCGCCAGTTTCGGCGAATCCGGCAGCGCCACGTGGCATTCTGCTGTCAGATTAAACTTGTTTATTCCTTTCATCAAGTTTTGGTCCACGCAAGCAACCTAAACAACCATTGGAGTGCTTTTGTTTGTTTAATTTGTCTTTCAACAAAGAATAAACAACCATTGCACTTGGTCTAAGAAAATATGCATTAATGTCAATTTGAACATATTTATGTTACTATTCATGTTGGAGTATCTTAAAACATTTCTGGTTACATAATTGAATGAAAATGAGTGTTTGAAATTCTAACCGAACAATGACTATATTTATGCGTGATAAACTTTCTTGTAAAATTATTTAAGAAAATGTAACCATTTCTAATAACCAAGGCAAGTGTTAAATTCCAATATTTTTCTCAATCATTTACACAAGTAAATTCATCATTGGCCTTGTTTAAACAATTTCCTCCAACATCAACACTATCATAAACATATTCATAACATAAAAAAGAATTTAGAGTAAACTAGTAACCAAACATGTGACAATTCAATTTTCCAAATTATATGTATATCAAACTTCCATTCAAATTCTATCCTCCAACTTTAGGACTAAAGTAGTATTGCACAATAACATAAGAAATTTTAGAACAAAATAATGGGAATCTAGCATTGATACGATTATGCCAACATATTCTAATAATTCATAATCACATATTAGCCTTCTAATGAAATAATTTACTACCCAAAGGTGGGTTTACTAACTAAAGGAACTCACCTCTAAATCGAACATTATGCTGAGCTTGGGCTTACACGAAGTCCACTTCAATATCCACTTCGGAACCTGTACACTAGGCGAGGCTTCATGCTCGCTTCGGCGAGCTATCGCAAAAGAACCCAAATTCTGCACAAAATCTGCATCTGGTCCCTTACTTCAAAGTTGTCTTTAGACCTCAATACTTGACCAAAATTCATGAAACTGGTGCCAAAACGACGGAAATTTCGTTAGCTAACCATAGCAACAAGAACCACCTGATTCGGAGTTACAGAGAGAATGTTATTACCATTTTAGTGGAGCTCTGTCCCAAAACCCGTAACAAAATTCCAGCAGGATTTTACCAACTTCAATTGCATTTTCCAAATTTGTTTCTATTCCGAATCATACGAAATTTGTGTCCAAACTGTAGGGAATTGAATGAGGAATCCAAAAATCCAATTATGAATCGATTATGGGTTACACAACAGTATGTACAAGCCAGCGAAAACCATACGAATTTCGTCTCAAAATCATGAATTCAAGTGTAATCACTTATATCAGCAATTACCTTTCTAAATTCTTCAACAACAATTCATCAAAGTTACTAAATCACTTTTCCATAATCATTTTGTTAATTTCCAAACTATGATTCCAATCCATTCTCCAAAATTTCAAACTTACTAACAACTCACCTTAAGTGTGCTTCCTTAGCCCCTTATGTATCAACCAAGTCACTAGCCATGCCCATGATCACCCTCAACATAATTAGCATCCCTATAGCATAAAATTAAACAATTTAAACAAAAGTGACATAGAAGGTAGTGATAGGTGGTTAGAACACCACAAGGAATGTAGAAGGGAGTGGACTTGATGCTTACCTTATGTTCATTCATTCATGGGTATCTCCTATAATCAAGCTTACAAGTGATTTCCAATGGATTTGGAGACAAACTTGGAGGATTGAAAATAAAAGGAAAGGGGGCTGCTAGCTACAAAGACAGGGAGGAATGAGTTTTGAAGCTTGTTTGATGCAATACACACCTCTAGGAACCCTTAGGCATGGCTTTGCTAATGATTATTGGAAGATTGAATGAATTTTGGATGATTAGGGTGAGGAGAAGAGAAGGTCGGTTTGGTTTAGTGAGAGGGAGGAGAAAATTTTGTGAAAATTTTGTAGAGAGAGAAGTGTTGTGTTTGTGTGAAGATTTTTGTGTGGCTTTCTAATATAAAAATGGAAAAAGATTCATAGACCACTCTTTTCTATACACCCCTTTGTACCACTGCTGATGTGGCAGGGGTAGTTTGGTAATTTCACACGCTAGGGATAGTTTGGTAGTTTTCACAATCTCTTCCTCTTCTCTGTTCACAGTTCTCTCTCCATCTCAATCCCACTCTTCCATCTCTCTCCCTCAACCGGGCAGCTCTCTCTCTCTCTCTCTCTCTCTCTCTCTCTCTCTCTCTCTCTCTCCCTCAACCAACACACGATCTCCACTCACCGCCATGTCTCCTTCCGTGATCTCCTCCCACTGCTCTGTCTCCTTTCATCTACCGTCAAGTCACTGTAACCGTCGGCACACACTCATCGTCGCGTTAAAGTCTCAATCGCAACCTTGCTCCCTCACTGAAATCGTTGGAAATCTCCGTCACAATCCAATCGAAAATTGAATCTCCCTGTTGAAGGTGATGTTTATATCAAATTATTCATTACAATTTGTGATAAGGCTTTGTATTTTTGGTTTAGGGTTCTGCGTTGAATTTTTGTTTCTAAAATTTAAATTTGTTTTGAAATTAGTTGTAAAACCTGGTAAAGACTGACATTTTCTTTGAAATTAGTTTGCCCATTTTGAAATTGCTTTTCAAAATAATTGTTTAAAGTAATTAGAAATCCATGGTGAAAAAATGAATCATAAAAATGACTCATATAAGTGTATTATCTAGGCTTTTGTAGTTTGTGCTTGTTGTTTATTACAGGATAACTAAAATCCATCTATTCAACTTTATATTGAAATCAATGGCTATCATGCAAGTCTCTACCGAAAGTACATGCTTTGAGTTTCTATGGAAATTTCCGCCAGCAATTGAAATGTGTGATGTTAGTAATCTAGAATTTATCATCTGCTTGACTTTAATAAGATGCTTTGGCTTGTTGCATAAATGTTTGACTTTAAAAATTGCTGATTGAAATACTTGTATGTTTGATAAAAACTGGCCATTTGTTCATTGGATATTTTTGTTGTATTAGTGTGGAACAAACCCAAGACAGAGCACAAGCCTTGCCATTGCATATCAATTTTATTACACAATAATAGAAACTCATCTTGCGTGATGTTCTGATATTTATGTAATGGATAGAGGCATTGAGTGGTGGAATTGGTTGGAAGAGTGAAAGTCCATCTTTTTGTGTGTAAAACTTATAGTGTATTAGTGTATTGATTTGGGACAGATAAAGAACATGGACTGAGACTGCCTGAAGATCCATTTTATGAGCAGATGGCTGCTGAGTTTTCCAAGTACCAAATCTCAGTGAATGTCTATGCATTCAGTGATAAGTACACTGACATAGCCTCCTTAGGTGTTTTATTTTCCTTCAATTTCTATGTATTTTATTTTCCTTCAATTTCTATGTATTTCGTTATGCCATTCTATTTTTAAACCTGTTACTCTTGATTAGAATCTGGAAGATTTCTGATTGATATATTTGATGATTCTTCAGTTGTGGCAATGTTTTATGATGACTTGATGACATGAGTTTATGGGCTTCAACTATGATTTGATTATAAACTAATACTCTAACTCATGGATCTATTTGACTATGAACTGGTCTGTATGCTCAAAAAGAATTCACAAGTTACGTGTTGATTGTTGTAGTTATATCTGTAAACAATCAATGTATCCCCGTGTCCCGATGTAATTCTGTTAGCATTTGTGGTCTTCTAAGAATATAGTCTTGCGTGCTGATGATCTTATACTTGAAGTAAATTATATTTTTTTTCCTGTCTGTGTAGGAACTCTGGCAAAGTACACTGTTAGTCAAGTGTATTACTATCCAGCTTTCCAATCAGCTATTCATGGGGAGAAATTGAGTCATGAATTAAGGAGACTGCATGGGAAGCATGGATCATATGCATTGCAGGGATACTTAGTAACTAGTTATCTATGTTGGATTGATGGAGTTTTTCGGTGATTAATGATGATCTAGCTGTCTACAAGGCCAAATAAATTTGCAAAGCATGGATCACAAATGGAATAACACCTATGTTTTCCCTGAGCATGAAGATTTAATTTCTTGTAGATAATATGCATTGCTACAATTAATTTGAAATGTTGTTAGGTGTTTCTATAGAATTGGTTTATGCAAGGTAGAGGTTGAAGTAGCTTTGCAAACAATGATGTTAGTTTAAGTACTTGTCTTGTGGTATATTAGCATTACATGTGTACTAGAGGTTACTTCTATATGGTGTATTAGCATAAATAACTTCTTTTACAATCTGCGAGTTTATCATGCCTAAAGACGGACAAGTTCTAATTTCTGAAAAAATAGTGGTCACGCACGTTAAAAAATATGGTCACACAAACCATATATTTGGCTAGTTTATCTTTCCCAGGTATAAATAATCTTCTTTTAGGAGAATCGAACACATAATCTAATTTGGTCACTGAACTAAAAGCCTTTCCAACCATAAATAACTTCTTTTACAATCTGTGAGTTTATCACGCCTAAAGACGGGCAAGTTCTAATTTTTGAAAAAATAGTGGTCACGCACCTTAAAAAATGTGGTCACACAGACCATATATTTGGCTAGTTTATCCTTTCCATGTATAAATAATCTTGTTTTAGGCGAATCGAACACATAAAAGTCTTTCCAACCATAAATAACTTCTTTTACAATTTGCGAGTTTATCACGCCTAAAGACGGACAAGTTCTAATTTCTGAAAAAATAGTGGTCATGCACCTTAAAAATTGTGGTCATACAAACCATATATTTGGCTAGTTTATCTTTCCCAGGTATAAATAATCTTGTTTTAGGCAAATTGAACACATAAATAGGAATGAATGGTACCTTATTGAAGGAATTACTGCATAGGTGGGATGCAAGTAGCTTAGGATTTAGAGTAGGCGTTAGGACTGTAGCCTTTAAACATCTAGACCTTTGTTTGGCTCTAGGTTTACGTATTGTAGGAGAATCGTTACCTGAATCGATTGATAGGGATAGTCATGTTAGAACATTGTTATGACTATCTCCATCTATTGTAAAGACTATATAATTGTTCTACCTTGGTTTTTATATTTCCTCATCCATCCATTTATACCATTTCAACTATCCATCTATATAATTGTTTAACTATCCACGCATTTGTAAAAACGTGGTCATACAGACCATATATTTGGCTAGTTTTTCTTTCATAGATATAAATAATCCCATTTTAGGCGAATTGAACACAAAATCTCATTTGATCACTGCACTAAAAGCCTTCCCCGCCATAAATAACATCCTACACAATCTGCGAGTTTATCACGCCTAAAGACGGACAAGTTCTAATTTATGAAAAAATAGTGGTCACGCATTTGTAAAAATAGTGGTCACACATTTGTAAAAATATGGTCATACAGACCATATATTTGGCTAGTTTTTCTTTCTCGGGTATACATAATCCCATTTTAGGCGAATCGAACACAAAATCTCATTTGATCACTGCACTAAAAGCCTTTCCCACCATAAATAACATCCTACACAATCTGCGAGTTTATCACGCCTAAAGACGGACAAGTTCTAATTTATGAAAAAATAATGGTCACACATTTGTAAAAATGTGGTCATACATACCATATATTTGGCTAGTTTATCTTTCCCAGGTGTAAATAATCCCGTTTTAGGCGAATCGAACACATAATAGAACTTGATCACTGCACTAAAAGCCTTTTCAAACTCAGGTTTGGTAACATTTCACCAAATCCTGTCAAAGATGGGTATTAGTTGCACTTTGACTCATGCTAAAGATATACATGCTAAGATTTCACCTGTCAATAAAGACACAAACATTTTTTATACTAAAAGAACAAAACATAACAAAAAACCTCCCAAAAAAATATATTACATAACAGGCACAGTGACTCATTAAACTGTAGGATAGTTCAACAATGTTAGTAACTAACAACATATGGTGTTTTCATTAATATTATAGGTGCGACATGGTCCTACTAAATAAAAAATAGCATCAAAAAAATTCTACATTACAATCATATCAAAACACTACACTAATTTAAATCTTCTTCTTTATGCGTCCATCCTTCACCCACAGTGAAAGTAGAACCCCACTTTTTACACGGTTTCTTGGCTTGTACTTAATCCTAGTCAACAGATTTGATGCATGATGTGCTTCATCATATGATACATTTGCCACCTCCCTTTCAATAACTCTCTCAATCTCATCCATGGAGACGTCCTCCTCGACACCTTCATCGTTGAAGACACCTTCATCCACATAACTTGATTGTGCACTACCGTATAACAACCCCCCCCCCCCCCCCCCCCCCTCCCCTCCTATCATCACATCTTTCTACCAATTCTTCAAGCAAATTTTTGAATATTTTTAATTTCTTAGGCAAACTCAATAACCATTTAAATGGTGTTTTCTGAATTTGAGACCTTTGAAGTTCGGTAAGCTTCTCGTTGACTTTAGTAATATATTTCGACTTACATTCATGCCTGAGACGTAACTGTAATAAACAAAAATTCCAAAGGCGACATATAAGGAAAGGCATTAACAAAAACACAAAACACTAATGAAATCAAACAAACTAATTGACATTCATCACATACACATACCATTTTGTCGGCTAGACAATGCTAGAATTACCACGAGAACAAATGCAATTGCTATTAGTGGTTGAGAAAACTACAACAGATGCAATTGTTATTGTCAATTAAGTGAATTTTTACTGTAAAAAGAAAATAAAATATATAAAGGCGTGTCATCTTCAAGTTTGAGTGACTATCTAAATGAATTATATAAGTTTACTAATCTGCAAACATCTAATTAAAGCAATTACAGTGCATTGCATGAAACTTAAAAGTTGATCACAATTGGTATTTTAGTGATAGATTTGCTTAAAATTATATAGTCCTAAAATGATAATTCTAGGTAACCAATTAACTGAAGCATATAACCATAATTTTACAAAGGCGTAACCACATTTATTCAGGCGTAATCGCATTGTTCATTGTTTTGGTTATCTAATTTTTACATGATAGGTTGGCTTAAAATGATATAGTTTTCATAGCATAATTTGTAATATACAAATAATTAAAACATATAACCTTAGCATTAGGGATGCCAACATTGACCTTAGCATTTCCAACATTTCCTTAGATCAATTTTGTTCTTTCACAAATTTGAAATTGACAAAACCACAAGAATAAACGTAATCACTTACAATCAGAAACAAATATTGAACAAGCTCAATTTGAATTAACATTGAACATTGAACACATGCAATCACATGGAATTGAAAAACACAGGCAGAAACACAAATATAAACCCTAATAACCTTATGTATGGAATATGAATCAGGAGTTAGCGCTGAAGAAGGTGACATAACTTACAAGAATCGAAAACGGAGAATTGGAGAAGAACAAAGAGTTTGAAGGCCGTCGAGAGCGAGAGCGAACGAGACTTGAGACAAAGAGAGATAGAGAGTCACGAGCATCAATAACCCCTTTTCTCACCCTACTGAATTGATTGAAGAAGGTAAAGTGATTGAAGGCGAAATTCTTCTCGCCGGCGAAAAACTGGAACAGGGGAGAGAGAGAGAGACACTGGACTGAATGAACAAGAGGAAAGAAGCACATTTTTTTTTTGGTATGATATGGATTAGGCAAAAAAAAAAATTTATTGTTAAATATGCCAACTAAGAGTGGTATGGGGTGTTTGTCCACGTAAGGTGGTCGACGTATCAGAACTCTATAAAAATAGACTTGGCCACCAAAATGTCTATATTGGCCTTGGTTCTAAAGGTTTATGGATAAAAATTATCTCATTGATAATTTGGAAGAATAACTGACATATAGAAATGACAGTGTTATTAAGCGGGATATTATAGTTGTGCACGGAGGATATCTTTTGTTACAAAAGAATATTGATTTCAACAGATCACTAAACAAAAAGATATTATAAAAGCATCCATACATAAAAAGATACTTATTTTTTACTTATTTTTAATCTATGTATGTAAATTGAATGTATAAGGGGAAAACCCCACCACTAAACATACGTAGATCTTGAAATAGTTTTATTGAACTTATAAGATAATTTTGGAATACATAATAACCTTTATTTTATTTATTTTTTATTTTACAAACAAGTGCATTGATTCTGATAACAGGTGGGTTCACCTTCACAAAATTGATAACATTCACTAGGATACCTACAACACCCACATTTTTTTGACAAATTTTTTAATTGCTTTGTGAACAACACCTACAATCCATCACTCCCTCTACTGATTTCAAGCATACATCTGCATACACAAACAATAGATGAATATAAGAACAAAGATTTATGCAATGTACAAAAATAAAATATGAATGATAAAATGATTGAAGTAAAAAATCATGTATAGATTTATAGAAATTTCACTCATTTGTTTTAGACCTGATGTAAAGATGAGGAAAGCCAACAATAACACCAAATGAAGAGTTGAGTTCCTTGTGGTGTCCATTTTGTTCATAAAATATATATTCTTCAATGGTTTATATAGGCAAAGCTGAGAGCATCTGAACAATTTTTTAATCATAAATTGATAGGATAATTAAAATAATAAGCACTCACTCACGTGTTGACTCACCTAGTTCTAGAAGCAAAGATGACTCACCTTGATCTAGAATGATCTAATATAGGGAGTAATATTGAGTATGCTAGGATGCACTTGTCTTATTGTGGGTGTGCATTTACCTATATAAGCATTGTATGACCTTATAATGAAGAAATGAAGAATTTCAGTCTTATCTTTGGTTTCTTAGATAGGCGTAGTTAGAGTAAATTAATATAAATAAATTAGTTCAGATTTTATTTATAATATTTTTAAACATGTATCCAGTCATATTTTTTTCTAGATTGTATGATTTGTCATAAGTAATTACTTTTGAAAATAGGTATTTAATTTTTTTAAGACAATTATATCTAGCCATATACTACTTTTATTTTATTTCAGATCAAAAGAATATTTATATATAAGAGTCATTTTCAAAATTCTCAGATATAAAAAATATTTTTTGCAATAAATTTTATTAAAAATATATATTATTTTTTCCTAATTATTCTTTTTTTCCTAGACAAGGCAAAAGTGAGGAAAACATCAAAGAGAAACTTAGACATCCCGACTAGGTCGGCACCCTCAAGAAAATCATATCCTTTACCACACACACACACACACACACACACACACACACAAGATTGGGCGTAAAACCAAACCTAAATAATTCCAAAAAATGGAAAAAGAAATAAACAAAGACTAAGGGAAGCAATAATTAGGTAAAGTTAAAGGGTTCTGAAAAAAGTCTTCCCTAAATAAATATGGAAAGAGAATCCCTCCAAACATGTAGCCTGAATAGAGAGTCCTTTGTTAGAATGTTTATCCGCACATAAGTTACCGGAGGCAAAATGATTGTAAGATTCATATCATCTTTAATACAATTCACTTGATCCAAATCATTTTCCTTTCTTTTTCGTCTCTTAGCAAGCCCATATACATATTTTTCTCCGTCTTTGGTACCTAATTACTAGCATAACCCGCCAAAAGCTTATGTTCTTGCTTTGATCACCGTCTTCTTGGTCTCTTTCTTAGTTCTCTTAAAATTCTATCAAGTTTCAGCATCTTTAAAACATTCTCTTTTGATTCTCACATTACTTTGAACACTTTCGTTCCACCACTAAGATTATTTACCCCTAGGTCTAAAACCTCTTGATTCTCCCGAAGTCCAATCCCATGTTCCATATTGTCCCATATATCATCTGCACTTCCTTATAGGTGCCAAAAACTCCTTATAAAAGATCTTGTCTTGGAAAGATATTTGTTTTTCCGACTTTAAATGCCACCACTTGATCCATGGAGCCACACTGTGGCTTATTCTCTTCCCTCTCCAATAAACTTTTACTTCCATAACCAATACTTTATGTTGGATAGTCAAGCTCTCTCCATGTATAACTTTACAGTTCAAGCAAATCTTTCTGTCTGATTTCTTAATAAGAAAGAAATCTATCCAAGAACATGTCGCACCACACTTGTATGTGTTAAAATGCTCATCTCTTTTCCTAAAGCACCTATTTGCAATAGTAAGATCAAAAGCATACATAAATTCTAGGTTGGATTTACCCTCCACATTTATCTCTCCAAAGCCATACCCCCATGCAATCCCTCAAAATTACTTGAACTACTCCCTACATGCCCATTTAGACCCCCCCCCCCCCCCCCTCTCTAGAAAGATATTTCTCCTAATGGTATATCCTGAATTAAGCCTTCTAAATCCTCCCAAAACTTTACTTTAATATGTTATTCAAACCTTACCTGAGGTTTATAGGCCCTAATAACATTATAATGTCTTGTTCCACTACAAATTTTAGGGCTATGATTTGATCTTCTATCCATTTTACATCCATAATATCTTTCTTCCACTCTTTATCCATAATAATGTTTACCCCATTTTTCGATCTAACATTTTCAGCGTACCAAAACTTAAAACATGAACTATCTAATTCTTTTGTCTTCTCACCTAGACACCCACCCACTTGGTTTCTTGCAGGCACATAAATTAATCTTTCTCCTAGTGATAGAGCCAAACCGCAAGTGCACGGCCTATCGAAGTAATAGTAGTAAGTAGAGTATCGTTCCGCTAGGGAGTTGTTCAACTTAATTAACTTTTAATGAATGATTAGAGGAGAGAAAGTTGATAAGAAAGAGTTTGATTGCTGAAGGTAAAAACAATAATAATAAAGGCCTTAGGATCATTGGTTCATCTTAATAACTAATCCTTCACTTAGACAAAACCTAAACATCTAATTTCATGATTTACACACTAATTTCTAAAGACCGGTTTCCCTTAGCCCCTCACCTTTCCGATGAAAGTCCGGTGAGAGTTTACTTCTAGCAACCAAGCCTATTTCGCTGACATGATTACTAGAAGATGCATAGAGGATTGAAACTACTCTTTGTCTCAATAATTGCAAAGACTATTTCACTGTTTTGCAATTATTGTCTAGATTCACTTGTTCCAACATCAAGACTCCGCTCTCGCTTTATGAATTGATGTTTGGGATGATGGATTAACGATTATCAAACCCTCCGCTTTCGCTTCCACAGTTTGATAATTGTTAATCCACGTTAAGACGGTGAATCTAGATTAGAAATTAGGGTTACATAGAAATTAGGGTTTAGACATGTTTTGTTTAGGATTGAGTCATTAGACTCCCCAATAATCCTAAGACTAAGAAGTCTACTCACTCATGTTCATCGTAGACATGGAGGAAGAAGAGAGAAATACGGTAAAATAAATTGCAAAGAAAGTAAAAGGGAAAATAAAGACTTTTATTAAAAATAGCAATTGAAATAAACAAAGTAAAGCATGATTGTTTATGGTGGAGAGCTACTCTATTTATAGCTTTACATTCGACTTAGAAACTAAGCAACTAAAAGGATAAAACGGTAAAGCTGCAACAGGGTAACTTGGGCTTGAAGAAAAGCAGCAAAACAGGTCCTGGGATCGCGCACGGCCGTGCCACATGTTGGCACGGGCCGTGCCAAGCTTCTGGTAAGGGGAAATGTATTTTTGCCCCGTATCTTCGTATTCTTGCGCTGTATTTTGCTCCAGTCCTCTTTCTTTTGCTCCAAGGCACCTTCCACCATATATTTATTCCTAAAATAAAATAAAAGACAATTTGAAGTAAAATATTCTAAACTAAAATAAAATGCAATAAAATAAAATCAAATCTAAAATAAAACTAAACTAAATAAGGCAATAAATAATACTATCTATGACTCATCACCTAGTCGCAGTGTCCACTATTTCTATAGATTTTCTTATAAGAGTGTCTATATTTCAAGTTCCAAAACGAATAAATATATGCAGGGAGCGGATGTTCGAACCCTAAACACCCCACGTATTCACCTTAAAGGTAAATTTCTATTACCACTAGACTATTTGACGGAAAAAAACTTATTGACGACCCATGTCTGTCTTTCTATGAGTTTATAAAATAACTTTTATGGTAACTAATGAATTGTTTCTTTTTTCATTTTTAAAAATGAAAAAAAAGGACAATCATTTTATTAATAAATATACATAATTATTTAAAAGAAATTTGGAAAAAAAGTTGTGAATAAATCAGAGCAAACTAAATAAATAAGGCCCCAATTAACGCATCAAATAACCATTTATAATCCTAATTAGTAAAAAGGTGTAGTAAATATTTTGATATTATTGTCTTTATCAACATGAAATGAACAGTCCTGTATTTTTGGATTACAATGAAAAAAATTAATTAAAAAATTTTTGATGACAGGAAAATAATAAGTTATCATAAAAATTATTTTAATACTGTAAGTATATAAAAAATTAAATTAAAATAGAAATACTACGAAGATCCTTTTATAGAATTGGCCTCTAAGGCATAGAAAAAAATTATCGAAGGAAGTTCAGTTATATAATATCAGGTCATGACCACTAACTTTTATATGTTTTCAAATATATTTTCCTTAACATTTGCGATTATTTTATTCGCTAATTTATACATTCAATTCACTTATCATATTTCTAATTATCGAATAATATAGTAATTAGTTTATTGCACTTGTCTTTCTCGACACGAAATGAATAATTTCAAAGCTGAGTAGGATACAGATATTCTTACCAAAATTTTCATTAATATTTTTAAAGCATATACTATATATGAATACGTACTGATCCACAGTTATCGCTCCCAATTCAGCAATCATAATTAGGCATGGCAATGGGGCGGGGTGGGGACGGGTTTTACCTTCCCCGTCCCCATACCCGATTTGAATATACTTACCCGTTACCCTACCCATACCCAACGGGGATGATAAATTGAATCTCATCCCCGTCCCCGACGGGTTCGGGTATCCCCGCCCCATCCCCGTCCCCGCATTGAATAATTTTTTTTAACCAAAAATAGAAGTTTTTATCATCCCCAAGAACAACGTTGTAATACATTATCCAACAATACGCTCACTTTAACATTTGTTAGGCGGATTGATTTAGTTGATCCTTTAAATATCAATGGTAGTTTTTTTTATTAAATGACAATTATCAAACAAAATAACATGACATATCATCATAAAGTAATTTTTTTTTTACATTTGGGACGGGTTTGGGTATGGGTTCGGGGTGGGTACCTATATACCCGTTACCCGTCCCATACCCGTGTTTTGAAATCGGGGAAAACCCATACCCATAACCAAACCCAGTCAAAACGGGGAAATCCCGTCAAATTGAGTTTGGTTCGGGTGGGTAACCGCGGGCATGGATTTTGTTGCCATGCGTAATCATAATCCTAATTGGGAAATAACTTAGTGAATATATACTATATATAATTGTCTTTCTCAACATAAAATACAATAGAATGTATATACAAGACAATATATTAAGACCCAAATCATTGATTGAATATAACATTCACAAGGACATATTTTATGTTACTAAGAATAAAACATCTTTTTAAGATGAATCATCATTGTAGAAAACCAAATTTAAACTACAAATTTGAGACATTTTTTCTTCCAATTATAGGTCCAAAGCTACTGTTAGGCCAATCTTCTTCTTTTGTATTTTTGAATATATCTTGTATAGTAGAAGATATATTCAAAGGTAAAAAAAAGAAGTAGTTCTAGTGCGTGATAGCCAAATTCATTTACTATGTTATCCTCTTGTCTGAGCAATCATTGATCAATGAGATAGCAGAATTTCACCATTTGAAATGAGAGAACATCCTGCAACTAAACTTATTGAAATTTACATCCAAGAACCGGTCAGCTCGTTAGTTGGTTTGGTTTTGATTCTACCTTAGTATTATTGAACCAGATGGAACCGTAGTCGCATGCTTCATCTCGTTCTTATTATTTAATTTTTTTAATTTTTTTTGGTGTATGGTTAGTCATGGTTCGATTGAATCATGACTAATTGCATCACAAAATAAAATAATGATTTAATTGTTTTTGTCATTATAATTAGGAGATTTTATCTTATAAATCAAGTACTGCAATAAAATAATGAGATTGAGGAAAGAAGAACAAGGATCAATGGAGCAAACTTGTATTATTCATTCATTTTTTTATTTTTTTTGCACGTATAACAGGGCAATACAAGACACTGGAAAATAAAGAAATACAAGACATTGAATTATTGAATTGGATTTAAACCAAGAAATAAATACAAGATTGGGGTCCTATGAGACATCAGCACAAACAACAAACCTTACGCTCCGACACTAATAATGAATTAAAAAATAAAAATAATGAAAGTAATCACATGTGTCGGTGCCCGGTGTCGGACACCGACACATGTCAGACACCAGACACATTCAATCGGAAGTGTCAGTGCTACGCAGCTTATATCTATCTAATTTTGAAGAGCAGGATAATCATGTGATGGAGCAGCTGGTTGAGAATGATTTAGGACATCATACAGAACAAGCAAGTTGAAAACTCCATGTTGTCTCAGCCAAGCAGTCAGTACTTCTCCAGAGACACCAATCTTCCCAAATTATTCTCATAAATTCTGAAGGGTGACCCCATGCCATTTAGGAGTGCTTCAACAGCCTTTTTCAAAGTTCCATCTCCCAGCACTTTACTGTGTTTGCCCCAACCAGTTAAAATGCTGCATAACAAATAAAATGAAATTGTGATTAACAATTTAATCATCTTATTAATCAAATTAAATGAAAAAATATAAAATTCATAGGTTGTAAAGATCCATACTTCACAAACTTAGGTAGTTGAATGCCTTGAAAAAGAGAACTATGCAGACTGAGCAACCATGAATGAACCATTGCACAAGCAGCACCACAAACTTTAGGGAAAAAGTAGTTCTCTTCCTCATCAATCCAGGCAATGGGTTGTTGTAAACCTGTTTTTAAATACACATGATACATATGCAAAAAATCTAGCAAAACTTTTTGACCATCTAACTCTACCTCTACAACTGCCTTCTTAATTTTGAAATCCTTCTTAACCAAGTCAACAACATCCTCCAGAAAATCCAACCATTCACCGTTCTTGTAGAACAGTAAACGTTTGAGCATCCCACTTTTCTTATAGTTCAAATAATACTTTATCAATGACTTGGAAATACCAGGATCAGAGGAATTTGGTTTATGTACATCTCCAGCCGACCTCATTTGTTTAACAACTTCACTTGTTGGTGCCGAAACTCCAGTTAGATGTTGAACACATTGAGTGGCTCTCTTTTGTTTTTTATTGAATGCAACTCCATCCAATGATTTTGAGGGTTTTTCTTCCATTTTTATCTATTAGATGACTATCTATATACTCACGCTCAAATATACAAGCTCCGGTGCAACAATCAACTAAAACTCTAGACCTTGAGCAACAAGAATATTTGGCAGTCCCTGTATATTTCAAACATTTAAGAATATTGAAATAGTAGAAATGACCATGTGCTCATCATATTAATATAATGTTGATACAATAATAAAGATATAAAGTTAGTCAATAAGAGCATTCCCTTGAGGGCAAACCAAGTAATTTGCAAAAAAAAGTATAACATTAAAGCATAGTTTGAAGGTTGCTATAGCATCATAATGTTGAATGTACTAGAAATTCACATGTATGCCAAATGTGGACATATTTATGTAATATAGTTCTACATAAGACAATCCAAGTAAACTCATAGTCATAAAGTATATTGTAGCGGCCTTTGATGGCATCGAGATTCCAACAAAACAAATATATTTCTACAAATCTTCCTTAGGTCCCTAAAAAGCCTTCAAAATAAGCACTTCATAAATTTTCTTAAAACTGATAAAGCTTGATCCATTTCTCACTCACTCATAAAAAGAGTTGTGCAAAAAAAGTTTCAAACTTGCCCATATATGAGTATAACCTAAAGCAACCTCTGCGTAAAACTAGTATGGATTCTCCTGAAATCCATCATCATTTTCACCATCTGGCATCCATGAAAGGATTAGGCATAAAAACCAAATTGATATTTACTAAATGGTGAAGCTAAATAATAAAAACCATAACTAAAACATGATGAAAATAGAAAAAAAAATATTAAACATATTAAACAAATTATGCTAAATTGACAATAGTAACAAAAAAATGATGCATGCTCAACACAGGAGAAATTGCACATGCTCTCCTTGTAGGCAGATATGCTTATGGTAAACAAATTTAACAATATAAAAGATCATAACTTTTTAAAAATAAAAATAAAAATAGTACTTGACTTAATCAAAATTCAAAACCAACAAGGTCTTGCATGCACCATTCCCCAATTCCAACTAAAGTGATTGTATCAATATTTTTCTCAAATTTAAATAAATAATTAAATATATTCACACCCCTCTTCGAATTTTTTTTAAGAAAAACTTTAAAGTATGAATGCATCATTAAAAATTAGTGATATCCCAACTATGTTGGCACCCAAGTAATCCAACAATCATCTATAACACCCGAAGAAGAAAAAAAATATTCAAAACTATCTGTGAGTTTCGATATCACTTCAACAACAAAATCATCCTTAAAAAAGTGATGAAAAACAAAAACTCAAATCAAACATAAAGAATAAAAAAACTTAAATCCACTTAAACTAACTCATCAATTACACGTTCAATCAAACAAAACAAACAAAAGCAATCTAAATTGAAATTATTCAAACTCAAAATAGAAAAACAATTCATATAAATAATAAATAAAAAAAATTAAGCAAAAACAAAAAGCATTGAAATTATACCTGAATGCAGACATATACAACAGTAGAAAACCAAACAATTTCAAAAGTAGTTTGTTCTAACTTTGAAATTGTGCATCTAATTAGGGGGAGTTAGGGGTCCTTTTTATACTAATTCTAACCCAAAAAGATAAACTCAAAATTAACCCCTTAGGCGAATTGAGAATGTCATAAACACTCCCGAAAATTTAAACATTAAAGATGCAATTTTTCCTTCTATGGAAAGGATATGCAAATGGAAAACAGTTTTTGCTGAGTAAGCAAATAGTCATTGTTCATTGTATTAGTTCTCTTTTTCAACAATTCACAAATCTGTCTGATCCTTCTAGAAAACAAATCAACCTATTTATAATGTGATTTTCAAAAGTTTGTTAAATCATAAAAAATGTTCTTTTAATATGAAATTCAAGTATGAATATTTTTTTAAAAATTCGGAATTCTTTCTTTAAAATAAATTAATTGTTATGGTAGTAGATATTTAGTAATATTGAAGGTGACATCGACAATTATCGTGCTAACGATTTTATTATACTACTTGTTTTGACTATGTATACTTGCTCACATTTTTTTATTAAAATGGTTTAAATTAGTTTTACACTAACATCCATTAAAACATATTTTCAAATACTTATAAAATTTACTACCATAAAAATTTGTCATTATTTTAAAGTAACATGCATCTGAAAATTTAACAAAAAACCATACATGAATTTATGAAAGAAATAAAAATAATTCATCACTTAACAAACAATTCAAATATCAAATTAAAAATAGGAAAAAGTGTATTCTATAAAGATAAAAGAGATATGAAAATTGGGGAATAGAAAACTAATACTCCCTCTATTCTTAAATACACGTTGTTGTTTGATCATGTGCATTGTTCACATGATATATTTTGACCATACTTTATTTACTAATATATACAGACAAATGTTAATATATAAGATATTGTTTGATTTGTCTCAAGTTTTAAGCCACTTATTTGGATGGATGTGATTTATTAAGAGTAAAAGAATCATTTTCGTGCGATATTGTTGGTTGCTCGATATTTGCAGAGAAAATAAGAAAATATTCAAGGGAACTATCGTGTGTTTATTGTGTATCATGTCTTTGTATTGATCGATTAGACGATCTCAATTGAGAAAGAATAAAAGAATCATTTTTTGAGCATATTTTTCGGTTTACTATGATTTTCTATAGGTAAATAAAACAGTTATATTTTTAAAATATAAAAAAATATAAATTTTTATGATAGATAATTAAAGATATTAATGGTCTAAGTTGTTAATAATATATATGAGCACCTGGCAAGGTCTGGAATCTGTAAGACATCCCAACTTCGTTGGAGTGTCTTCCATTCCTTTTCTATTGTCAGTGTGCCCTTGCCTTATAAAACAAAATGGTCTAAGTTGTTCATTGGCATGTGAAAAGTGGTTGACTCCGACACGTATTTAGGAACGGAAGGAGTACAATCAATTATAATTTTTAGAACATTATAAATGTTTTACTTTATTATAATTACTTCTAAAGTTACATATACGGTTGACTGCGATTTGCTAATGGTGTATCATTTTTTACACTAACGTTTTATATATAAAACAAAATTAAAGACTTCATTACACTTTTGGTCCCATATTTTCACTAATAGTTAATCTTTTTGAATAGACTCTCTCTCTCTCTCTCTCTCTCTCTCTCTCTCTCTCTCACACACACACACACACACACACACCACATATTTTAAAACCACGCAGTTTTTGTCCCTTTCTCATACTTGTTGACTAAAAAATGGTGATGTAACATATTTTAAATAATGTGTCATATGACTTAATGATGTGGGATGATTAATAACCGTAGAATTACCATAAAACCGCTTCAAAACTTCAACTTAAATTTGATATTTGTTTTTTTTTTACAGAATTAAATTTGATATTTATTGAGAGTACATAAGAGGAATACAATATTTTAACATAATATTATTTGGTTTCTAGACAATTGATCATGTTGAGAATATAATAGAGGAACTAAAATATTAATTGCTCTATTATATTTGAGTCTAATCTATGGTTTGATGATAACAAACTTTTGTTCAAAATATAAACTTATGATATTTGTTGTGTTATTGATTATTAATAAAACATGTTTGAACTTATGCTAGAAAGAATATGACTAGTATTATCAAGTAAGTAACAATATAATAAAATAGTTTAGCATTGTTTAGATGGAAATCATACATTTTTCATCTTTATCAAAGTTCTTGATGTGCCACCCAATTAGCAATATATAGCAAGCCCAACATTATACATTTGATGCATCATAATGGACAATCATATTGTTTGTGAATATTGAGCATAGCCCAATGCTTGTTTCAATGAACCATGTATGTTACATCCATATAGACTGAACATATCATTATGTAACTTAATCAATTCAATTATTTCACCATATTAAACTTTTTCAGAATCTTCTAAAGCATTAAAAATCATTCAAAATACAAGAGTACCTAAAAAGATATATTAATCAAACACTTTTCATATTACATCCATACGGAATTTCCAGTACTTTATTTAATATTCGTATTTCAAATAATTCATTCTTACATACTTATATTTGTTGTGTAGCAAGTGTGAGTTAGAAGTCCCACATTTCTTATAAAAGTGAAGGTTGAGCACTTTATACGTGAGAGAATCTTTAAACAAAATACTTTAAGGTTTAGGGTTAAAGTGTGGTGTCCAACTCACTTGTGTGGTTGCTATATTCCTAATATGGGTGATCCACCGAACTCCCCTCATGACCGAACAATGGCATCAAAGTTGAGGTTTGACAATGGGTACCAGTATCAAAGACGGTACAAGTGTAATTGTTTTTGGATAAAATTGCTTTTTGTTGAGGGATGGGCATGATGAACTGGTGGACTCACACTTGACCTGGGAGATTGTTGTATGGAATGTATGAGTTAGATGTTCCATATTCCTTAGAAAGTTAGAGATTTATGACTTTTTAAGTGAGAGGACCCATAAACTCAATTCCTTAAGGTTTTGAGTTGAAGTGTGGTGTCCAATTAACTTATGTGGTTTCTCTGAACCCAATCAGAGTGATCCCCCGAGATCCACTCGTGACCCAACAATATCTTATCATTAATAAGTGATTATGTTATCAAAATATGCAAACATATTTGATATATATATATATATATATATATATATATATATATATATATATATATATATATATAGGTAGGATCCGTTGACACCAGGTGTAAGTTGAAAGACTTACACCAAATCTTATCCGTTAAAATTAATAAATGGTGTGGTCCAAAATATGGGAGCAAAAGATCTAAGATTTGACAATGGAGAGAATCAATTCTCTAAAAAAAAAAAATACAATTTGCATATGATCACACAAGATCACCGTTATGTCAACGAGAAAAATCAAATCAGTCTTGAAACATTAGATCAGGTAACCGAAATATTGATTTTAAACAATTTGGTTAGTATATTTAGAGATAACAATGTCGTAATTGAATTTCAACTAAAACTTTATCTTAGGGCATGGGATCCTAAATTGGGTTTTTTTTTTTGTTACCTGGGTACAACCAAATGAACAACCAAGCGAGAAAAGTAAAATAGAAAACCAAACATTCATGATTTCTCTGATTGACGAATGTTATTTTTTATTTTTATCGGCACTGTTAATTTACCAAATTGCTAGGTTGTATGTTGATGGTGTGTTAGGAGTTCCAAGGATTTATTTCATCAGAATGAAAAGGGAGGAGATCATGTGCTTCTCTTCTATTTTCTTTTCTAGTTTAAACCTATGGAATGTTGTAAGCCATTGGATTACTTAGATTTAATGGCTAAGATTTGGTGTAAGTCTTTTGACTTACACCTAGTGTCAATGGATCCTGACTCATATATATATATATATATATATATATATATATAAAGTTTTAGTAAACTAATGTAAATATGATATTATTTGAAAACTCATTACATGTCTTATCTTCAAACAAGATTTAGATATTATAATGTATTCATTATGACATCTTAATTAGCATATGGTTAAGCTTTTGAATCAACTTATAATATGTCAATCTTTCTCAATTTAAAGAAGAATCATTTTTGTCCACACGCAACAAAATATCAAACATTACATCATCATAAAATATAACTTGATTCACAAATTATTCTTAAAGAAAAACATAAATTGTAACATCTTAATGTTCCAAAAACAAAAATTATTTTGAAAGTAGTCGTCGTAGTGAGATTAATATATTGATAACTTATGTATCAACACATCTTAAGTAAGCATGTACAATTTCATGATCATTGGGGTGCATCAATATACGTGCAAGAGAAAAAAAAAATTAGTATATTAATTGCAATAAAAATCTCTTTGCGTTACAATTTTCAAGAAGAAATTTTTTCTACTCTAGAAATATTTCTTTGGTTTCACGCTCTAGCACTCGATAATAAACTAAGTTGCATAAACCAATAGAAAAACGTGTAATTAGAAATTTAAAACACTGATTTAAAATATATATGAATAAAGTGTCTCATACCTAATTTCTTACTGTTGTCATACTCCTAGAGTTGTGGTGTTAAAAAAATTGAAAATGGTGTAATTGTGTGATGCATCGAGATCTTAGACCCGAATGGCTGGTTTTCCTACTTTTGAAATATTTCTTTGCTTTAACACTATAGAACTCAACAACAAATTCAATTTCATAAACTAATAAAAAAACTAAAATTGGCAATTTAAAACATACTTGAAATATAGATGAAGAAATGATTTCATACCTAATTTCTTATCGTCGCCAATCTCATATGGTTTTGGTGTTATGAAATTGCAAATGTTGTAGTTGTGTGATACAACGACATCTCAGATTTCAAAGGTTAATTTTCCTCCTCTAGGAATATTTCTTTGCTTTCAAGCTTGATAAATCACCAACAACATCAATTTCATAAACCAATTGAAAAACATGCAATCGGCGATTTAAAACACTGATTTGGAATATAAATGAAGAAATTATCTGATACCTAATATAATACCATCGCCGCGCTACTAGGATTTTTATGTTAAGAAATTGCAAATGGTTTATGTTCTGGACCGGTCGAAAACACCCAAGGCCCATTTACTTAGGCCCAATACAATCCAAGCCCAAATACCGCATTTGGCAACATTACTCGCAATACAACCCTTCCCCGCGAGGTGCGTGCACGAAGCAATTGAGACCAGTTCAAACGAACTGCAACGTCTCTTTGCATGTTCCCGTGAATCTCTCTCCGGTGGTTACACTTCCCACGATTTCGTAACCGCCGGACACACATATGCCATTACAACGGCACTGCAGCCACCCATCTCTATATATAAGGGACTCCTAGCAGTCCCCAAGGTAGAATCTACTCTCCCTTTAAACCCTCATTCTCTGATCTCTACTGACTTGAGTGTCAGAGTGCCTGGAGGTACACCCCCCGCCGTTCCAAGAAGCATTCTTGACGTATTCGGCCACCATTCAAACCACCGCATTCAAAGCGCCGGAAGTCACATCTGATCAGGTACGACCAGTGGCGCCGTCTGTGGGAACATAAGCTCTCCCCGTTTTTAAAACTACTAAAAACCAAAGCTTTGCAAAAAAAAACTACCATGACTGCCAACGGTGCCAACTCACGGGTACGAAGTGAAGTTCGTGTCCTTCAACAGGACGGAATGACATCTTCAACTTATCCTGTGGGTACACCTCCAGAGGATGCCAAATACTCCCTCATCAGGATATCCCTCTCGAAGATAGGCCTCTGCAAGGTCCCCTACGACCTACAGAAAAGACCGAGAACACTACGCTGACAGATGCCCTTGTCAGAACCGATGCTTGATGGATCTGGAGCAAGCACGCTAGCTAGTCTAAACCAAACAGACTCCTTCCCCAACACGTAGCAGAAGAGGAAGGAGCCCTCGCCGCTCATGCTCCAGACCCCTTTGGCACTCAGTTAGCGTCAGATCTCCAAGCCACACTAGGAGGTCAACAAAAAGAAGATCTCACAGATGATCTCCTCCAAGGAGATCCCCACCAAGACGCAGCAGACGCTCTTGGTCCCCCTCTAGTTCCGAGGACAACCGTGATGCTCAGAATGACCGTAATGCATACAATCCATTCACACGGCGCATCCGAGAAGCTCCCATCCCCCGCGGACTAGAGAAGCCTCCTTAGATTTATTCATACGACGGAACAATGGATCCAGATGAGCACATTGAGAACATCGAGGTTGTTCTAACCTATCGATCGGTGCAGGGCGCCGTTAAATGCAAACTCTTCCTCACTATGCTGAGACGAGGAGCCATCACGTGGTTCAAGAACTTACGGAGAAAATCCATTGACTCATGGAGCGACCTCTGTGACGAGTTCACAACCCACTTTACTGCTTCAAGGACACAACCAAAGACGGAGGTGTCCCTTGAAGCTATTGTCCAAGGAAAGAGCGAACGTCTTCGAGATTACATCGAAAGGTTCAATAAATAGGTCGTGCAAGTACGGGGTGCCGATGAAACAATGAAACGGTACCTCATTGCCAAAGGTCTGCGCGAAGGCACGGACGTCAAGAAAGATGTCCGCCTGGATCGCTCAAGGGCTCTCAACGAGTTACTAGCGATCTTAAAGATCTACATAAGGTACGAAGAGGTGTTGTACGCGGACAACCACAACAAATCCAGGAAGGAGGAACCAGCTGCTGAATCCTCCAAAAAACCCTTCCACGAGAAAAAGAAGGAAGGCAAAGAAACTCTTGAAAGCAATGGACCTATTGGTTGCTCCACCGAGTACTCGCCCTTGGCCATGTCCAGGGAGAAGATCTTTTGTCGAGATCGCTGTAGCCGATCTGAAGGAAGCTGGCGTTAAGCCACCAAAGGCTCCTTCACAGGAAAAGAAGGGGGTCGACAAAACCAAATACTGTCAATTCCACAAGTGCCACGGGCACGTTCCTGATGACTGTATCCATCTGAAGGATGCTATTGAACTCCTCATCCAACGGGGGAGGCTCAAGCAGTTCGTCAAGAACCCAGAGTTGGAGAAAAATACCATTGAGCTCATCACCGATGGTAGCGAAGCGGACAAGGTAGTCGCCATGTATGTGGAACATCTGGGCAATTTTACTGACAACGTGGAAGTCGTCCCTTACTCATGCACATGGGAGCAGTTCCCCACCTCCAACGTCATCACGGGAGGAACGATGAACATCTCCATGGGAAACATGAAGAGAAAGTTCGAAGAGCTCATGAGCGACAACCTGCGGATCCCCTCCAATTCCAACGTAAGAGGAAGACCACCGTTGGTGTTCTAAGATTCCGAACTTCCTGGTGGGCCCTCAAATTCAGCCATTACATTGCTCGTTCAAGAATCAATGGCCAACACCGACGTCCACCGAGTCCTGATAGACACGGGGTCCTCGTGCAACATCATGTTCACCAGGCTGTTCAAGATTCTCTAACTAACGGAGAAAAACCTTTCTCCATATGTTGGAAACGAACTCTATGGTTTCAACGGCTCCTCCACTCAACCTTGGGGCTACGTAGAGCCGTTGGTCACCTTCAGCGAAAAAGTGGCCAAAAAGACAATAAAGACCCTATTCTTGGTGATCGACTGCCCATCTCTCTATAGTTGCATTATAGGGAGAACTGGGCTTGCCTAGCTGGGCGCCGCATGTTCAACCTCTCATCTGATGTTGAAATACCATGCAAAGGATGGCATCATCGCCTCCCTTTTTAGGCACCAAATGAACAGGACTTACCCAAGAGCTATCAGAGATAGGGTAAATCATACCTGCATCCAGCAACTTTAAAACTTCTTTCTTCACCACTTCCTTCATTGTCGGGTTTAGTCTTCTTTGAGGTTGAACCACAGGTTTGTATTCAGCCTCCATGTGTATTTTATGAATACAATAAGCTGGACTAATACCCTTCAAATCAGATATGTTCCATCTCAAAGCTCCTTGGTTGCTTCTTAACACCCTCATTAGTTTCTCTTCTTCTAAAGGTGTCAATGTACTACTGATGATTGCTGGTTTTGAAAAATCCTTGCTTAGAAAGACATACTTCAAGTGAGAAGGGAGTTCTTTTAATTATGGATTTTTCTCTTTTTCACTACTCAAAGTTTGTGACCCCCCATACTTTTCACCAAGGATGTCTTCAATTTTTGGAGGTTGTATCTGCTGCTCGTTTGACTCAAGTTGCTTAATACATTCCTTTACCTCAACATTTTCAACGTTTTCACCACTCTCTATAGAATTAACACTTATCTTCTCCATAGATTGTGATGGTTGAGGCTCACGGGACTTATCTTCAACTATTTCCTCAATAACATCAATCCGGTAACACTTAGGATTTTCATCTTGATGCTTTATGGCTTCGAAGATATTAAACACCACTTGCTCATTGTGGAATCTCAACATAAGCTGGCCCATTTCAACATCAATGAAAGAATGGCCTGTTGCAAGGAAGGGTCTTCCTAGAATGAGTGGCATGTCTTCATCTTCAGCCATATCTAAGATCACAAAAATCAGCAGGAAATACTAGCTCATTAACTTTAACGAGCACATCTTCAAGCACACCAAAAGGGTAAGATATTGACCGATCAACTAGAGTGAGGGTCATTTTTGTTGGCTTTGGCTCACCACATCCAGGCTTCTTCATCATTGAAAGAGGCATCAAGTTGATATTTTCCAATAAATCACATAAAGCTCTACCAATGTCTACCAGTCCAATGGAGCAAGGGATAGTAAAAGCACCAGGATCTTTTAGCTTTGGTGGGAGTTTCTCATGGAGAATAGCAATACAATTCTCGGAAAGAGCAATGTTCTCATCATCTTTTGGCTTTCTTCTACCCGTTAATAAGTCTTTCATGAACTTAGCATAAATAGGCCTTTGATCAAGAGCTTCACCGAAAGGAATATTCACCTGAAGTTGTGAGAAAAGTTGCATGAACTTCTTGAATTGGCCTTCCTCCTTCTTTTTCTTCTTGGCTAAATGAGGGTAGGGAAGCTTCACATATGATGGAACATCTTGTGGTTTATCTCCATCATTCAATATCTAGCTCCTAGACTTCCTCAAGATTGAGTCTTCATCTATTAATTTCTCACTTTTTTCTCCATCTATTTTTTTCTTCCCTTCATTTTCAACTACTCCCTGATCATTCTCATTTTCAACTACACCATGTTCAATTTCTTTTTCAACTACATCCTCAACATTCTTTTCGCCTTCACCATCTTTTTCTACCTCCACTACTACTTCATCAACTTTCTTTGGAACTTTTGGAACTAAAGGTGTCAAAACCTTTTTGCTTCTTAATTCAATAGTATTGCAAGACTCATTTTTAGGGTTCTCTTTATTGTTTCCTGAGAATCCCCCGTTGTTTTGTTTAGCCAACTGCTTAGCTAATTGTCCCAGTTGAGTTTCAAGCATCTTTCTCGAGTCTTCATTGTTCTTTCTTTCAGCCTGTTAACTCTTCTTCATCTCTTCAAAGTTTTCTTGAGTCATCTTCATGAAGTTAATCATAGTTTCCTCAAGAGTTGAAGGCTTTCTTTGTTGCTGTTGTTGAGGATTTGGCATTGGAGGGTTCAAGGTGTTGTTATTTGATTAGCTTAAGTTGGGATGCTTGTTGAAGCCTGGATTATAGTATTGATTCTGCCTTTGATAGCTCCCCATGTAGTTGGCTTCCTCACTTGATCCTTCGGGTACACATTCTCCGTTAGCATGTCCTTCTCCACACAAATCACATTTGACTGCAGCCACTTGATGTTGCTTGTTAGCCATAGTTAAACCGTGAAACTCCTTAGTTAGAGTCTCCAATTGCTTGTTCATGGCTGCTTGGTTAGCTAATATTGCAGTTTGATCACTCACCCCAAAAATTCCCCTTTCTTCTTGTCAACATCAGCACGATATTCATTTTCGGCCATGCTTTCAATTAGAGCTTGGACTTCATGATCAGTTTTGGATTTCAGACTTCCACCAGCAGAGGCATCAAGGAACATCCTATTGTTATGTGTTAAACCCTCAGTAAAGATTTGGAGGTATTGCTTGTCGGTGAATTCATGGTTAGGACATCTCTTAAGAAGCAAGTTGAATCGCTCCCAAGCATCATATAGTGACTCACTCTCCCCTTGCCTAAAGTTTGAGATCTCTTGTTTCTTGTCAAGATATTTTGCCATAGGAAAGTATTTCTCTAGGAATTTTAGCTCCAGTTCATCCCATGTTTGAATTGTTCCAGTTGGCAAAGATAGCAACCAATCCTTGGCTCTTCCGGTTAAGGTGAATGGAGGTACACAAACTCGCATGTTTCAGCAAAGTGACTCAGGTGTTCATGAGGACTCATAATGTCGGTCCCGTCAAACTGTTTCTCCTTCAACCTGTTCTGAACAGATGTCTTGATATCAAAAGCCACAGGATTAGCAGGTTGAAAAGTATGAGTTAGGCGATCACGGTGAGTAGCTAAACCATAGTCTCCCAACTTCAGTCTTGGTGGTACAGGTTCTCCCATAAAGATGGATTTAGGAGAAGAGATTGTTTCATATTTAGTAGGTGTCGGCTCTGGTATCGGTACTCGTGCACTCGGTGGAACTGATTGAGACAACCTTAGCAACCGGACAGCTTTTCGAAGTGCTCTAGCAGTCCTTTCTATTTTCGGATCATACTCTAAGTCGTCAGAGCTTATTTTACCTCGCATAAACAGCAAAATACCTTAGTAGCACTGCACGAAACAAAGTAATTAATGAATACTGAAACAAAGAAATTTTTAAAACAGAAAATTAAATTTGCAGAAATCCTAAATTATAACGTAATTGCCTTGTTGAAATAAATCAACAGTCCCCGGCAACGGCGCCAAAAACTTGATAGATTCTTGGCAAGTGTACCAAAACTATCGAAGTAGTAATAAATATCGATCCACAAGGATTGTGTTAATTTCAATTCTAGCAAGTGCGTTATTCGTTAGGATGTGTAAAGATTATAATGGTTGCCCTAGGCAGAAGGTTTTTGGTTCAATACTTGGTAAATAAAGTGTGGAGAAAATTACTTTGAGATGAATGATTAAGCCGGTGAATCCGTTATTGCTTTATATGACTAGTTTACCTCTATTTACTCTTAATTACTATTCATTCTTTATGACAAATTAACTAAGTGGTTTTGATCAATCTCTCGACTCAAAACCCTTTCCTAAGTTATAACCCTATTAATCTCTTAACCTGATTGAATAACCGTGGAAGCAAAGTCAAAACGTTAATTTATATGTCATAACTCTCAATTTCCTATCTCTAGGTTCCTAGTGTTGAGTTAAACAGAATTATTATTTCAGGATTAAATGCTAGGGCTAGTAGTCATTCAATTCCTAAGATCAATTTATTTGATTGCAAGAAGCTAGGGTTAATAGTCATACAAACAATCATATGAAAAGCAATGAACATAAATAATTTTGAATAAAGACTGAATAACATTGATAATAAAGAGAGTTTAACTACCGATTCATATATTACAATAGGTTCATCATGGCTTAATCAAACTAAGAGTTTAGCTACTCATAACTAAACAATCATAAGCATAAATAAGAGAAAACATTCATAAATCCGACCAACGGAGAGTTGGTATGAGATTCAGGGCTTGTTCTTCGGTCTCCTGGTATCTTCTATGCTCAAAATTGCAGTAATAATCAGTACCCTAATCCTTGGCTGCAGATAGCTTTATATAGAAAGAATTTTAGGGTTTCAGAAAGCCCATCATCGTGCCACGTTACGATCCAATCGTGGCACGATGGTTTCATTAATCCTACGTGGCAGCAGACAAAACCTAGCATCGTGGCATGTTACATATAGCTTCGTGCCACGAATTTTCCAGTGCTGAATCCTATTATCCCACGTTCCCATATCGTGCCACGAACTTCCTTCAACGTGGCACGATTCTTCACTCTTAGGAAATTTTCATCTTTTTATCAGTTTCTTCTCTTTGGGCTCTTGTTCCTGTTTTGGTCTGATTTCACCATGAATCACAAGCAGTTGACTCTCTAAATGCCATAAAAATGACATAAACATAACTAAAAACTAGTGTTGATGCACAGTCATCAGGGTGCGATGGATGAAGGGTTGTGTTTTTGGGGGTAGTATGTCTATCCTTGTGAATGGAAGTCCGACAGAGGAAATTAATATTCAAAGGGGGCTTAAACAAGGTGACCCGTTAGCACCATTTCTGTTTCTTTTGGTGGCCGAAGGTTTTAGCGGGTTGATGAGGAATGTGGTGAATCTTAATTTGTTTGAGGGCTTTCGTTCTCCACGGAAGGAAAGGTTATCTCTCACCGCCAATATGCCGACGACACTCTTTGTATTGGGAAAGCGATGGTGGATAATCTTTGGACCTTAAAGGCCTTGTTGAGGGCTTTTGAATTGGCATCGGGTTTGAAGGTTAATTTCTTCAAGAGTTGTTTGATTGGGGTGAATGTGCCTAGAGATTTCATGGACTTAGCTTGCAACTTATTGAATTGTAGCGAAGGTTCTCTTCCTTTTACTTAATTGGGGTTACCGGTTGGAGCTAATTTCAGAAGGGCGTTAATGTGTGAACCTCTTTTGAATCATTTATTCCAGAGATTGAATAATTGGGGGAATAAGTATATTAGTCTTGGAGGTCGGATCGTGCTTCTAAACTCGGTGTTAAATGCCATCCCAATTTTCTACTTGTCATTCATGAAGATGCCTAAGAAGGTGTGGACGAAGATTTTTAGAATCCAAAGAGAGTTTCATTGGGGACGTGTGGAAGGAGGTAGGTCGATCAATTGGGTGAGTTGGAATGATGTGTGCCTTCCAAAACACAAAGGAGGTTTAGGTGTGAGGGATGTGAGGAGGGTCAATTTGAGCTTATTGGCTAAGTGGAGATGGCGGTTACTCCAAGAGGGTGGTGACCTTTGGAGGGAGGTGTTGGTGGAGAAGTATGGTGGGAATGTGGGAGATTTGATGGACGGACATAACCGTGAGTGCCCTAGGTTTGCGTCCCGTTGGTGGAAGGAGTTGAGGGGTTTGGAGGTGGGGGAGATTGCAAATTGGTTCAACTCGGAATTGACTAGAAAGGTGGGGAATGGGAATACTACTAGTTTTTGGGAGGTGCCTTGGACAGGGGAAATCCCGTTTCGAGTCAAGTATCCTAGACTCTTTGCGTTGTCTAATCAAAAAGAGGCTAACGTGGGAGATATTTGTGGTTCCATGGATGCGGAGGCTGTGTGGGGTTTCTCTTGGAGAAGGCCATTTTTTATTTGGGAAGCTACATTGTTAGGTGATTTGATGGAGGACTTGGGGGGTTTTAGGAGGTCGAGCGTTACGGATAGGTGGTGGTGGAAGTTGGAGGATAAGTGTACTTTCTCGGTGAGCTCCATGTATAGGAAGTTGGATGAGATGAGGCCGGTTGTGCATCCTCGTACGGAGGGGCAGCTGAAGGTGTTTACAGATATTTGGAAGACTCCGGCACCGGCAAAGGTGATTTCTTTCTCTTGGAAGCTCTTACGCGATAGGATACCGACTAGGGGTAATCTCTCTAGAAGGCATGCCTTACCACAAGATTCCCTCTTAAACTGCATTCTCTGCGTTGGTGTGTCGGAAGAGTCGGATCACTTATTCCTCCATTGTGTGACGGCAACAACAGTTTGGTCTAATCTTTTGAGATGGCTTGGTTTTGACTACCATCCACCACCGGATCTTTTCCACCATTGGCAGTGGTGGAATGACTTGGCTAGGAATAAGAAGGTTAGGAAGGGTTATCGGATCATTTGGCATGCGGCGGTTTGGACTATTTGGAAAATTAGAAATGATTTTATCTTTAATAACTCTGTCTGTGGTGTTGATGAAGTGGTGGAGGCAATCAAGGTGTTAGCTTGGAGGTGGGTATTGAGTCGCTTGAATTTGCCGGTTTGTTTATTTTACGAATGGACGTGGAATCCGCAGGCTTTTCTGCAGCGGTAAAGGTGTTTTGATGTTGGCTTTCTGGTTTGGCGGCCCTCCTGCTGACAGATCAGGTTGTGCAGGTTTGTAGAGAGGGTGGTGATGCTGCGGTATGCTATGAGGTTCCTGTGGGATTGGGGGGGGGGGGGGGGGGGGGGGGGGGGGGTATATGACAGCCTCATTGTTGCCTTGCAGGTGTGTTTTTTTTTTTTTTTTGTCTGGTCTTGCTGTAATTTTGTTTTGCGCAACCTGCTATGTATTTTGGGGGGTGCTGTTTTCTTTTTTCCCTCCCTGTGCGGTGTGGATGAGTGTTTTTTTGGTTTTGGCAGTTCTGTTTTTGCACCTTGTATTGTTCCTTGGTTCAATCCACGAGTTGTTGTGCGTCTTGTACAATCTCGACGTGAATAAATTTTGCTGATTAAAAAGAAAAAGTTAGTTTTTGACATTTTTAAGTTTTAAGTTGGTTTCTTATGTAACTCTATCCAAAAGTTTGTTCTTGCCGTCAAATTGAATTAACTCTATCTAAAACGTCCACGTGCCACCATAAAATTATTCGTGTTTGTCTATGTTAACCACATGGTCCCTTTAAAAATGATCTTGTCCTCGACATCAAATTTCTATTTCCATCAATCCAACAAGAAACTTGCATAACAATTTCCCCACAACAGAAATGCAAAATCATCTTATTGGTCATTCACCACATGTTTTCCGTCAATATCACTTCTTGTTTTCTTCAAAAAGGAATGTGTGAAAAAGTTGTTGCTAATATATAGCTTTCCTCGTCCAACAATAACTTAATCTCAAACCATATCTATTAGCCACCATGTAATAATGTTCTTGTAGAGTATGAACTTATTTCTTAATAAACTCATTCCATAATATGCATAAATACAATCATACATACCAGTCAAAATTTATAAAATCAGTAGCAGAAGGGATAAAATTAACAAGATAGACATACCTGTATCATAAAGACATTATTTGGTATAAAATGATTTGCAGCACATTGGCTCTTCCTTCGTTCAGTAAAATTTTAAAAAATCAAAAACAAAAATGTATGGATCAATTTCCACTAAGTAGGGTCGACCACATGGATCAAACAATGTCATAATGGTCTGACATATATCATAGTAAGAAAACAAAAGCCAGAAACCATATCTACTAATATTGTAAGAACAGTTTAAAAAACCATTGCATTGGATCTCCTTTAAAGGATGATATAATGAAAAAAAAAGAAAAGGAAGCTTTGTTTTTCATTACCAAGTAGAGAAGAAGATCAAAATATTGGAAATAAAGACTGAAACCAGTAACCATTTAGAACTCTTTTTAATACATTAAACATGAGCAGTACTCAGAGTTGAAATAAAATACCAAGTCTTCTATAAAATAGAACACTTTTGCCAATTCAATAACAAGAGATTAAATTTGCATATTGCCATGTTTTGTGCATGGACCCGATGATGTGTCTCATGTCCTCTTTCTTTCCCTCACCCCTGCAAAAAGTGATAAAAGTTTCTATTAAGTAATAAGTACATGATTTATGCACAATGAAGAAAACTTCAAAATAGATATAAATAAAGGATGAACTATCAAAACCTAATCAAAATAAACGAGAAACAAAGAGGACAGTTAAATTAAAGTCATAAATAAGTTACTCAGAACTGCATTTTTCACAATGTTCTTTCTAATAAGGTAACAAGAAATAATATTTTTCTATCATCGTTACATATATCATGCCCTCGAAGAAAAACTATGGAGAAAATAGCACTCCAAACACTTATATTATTAGACAAGATGGGTTGATTATGTTCCAAAAGTCATCTCTTAAATGACATCATAAGGTTTGGCAAACAATGACCCTTTTAAAAATTAAAAGTATGTCAGGCTTTGGAAGATGGCCTTGAGTCCATAATATTTCATAGGAGAGTTGAAGAACCTGTTGGAACGCTAATTCGGCAACCCAAATTCCGCCTCATTTTCCTGCATATTTTCATATCAATATGTAATCAGGATTTGGGTGTTTGTTGTTAAACATATAGTCTGAAAAAGTATTGATGGAACAAAAAAATTTAAGCTGCCACTATAAAGTATAAACACCTTTGAAACTACAACAAACCTCAAATTAGATGAAACCTATAAAACAAACTAGATGACTAGTTTTTTTTATACTAAACTATGCAATATTCCTTCATCCAATTTCTTTCTATGTCTCTTTATAGATGAATGTAGTATACCACAAATACGTTTCATATTTACAAGTGATTCAAAAAGATATAATGACCTATGATGACAATTTAAAAGTGATTCAAAAACAGGTACAGTGGTTAAATGTCAGAGAGAAAGAAGCCAGGGGGCATAGATATATATAAAAAAAGATCTGTAAATAAGTTGCTAAAATCTAGCATATAAATTGCAGGTGCAAAACACAGTGCAAGTGCAAATAGTTTTAAAATTACATGGTCCTGCTTATGCCTTTTTTGGTTATATTTATAGAAATAAAATCATGCTCTTAACTGAAAGTTGAATAAAATGTGTGCTTGATTCATAGAAGGGTAGCATTATGATATGGAATACAACAACTAGGAGTACACAACTTCGATTTTTGATTTATCCGTTAACCTATCTGCATCACTTAGTCTAAGCCATGAAACAAGAGATAACTATACATTCTCTTAATTAAGGTCTATTTTCAATCCATCACTGTTATTCGCATTAAACTAAAACTATTAGGTTCAATAGTAAACCGTACCTTCTCTTAATACTCAGTAACCCACTTTGGAGGTGGCCAGAACAACTTGAAATATTCAGGATAATCCGACAAAGGTAAAGCCTGACCTTGATCCAAGCGAAAAACGCTCATTTTACATTTCCTGATATTAAGATCGTGGAAGCTATGAGAATTACTATAGATGACACAATTCCCATTGGCAAAACCCAACTCGGAAGCAGAAGCAGAAAACGAACATCCATTCCCCAAGAACAAAACCTTATCTCCTATATTTGCCAACTTGACCCACCTTTTCTCCTTCTCATCAAGCCTAAACACATCAATCCTAAACACATCAATCCATACAGGAACACAACAATTCTCATATCTATCCACTAGCAACAGCTCAAACTCACTACTCTCGACCAAGAATTTACTTTGCCCACCAAACACCGGCTGAGCGATCAAATGAGTGGTGAAATCCGGTCGAATCATGAAAGTCCGACCAGTTTTGTCTACCACACATGACCTCCCTTTAAAAACACAAACATTTCCTCCATGGGAGGTTGACATGTTGGGGATGGTAGTCCAACTATTGTCCCCACAACGAAACATCATCACCCTTTGAGTGATGTCACAATGAGTGAAGTCACCACGAGTGACGATAACAGGACGTTGTTCCCCCCGACAAACGGCAGCAACACAAAAGCTAGAGAAAGTCTGATGTTCTCCGACTAGGTGGTGTATGTAGAAGTAGGACATGCAGCCGAGAACTCGAAATGAGAGTTTGTTAAAGTCAAGCACATTATTGAAATTTGAAGATAAATTTTGGTTAAATGAGAAAGGATGCCAGAGTTGAAGTTTACCGTTGAAATCAGGACCGATTTTGATCAACCAAGGGTTGAGAGATGGTTGGTGTTGTGGTGGTTTGATTAGAAAGATGGTGTGTTTGATGAGGTTGCTAGTACAATATTTGCTGTTTAGAATTTTGAACAGGTCAGAGTTGGTATCTGGAAATAGTGGAAGGGTTAAGGGTAAAGGGTTTTTGTGTTTGTGGTTAGGGATTGAAGAAAAACGCCATGTTGAACATACAGAACGAAAGCGAAGGAGGCAAAGTTCAGTGTCGAGTTGTTGTGATATTAGTTGAAGAAGTTCTGAAGGAAGGTCAGACCAATCTGCTGCCATGGATGCTAGGGTTTGTTTGGGGGTGCACAGCTTTGCTAGGGTTTGTTAGAGACCGTAAATTGTAAATGATTTACTTATCCAAAAAAAAAAAAAAATCACATCCTAACACACATGCTTTTACAATTCCACAAATATTTTGGCTTGCCGAATATAGCATTGTTATTGATCAAAAGTATATTAAATCTGAAGCTATATCGTGCAAAGAACATTTTTTGATAGTTGTTTGCTCCATAGACGAAATAAGAAAGTCATTCTAAACTCATAAGTGAAGGTACCGGGGTTCGAACCCCGGTCATAACATTGTTAGTTGAGTTAGGACTTCTGGATGACGTTGTTTTAATATAACTTGAAAGGATACATTGTAAGTGTAAATCAATTTTACACTTACATATAACTAAAATCTAATTTTTTTTTTGAACAAATAAAAATGATATATATATATATATATATATATATATATATATATATATATATATATATATATATATATATATATATATATATATATATATATATATATATGAGGCAGGATCCGTTGACATGTAAGTCTTAAAACATACACCAGATCTCAACCATTAAAATTAATAGATCGTGTGGTTTAAAATAAGGTAGACAAAAACCTAAACTTTGTATGTGGGAGAGAGAGTGTAGGGGATTTATTTCTTAATTTCTTAATCCACCGATCAGATCAGAGGGACATCGCTGCCGCCGATGAGGAAAAGAAATCAGCAATCAAGTTTTGAAACATGAGAGCCCAGGAAAACTAAACAATAATTTTGCCGCAATCAAACTTTTTTACACAAAACTATCAACAACTTTTAAATAATTTGATTAAATTTAAAGAAGGTAGTGTTGTAAGTCTTGAGACTTATATATATATATATATAGAACATATACTATGAGAATGACATTCTTATATGAGAACAGTGAGTGAGAATGAATAAGAGCCATGCGATTAAAAAACATTGGTTGAGATTAAAACATTATTAAATGAGTCATTTGTCATTAACATCATGATATAATTGTGATTTTTATTGTATCAATAATATTCTTTTTTTCAAAAGGGTGTCATTATTATTCATTTATTTCGGTCATAATCTCTCTCTATGGTCTTCATCTCCTCCATTGAAAAATTCTTAATTTCCATTTCAAGATATCAATACTTCATTGGTTTCCATTAGAATTCGGTTCTTATCATACCATAGAAATACACATTCATCCATTTCTTTGATTTCAATTTTCTTTCGCTTCTAAATTGTTGTCTTTTGTAACCATTTTTTTATTCTATTTTGTCGTGATCCAGTTTGATTTATGAGGAAGAAGCTTGATACTCATTTCACTCTTCTAAGTTTTTTTTTTTATAAAAAAGATATGTTCTAAGAAGCGTTTTTTTAAGCAAATGTTCTATGAAGTTTGAGTAATGAGGATTAAGAATTATATTTTAGGAATGTTCAAAAAAGGAATACTAATGACACAACGATATCAATGACAAATGACTCATTTAGAAATGTTTTAATCTCAACCAATGCTTTTTAATCTCATGGCTCTTATTCATTCTCACTATTCTCATATAAGAATGTCATTCTCGTAGTATATGTTCTCTCTCTCTCTATCTCTCTCTCTCTCTCTCTCTCTCTCTCTCTCTCTCTCTCTATATATATATATATATATATATATATATATAAACAACGACGTTGCAATTCACCGCACAAGGTGTGCTAAGGAAAAACAACGCTTAAAAGTCTACAACAAGAGGGTGCAAAGAAAGCTGAGGCACCACGAAAACAAAATAATTACAAGCAAACACCCATACAATGAAGCGGGTGTTGCCACCAATCATGATAACATAACTAAAATGACAGTCATTTAGCTTTCAACCACAAATAAGAATGCAATTTGATTTTCTCTATGAGGACGGAAGAATGTGAGCCCATATTTTACGGTCCTTCCAAATCACCCAGACACAAGCAAACCAAATTACTTTGAAGACACACTGAGAGCTTTGAAGAATCGAGGCATACCCGCCAATAAAGTGAATTGAGTATGATGATCCCTCACCTGACAAGGAAACACCATCGGTATACCTATCCAATGACACACATGTAACCACACCGTGTTGAGGATTAGCTGATTTAGATTCACCGCATCCATAAACACACACAGTATCATCAACCTGAATAACTCTTCGCTGCGACAAATCAAAATACTATATATTTCGCCACAAACCTATAATAGAGTTTAATGATAGTGCATTTTCGGTGTAAATAAGTTGTGTAGACGTATTCATAAAAATATCAAATCGCCACATAAATCCATTTTATGACCATAAGAAATTACTACAAGATTTATTATTTTTATTAAACTTCAATGTAAAATAAATAGTTGATCTTCAACTACGAACCAAAAATAGTTGTAATTTCTGTTCCCACGATCACAAAATCATATATTTACAAATCATATACAATAAGCTAACAATTTCTAAAAGAAGAAAATATCAATTTATTCATATCAACAATAATATGTTAAATTGTGGTTCTCGAACATCAGACAACATGGGGAAGTGACCACTTTAAAAGATGATAAATGATATCCTAGTGCGAGTTACTTTTGTATAAATATCTAAAATGTGTATGATTAATATGAAAAGTATGTACCAAGAAGTTCGTAAATAAATATGTCACCACAATGATATCCGGATAGTACCATCCAACGATTCCAACCTCATCATTGTTGTCACTCGCATTCTCTCTTGTCTCCACAGATCCCACGTTCTCATCGTCTTTGACAATTTTGACTCTTCTTCTCTGATCAATCTTGCTCTTTCTCCATGTTTAAATACTTGTTTCGCTGTTATTATGTTTATTACATATATAAGCCAATTTTAAAACAAATTTTATACTGAAAACTAATTACACTTTGATCAGTAATCTCTAGAAAGTTTGAATCTTATATTCAAAGAGTTTAAGCAAGAAGAAACATATGGAAAACTTGTTTGTGAAGGAAAAATTATGTAATCAGTGGGGGAAAATCCTATTTTGCTTCTCTTGAGCAGATTTCACAAATGGACGAAATGATTTCATTGGTTAATTCTCATCTTAATTTGTTTGCCGTGTTGTGAAGATATTGAAGTTCACCGAAGTAGCCAGGCACTTATTTATAGCCATTTCAACCAGAGAAAAACAATGGCAATTCGGATAAAGATAGAGTTGTTGACACAATGGCAACTTATTCATGGTTTTCTGATAGCACTAGCACAAAATCTACCAAATTTCAAACTTCTCTGACTACATAATCAAGATAGAGCCGCATTTCATTTTTTAATAGAGATTTTGGACAAATTCAAACTACCCGTCTGTTCCCCCCGCATAATTTGATCAAAAACAAACATAATCTAACACATTAACAACTAAAAATACACCCAATCAAATGCTTTGTAAGAAGTATAGATTTATACTATTTTTTTTTTTAGTAAAAGTATAGATTTATACTATTAAAAGCAATTGTTTGTGATTGTAAAAAAAGACCAAAGCACAAACACACCAAATCTTGTAAGTTTGTCTAAAATCTTATGCGTGTATTTTCACCACAACAACAATAATTCTGTATAAACACACAAAAAAAAAATGAAAAAAAATGAAATTAGAATGAAACTATTATAAAATGGGTGAACAAACTAAAATAAAATCTTCTCAGAAAACAAAGGAAGAAATACATAGAAGAAATACTTTAACATAATGATAGTGAAATAGGCTTTTATTGATGATGGAATAGGATAAGATTGCACCAAAATAAATATAAGAAACAAACTAGAGAATGAGAAGAATGAAAATCCATTTTAATTTCAATAGGTTCCCAAGAAAAGTGAAATGGAATTTTCGATCTAAAATTCAAACTCGTAAAATACATGGTTTTCTCAGAAACCTTCTTTCTTTACCATAAACTTCAATAATTATATTTTTATTAATGATTTTCTCAGATATATTGTTCACCACAAATTTTAATGATTCTATTTTTATTAAAGATACATGAACTTGGCAAACACATGATAATATCATATTCTAAATGACTAATTTTTATTAGTTAACTATACAAAATACCCACATAACAATTTTTTTTAGCCTAATTTAAAAGTTGGAGTAATTTCGTCACACTTCTTTTATATGTGATCCATTAAAGTTTGTTGGTAAATGGGGTATTTTTTTTTATTGAAACCGTCCAATACAATGTCAGAGTAATGTCAAACATGTCATTGTATTGCATGATCGAATTTTAGTTGCCATAAGATCAATGTAACTTGTCTGAAAATTGAGAAAATTCAACATATTTCTTTTATTGAAAAGAGCTGTATGAAAATTATTCATTCTCTATTTAGATTATCTTTTATAAGAACACGACTCTTGGACATAAGAATGTACATATGCTTCATCATTAAACATATTTCTTTTCTTCATATTTGTTATATAACTTGATTGTTGGGAAGAGACTGCTGCACTCGAAACCTGAAAAGTTTAATGGTTATGCATGTGAAACTCAAAGCGCATGGGGTTGCCACAAAATGAGGAAGAATTATGTTGTTAATGCAATAAAATTCTTGTTTCTGTTGTGTGTCAAATTAATGCCCAAATGCCAAGCATTTATAATGCATTATATGACCCTTCACATGAGAGAAAGCGCCTATTTGACTTGAATTAATGTTATGGTTCATTAAGCACCCTTTTGTCAAAGGTTATAATCATATACACTTGAATCAATGCTAAGGTTCATTAAGCACCCATTTGTCAAAGGTTATAATCATATGCACTTGAATCAATGCTAAGGTTCATTAAGCACCCCTTTGCCAAAGGTTCAAATGTATATGAAAGATTTACACATGAAGAGTTACAACTTTTGGTTCTAAAGTGATTCCATTATTTTGGAAATCACCAACAATATTATCTTGAATCATCAAACTTCTTGTCTAAATTTACAACCTCTAGAGATATGAGCAAGGTAGGATATTTAGATATAGTATAACAACAACAAAAATACAAAAAGAAAAAACAAAACATTCTTTCATAATCATTCTACTTGAACTCAAAAGAAAAAAAAAGGTGAATTTGTTGGTAATATTACATTAAGGCTATAAGAAGAAAAAAGAACAAAAGAAAAAGACAAACAATAGAAGTTAGATGGCTAAAAAATATCAAAACCACTACTTAAAAAAAATTACTTTTCGATCAAAGCCTTAAAAGAGAAAACCAATTTGTAACAAAAAATAATGAAGTTTTATCCACAACGATCAACAATGATTGCATATCAACGAAAAATAAAATAAAACTTAAGAAGTATTACAAAGTAATAGGTGTTTATGCAAGAAATGAAAGAATAAAAAAAAAAAACAATTTTGGACGACAAAAAATATATGATTGGAATGTTCCTAACTGTCATTCTTCTTTCTTTTGTGCGTATGAAACGAGTCCTATACATCCCTATAAAGTGAATCCAATCCATGAAAAGTTAAGGTCATTATTAGTAGATTTTCAAAATTGGTAAAAATTTGAATTATTATAAAATATTTCATTTATTCATTTTAATTTTCAATTATAAAATAAATGTATAAACATTAAATGAGATGTGTAGTGTGAATATGCCATATGTACTATTGATTTCAAGGAAGACAAATATTTATTATAGAGACTAGCGAAAAGACGGGCACACACGTCTTTCTGCTCTTTTTATTGCGTTAACGTTTGAAAATTATGAACGGTGTTTTTTTATGAACTTTTAATTTTGATTAAAAGTAAAAATACAGTTTTTTTGAGGAAAAAAGTAAAAATATAAATGTTTTTTGAATAAATCAAACTAATCATGATTATCTATTTCAATGAAATCAACAATTTAACAAAAGAATATAATCTAAATTCTTTCTTTTTTAATGACACCAACAATAATATTTATTATAGAAAAATTGTTGTTTAAGGGTATAATTGAGATAATGAAAAAGTAAGTATAGATACACTCATCTAGTTTGATACACTCATCTAGTTTGTTACACTTTTATTTTAATATTTAAATTTATTCTCATCTATTTGTTACATATGTTATTTGTATTAAAAATTGAGGCTATTTTTAAAATGAAAAAATCCAACCCAAAATGATGAAAGGGTTTGTTTTCTTTATACATAGTATTTAGATAAAGATGAGTAAACTTAACTCAGTTGTTGTGAACATTTTCAAATGATGAGACTATTTTGATGAGTGTGATATATAAAATAGGGTAACTGAATGAATTAAGCATCATTTTGGTCCATCAAATTAATCTAAGGCTTTGTTTAGTAAAAAGTAGCTAGCAGATAAGCTAGTGATAGTAGATGAACAAATCATATTAGCTAACTAATAAACTGCAACACTTTGTGTTAGGATTCCAGAGTGAAACAATTAATGATATATAAGATAGTTGCAGAAATTTATTTATAATTGTGATCATTCTCAATATGTGGTAAAACACTCTATAGGAAGAGAAAGTAGAATATAGTTACTAAGATATTGTTTTTCCCATTGAAAATGATTTTGTCCTCAAGATCAAATTTCTATTTCCATCAATCCAACAAGAAAATTGCTTACTAAGATATTGGCCATCGGACACATTTTCTGTCAAACAAACACCATCAACATCATTTCTTGTTTTCTTGAAAAACAAGTTGTTTGTAATATATAGCATTCCTCTGCATCCAACAATTACTTAATCTTCAACTATATCTATTTAGCCAACATGTAATAATACTCTTTTAGAGTTATATGAACTTATTTCATAATATACATCAATACAATCATATAAAATCTGTAGCAGAAGGGATAATATAAACAAGATAAACATAGTTCACTCCAAATTCATTCCATAATTTATGATAAGAAAATAAATCATAAAACAATCAAAGATATATACATCATCACCAAAAGAGCTATAAATACATGTCTATCAAAACCATGAAGAGTGAATGTAAGAACCCGCACTCAAATAGTTGAAACAAAAGTATCCTAAAACTAAAAATACATAAACCTAAAAATAGTTGAAACCATCCTAAAACTCTGCCATATTTTTGGTCAAATACTATTAGATTTTAACAAAGTATGTAAATAAGAGGCAATAGATGGTGCAAAATAAGCTGTGAGAGATTATTTCCAGGTTCAAACCTCTACTAAATGATGAAAGTAACTCTAACATCAAGATTGGATCCTACCTAAAGATCTCTTAAATATGGCCTAGCTTTATGGAAATCCTAGTAAAGCCTCCAGGAGACAGAAATCCAGGATTATATATATATACATATATCCCAACTCAAAGCTAATATGACACCGCAATAAAACACGATAACCGCCTTATCCATAATCAGAGAAATAGCTGAAACTCTCTTAACCCAACTGATATAAGATTGATAGAAGGGAAATAATCAAGTGTAACAGTTGTACTAATTGCTGTAACAAAATGTAATCTAGACAGTTAGTCATGATCGCAAGAGTTCAAGGAACTCTAGAATGTGCCGTGAGGATTGTATATTCAATTTGAAAATAATAATCAGAAACCATATATACTAATATAGTAATAATCAGAAAATAACAGCAGCAATAACAAAAGCCAGAAACCATATATACTAATATAGTAAGAACAATTTGAAAAACTTATGCATTGGATCCCCTTCAAATGATGATAGAATGAAAAGAAAGGAAATCCAGCTTTGTTTTTCATTACCAAGTAGAGAAGAAAATCAAAATATTAGAAATAAAGACTGAGATTAACAAGTCTTCTTGGAAATATCATACTTTTGCCAATTTCACGGTCAAGCCGTCAGGATATAATAATAAAGAGATTAAATTTGCATATTGCCATGTTTTGTGCGTGAAGCCAATGTTGTGTCTCATCTCCTCTTTCTTCCCCTCGCCCCTATATAAAGTGACAAAAGTTTATGTTAAGAACTAAATGAAAAGATCCAAATCTTAACAAATCATATCAGAGAAAAAATATATAAAAGTAAAATGATAAATTGATTTTCTATATATCTATTAGTGAGAATTACACACCAATAAGGAACTGAATTTTTCACAATTACCTTTCTAATACGCCAGGGGGCATAGATATATATAACAAAAGATCTGTATATAAGTTGCTAAAATCTAGCACATAAATTGCAGGTGCAAAACACAGTGCAATTGCAAATAGTTTTAAAATTACATGGTCCTGCTTATGCCTTTTTTGGTTATATTTATAGAGATAAAATCATGCTCTTAACTGAAAGTTGGATAAAATGTCTGCTTGATTCATAGAAGGTTAGCATCATGGACTACAACAACTAGGAGTACACAACTTTGATTTTTGATTTATCCATTAACCTATCTGCATCACTTAGTTATAAGCTATGAAACATGACAAGTAGAAATAAAAGTTTTAAAAAGAGTTAACTACTCTACATTCTCTCAATTAAGGTCAATTTCAATCCATCACTGTTAGCATAATGCCATTAAACTAAAACTATTTGCTGCAATAGTAAACCATACCTTCTCTTAATAATACCTTACAAATGCAACTCAGTAACCGACAAAGGTGGCCAGAACAGCTTGAAATATTCGGGATAATCCGACAAAGGTGAAACCTGACCTTGATCCAAGTGAAAAACACTCATTTTACATTTCATGATATTAAGACCGTGGAAGCTATAAGACGTACTATAGATGACACAATTCCCATTGGCAAAACCCAACTCCGAAGCAGAAGCAGAAAATAAACATCCATTCCCCAAGAACAAAACCCTATCTCCTAAATCCGTCAACTTGACCCACCTTTTCTCCTTCTCATCAACCCAAAACACATCAATCCATACAGGAACACAATAATTTTCATATCTATCCACTAGCAACAACTCAAACTCACTACTCTCAACCAAGAATTTATTTTGCCCACCAAACACCGGCTCAGCGATCAAATAAGTGGTAAAATCCGGTCCAATCATGACAGTTCGACCAGTTTTGTCTACCACACAAGGCCGCCCTTTAAAAACACAGGCATTTTCTCCTCAAAAAAAATAAGAAGAGGAAAAGAAAAATAGGCAGAACAGACAACAAGATTGGATCCTATCTAAAGATCTCTTAAATATGGCCTAGCTTTATGGATCTCTTTGCCTGTTTTTCTTTAATATATCTCTTTGATAAACCAGAGTTTCAATTAAGAAAATAATTGAAATGGATGAAGATTTTATTGATTCAAGTAGAAATTGGTGTATGGAAACCAAATACAAACTAACAGAGCCTAAGCTCCTCAATTGAGAGAGAACTATTCTCTCTACTGCCTACCACAAGGGTTCTAACAGAATGGTGATTGCATGAACTTGCCAAATCTCATGCTCACTATCTTTATTGGAATATTCTAACTAACAGTTGTACTAATTGCTGTAACAAAACGTCATCAACAGGCCGAAGAGAGGAACTTGTCTAGACAGTAAGCCATGATCGCGGGAGTTCAAGGAACTCTAGCATGTGCCATGAGGATTGATTATTCAATTTGAAAAATAACAAAAGAAAAGTAATGAGAGTAATAATAAGAAAATAACAGCATCAATAACGAAAGCTAGAAACCATATATAACAGCAGCAATAAGAAAATAAGGTATTTTAGTATATTTTTTGTATAGTATGGTATTTTACTGTTAAATAATATATTAGAGTCCGCGTCATGAAATAGCTCCCGCTACGCGCCCGCATACCGCGCCGCGTCGATTTTTGGGGTGGCCGCGCCGCTTTGACAACAGAGATATATTCTAACTAATATAGTAAGAACAATTTGAAAAACTTATGCATTGGATCCCTTCAAATGATGATACAATGAAAAGAAAGAAAATCCATCTTTGTTTTTCATTACCAAGTAGTGAAGAAAAACAAAATATTAGAAATAAAGACAGAGTCAATGACAATAACCAATTAGAAATTAAAACTCTTTTAAATATATCAAACATGAGTAGTACTGAGAATTGAAACAAAATAACAGGTCTTCTTGGAAATATAACATTTTTGCCAATTTCACCGTCAGGATATAATAATAATAAGAGATTAAATTTGCATATTGCCATGTTTTTATAGAAATGTAATCCCCTGATTATTATTGATGAGAATTGTGATACATATACAATTGTTTCTGATTCTGATAGAGAAACTAATAATGCCTAATGAATATACAATAATGTCTAATCAATATAATAGTAATGCCTAATGAATATACAATAAACATAATTTATTCTAATAAATGCCTAATGAATATACAATAAACATAATTGATTCTAATACTCCCCCGCAGTCGAAGCGGGAGGTGGACGAATGCTGAGGCTGTCACGGAAATCTTGGAATAATATCAAGGGAAGACCTTTTGTGAAAACATCTGCAATTTGATATCGTGATGGTACGTGCAGAACTCGGACTTGGCCACGAGCCACCTTTTCACGAACAAAATGAATATCCAGCTCAATATGTTTTGTTCTTTGATGTTGGACCGGGTTACCAGAGAGATAAATCGCACTGACATTGTCACAATAAACCATGGTTGCTTTGTGAATGGGACAATATAACTCAAGGAGAAGATTGCGTAGCCAACATGATTCTGAGACCACATTGGCAACTCCACGGTATTCGGCTTCGGCACTAGATCGGGATAAGGTGGGTTGTCGTTTAGATGACCAAGATATCAGATTATCTCCAAGAAAGACACAGTAGCCAGAAGTAGAACGTCTGGTGTCGGGGCACCCACCCCAATCAGCATCTGTATATGAAATTAAGGAAGCAGTGGATGAATGATAAAGATGCAAGCCATATTGGCTTGTGCCCTGAATGTAGCGCAAGATACGTCGAAGAGCATTCATGTGGTCTTCCATCGGATTATGCATAAAGAGACATATCTGTTGTACTGCATAGGAGATATCAGGACGAGTGAAGGTGAGATATTGAATTGTTCTTAAACTAGTTTTGTGCGTGAAGCCAATGTTGTGTCTCATGTCCTCTTTCTTTCCCTCGCCCCTGTATAAAGTGACAAAAGTTTCTGTTAAGAACTATATGAGAAGATCAAAATCTTAATAAATCAAATCAGAGAAAATTTATAAAAATAAAATGATAAATTCATTTTCTATATATCTAATAGTGAGAATTACACACCGAGTAATTAGTATATGATGAACTATCACAACCTAATCAAAGTAAACGAGAAACAAAGAGGACAGATAAGTCATAGATAAGTTACTCAGAACTACACTTTTCACAATGTCCTTTCTAATAAGGAAAGCAAGAAACAAGAGTTTGCAACCATAGTTACATATATCATGCCCTCAAAACAAACTATGGAGAAATTAGCATTCCAAAAACACTGATACTATTAGAACCATAGCTCTTATTACTCTTTTTGGGTCTACGAAGGTTTGCTGCCTCTAAACCCCAAAAAGAGTTATTGTTAGACATATAAGTGTATCTAATCAACTAAGTTTCAAATTTACAGCACCATAACTATTCATAATGCAAGTGGTCAACATCATACCAAAATATCATAACATAACAAACCAAATTCAACCTCTTTTTCCAGCATACTTTCATATGTTACATCTAGTTTAGAAACGTCATTATAATAACTTGCGATGGTGATGTACTGCATATATGATATATCCATACATACATTATCCAACTAGAATCTCAAGATCATTATTGCTCCCATGAATCTCAATTCAAAAGATAGCACGGAACATTTTTAGGTGACACTGACAAGATTGGATCAGTTTCTTAAACTAATGTGATTTGCTCTAACTGCAAAAACCAGTTGAAATATGGGAGGAAATGAATTCATTTAACATGCCAAAAAAATAGGAGAAACACTAAAGATCAACTTCAATACATATAATCAAACAATAAAATTTAATCTGCCACTGTAAAATGCTCTCTTTGCACCTTTGAAACTGCAAGTGCAAATAGTTTTAAAATTACATGGTCCTCCTTTATAGAGATAAAATCATGCTCTTAACTGAAAGTTGAATAAAATGTCTGCTTGATTCATAGAAGGGTAGCATTATGGACTACAACACGGAGTACACAACTTCGATTTTTGATTTATCTGTTAACCTATCTGCGTCACTTAGTCTAAGCCATGAAACAAAAGTTTCAAAAAAGAGTTAACTACTCTACATTCTCTTAATTAAGGTCTATTTTCAATCCATCACTGTTAGAATAATGTCATTAAACTAAAACTCTTAGCATAACACCACTTTCAAGAAATATTACAAGGCCAATCAATTGTAAATCATACCTTCTCTTAATACCTTAAAAACGCAACTCGGTAACCCACTCTGGCGGTGGCCAGAACAACTTGAAATATTCGGGATAATCCGACAAAGGTGAAACCTTACCTTGATCCAAGTGAAAAACACTCAATTTACATTTCCTGACATTAAGACCGTGGAAGCTATAAGATGTACTATAGATGACACAATTCCCATTGGCAAAACCCAACTCCGAAGCAGAAGCAGAAAACGAACATCCATTCCCCAGAAACAAAACCCTATCTCCTAAATTCACCAACTTGACCCACTTTTTCTCCTTCTCATCAAGCCTAAACACATTAATCCATACAGGAACGCAACAATTCTCATATCTATCCACTAGCAACAACTCAAACTCACTACTCTCGACCAAGAATTTATTTTGCCCACCAAACACCGGCTCAGCGATCAAATGAGTGGTCAACTCCGGTCCAATCATGACAGTCCGACCAGTTTTGTCTACCACACAAGGCCGCCCTTTAAAAACACAAGCATTTGCTCCTTGGGAGGTTGGCATGTTGGGTATCATGGTCCAACTGTCGTCCCCACAACAAAACATCATCGGCTCCAGATTGAAGTCAGATTCAACTGTGACAATAACCGAAGGTTGTTCCCCGTGACACACGGCAGCAACAAAGCTAAAGAAATTTCCACATCCTCCAGTCAGGTGATGGATGTAGAACATGCAACCGAGAACTTGAAGCGAAAGTTTCTTAAAGTCAAGCACATTATTGAAATCTGATGATAAAAGTTGGTTAGATGATAAAGGATGCCAGAGTTGAGGTTTACCGTTGAAATCAGGACCGATTCTGATTAACCAAGCGTTGAGAGATGGTTGGTGTTGTGGTTTGATTAGAAAGAAAGTGTGTTTGATGAGGTGGCTGGTAGTATATCTGCTGTTTAAAATATTGAAGAGTGGGTTGGGTTGTGGGAACGATGGAAGGTTTAAGGGTAAAGGGTTTTTGTGTCTGTGGTTAGGGATTGAAGAAGAACGCCATGTGGAACATACAGAACGAAAGTGAAGGAGGCAAAGTTCAGTGTCGAGTTTTTGTGATATTAGTTGAACAAGTTCTGAAGGAAGGTCAGACCAATCTACAGCCATGGATGCTAGGGTTTGTTTGGGGGTGCACAGCTTTGCAGTTAGTTTATCAACTTAGGAGATACATTTTTGTTTTTTGGGACAAACACATACTGTAAATCGTAAATGATCTATTTCTGATGAAAAAACCAATGTTGAAATCAATATTTGCTTTGAAAATATAACCACAATTAAAGAAAGTTTTCCTAACTCCATCTACACACGGCTCAAAGCAACAAGGATTAGCAATTGATTAATCTTTCTTCACAATTATTATAATTTAAGTTCATTCAATAAAAGATGTATATATTTTTACTTATAATAATGACCGGAAGATATACAAAGCAATTGGTCTGTAACTTATAAAAAGTAACTTCTTTTATCTCTTTTTATTCTTCCTATTGATAGGGTGAGATAACAAAATCGGTTGGACCCGACGGGTTGGCCCGTTTAACCCGCCATTTTTAGCGGAGTGGGTTGAGATTTTGAACCCGCCGCAAGTAGGGTGCCACTCCGCCTAACCCGCTAAAAAGTGGGGTGGTGACGGGGCGGGGCGGGTTGACCCGTTGGGTTGATATGTCAAAAAGAAACTTTTTTTTTACTTCTTTTTATTTACACATTTACAAGTCACAATCAATTTTCAAGTTTTCACCTCCATATAGTGGGGGAAAAAATTCAATTAATTTTATCTCTTTTGTTTTATGATTATAGCCTTGTATTTGGAACAATTAGATAATTGATAACTCCTGGAGATTTTATTTTCGATGTCTTACTGATTTATTATAGAACTTTAGAAGATGTAATTTATATGTTTGAATAATTATTTTCATATTTTTAGTGGAGCCATTAGATATATAATTAGAATTTTTAAAATTGGCTTTAAATTTATATATTTTTACATTGTTTATGTGAAGATTTTAATTAATATTTAAAAAAAAACCATTGACAGGTCAACCCGCCGGTCCGCCATAAAACGGGGCGGGGGTGAGATTTCCAACCCTATTTTTAGACGGGTTATTGACGGGGCGGGGCGGGATGGGACTGGTTGGCCCTTTTTGCCATCTCTAGGCTCAATACATGACATGCATTCCAAATCACTCGTGCTTGTGCCCATACCTATTTTGTGTCTATCTCTTTCATAATGACAATCTCCATTTATAAAAATTATCATTTATTTATATATATAGAGATGATTTCAACTCGAAATATTTAGTGCATAACCCCATATTAAAATATTTAGACACACATAAAAATGATATATTCCCTCCATTTCAAATTATCGGGTATTGCAGAATTATTAGTTGAGCTCTCATAATGAGTAGAGTATCAAGAGTTCATATAATGAGGAGTTGGGTGTGTAAACCCTTTCAAAAAAAATTGTTAATTTTTTCGTGAATGGATGGTTTTATCAATCATGCACCAACAAGATTAGAATATAATAAAAGAACCTAATTATTTGAAAAGCATGCTCATGAACTGTTTATTTGATTTTTCAACATGTGTTGTATGGAATGCCAACTATCATTGAGCATGGATATTATTGATAGTAGCTAGCCAACGTGTGAGCAAAACCTTTGGCACACCACAAATGGTTAAACAATCCATGTTGTCACCATGTTGTCAAGCTCCAAGACCCATAACAGCCATAAAAGATTAAACAATCCAACTCATTTCATTCATAACAAACAAATTTAAAGCCAACCAGCTTGACAGTAATTAAAAAAAACTGCAAATTTTAATGTAAACTAGTTCTAACAAATACAAGAACTTTGCAATAATTGAATCATTCATATGGAGACAAGGGATTGCATAGCGAGCAAATTAAGTAATAAAATAGAGATTCTCAGATCACATAGACATGGAAGAATTGTTTCTAGCAAGTGCTTGTTTTATCCAAACACATCAAAGGAAGATGAATACTAGACTTTGAAGATTTGTATACTCAATTTTGGCAAGTAGGCTATTTGGTAAAGTTATTACGCAGAGCTAGCCTACTTTGTATCTTAAAGTACTTTTTTTCTGTACAATGATTTCTGCATCACCATTTGACTATGAACTAAACACACTATTGAAAATGGTCAATTAAGGAAACTAAGACAGATACAAAGGAGACTACTTCAACTTAAAACACTCAGTTCCGTGCATGTAAAGCTTTTGATTATAACTTTACTTCTGAATACAGATTGAGAAGCATATTATTCTTATTAATTCATGCAGTGACAGCAATAGCACATGTTAAGGCTCTTTGCTCGTCCTATTATTAGAATAGATTACAAAATACATGAGATCTAGCTTCCAGCCATTAAAAATTACTGCAATCAGATAGGTATAGTAAAATTAAGAATTGATAGCTAAAAACAAGGATAACCAGGAACACTTCTTTGCACCAACATATTAAAATGTATCTTAGCTAGAAACATACACCAAAATATATGTGTCGGTTTGCATTTACGGTGGAGCGCATTTGGTTTTCTAATTTTCACGTTTTGTTTGTAGTGGGATGCGAGAAAAAATGTGCTACGTCGAGATCAAACATAAGCAAAAACAATTTATGTTTTCATCTATAAGCATTACAATACTCCAAGAACCTCTTCTTCAAGTATGGTTCATATAACAGAATGATAGAAATGGTAAAGAGCAAGCGGGCCTTGAATATGGCCCCAAGCCCAAGACATGGAGGGTTTATGAAATAAAACGTGGGAAAGGGTTTAAGAGGAGTGACGTGGATGGAATGATGCATATGGGATGTATGGAAGGCACAAGACTTAGCATTATACTCCCTCCGTCCCTATATGTAAGCACCCTTTTCCTCTAATAAAAGGGTGGGTGCTTACATATAGGGACGGAGGGAATATATAGGTGGTTAGAGGAGAGAAAGTTCAGCTAGCTAATCTTTCTGTTAGTCTCTGCATTCACTATAATTGTGGAAGCCTTTGTGCTTAGGGAATTGGTAGCTTGCTATCAGTTTGTTATCTCTGTTAATTTACATTTTACCATATCTCCTTGTAATTGTCCCCTGCTTTTGTTAATACAATTACATTTCCCTTTTCATATCCTTTTTCTCTGTGCCTGAATCTGAGTTCCATCACAGAACGAACCATAGAGTTTACTCCAAGAAATTAATGAAAATTATAAGATAAGCATCAGCAGTAACAACATAAGTACATAACAATGAATAAAATCCAGAAACCATATACTAACAAAGCAAGAATAATGGACAAGACAAAGAAATTCAGCTTTGTTTTATGTCAGCAAGTACAGAAGAAACTATTAAATGTGCTGAGAAAAGTCAAGAAAATGATGAGTAACAATAATCAATTAGAAATTATAGCTCTTCAATATATAAAACATGTATAGTTGCAACTGAAAATCACTGACCAAGGAAATGGATTTTATCCCATATTCGTAGAACAAGTCGCACAGTTTTAAGTCATTTGATAGAATTGAAGAACTTGTAAAATCACAAGCCAAGATCAACATTAAGTAAACTTAATTGATACTTAAGTGTAACTGATGAATTGAGTTTGAACTTCACAGCACCATAACAATGCAGGTGGTCAACAACAAAATAACATAACAAAGATCAACCTTAGGTAAACTAAGTTGAGATATATGTTCAACTAATCGATTAAGTTTCAACTTTACAACATCGTAATAATGCAAGAGGTCAACATCAACTCAAATTAACATAGCATAACAAACCCTGAATAACCAACAACTTTCTTACATAAGAGAGTTGAAAAATCTATAACCCTATCCAGCAATCCAAATAAGCCTCATTTTCCAGACTCTTTTGATATGAATATGTAATTAGGAGTTTGTTGGTAAACATATAGTCTGCAAATGTAACAGTGAAAGAAGATAATCAAACCCAACAACATTGTTACATCTAGTTTAGAAACTTCATAACAACAACAACTTGTCATGGTGATATACTACATATTCATATATCTATACATTTTATCACATAAGCTACCCCTAAAAATAAAATTCATCAAATACATTCGGATTTCTGAAAAAGCTAGCTGCAATTATAAAAAATGATTTGAGTTCCTGAAAAATCAGAAGTGTAGATACTTATAGTCAATGTCACATCTCAAATTTTTCTAAGCAATAGTCAGAAGGTTTATCCAATCTAAACATAAACTAAACACAATAATGCACTATGAATCACTATCAAATTAGAAACTTTTCAATAGAAGATAACATACTCTGTCAAGAGTTCAGATTTTGAGGATCCACTCCGGTGGCAAGAACAAGTTGAGATATTCAGGATATTTAGACACACGCGAAAGCCGGTCTTGTTCCAAGTGAAAAACACAGTTGCCACGTATCATATTGTCAATACAGAGAACGGATTCATCAATGAAGATTGCACAATTTCCTTTTGGAATACATAGATCTGAAGCAGAAGCAGAAAACGAACATCCACGCCCCAAGAAAAAAACCCTATCCCCGAAATTCCTCAACTTCACCCACTTCTTCTCCTTCTCATCAAAATCCATCAACCTCACCCACTTCTTCTCCTTCTCATCAAGTTCAAAAAAATCAATACTAAGAAAATTAGATGACTCATCAATAGCCAATAACAATAACCTACCCTCACTCTCCACTAGCATTTTATTCCACCCAGGACAATCAAAACCCAACCGTTGAGCTGCTAACTCGACGCTCGAGTCCGGTCCAATTGTAACAGTCTGGCCGGACTGGTGGACCACGTACAGCTGCCCTTTAAAGACGCAGGTGTCTCCATAGACAGATGACATGTTGGAAATCAGTTCCCAATGCTCATCGCGGTCACGGAAAAGCAGCGGCTGATGGGAACAATAACTCAATGTGCCGAGTACGAGAGGGTTTTTCCCATGGCACGTGACAGCAAGGACCGTTTCAGGATGCATGTAGGTACCGCGTTGCTTTTGGTATGTGAAGTCGTCTTCGTCAACGATGAAATCGGTTCCTAAATGAATAACAGAAAGTTTGTTGAAGTCAAGCACACGAAGGGTTTGTTTTTGATGTCGTCGGGGATATTTGATGAGTGGGTGAAAGAGTTTGGTTTTGCCATGTGAGTTTTGGGTAAATCTAATCAACCAAGGACGACAAGGAATTAGGGTTTGATCCTCCTCTAGTTGCGATGGTGGTGGTTTGACGAGGAAGATACTGCGTTTGGAAAGGTGGCAGAATGGAGAGTTGGTGTTGTTGATGGAATCAATGATCTCGTTGTCGCTGTATTTGATGGAATCATCTTCATTTTTGAGGAGTGGGAATTTGAAGGGTAAAATGTCATTGTGATTTGGGATGGAGGAAGAACGCCAGTTGGAACAAATTGATCGAAAGCGAATGAGATCAATTTCAGTGTCGATTCGTTGCGATATGAGAGTGAGTAGATCCTTTGGAAGTTGAGACCAGTCTGCCTCCTCCACCATGGAAACTGACGCTCCTAATAATAATATAACAATGATTAGCACAAATTAAGAAGTGCATGTTGGTTTATATGAAATAATGCAAACAAAAAAACATAAAAATTGAAATAAAAAATGAATAATACAGGGACAAAAGTGAAAATTGCAAAAACTGCAGAAGCTTAACAATGAGGTGCATATATCATCATCTTCATGATGCAATTGCAACAAACAAAAAACATTTCCAAAAATAACAGAAGGGTCTATTAAACAGAACTTCAAACAACTGAATCGTAGAGCAATTTTTAACAATAATCAATTATCATAAACAAGCAATTTTTAACAACTTATATTATTAATGAAACAAAACAAACAAAGGCTACAAATTATTTCGATGCATAAGCATAATGCATTCATATTTTACAATTAACAATTCTCAATAGTCAATCCCCTATTCTGAAACCCTAAAAAAAAAAATCCCAATTCTCAATTCTAAAACCCTAAAACAATCAATTGTAGATTGAATGAGAATTAAGAAAGTAGAGAATCAATGGACTTACCTGAGAGTGGAAGACAAGAGAGACTCGGCTTTGTTTCTTGTCAGAAGAGTAGAGAAGAAGGTGAAACGCTAGACAAAGAAGAATAGAGACGGAGGGAATAGACATTTTGGTCCTCTAATTTGTACTCATCGGTCAATTTTACCCCTCAATTCTTTGAAATAGTCTATGCGTTCCTGAATTTTATAAATGTCAATCAATTTAGTCCATCCGTCAAGTATTGCGTTAACAATGTTGATGTGTCTTGTTAGGCGTTGACGTGGAGTTCCAAGTCAGCTTTCACGTGTACATTAACGAATTTGATCGGAATTTTTTTTTGAATATCCTTTTTTTTACTTTTAAAAAAAAAACCAATACAAATTGTTTCACTGTCAAATCGATCCCTAGATTATTCATTAAAAATGAAGTTGGTCCATGAATTATGTCACTCACTATCAAATCGATCCATACATTATTTATCTTATCGATCAATTTGTTCCTTGATAATGTCAAATCAATGTTAAAAACTAAGAGTGTGTTTAGATGAAGCAATTGAAATTTTTTAAAAAAATTTAAAATTCTAAGCAATTTAAATGCTTCAATTAAATTACTTTTATTTCTCAATACTTTTGTTTGGATGAAGTAATAAAAAATATCATTGTCATCATTTTTAGGCCACTTCTATAAATTTAAATTTTTTAGCGCCAAATTTGAAAATTAAAATTAGGGGTTAATTTGTAAATTTCAAAAAAATTGAGGGGTCAAATTATAATTTTTGAAAAAATTGAGAGGTCAATTTGAAATTTTTGGAAAATTTGAGGATCAAAATGTAAAATTTGAAAAATTATAACAATGAAGAAATTTGAAATTCTTAACTTTTAGGTATCATTTGAAATTCTCTAAATTTAACTTTAACAAAATACTTTATAAATTTCTATCATCAAAATTGAGGCACTTTATAGTCAAGGGACCAAATTGAAAACAAAAAATAAGTCAAGGGACCAAATGATGTATTAACCCTTTTTCAATTAATTGAGATTCAATAGGAACCTTGACTTATTCTAATAAATTGTTCTAGAGAACTTAAAAATAAATTTGTTCTAGAGAACTTAAAAATGGTTAATGAGATCCACTGGAACATGCTGTGCTCCCAAAACATGCTCGTCACGTTTTCGTCGTTCTTTAACTCCACCCAAGTGAATGATACCCTCCCCTCGTCGAGTGTCGGACGTTTATACCGGACGTTTTGCACCCTCCTTGTGTCTCTGGGGTTGACTCCTTGGTTGAATTCATTCAGTTGATCCTTGAGACCTCTTAACGTTACATCAAGGCACCGAACCTTCAACCTCTGAGGTTCTCCTCCGTTGAATTCTGCATGAACGTAAATCCACCCGACCATTGCTTCAAATCTACACACATAGAAATTTAAAATAATCAATGAAAAACTCATTCAAACATTTCATCAAACACTTGATGTGCAAAATTATACATAGACTCTAAAAATCATAAAAATAACCATAAAATGTAATTGTCTAAAAAAAAATGTAAAATATAACAAAATTATTCAACTTATATTTACTCTTAAAATAAATCATATAGTCTTACTAAAATAAAAAAAATAAATATAAAACACCAAATTAAAAAATAACCCTAAAATTTTAAACTATAACATAATCATCATGCAAACATTTTAACTAAATTAATCAACTAACATCTAATCTAAAAATGATTTATAACATGTAAATCTAATTAAAAACTAAAATAAAAAAATTAATTTAAAACACCAAATTAAAATATAACCAATAAATTTTAAACTATAACATAAACATCATACAAACATTTTAACTAAATTAATCAACTAACATTTACTCTAAAAATGAATTATACTATGTAAATCTACTCAAAAATTAAAATAAAATAAATCTACTCAAAAACTAAAAAATAAAAACATTTATAACAACTAAAATTTAAGTTAATAGCATTATAATTACTTACTTGTGATTTTGTTGAATAAATTTGGTTGGGTTTTTTAGAGAGATTTGTGAGAGAGATTTGAGAAAAAAAATTGGAAGATGAGATGAATAATGGATGAGAGGGCTTCTGCCAGACTTGTAGCAGAAGATCCTCGGCAGTTAACTACCGAGGAAAACCTCGGCAGTTAACTGCAGCCAGTTTCTTCAAAATTCGGCAGTTAACTGCCGAGGGGGTATTTAGGTAAATTACTCGTGTGGCACAGCCTTATGCAATGTGTCAACAACAACTTTCTTTACATAAACAGAATCGAAAGAAACATCAAAGGTGGGAACCTTTTTCGTTATAATCTCCTCTCTTAGATATAGTATGTTACATCTGCTTTCTCTTAAAAAACGTTTTAAAAAAAGAAGCAGGAGAAGGAGGGGAATCTTTTCTGTCAAAAATTTTAAAAAAATTTGAGTCTTGAAGCTCGGCACGGTGGCTCCGTCGCCGGAGGCCGGCCGATATATAGTTTTCCTACATGTATGATTGATTATAAACCAAATTTTAAATTAAAAAAAAAATACATGTCTGACAGAGGTCCGGGGTTCGAACCCCGACCACCACAAAAAAAAAAAAAAGATTTAATTGAGTTTTACTAGGAACACAATCCGTAGTGCAATTTTGGTAGCATATCCTATATTTTCTTTTAGTGATTTTTCCATTTTATTTCTTTTAATATATATATTTTTTTTTACTATATATCTTTTTGAAATATAACTGATATAGTTAAGGTAGTGTGATGAAGAAAATGAATACAACAGACTCTAGAATACAACAACAAGAATGAAGGCATTCCTATTTCCTTCTGTCACCTCTCCAAAAGTAGTTTCTTCCTCATCAAACCAACACAAGAACAAGAACGACAAACCCGAATTAATCTTCGTCCTTGGTTGATCAAAACTACCCAAACCTCTAATGGAGTACCCAAACTCTCCCAATTTGAACTTCTCTCTTTTGATTTCCCATTCCACGTGCTCGATTTCAACAAACTCTCCGTCTTCCATTTGGGATGTCAGTTCCTTGTCGAAGAAGATTCGAAACCCTCTTCATCTGATTTCATACTTCCTGAAGCTGTCGTTGTTCTCACTTGCAATGGGAAGAAACCTCTCGCTCTCACCAAGAAGAAATATTCTCCTCCCTTTATGTTACTTGTCCGTTGCATAGATGAAAAACTTTTCTTGTTCCCAGAAGACTTCTCAAATTATGTTGATTACATCTGCGTGTTTAAACAGAAGATTTACGCGGCTGTTGATGGAACTGGCAAGACAATTACAATTGGACCTGAAGAGAACCAAAATGTTGAGTTAGTAGCTGAGCCTTTGGTTGATCATGGGAACATGAGATTCTCAGTGGAGAGCGAGGGCGATCTGCTGTTAGTGGACATTAGTGATCATGGTTTAACAGTTGATGTTTTCAGACTTGATGAGAAGGAGAGGAAGTGGGTGAAGATCAAGAATTTAGGAGATAGGGTTTTGTTCATAGGGTTAGAATATTCCTTTTCTGCTTCAGCCTCGGATTTGTGTGTTTCCGAGGGGAATTGTATAATCTTTATCGATGATGTCTTCTTCTACGATCATACGGATATGGAGCATATAATGACTATTTTTTTCATGGGTCAACATGGTCAGCTTTGGCCTTTGTCTGATTATCCTGAATATTACAACTTGTTCTGGCCGCCTCCGGAGTGGATCGTCAAAAGCCACAGTCATTAACCGAGTATGTTATCTTGCATTGACAATCGTCATATTGCTTTGTTGTGTGCTTAGTATATATTGTTAGAAAGAGAAATATTGAATTGTTGTTGGATCAAATATCGCTTTTGTAGCAAATATGTTCTTTGTAAATAAGTATCTGCGCTTTTAACTTTTCAGAAATCTAAATATGTTTCATGCGTTTTGTTGATGAGCTTGATCATTTTATTTTTTTGTAACATTTGCAGACTATATGTTTAGCAGCTAACCCCTAATTACGTATTGAATGAGAAGATGAGCGTTCTGGACTTCTGGTGGATTTTTCAATTCTTATCTTTAAGCAAGTTGTGTTTATTCAAGGTTAGTTATGCTATTTTGATTTGATGTTTTGACCAAATACATTATTATCATATTATGGTCTATAAAGTCAAAACTTAGTTGATCAGTTACACTTGTATCTCAATTTAGTATACTTAAGGTTGATCTTGATCAGTTACACTTGTATCTCATATTATGATCTTGATTTAGCATTTAATTGTTGAGGGAGCAAACTTTCTAAGACCTGAAAAGAGAAATATGAGTTATGGTTCTTTGACTTTGCAGACTTTATGCATCATTATTGAGCTAGACTCATGTCTTCTTGATTGATAGGTGTTGTCTGTTATCAAAATTCTTGTTTAATTGTATTTGTAAATTTCAAGCTGATTTGTTTTGTACTTTTGTTTTTAAAATGAAAAAAATGAAAACACATTTCTTTAAATGATATAGAGGTCTTGTTTTTGGTGCAGGGTGCTTGCAGATTTGAATGAAGCATATTTCCTGCAAGGGGTTGGTTTACAACAGGCTAAGAGTGATTGACTTTTGACTAGCTAAGGGGTGTTCACAACTCAGAAGATGCTTAATTAGAAGCAATGTTTGATTTATATAAAAAAGATTGAAAACAGATCTTTATGTACTCTGCTAGTATCTTTGTGTACGTTGTTATTCAAAATTTGATGATCGAGTTAGAAGTGCATTATTTTAGAAGTATTAAAGCTTATAGACATGCGTAGATTTGTTATGAACTTATGATCCATTAGAGATATCCTTATCAGTTATAATCTGCTATATGTGTCTTTTGGTCTAACAAGAGTAAGCTAGCTAAGCTGTATAGAGTATAGACAGCTTTGCAAACTGAGAATGCTGTGATTTCAGCTTGTTGGGAGTTGTTTCAGGGGCTGGTTAGAGCATCCGCAGTCCGTCTCCGCTGTTGTGCGTGTGTTCTCCTGTTTGAGGGGATCTTTCGGCATGTTTCAATTGGTTTTTTCTTAGGTTTCAGATCTGCTTTGCAGTCTGTCAGGTGCATCTGTGCTGCAGTTTTTTATGCACAGTTTGGTGTTGTTGTTGGTGTTTGCATTGGCTTTATCTTTTTCATTTCCTGTTTGCTGATATGCCTAGTCGAGTCTAAAAATATTTTACAAGAAAGGTGGCAGAGTTTTAGGATTTTTCAACCATTGCTGCTTGTAAGCTTATCTCATCTGAGAGTGCAACTCTTACTTTTGCTGTCCATGGTTTTAAATTTTCAAGAAAATAAGAATTGATGTCGTGAAACTGTTCGTATTTCTTCTGCATATCAACTTAATTTTTAACCCTTTCATTAGAAATCTAAGATCATGCAAATATATAGGTTTACATTTGCAATTAAGATAAACAGTAAGGTTGTAAATTAAGAAGAATGAGGTTTTTGGACACAGTTCATTCATTTGAATTTAGTAGAACTACACTAGTTAATATTGATAAGTGAAGATTTCAATTTATGGTGAACTCTTTGCAATTTCAGTATAGTTTGAATTACTAATGACAGCATAGGTTATGTATAGTGGGACTGCATGTTTCTACCTTTCTTATAGTTTGAAAAATCTGTGTCTTTATTATTTCTTAATATTGCGTAAAAATACTGCAGACGATGTTGCCCATAGACATTAAAGAACTTTTCTGTTTTTGGTTTCTTGTATGGTTTTTAGACATAAGTTGGAACATTATAACTCGGTCAATCGTGAAGATTTGGATGGTCCTGTTATACACATGAATGATGTCAGTGCTATTAGTTAAGTCCTTATAGACCTTTTGGAACTTACACATTTTATGCAATTTTTAATAATGTTTCAAATTCTGTTTATAATATTTAGATTATATTTTATTTTAATGTATTAAATAATAGTCATTTTTCAGCATATTAGAATTTCCCCTTTATCTCCTAGCCTTTCGTGTTTTGTGAATCTTTTCTTTTAACTGCTATTCCATGGGAAGTTCTTTGTCACTTTATGGTTTCAGTGTTTGCCATCATTCCTAACTTCTGCATATCTCCCCCGGTTTCAATGTTCATCTACCTAAAACATAAAGTTTGGCATGAATTTATACACAGATAGTTCGTGCACTTGTATAAAACTAGAATCGAGTCATCGAGTTCCGAGTACACAAGAAGGTAGTTAATCAGGTATTGAACATTCACTTTTTGCACGTACACAAATTAGATCATCGTGTGCACGAATTTGTTGGACTCAAGTCTGAGCTTTTTGTCGTCCCACTTTCCGCCGCGGGTGAAGGGAATGACTACCACGCGCACGAAAACCCTTGAAATCCATATCTTATAGTCACATAAAATAGTTGTAGGTTAAAAAAAGTTGAAAATTCTAACTAAGCTCTATATCTACAATCAAAGTTACGTAGGTAAAACCAAATGATTGTTTGACGAGTTCAACTTCGTCACTAAATTCGTCACTAAAATCGTCACAAAAAAATCGTCTCCATAGATACTTGATGCAATAACTACGATAAGTTTACTTTTACCTAGATCAAGACACTTTGCAAAGCTCGTTCTATTTTGTCGTATGGTTTGACAAGACCAATTGTTTGATATCGATACAGCCGCTCTTACCTCCCGTCTAGAAGATTTCATTGAGTGGACAACTTCTTGGAGAAATAACAGGGAGAAAAATTGTAAATCAAAACTACATCTGATATTAAAACTCCTAGACAATGCCAAAACTGATAGAACATTCTCTCTTCTGATCATTTTCTCAGTTTTTCCCCATTGCCATTTGCAAGCGGTTTGCAGTTCTCTACCATTCGTGCTATTACTACTACTAATTTATAATAAATAATATGTTGTTTCGTGAGGGGTCTATCTTTCACCTCTTTCGTCTCTATTTGTTATTTTGACATGGGTGAGACAAGAATAAGGATGGATATTTTGAGGCAAAAAAAATATATATGGGTGTTCCACGGATTTCTTTGCTTCAACATCTGAAAGTTTTCTTAGCATTGATTTCTGTCTGTTTTCAAAGGAATACTTTTAAGCTGGACTTTACTAATTTTTTTTCCTTTTTCAGTTGATAACAGTCTCGAACATGAGGTTGAATCAAGCTATGTTTTTCTTTTTTCATTCACTTTTGCCTTCCACATTTGATTTCATTTCTAACCGATAATACTTATTTCTTTCGCAGTAAGTGAGGAGAAGGGAGTTTAAAATTACACATTTGTTTATGTTGTTTGGTTTCATCTGCAGTGCAAAGGTTGACAAATATGCAATGTGAGTTCTATAAAAGTGTTATGTTCATCCTCAAATCCTTTAAATAATGCCATGTTACTTTTTATTGCTATGAGTTTTCATTTGTATTTTAACCTTATTCCAGGTTTCATCCAAGGGTGAACAAATCTTATTAGCTAGCTAATAAACTGCAACACTTTGTGTTAGTCCAGAGTGGAACAATTTCTATTATTTATTTATAGGAGAAAGTAGAATATAGTTACTAAGGATTTTGTAAGTGACTCTATGTTGTATTTTTCCCTTTGAAAATGATTGTCCTCGAGATCAAAATGTCAAAAGAAATATTATCCTGGAACTTGTGTATTCAATGTTATAAACGTTTAATAATTTATATTTTCAATACAAAAATTTATTTCCTTAGAGCATCCACAATAGATACCCTCACATCTGAGGTCTTAAACGGGTCCCACATGGACACATCACTTTTTTATTATTTTTTAATAACAGTACCTAGAGCAATGCTATTTATCAAGAAATTGTCCCGAAATTAATGTTAGCCAATAAAATCTCAGCCTGGCCGGAAATCATGGGGTGGTGAGTGTTATGTATTTTTTTTTATGAAACTTTAATAAATAAGATTAAAATCTAAGGGTGATTATTCTGCCATGTCATTCTTGAATTCATCAAGAAAATCCATTCTTGATATCTAGCATTTTCCTAGTAATCTAATAGGTACTCAACCACTCCAATGGAAATCCTCTCTCAAAATGTCTAAATGGGTCCCACCAATAACTATTTATTAATGAAAAGCAACAAAAGCAATTCAAATAATGATTATTTTATTAAAAAGTGGTGTGGGGTCGACTTAAGATAAGAGACCCCCAATTTTTTATTCCGCATTGGGGTACCTATTAGGTACCGGGTCTTGAATGGTAAAGACCCTACCAATGAGGATATGCTCTTAACAAGTTAGGATGATGTCCTCCATTTCAAATTAATTGCAGAAATTTGCATTAAACCCTTTCATAATCAAGAGATAATGGGAGATTGGGTATTAAACCCTTTCAAAATTTGTTTATTTTTTCGTGAATGAATCATTTCAAAATTTGCATTTCCTCATCAAACAGTTACTCGATCTCAAACTATATCCATATAACCACCATGAAATAATAAAATCTGTAGCTGAGGAGATAAGACCAACAAGATGAAACCATGAACAGTAAAAGAACCTGCACTCTCATATCAGTCCAGCTTTACAAGCAACAATAGTTGAAAACATCCTTAAACTTTGCCACTCTTGTAAAATATTTTTAGATTTTGACAGATATAAATAAGAGGTAATATGTGGTGGAAAATAAGCTGTGAGGAGATTATTACCAGGTTCAAACCTCTACTAAATGATGAAAGAAACTCTAATATAGAAAATACAAAAGTAAGAGACAGGGCAAAAGAAAAAAGAAAACTAGGTAGATACTAAAAGAGCATTTCAATGTTTAATTAGTAAAATAACTTGCATGCCTTCGGAAGCAATTCGACTTTCCTTGTGTTGCTGAACGCAATTCGACTTTCCTGCACAATAGTGAGTGTTCCTTTCCAATGCTACAGAAGCAAAAGCTCCCTTAGTAACAGAATGTAACAGAAAAATAAACAGTAATTCTAAAACCAAGAATGTTCCACAGAAGAAAGTAACTTGCATTCTTCATTCCTTAATCTCCTTTATCTTCTTAGTATAGTCCTTTATCTTCTTGGTCAGATATTTTGAAGATATTCATAAAAATTTGATTCGTCCCAGAACCTACTAAGAAACCAGGGCTTGCATGGAGGAGCCAGATGAAGATGTCAGGTTGTCTGAACTATGATCTATTATGTTGTGTTTTATTATGTTGTATGATTATGTTTTTTTAGAGGATCTTGTGTTATAATGTTGTATTATTATGTTGTTGGATTTAAGTTTAATTTATTGAAGTTTATGAAAATGTTGGCATTGAAGTATCTTACTTAGTGTAAGGATTTACTAGTCTATTTGAGAAAAACTCAAAAGAGTGGAGACAACATATTTTGTATTCTACCTAATGACCTATATAGATTCTCATATCAAATGTCTTCATATAAGATGAATAGTGACGAAAGGAATGTGTTTTAATATATTTTTTTAACTTCATCCTACTGCCTTGTCAACTGACATGTTTCAATTTACAGAGGAGTATGATCAAGCTCAAAACAACATCTTAGAACACATTCCTTTTCTTCACCACTCTCATATTAAGGAATTTGATATGATAACCTCTATATCTCATTAGGTAGAATAGAAAATATGTTGTCTCCATTCTTGAGTTTTCTCAAAGCGACTACTAAATCCTTATACTATGTAAGACACTTAAATTCCAACATTTTCATAAATTTCCATGAATTAAATAAAATTCCACATCATAATAATACAACATACTTAGGGAGAATGGCGTGTTAGGCTTACTTAATTGTGTTTTGTACTATAATTGGAAAAAGGTTGGAATTGTGTTTTGGAGAACTATGATGAGAGGTGTTGTTGCTATTCAGGTGCAAACTAGAACACAACACCAGTTAGCCGTCATTGGTTCATTTAGCTAACATCACTTAATTATCATTGGAAGTGGATATTTTGGTAGTTTCTGGGTGCTAAAGAGCAATTTTTGAAGTTAGACAAATAAAACAAAAACTTCTTTAGGGAGAAGAGAATTAGAAAAAAGTTAGACCAGAGAAAAAAATGAAAAAATTCTCATAAACAGAGACTAAAGTCAAATATATATAATTTTAAATTATTAGATGGGATTATTATAAAATATACTCATAATTATCATTAAATGTTTTGAAAGATTATTTTTATAGGTAAATGTCTTGAATGATATGACAACCAATATAGTGTGACATAAGTCATAGATATTCTTTGACTGGAGGTAAGTTTCTACGAAAATATTTTACACAGTTGTGTACGGAGGATACCTTTAGTTACAAAAAAATATTGATTTCAACAAATCACTGAAGAAAAAGATATTATAAAAGCATCCATACATAAAACAGATACTTATTTTTAATCTATGTATGTAAATTGAATGTATAAGGGGAAAACCCCACCACTAAGCATATGTAGATCTTGAAATAGTTTTATATAACTTATAAGATAATTTTGGAATACATAATAACCTTTATTTTATTTATTTTTTATTTTACAAACAAGTGCATTGATTCTGATAACAGGTGGGTTCACCTTCACAAAATTGATAACATTCACTAGGATGCCTACAACACCCACTTTTTTTGGGACAAATTTTGTAATTGCTTTGTGAACAACAACTACAATCCATCACTCCGTCTACTGATTTCAAGCATACATCTGCATACACAAACAATAGGTGAATATAAGAACAAATATTTATGCAATGTACAAAAATAAAATACAAATGATAAAATGATTGAAGTAAAAAATCATGTATAGATTTATAGAAATTTCACTCATTTGTTTTAGACCTGATGTAAAGATGAGGAAAGCCAACAATAACACCAAATTAAGAATTGAGTTCCTTGTGGTGTCCATGTTGTTCATAAAATATATATTCTTCAATGGTTTATATTGGTAAAGGAGAGAACATCTGAACAATTTCTTAATCATAAATTGATAGGATAATTAAAATAATGAGCACTCACTCACTCTTTGACTCACCTAGTTCTAGAAGCAAAGATGACTCACCTTGATCTAGAAGGATCTAATATAGGGAGTACTATTGAGTATGCTAGGATGCATTTGTCTTATTGTGGGTGTGCATTTACCTATATAAACATTGTATGACCTTATAATGAAGAAATGAAGAATTTCAGTCTTATCTTTGGTTTCTTAGATAGGCGTAGTTAGAGTAATTAATATAAATAAATTAGTTCAGATTTTATTTATAATATTTTTAAACATGTATCTAGTCATATTTTTTTCTAGATTGTATGATTTGTCATAAGTAATTACTTTTGAAAAATAGGTATTTAATTTTTTTAAGACAATTATATCTAGCCATATACTTTTATTTTATTTCAGATCAAAAGAATATTTATATATAAGAGTCACTTTCAAAATTCTCAGATATAAAAAATATTTTTTGCAATAAATTTTATTAAAAATATATATTATTTTTTCCTAATTATTCTTTTTTTCGTAGACAAGGCAAAAGTGAGGAAAACATCAAAGAGAAACTTAGACATCCCGACTAGGTCGGCACCCTCAAGAAAATCATATCCTTTTTTTTTTGATAAAGGTAAATGAAATAAAAAGCCAGGAGATGCCTGAACCACATACAATCAGTCCATATTAATGCGAGAGTAAGGTAAACATAGACTATCTCGTAATAGAAAAGAAGAGATAAAAAGGGGAGGGGATGTCCACCACTGATAAGAGAACATAGACAGTCCCTGACCATTCTTAGCAAGCACATTAGCGGCCATGTTACCTTCTCTAAGAATATGAGTGCAAGTACATCCAATCTGCTTACAGAACATCATGCAGTTATACCATCTATTACACATTTTCCAGGGAATACTAGAGTCTTTATGGAAAGCTGTGACCACTGCCACAAAGTCAGTTTCCATCCAAAGACTAGTCAGTTGAAGCTCTTTGGCCTTTTCAATGGCTGACATGAAGGGACAAAACTCAGCTTCAAGGGAAGAAGCCTGACCAACATTACAAGCCATATCACCCAAAAAGTTAGAGGAATCCCTTATCACAAAACCAATAGCACCACAGGGATTTTGTCCAAAGAAGGAGCCATCACAATTTATCTTAACCAACCCACCAGAGGGAGGAGACCACGTCACAATCTTAGCAATACTAACCCTTTTAGTCTTTAGAGGAAGATTAAAGAGTCTAGACACCTTATAGTCAACCATATCGGAATCTCCTTTAGAAATAGCTAGAGTAAAACTAAGGTGCACCTCAACCAGAATGATGTTGAACAAAGAAGTCATAGACCTCTGCACATCAGAGAAACACCTTTGATTCCGTTCTATCCATATGCTCCAGATTGTGTGGAGCACAGCAGAATTCAAGACCTGCTGAACCATTTTGCTACCTGTACCAACATTACCCAAAAGCAAAGTAAGCATATGCTGGAGCAGTCAATCTGTTGACCAGTGCCTCTCCTAAGCCAAACCCAAAGTTGGGAAGTAATTGGGCAATCTAAAAAAATATGATGGGAAGATTCGGCCTGGATTCTGCAGAAGCAACAAATAGACACTACATAGCAACCTCTTTTTCTCAAGTTATCATCAGTGGGGAGCTTGTTGTGTAAGAATCTCCAAGAAATGAAAGCCCTGGTGGGAGGGGTGTACACATTCTAGACAAGCTTGTGCCAAGGAACTTTCGGACCATTTCCAGCAAGAAAAGAATAAGCAAGTTTGCTTGTCAAAATCCCATCAGTTGTTGCGTTCCAATTTAGGCTATCGGGGACATCAGACACAGGCAGAGTGATTTTGAGGATCTTTGTGGCTAACTCGACATCTCTAGAAATCAAAAAATCGGGGAGGCACCAGGCTCCATCCAAAATATATCCTTTACCACTCACACACACACACACACACACACACACACACACACACACACACACACACACACACACACACACACACACACACAAGATTGGGCATAAAACCAAACCTAAATAATTCCAAAAAATGGAAGAAAAAAAAAATAAACAAAGACTAAGGGAAGCAATAATTAGGTAATGTTAAAGGGTTCTGAAAAAAGGCTTCCCTAAATAAACATGGAAAGAGAATCCCTCCAAACTTGTAGCCTGAATAGAGAGTCCGTTGTTAGAATGTTTATCCGCACATAAGTTACCGGAGGCAAAAATGATTGTAAGATTCATATCATCTTTAATACAATTCACTTGATCCAAATCATTTTCCTTTCTTTTTCGTCTCTTAGCAATCCCATATACATATTTTTCTCCGTATTTGGTACCTAATTACTAGTATAACCCGCCAAAAGCTTATGTTCTTGCATTGCTCACCGTCTTCTTGGTCTCTTTCTTAGTTCTCTTAAAATTCTATCAAGTTTCAGTATCTTTAAAACATTCTCTTTTGATTCTCACATTACTTTGAACACTTCCGTTCCACCACTAAGATTATTTACCCCTAGGTCTAAAACCTCTTGATTCTCCCGAAGTCCAATCCCATGTTCCATATTGTCCCACATATCATCTGCACTTCCTTATAGGTGCCAAAAACTCCTTATAAAAGATCTTGTCTTGGAAAGATATTTGTTTTTTCGATTTTAAATGCCACCACTTGATCCATGGAGCCACACTGTGGCCTATTCTCTTCCCTCTCCCATAAACTTTTACTTCCATAACTAATACTTTATGTTGGATAGTCAAGCTCTCTCCAGGTATAACTTTATAGTTCAAACAAATCTTTCAGTCTGATTTCTTAATAAGAAAGAAATCTATCCAAGAACATGTCGCACCACACTTGTATGTGTTAAAATGCTCATCTCTTTTCCTAAAGCACCTATTTGCAATAGTAAGATCAAAAGCATACATAAAATCTAGGTTGGATTTACCCTCCACATTTATCTGTCCAAAGCCATACCCCCATGCAATCCCTTAAAATTACTTGAACTACTCCCTACATGCCCATTTAGACCCCCCTTCTAGAAAGATATTTCTCCTAATGGTATACCCTGAATTAAGCCTTCTAAAATAATGGATCTAAATCCCCCTTTTAGGGCTATGATTTGATCTTCTATCCATTATTTTACATCCATAATATCTTTCTTCCACTCTTTATCCATAATAATGTCTACCCCATTTTTCGATCTAATTTTTTCAGCGTACCAAAACTTAAAACATGAACTATCTAATTCTTTTGTCTTCTCACCCAGACACCCACCCACTTGGTTTATTGCAGGAACATAAATTAACCTTTCTCCTAGTCGTAGTGTCCACTATTTCTATAGATTTTCTTATAAGAGTGTCTATATTTCAAGTTCCAAAACGAATAAATATATGCAGGGCGCGGATGTTCGAACCCTAAACACCCCACGTATTCACCTTAAAGGTAAATTTCTCTAACCGCTAGACTATTTGACAAAAAAAAACTTATTGACGACCCATGTCTGTCTTTCTATGAGTTTATAAAATAACTTTTATGGTAACTAATGAAATGTTTCTTTTTTCATTTTTAAAAATGAAAAAAAAGGACAATCATTTTATTAATAAATATACATAATTATTTAAAAGAAATTTGGAATAAAAGTTGTGAATAAATCAGAGCAAACTAAATAAATAAAGCCCCAATTAACGCATCAAATAACCATTTATAATCCTAATTAGTAAAAAGGTGTGGTAAATATTTTGATATTATTGTCTTTATCAACATGAAATAAATAGTCCTTTATTTTAGGATTACAATGAAAAAAACTAATTAAAAAATTTTTGATGACAGGAAAATAATAAGTTATGATAAAAATTATTTTAATACTGTAAGTATATAAAAAATTAAATTAAAATAGAAATACTACGAAGATCCTTTTATAGAATTGGCCTCTAAGGCATAGGAAAAAAATATCGAAGGAAGTTCAGTTATATAATATCAGGTCATGACCACTAACTTTTATATGTTTTCAAATATATTTTCCTTAACATTTGCGATTATTTTATTCGCTAATTTATACATTCAACTAGTGTATTTACCCGGCGTTGCCCGGGTTAGACATATTCAAGAAGAAAAAAAAAATTCTATGTATGATATCTGCAAATAAAATTTATCCCAGATTGGTATGTGACAAATATCTTAATAAATACACACGAATATAATAAAATAAACCATGTTCTAAATACTCGTAAATTTATAGATGCACATACACATAAAATTAACGGGATTTAGTAAAAATATTAACACGTATAAAAAAAATACTGAGTGCATAAGATCAAAAGTTTGTTGAGATATTTATGTTAAATAAAATATTGGTTTTTAAAAATAGAAAAAATAATAAAAATATTGAGAAGGAATGTGGAAGTGACATGTGACATAAAAAACCTTACTTGATATATATACTATTGATTGCTGTGTAGTTAGTTGAGATATTTCTACTACATAAAATATTAGAAATTCAATAAAAATTAAAAAAAATACTGAGTGCATAAGATCAAAAGTTTGTTGATATATTTATGTTAAATGAAATATTGGTATTTAAAAATAGAAAAAATAATAAGAATATTGAGAATGAATATGGAAGTGACATGTGGCATAAAAAAACCTTACTTTATATATATACTATTGATTCACTTATCGTATTTCTAATTATCGAATAATATAGTAATTAGTTTATTGCACTTGTCTTTCTCGACATGAAATGAATAATTTCAAAGCTGAGTAGGATACAGATATAGTTACCAAAATTTTCATTAATATTTTTAAAGCATATACTATATATGAATACGTATTGATCCACAGTTATCGCTCCCAATTCAGCAATCATAATCCTAATTGGGAAATAACTTAGTGAATATATACTATATATAATTGTCTTTCTCAACAGTCATTGTGATAATGGTGATATAAATAATTTCCTTAAGAAATTATTTTCAAATTAAAATTCCAAAAATAAAATAAAAAATTAAAGTTAAATTACACGCTGGTTCTCTCCAAAAGCAAGCATTACTTTTAGCTGAACATTTTTATATACAAACTATGACAACACGATTCTATTTCAATTTCAAATTTAAAAACACTTTAACATCAATATTAAAACTGAAACTTCAAAAAGTTGAGATGAAATGGATATCATGAAACTTAAACAAGTGAGTTAAATTAAAATGATCAATATAACATAAAATACAATAGAATGTATATACAAGACAATATATTAACACCCAAATCATTGATTGAATATAACATTCACAAGGACATATTCTATGTTACTAAGAATAAAACATCTTTTTAAGATGAATCATCATTGTAGAAAACCAAATTTAAACTACAAATTTGTGGCATTTTTTCTTCCAATTATAGGTCCAAAGCTACTGTTAGGCCAATCTTCTTCTTTTGTATTTTTTAATATATTTTGTATAGTAGAAGATATATTCAAAGGTAAAAAAAAAGAAGTTGTTCTAGTGCGTGATAGCCAAATTCATTTACTATGTTATCCTCTTGTCTGAGCAATCATTGATCAATGAGATAGCAGAATTTCACCATTTGAAATGAGAGAACATCCTGCAACTAACATATTGAAATTTACATCCAAGAACCGGTCAGCTCGTTAGTATTATTGAACCAGATGGAACCGTAGTCGCATGCTTCATCTCGTTCTTATTATTTAATTTTTTTAATTTTTTTTGGTGTATGGTTAGTCATGGTTCGATTGAATCATGACTAATTGCATCACAAAATAAAATAATGATTTAATTTTTTTGTCATTATAATTAGGGGACTTTATCTTATAAATCAAGTATTGCAATAAAATAATGAGATTGAGGAAAGAAGAACAAGGATCCATGGAGCAAACTAGTATTATTCATTCTTTTTTTATTGCACCTACAACGGAGCAATACAAGACACTGGAAAATAAAGAAATACAAGACATTGAATTAAAGAATTGGATTTGAACCAAGAAATAAATACAAGATTGGGGTCCTATGAGACATCAGCACAGACAACAAACCTTACGCTCCGACACTAATAATGAATTAAAAAATAAAAATAATGAAAGTAATCACATGTGTCGGTGCCCCGTGTCGGACACCGACACATGTCAGACACCAGACACATTCAATCTGAAGTATCAGTGCTACGCAGCTTGTATCTATCTAATTTTGAAGAGCAGGATAATCATGTAATGGAGCAGCTGGTTGAGAATGATTTGGGACATCATACAGAACAAGCAAGGTGAAAACTCCATGTTGTCTCAGCCAAGCAGTCAGTACTTCTTCAGGAGACACCAATCTTCCCAAATTTTTCTCATAAATTCTGAAGGGTGACCCCATGCCATTTAGGAGTGCTTCAATAGCCTTTTTCAAAGTTCCATCTCCCAGCACTTTACTGTGTTTGCCCCAACCAGTTAAAATGCTGCATAACAAATAAAATGAAATTGTGATTAACAATTTAATCATCTTATTAATCAAATTAAATGAAAAAAATATAAAATTCATAGGTTGTAAAGATCCATACTTCACAAACTTAGGTAGTTGAATGCCTTGAAAAAGAGAACTATGCAGACTGAGTAACCATGAATGAACCATTGCACAAGCAGCACCACAAACTTTAGGGAAAAAGTAGTTCTCTTCCTCATCAATCCAGGCAATGGGTTGTTGTAAACCTGTTTTTAAATACACATGATACATATGCAAAAAATCTAGCAAAACTTTTTGACCATCTAACTCTACCTCTACAACTGCCTTCTTAATTTTGAAATCCTTCTTAACCAAGTCAACAACATCCTCCAGATAATCCAACCATTCATTGTTCTTGTAGAACAGTAAACGTTTGAGCATCCCACTTTTCTTATAGTTCAAATAATACTTTATCAATGACTTGGAAATACCAGGATCAGAGGCATTTGGTTTGTGTACATCTCCAGCCAACCTCATTTGTTTAACAACTACACTTGTTGGTGCCGAAACTCCAGTTAGATGTTGAACACATTGAGTGGCTCTCTTTCGCTTTTTATTGAATGCAACTCCATCCAATGATTTTGAGGGTTTTTCTTCCATTTTTATCTATTAGATGACTATCTATATACTCACGCTCAAATATACAAGCTCCGGTGCAAGAATCAACTAAAACTCTAGACCTTGAGCAACAAGAATATTTGGCAGTCCCTGTATATTTCAAACATTTAAGAATATTGACATAGTAGAAATGACCATGTGCTCATCATATTAATATAATGTTGATACAATAATAAAGATATAGAGTTAGTCAATAAGAGCATTCCCTCGAGGACAAAACAAGTAATTTGCAAAAAAAATGTAAAGGTAAATTATTTCAACAGTACAAACATAACATAATGGAATATAACATTAAAGCAGAGTTTAAAGGTTGCTTTAGCATCATAATGTTGAATGTACTAGAAATTCACATGTATGCCAAATGTAGACATATTTATGTAATATAGTTCTACATAAGACAATACAAGTAAACTCATAGTCATAAAGTATATTGTAGTGGCCTTTGATGGAATCAAGATTCCAACAAAACAAATATATTTCTACAAATCTTCCTTAGGTCCTTAAAAAGCCTTCAAAATAAGCACTTCATAAATTTTCTTAAAACTGATAAAGCTTGATCCATTTCTCACTCACTCACAAAAAGAGTTGTGCAAAAAAAGTTTCAAACTTGCCCATATATGAGTATAACCTAAAGCAACCTCTGCGAAAAACTAGTATGGATTCTCCTGAAATCCACCATCATTTTCACCATCTGGCATCCATGAAAGGATTAGGCATAAAAACCAAATTGATATTTACTAAATTGTGAAGCTAAATAATAAAAAACATAACTAAAACATGATGAAAATAGGGAAAAAATATTAAACACAATAAACAAATTATGCTAAATTGACAATAGTAACAAAAAATGATGCATGCTCAACACAGGAGATATTGCACATGCTCTCCTTGTAGGCAGATATGCTTATGGCAAAAGAATTTAACAATATAAAAGATCATAACTTTTTAAAAATAAAAATAAAAATAGTACTTGACTTAATCAAAATTGAAAACCAACAAGGTCTTGCATGCACCATTCCCCAATTCCAACTAAAGTGATTGTATCAATATTTTTCTCAAATTTAAATAAATAATTAAATATATTCACACCCCTCTTCGAATTTTTTTTAAGAAAAAATTTAAAGTATAAATGCATCATTAAAAATTAGTGATATCCCAACTATGTTGGCACCCAAGTAATCCAACAATCATCTTTAACACCCGAAGAAGAAAAAAAAAATATTCAAAACCATCTGTGAGTTTCGATATCACTTCAAACAACAAAATAATCCTTAAAAAAGTGATGAAAAACAAAAGCTCAAATCAAACATAAAGAATAAAAAAACTTTGTCAAAAAAAAAACTTAAATCCACTTAAACTAACTCATCAATTACACGTTCAATCAAACAAAACAAACAAAAGCAATCTAAATTGAAATTATTCAAACTCAAAATAGAAAAAACAATTCATATAAATAATAAATAAAAAAATTAAGCAAAAACAAAAAACATTGAAATTATACCTGAATGCAGAAACATATACAACAGCAGAAAACCAAACAATTTCAAAAGTAGTTTGTTCTAACTTTGAAATTGTGCATCTAATTAGGGGAGTTAGGGGTCCTTTTTATACTAATTCTAACCCAAAAAGATAAACTCTAAATTAACCTCTATGGAAAGGGTATGCAAATGGAAAACAATTTTTGCTGAGTAAGCAAATAGTCATTGTTCATTGTATTAGTTCTCTTTTTCAACAATTCACAAATCTGTCTGATCCTTCTAGAAAACAAATCATCCCATTTTTAATGTGATTTTCAAAAGTTGGTTAAATCATAAAAAATCTTCTTTTAATATGAAATTCAAGTATGAATATTTTTTAAAATTCGGATTTCTTTCTTTAAAATAAATTAATTGTTATGGTAGTAGATATTTTAGTAATATTGAAGGTGACATCGACAATTATCGTGTTAACGATTTTATTATACTACTTGTTTTGACTATGTATACTTGCTCACATTTTTTTATTAAAATGGTTTAAATTAGTTTTACACTAACATCCATTAAAACATATTTTCAAATACTTATAAAATTTACTACCATAAAAATTTGTCATTATTTTAAAGTAACATGATCTGAAAATTTAACAAAAAACTATACATGAATTTATGAAAGAAATAAAAATAATTCATCACTTAACAAACAATTCAAATATCAAATTAAAAATAGGAAAAAGTGTATTCTATAAAGATAAAAGAGATATGAAAATTGGGGAATAGAAAACTAATACTCCCTCTATTCTTAAATACACGTTGTTGTTTGATCATGTGCATTGTTCACATGATATATTTTGACCATACTTTATTTACTAATATATACAGACAAATGTTAATATATAAGATATTGTTTGATTTGTCTCAATGAATATTTTTAAAATATAAAAAAATATAAATTTTTATGATAGATAATTAAAGATATTAATGGTCTAAGTTGTTAATAATATATATGAGCACCTGGCAAGGACTGGAATCTGTAAGACATCCCAACTTCGTTGGAGTGTCTTCCATTCCCTTTCTATGTCAGTGTGCCCTTGCCTTATAAAAAAATGGTCTAAGTTGTTCATTGGCATGTGAAAAGTGGTTGACTTCGACATGTATTTAGGAACGGAAGGAGTACGATCAATTATAATTTTTGGAACATTATAAATGTTTTACTTTATTATAATTACTTCTAAAGTTACATATATGGTTGACTGCGATTTGCTAACGGTGTATCATTTTTTACACTAACGTTTTATATATAAAACAAAATTAAAGACTTCATTACACTTTTGGTCCCATATTTTCACTAATTCACGGAATTGGTCCCTTTCTCATATTTGTTGACTAAAAAATGGTGATGTAACATATTTTAAATAATGTGTCATATGACTTAATGATGTGGGATGATTAATAACCATAGAATTACCAGAAAACCGCTTCAAAACTTCAACTTAAATTTGATATTTGTGTTTTTTTTTTACAGAATTAAATTTGATATTTGTTGAGAATACATAAGAGGAATACAATATATTAACATAATATTATTTGGTTTCTAGACAGTTGGTCTTGTTGAGAATATAATAGAGGAACTAAAATATTAATTGCTCTATATTATATTTGAGTCTAATCTATGGTTTGATGATAACAAACTTTTGTTCAAAAGATAAACTTATGATATTTGTTGTGTTATTGATTATTAATAAAACATGTTTGAACTTATGCTAGAAAGAATATGACTAGTATTATCAAGTAAGTAACAATATAATAAAATAGTTTAGCATTGTTCAGATGGAAATCATACATTTTTCATCTTTATCAAAGTTCTTGATGTGCCACCCAATTAGCAATATATAGTACCTTGCCCAACATTATAGATTTGATGCATCATAATGGACAATCATATTGTTTGTGAATATTGAGCATAGCCCAATGCTTGTTTCAATGAACCATGTATGTTATTTCCATATAGACTGAACATATCATTATGTACCTTAATCAATTCAATTATTTCACCATATTAAACTTTTTCAGAATCTTCTAAAGCATTAAAAATCATTCAAAATACAAGAGTACTTAAAAAGATATATTAATCAAACACTTTTCATATTACATCCATACGGAATTTCCAGTACTTTATTTAATATTCATATTTCAAATAATTCATTCTTACATACTTATATTTGTTGTGTAGCAAGTGTGAGTTAGAAGTCCCACATTACTTATAAAAGTGAAGGTTGAGCACTTTATAAGTGAGAGAACCATTAAACAAAATACTTTAAGGTTTAGGGTTAAAGTGTGGTGTCCAACTCACTTGTGTGGTTGCTATATTCCTAATATGGGTGATCCACCGGACTCCCCTCATGACCGAACAATGGCATCAAAGTTGAGGTTCGACAAATGGTACCAGTATCAAAGACGGTACAAGTGTAATTGTTTTTGGATAAAATTGCTTTTTGTTGAGGGATGGGCATGATGAACTGGTGGACTCACACTTGATCTGGGAGATTGTTGTATGGAATGTATGAGTTAGATGTTCCATATTCCTTAGAAAGTTAGAGATTTATGACTTTTTAAGTGAGAGGACCCATAAACTCAATTCCTTAAGGTTTTGAGTTGAAGTGTGGTGTCCAATTAACTTATGTGGTTTCTCTGAACCCAATCAGAGTGATCCCCCGAGATCCACTCGTAACCCAACAATATCTTATCATTAATAAGTGATTCTGTTATCAAAATATGCAAACATATTTGATATATATAGAGGTAGGATCCGTTGACACCAGGTGTAAGTTGAAAGACTTACACCAAATATTATCCATTAAAATTAATAAATGGTATGGTCCAAAATATGGGAGCAAAAGATCTAAGATTTGACAATGGAGAGAATCAATTCTCTAAAAAAAAATACAATTTGCATCTGATCACACAAGATCATCGTTATGTCGACGAGAAAAATAAAATCAGTCTTGAAACATTATATCAGGTAACCGAAATAATGATTTTAAACAATTTGGTTAGTATTTTTGCGTAATCCTCTAATTTGTCATCTTGTAAATTATTCTAATAATCACATCACTGTTGAATTTTTTGACTCTGTTATTGGTCTTTGGAGGCTCACCGATTACTACGGGTAACCCAATAGGCCCTTGGTGCATTTTTGGTGATTTTAAAGACATTATGGACCCTTGTGAGAAGAGGGGGCGCACCTCTAGGCCTCAATGGCTAATTAATGGTTTTCGAAAGGCTGTTTTGGATGCAGGTTTATCCGACGTGCCAGTTGAAGGTTATCCCTTCACCTAGTTCAAAAGTCTTGGTACGCCTAGAGCTGTTGAAGAAAGGCTTGACAGGGCACTTGCTAATAATGCATGGTTCAATTTATTTCCGAATGATACGCTTGAAAATCTTGTGGCACCCGCATCCGACCATTATCCTATTCTTTTGAATTGCTGTCCTATACCAAGGTCTAATATCTGTTGTCGTAATTTTCGTTATGAGAACGCGTGGCATATAGAACCTAGATTTAAAGAGGTTGTAACAGATTCATGGCATATGTATGCACATGAGAGCATCATGCTAAGACTAGCATCATGTTCAGCTGACTTCAAATCGTGGGGTAAGAATCACTGCCGCAAGCTGAAAATTGACATTGAAGAGTGTCGTAGAGAGATGCACAATATTCGGTTAAATGGTGCTGGTGATAGTCAGAATCAATTACTTGAGGTGAGGAAAAGAATGAATAGATTATTGGCTCAAGATGATGCATATTGGCGTTAACGAGCAAAGGCTCATTGGTACCGCGACGGAGACCGCAACACTAAATTTTTTCATGCAGCTGCATCTACACGTAAGAAGGTGAATAAAATTTCTTCTCTTGAGGATGGCGCATGTAATAAGGTTACAAATGATCAAGGCATGAGAGATATAGCCAAAACCTATTTTCTTGATTTGTTTCAGCAACACACTAGTGATTCTGCTCTTGTACTTGAGGTGATTCGGCATGCCATTTCTGTCCATGACAATGATAGGCTCACGGCTCCTTTCACTAAGGAGGAATTCCGGGTCGCTATGTTTTCTATGCACCCGGATAAATGTCCGGGCCCTGACGGCTACAGCCCCGGTTTTTATCAACACTTTTGGAACCTTTGCAGCGACGATATCTATAACAATTGTTGTGCTTGGCTTGACACAGGGCATTTTCCAGCTGATCTCAACATGACAAACATTGCTCTAATCCCCAAAGGTACTGTTCAGAATTGCATGAAAGATCGGCGTCCCACTGCTCTCTATAATGTTCTTTACAAACTCATTTCGAAAGTCCTTGCTAATAGATTGAAAGTTGTGCTACCTCATTGTATTTCCGACTCCCAGTCGGCTTTTGTTCCAGGTCGCCCCATTCTTGACAATGCCATGGTTGCTATTGAAGTACTTCATTTTATGAAAACCAAGACTCGAGGAAATGATGGTTATGTAGCGCTTAAGCTAGATATTAGTAAGGCGTACGATCGCATGGATTGGGACTATCTCCATCAAGTTATGGTTAAAATGGGGTTTGATCCCAAATGGATACAATGGATGAATTTATGTGTTGAATCTGTGGACTATTCTGTTCTTGTTAATGGTGAAACAATCGGTCCCATTATACCGGGTCATGGTTTCCGACAAGGGGATCCACTATCCCTTTATCTGTTTATTATTTGTACGGAAGGTTTGTCTTCCCTTATCAGTGATGATGAGGTTCAGAACCACATTCTTGGTACTAGTGTTTGTAGAGGTGCCCCACCGGTCTCCAATCTCCTTTTTGCCGATGATTGTTTTCTATTTTTTAGAGCGGAAGAGGAGCAAGCTCCGAGAATGAAGGACATCTTGCTAAAGTATGGAGCGGCGTCGGGTCAATCTATCAGTTTTCCAAAATATAAAATTTTTTATAGTCGGAATGTTGCGGAAATTCGAAAGAATGCTATTACGCATATTTTAGGTGTCCGTGCGGTTCTTGGGACCGGTAAATATTTAGGCTTGCCTTCTATGATTGGTAGGGATCGCAATGCAACTTTTGCATACATTAAAGACATGGTGTGGCAAAGAATTAATTCGTGGAGTAGCAAATGTTTGTCGAAGGCAGGACGCGAAGTTATGATAAAGTCCGTTTTGCAAGCTATTCCGTCTTACGTTATGAGTATATTCCAGCTGCCCTCTAATTTAATTAATTCCATTGAAAAAATGATGAACTCTTTTTGGTGGGGTCACGGTCGTACTTCACATCGTGGCATCAATTGGCTAAGTTGGGAGAAGTTGTCGACGCATAAAACTCAAGGAGGCATGGGTTTTAAGGACTTGTCGGCTTTTAATTTAGTTATGTTGGGCAAGCAAGGTTGGAAGTTTCAGACGGAACCAGATTCCCTTGTGTCTCAATATTCAAGGCGCGATATTTCCCTAATAATTCCTACCTCACAGCTACTATTGGCCATAATCCGAGCTATGTGCGGCATAGCATTCTCCGGGCTCGCTTCATAGTTCGTGGAGGAGCGTGTTGGAGCATTGGTCACAGAAATCATATTCCCATTTTAAATGAGCCGTGGCTGCTTAATGGGGAAACCATTCCAAGTAACATATCAGGAGCTAATTATGTGAGTCATGCATCCGTGAATAGCCTTATGGATCCTTACTTTAAACGGTGGAACAAACCTGTTGTCCGACAAGTCTTTAGTGAGGACTTGGCTGCTAAAATTCTTAACACCCCTCTCTTTGAGCAGGTTCATCATGACACATTACTTTGGAAGGCTGAGAAGAACGGGCATTATTCGGTGCGTAGTGCTTACCAACTGTGTGTCAATGATTTAGTAGATTTGTCCCACCTTCACAAACCGGGATATTGGACTGGCATTTGGAAGCTTAAAACTCCCCCGAAAGTTAAAAATCTGATTTGGCGTATGTGTCGGGGCTGTTTACCAGTTCGGTTATTGGATAAAGGTGTTCAATGTCCCACTCAGTGCGTAAGTTGTGACTCTAATCATGAGGATTTATCTCATGTATTTTTTTGAGTGCTCTTTTGTAGTTCAAGTATGGTCTATGGCAGGTTTGTGGCATGAGATTCAAGGTGCGTTGGCATCGTCACCCTCGGCCATTGAGGCAATTTTTGCATTGTTACATTCTTTATCTGCCACACTTTCTCAATGGCTGGCTGCAATATTTTGGAGTCTTTGGAAGCATAGGAACTTAAAGGTGTGGGAAGACGTCAGGGAAACTTGTGCAATAGTGGTGGAAAGAGCGCGGTCCTTGATTGACGACTGGCATCTAGCAAATAGCCTTACTGCTGCAAGCTTGTCTGTTGCTACTGTAGGCACACAACCAACAACTGGTAGCACTGATATCTCTGCCGTAACAGCTGTTGTTCCTGCTGTTTTCCAACCAGCAGCTGTTACCGCTTCTGCTAGTGCTGTTCCAGCTGCTGTCCAGCCACGGTGGCAGCCTCCCGAGCATGGCCGTATGAAATGCAACGTTGATTCGGCGTTCTCCTGTCAACGTAACAAAACAGGCATAGGCATTTGCATTCGTGACGAAGATGGAGTCTTTGTTTTGGCTAGATCAGTCACCTTTATTAGTGTATATCCAGTTGACATAGGTGAAGCTTTAGGCCTTTACCATGCGCTTCAATGGGCAAGTGATATGCACTTAGATAATATTGATTTTGAAGTCGACTCCAAAACCACAAAAGACGCTCTTTACTCGGGTCGGGAAGACATAACTGAATTTGGCAACATCGTCACGGCTTCCCGGACTTTTCTCTCGTCCAAGTTTACCAACTCTCGGGTGGAGTTTGTTCGGCGACAAGCTAATGTGGTGGCTCACACTCTCGCATGGGAAGCCACATTTCTCACTAGTCCCACTATTTATTTTCATATACCCAATTGTATTGAAACTTTGATTACTAATGAAATGCTATAAGCAATTTTCTCTAAAAAAAAAAAAACAATTTGGTTAGTATATTTAGAGATAACAATGTCGTAATTGAATTTCAACTAAAACTTTATCCTAGGGCATGGGATCCTAAATTGGGTTTTTTTTTGTTACTTGGGTACAACCAAATGAACAACCAAGTGAGAAAAGTAAAATAGAAAACCAAATATTCATGATTTCTCTGATTAACAAATGGTATTTTGTATTTTTATCAGAACTGTTAATTTACCAAATTGCTAGGTTGTATGTTGATGGTGTGTTAGGAGTTCCGAGGATTTATTTCATCAGAATGAAAAGGGAGGAGATCATGTGCTTCTCTTCTATTTTCTTTTCTAGTTTAAACCTATGGAATGTTGTAAGCCATTGGATTACTTAGATTTAATGGCTAAGATTTGGTGTAAGTCTTTTGACTTACACACCTAATGTCAATGGATCCTGACTCATATATATATATATATATATATATATATATATATATATATATATAAAGTTTTAGTAAACTAATGTAAATATGATATTATTTGAAAATTCATTACATGTGTTATCTTCAAACAAGATTTGGATATTATAATGTATTCATTATGACATCTTAATTAGCATATGGTTAAGAGAAAAAAATTAATATATTAATTGCAATAAAAATCTCTTTGCGTTACAATTTTCAAGAAGAAATTTTTTCTACTCTAGAAATATTTCTTTGATTTCACGCTCTAGCACTCGATAATAAACTCAGTTGCATAAACCAATAGAAAAACGTGTAATTAGAAATTTAAAACACTGATTTGAAATATATATGAATAAAGTGTCTCATACCTAATTTCTTACTATTGTCATACTCCTAAAGTTGTGGTGTTAAAAAAATTGAAAATGGTGTAATTGTGTGATGCATCGAGATCTTAGACCCGAATGGTTGGTTTTCCTCCTTTTGGAAAATTTCTTTGCTTTAACAGTATAGAACTCAACAACAAATTCAATTTCATAAACTAATAAAAAAACTAAAATTGGCAATTTAAAACATACTTGAAATATAGATGAAGAAATGATTTCATACCTAATTTCTTATCGTCGCCAATCTCATATGGTTTTGGTGTTAAGAAATTTCAAATGTTGTAGTTGTGTGATACAACGACATCTCAGATTCCAAAGGTTAATTTTCCTCCTCTAGGAATATTTCTTTGCTTTCAAGCTTGATAAATCACCAACAACATCAAGTTCATAAACCCATAGAAAAATGCAATCGGCGATTTAAAACACTGCTTTGGAATATAAATGAAGAAATTATCTGATACCTAATATATTACCATCGCCGCGCTGCTAGGATTTTTATGTTAAGAAATTGCAAATGGTTTATGTTCTGGACCGGTCGAAAACACCCAAGGCCCATTTACTTAGGCCCAATACAATCCAAGCCCAAATACCACATTTGGCAACATTACTCGCAACACACCCCTTCCTCGCGAGGTGTGTGCACGGAGCAATTGAGACCAGTTCAAACGAACTGCAACATCTCTTCGCACGTTCCAGTGAATCTCTCTCCGACGGTACACCTCCCACGATTTCGTAACCGCCAGACACACATATGCCATTACAACGGTTCTGTAGCCGCCCACCTCTATATATAAGGGACTCCTAGCAGTCCTAAAGGTAGAATCTACTCTCCCTTTAAACCCTCATTCTCTGATCTCTGCTGACTTGAGCGTCGAAGTGCCTGGAGGTCCCCCCCCCCCCCCCCCCCACCGTTCCAAGAAGCATTCTTGACGCATTCGACCACCATTCAAACCACCGCATTCAAAGCACCGGAAGTCACCTTCTAATCAGGTACGACCAGTGGCGCCGTCTGTGGGAACATAAGCTCTCCCCGTTATTAAAACTACTAAAAACCAAAGCTTTCTAAAAAAACTAGCATGACTGCCAACGGTGCCAGCTCATGGATATGAAGTGAAGTTCGTGTCCATCAACAGGACGGAATGACATCTTCAACTTCTCCTGTGGGTACACCTCGAGAGGATGCCATACAATTACTCCCTCATAAGGATATCCCTCTCGAAGATAGGCCTCTGCAAGGTCCCCTACAACCTACAGAAACGGCCGAGAACACTACGCTGACAGGTGCCCTTGTCACTAACTTGATATGCACGGTTCAACGATAAACGTCGTTAATCAAGAGACTTCTATTGCTCAACCACAACTGCAAGAGACTTCTAATCAAATAGAATTACAAAGAAAAATGTTTGAGGTTGAACACTTGATATACAATCAGTGGTGTTCACAATACAAATCAGATACAGACTCTTAAGACTCTAGAATTTCTAAGATATGAACTTTGAAACAGAAATTCTAAGTGAACTTTGAATGCAGAACAATTTCAGCAGAGTTTTGGCACTATAAATTGTAGTTAAGTCTTATGTTCAGCATTACCAATCTCTGAGTCTTCGCTCCTTTATATAGAGGTGTGAAAGAGACGTTGTGAAATTGCCAGCGCATCAAAAAGAGTCGTTTGAAGCTTTGATCAATCACCAATGATCTTTTGCCTGATATGGTTGTTGTCCTATGAAGGATCAATTTCAAATCCATTCCCATTGTGTAGGAACATCGTTGCAGGCAGAGTTGTATTTCAGAGCTGTTTTCTTGTCTTGTAGCAGAGACAAAGCAGAGTAGTGGAGGTAGTGGTTGTACACTTCGTACAATTGTACTTTGTCAACGCTTTTTGAAGATAAACATCCAATGCCTTCAAATCCACTCAAAATGACCGTTGCTTTACATTTCCCGTCTTCTGCAATGCTTATACGAGTTTAAATCCATTGAACAACCTTTGAAGCTTTAAGTCTTGCATCTCCTGATGAACTGCAGCTTCTGGTGATCTTCAGCTTCTGATGAGGTTGCTTTTGATGAACTTGCTTTTGATGATGTCATCACTTCAGGAGCGTTTTGTCTTCAGGAGCACTTTTTACTTCAGGAGCACTTCTCTTCAGACGCTTTAAGCTTTCTTTTTTGTTGATTTCTTAGCTCTCTTTTGTTCATCCAGAACCTATTTAAGATGTAAGTTTTTGTATATGGTCATGTACACTTGAACAAATATTAGCTAGTCCAATAGACAACTTTTAATACCTTGTTATCATCAAAACTCTCAAAGGTTCATTGTTAAACACATTTTGTTCCAACATACTTGGCCGATCTTAAGGCCAAAAAGGAGGTCGTTGGGAGTACAACTACTGATCAGGGGGGTGTTATTCAAAGGAAGTTGAAGAGGAAGGATGTGAATGCCAAAAATGATGGTGGAATGGAGGAGGCTGCGGTGGATACCGACCCGCCAGAGACTTTGGGTGATGGGGTGAAATTTGATAGGGCCAAACCGCAAGTGCACGGCCTATCGAAGTAATAGTAGTAAGTAAGAGTATCGTTCCGCTAGGGAGTTGGTCAATCTAATTAACTTTTAGATATTGATTAGAGGAGAAAGAATTAAGAAGTTGGAGAGTGCAGTTTTTGAAAGTAAATAACAATGATAATAAAAAGCCTCGGGATCATTGGTTCATCATAATAACGAATCTTTTCACAAGCAAGCCTTAAACTTATAATTAAACGTTAATCCTAATTACTAAGGACAAGTTTCTCTTTAGCATATCACAGCTCCTCTCGAAGTCAGTGAGTGTATCCCTCCAACAACCACACCTATTCTCATGGGTGATTGCCTTTGGGACCCTTGAAGATCGAAACTTTATGTGTCCCAAGGTTTGCTAGACTATTCTCATGTTTCGCAAACCTTGTCTAAATTCACTTGATCGGATATCAAAGCTCCGCGTTCGCTTTATGAATTGATATCTGTGATGATGAATTAACCATTATCAAACCCTCCGCGTTCGCTTCCACAGTTTGATAATAATTAATTCATGTTAAAACGGTGAATTTAGATTAGGAATTAGGGTAACAATTAATTAAGGTTTAAGACTTGGCTTGATCCGGATTACGTCATTAGACTTATCCAACGATCCCAAGACAAAGAAGTCTACTCACTCATGTTCATCGTAGACATGGGGGAAGAAGAGAGAATGCGATAAAAGTAAATTGCAAAGGAAGTAAAAGGAAATAAAGACTTTATTGAAATAGCAATTGAAATAAACAAAGTAAAAACGTCCTTGTTTATGGTGGAGAGCTACTCTATTTATAGCTTTACAATCGACTTAGAAACTAAGCAACTAAAAGGGTAAAACAGTAAAGCTGCAACAGGGTAACTTGGGGCCGAAGAAAAAGCAGCAAAAGAGGCTCTGGGAGGTGGCACGGCCGTGCCACATGTTGGCACTGGCCGTGCCAAGCTTCTGACTTGGTGGGAACATATTTTTGTCCCGTATCTTCGTATTCTTGCGCTGTATTTGCTCCAGTCCTCTTTCTTTTGCTCCAAGACACCTTCCACCATATATTTATTCCTAAAATAAAATAAAACATAATTTGAAGTAAAATATTCTAATATAAAATAAAATGCAATAAAACTAAATCAAATCTAAAATAAAACTAAACTAAATAAGGCAATAAATTATACTATCTATGACTCATCAAACTCCCCCACACTTGAATCTTTGCTTGTCCTCAAGCAAAAGGCAGCAAACATAGCAGCAACAAGGATTGATTTATGGCAATATTAAGAACATAAGTCTCTAGAGAAAGGCCTTGCCTCAAGTACACTAGTTACAATTTCAAATACTTCTCATGAATCTATTCTACCCAACATCAAGTCTCAAGTGAGTGTGTGTGTGCAGTCCAACCCTTTTCTTGCTCCTGTATAAGACAGATATTATGAGGAATAGGTTCTATCCTTAGTGCTAAAGTAACCGAGAAAAGTCTTTTCTTCATTTCATAAAAGAGTGATGGGAATTTTGAGTTAAACATTAAATTAGATATAATCAATTAAGCACAAGGGGCTGCAGGTGCTTAGGGGCTATCTATCCTCGTAGGGAGTCTTCTCGGATGTAATTGTCCTTTCCCCCTAGATTCAAAATCACCCTAAGTAGTGCTGCAAAATTATTGTTTGTTTCATCTCCGCGTAGGAAGTCTTTTTGGATGTAATTGTCCTTTCCCCCTAGCATTGATGAATTTGTTTTACTTTAGGTTCAAATTAAGGAGTCACCACCACAATTAGGAAGTTAGGGATTGTCCTTTCCCCCACATGTTGGTGCCATTCTCCCGCCCCATTTAACATTAACAAATTAATAAGAATATAACAATTAAGAACAATTTGATTAATTTTCCCACACAAACTTATACTACTTTTACTCTTAAGACTTTAAAGGGTCTAAGTTAACACTAAAGATAGAACGTGTTCCTTAAAATACCTATTCATACATTTACTCAAGGATTGCAACCGGGTGCTTTTCTCATTGGAGAATTTTCACAATAAAACATGATATGGGTATAGCAAGAACATAAGAAACACAAGAAACTATTTTCATGTACAAGAAGCAACCTAAAGAAGAGACAAAACAAAAATTTTCATGCCATATTTACATTAAAAACAAGCTACTAGTCATGCCTCTTGCTATAAAAACAAAACAAAAGAATAAAGTTCAAGGGAGTTTGGGAACACTACGACTCTAGACACTTTATTAGGCCCCCCCCACACTTAGGGGAAGCATTGTCCTCAATGATTCAAAAGAAAAAGAAATTAAAAGAAGAAGAAGAAGAGGAAGAAGAAGATGAAAGAAGGAGATGAGTAGAAGAATGAGAGAGATAGGGAGAAGAAGAAGGGAAGAGAGGAAGAGGAAAGCTCACATTTGTTTATTGAGGTCCGTAAGGAGGACCTTGAAGTTGGAGGTGTTGCATCATCCGACGGAGCATTTCATTATTTTCATCATTGACACGGTTGCCCCTTTGAACTTCATTGCGAAGGCCGGAGATCTCAACACCTTGCCTTTGTTGCTCGGTGCTCATCCTCTCGATTTCATTGTGAATCCATGTCCATTGTTGATTTTCATGAAGCTCACCGGTTTCATGGCCATGGTGCCCCTCTTCATGGTGCAAGTTAGCACCTTCTCCTTCATCACGGTGCAAGTTAGCACCTTCTCCCTCATCATCACCAAGAACCTGCACATCATTAACATACAACCAATTTTCTTCCACCTCGGTGGTAGTCCGAGATGGGTTAGGCAATAAAAACATGATTGGCACATTTAGCTTAAGTTGGTAATGGAGGGGTGGACGATGTTTGATGAAATTCATAGCAATAAGGGTTTCTATGTTAAGCCTATTATTTCCCTCAATTGGTTTGATCCCCTCATCTTCACCCACTCCAAAACACCTAGCTATATATGTAATGATGCCACCCACCACTATGTCTCCTCTACCGGCCGGTCTAGTACCGACAAAGTCTAGGTGATCAATCAAATAAAAACAGGTATTGACGGGGTGGTTGTGGAGCATTGCCCATAGCATGAACAACTCATCGGTTCTAGTGTTTCCTAGCTCGGTTCTACCCCAAATAGTGCAAGCCATTACCCTCTGAAGGTACCTAAGTACGGGGTTGTGAATATTGCTTGCTTTGTTCGCCCTAGGGACGTATTTGTTAAGACCGGTGATTTGTTTCCAAAAGGCAGCTGGGTCATAGTTATCCGGTTTAAGGCTGGGATCCCAATGATCATGAATATATCCCTCATTTGCAAAGCCTAAGGCATCACAAAAGTGCTGAAGTCACATGTCATAATCAATATTCATTAACCGGAAAACAACTCTATGGTTAGGGTTATCAAAATTCATCTTATCTTTAGTAAAATCTATTGAGCTCAAGAATTCATAAGTGAAATTTTCATAACCCCTCATAGGTTTCAGCAATTCAGTCCAACCTAACTTTCCTATCAACCTAGAAACATCATCAAGCAGCTCTAGCATATCTAAAGTATGGGAATCAGGATAACGAGAAGGGTGCAGATGTTTAGAGATAAGATTTTTATACCTGTCCCTTTGCTTGTTGTTTTTGAACTGGATCCCATGATTCTTCACTTGGGCTTGCTTCTTTGGGGGAGGTCCTCCTTGAGAGCTTGCTGGTTCTTTACCACTTCTTCTTGAAGCCATTGACCTTTGGTAGAATTGGTTTTGAAGGTTTAGGGTTTGGGAAAATTTTTGGTGGAAAGGATTGGTTTAGGGTTGGGGTTGATGTTTAAGGAAGTTTTGTTGGTTTGGATATGGAGATTGGTTAAGGTTTTGTGGTGTTTGGGTTAGGTTTTGAAGGATTAGGGTTTTTGTGAATTGTGGGTTTGGATGGATGAAAGATGTTTTTGATTGGTGGTTTTTGTTTTGGGTGAAGTTTGTGGTTGATTGGTGAAAGAATGGAGTGATTTGGTTAAGAATTGAGGGAGATATGGTGGTTTGAAGGTTTGAAGGTTATGGAGGTTTAGAGAGAAGTTTGAAAGATGAAAGAGGGTTGTGGTTTGTGAATGAGGAAGAAGGAAGAAAAATTTGATGTTATAGGGTGCTAGAAGTCGGGCACGGCCGTGCCACCTATTGGCACGGGCCGTGCCATCATTCTGACTTTGAACCTTCAGTTTTGCTTAAAAAATCTGGCACGGCCGTGCCAGTCTTAGCACGGGCCGTGCCAACCTTCTGGTCCAGGGGGCTTCAAAAATTTTCATTTTCTTGAATCTTACTCGGACAATTACCTACAAAACATCCTAGAACAAAGAAAAACAAACAAAACAAAAGCAATTAAATGCGTGGGTTGCCTCCCACGAAGCGCTCTTTTAATGTCATTAGCTTGACGGTTAGAAAGAGTCCTTAGAATGGATCAAAGATATCATATTGTGTAGATGACGCTATAAAACGTTCTTTCACAACATGATCGTTAAGCATGCAACAAGAGTAAAGAGCGGGACCTTTCATAACGTTTTCCAACTCGTATCCTACCATTTTATCACTCACTTGAAAGACTATCCTACCAAGTTTCACATCAATGAGAGCTCCCGCAGTTGCAAGGAAGGGTCTACCTAGGATTATAGGGACGTCATCGTCCTCTTCAATGTCAACGACTACAAAATCAGTGGGGATGTATATCCCCTCTATCTTAACAGGTATGTCCTCGACAAATCCTACAAGTTTCATGGTAGAACGATCAGCTATCTTCAGTTCCATTTCGGTAGGTTTCAATTCTCCTATCCCTATCCTTTTAAGAAGAGACAAAGGCAGCAAACTAACACTAGCTCCTAAGTCACATAAGGCTTTGTTTATGGTTTCTTTCCCAATTTCACATGGTATGGCAAAGCTACCTGGATCTCTAAGCTTAGGGGGTGCTTCTTGGATGTTTGCACTAGTTTCCTTAGCCAAGGCTATTGTCTCATTATGCTCTATAGCCCTTTTCTTTGAAAAAATTTCCTTTAAAAACTTGGCATAAAGAGGCATCCTAGACAAAGCTTCAGCAAAGGGAAGTTTAATGCAAATCTTCCTAAGTATGTTAACAAATTTTTCAAATTTACCCTCTAATTTAAGCTTTTCGGGATTTAAGGGGGATGGAGTTTTGTTTTCTTCAAGTGGTTTAGCTTCTTCTATCACAACTTTATCACCTAAGGGCTTGACATTTTCTTTCCCAATGTTTTTAACCTTGGCAAAAGTTTCGCCTAACTTACTACCCCTAAAAGATATGACATTAACTTGGGCTTTGGGGTTGGCTTCGGTTTGACCAGGAAAGACTCCCGGTGTTTGGGAAGATGTAGCCACTTGTTGGGCTATTTGAGCGATTTGAGTTTCAAGCATTTTAGAGTGAGTAGCAATAGAATCAACCTTGGTATTGAGCTTGGAAAGAGAATCATTCAGAAATCCAGTTTGGTTTTTGAGTTCTTGAAGTTGTTTGTTTTGGTTGGCAATAGAGTTTTCCAACAAAATTTCCAAATTGGATTTTTGAGTGAATCTTTGGTTGTTTGCATAACCGGGTGGTGCTACTTGTCCATAGGGATTTTGGTTTTTATAAAAATTTTGATTTTGTCGCATCCCTTGGTTGTATTGAGCATAATTCATTTGCTCAACACCATTAATAGCACTACCTAGTTGGCAATCAACACCAGCATGACCAGCTATACCACATATTTCACAAGAAGAAGTAGATGCAGAGTTGATAGCACTAACATTGAATTTTTCAAGTTTTTCAGTTAGTGTATCAATTTTAGAAGCAAGGTGATCATAGTTAGAGACTTCGTGTATACCTGCCTCCTTTTTGGAGGGTGAAGAACTAGAGATGGCTCTCTCGTCGGTCCATTTGTAATGATTCTGAGCCATGTCTTCAATTAGGGCATACGCCTCCGTGTAGTTCTTGTTCATAAGTGCTCCACCTGCAGCTGCATCAACAGACATCTTAGTGGTATAAGACAAGCCATTGTAAAAAGTGTGGACTATAAGCCACTTCTCTAGGCCATGGTGGGGACAAAGTCTTAGCATTTCTTTGAAACGCTCCCACGCATCATAGAGAGATTCCCCATCTTTTTGGTTAAACCGCGTGATTTGGTCTCTAAGTTTAGCGGTTTTAGATGGTGGAAAGAAACGGGCAAGGAATGCTTGCCTCATCTGATCCCATGAAGTAATGGAACCGACTTCGAGGGAATGGAACCAAGCGCTAGCTCTATCCCTTAAGGAAAAGGGAAAGAGATGAAGTCTTACGGCTTCTTGGTTCTCCTTCATGGTTCCACTAATTCGTAGGAAAACAGAGATGTGAAGATTGGGATCCTCAGTGGGGGATCCCGAGAATTGGTTTTGCTGCACCAAGTTAAGTAGGGCAGGCTTGATTTCAAAGTTGTCATCCTCAACCGTTGGGTACACAATAACAGCTTGTGGCTCAGCCGTAGACGGCGTTGCATACTCTTTGAGAGTGCGATTGGCCATGTCGGTGTTATTTTGTGCTGCTCTCCTCCTTCTATGTAAGAACCTTTCGATCTCGGGTATGAATACCGCTTGATTTCTAGTTCTTCGCATACAAGGTTGAGAACCCAAGAAGTTAACGATAACAGAAAAAAAAAAGTTAAAAATAAAAAGAAAAAGAGGAAGAAGAAGAGAGAATTCTAATCACTAAGAAAAAGCTAATTAAATTAGTTAACTCCCCGGCAACGGCGCCAAAAACTTGATAGGGCCAAACCGCAAGTGCACGGCCTATCGAAGTAATAGTAGTAAGTAAGAGTATCGTTCCGCTAGGGAGTTGGTCAATCTAATTAACTTTTAGATATTGATTAGAGGAGAAAGAATTAAGAAGTTGGAGAGTGCAGTTTTTGAAAGTAAATAACAATGATAATAAAAAGCCTCGGGATCATTGGTTCATCATAATAACGAATCTTTTCACAAGCAAGCCTTAAACTTATAATTAAACGTTAATCCTAATTACTAAGGACAAGTTTCTCTTTAGCATATCACAGCTCCTCTCGAAGTCAGTGAGTGTATCCCTCCAACAACCACACCTATTCTCATGGGTGATTGCCTTTGGGACCCTTGAAGATCGAAACTTTATGTGTCCCAAGGTTTGCTAGACTATTCTCATGTTTCGCAAACCTTGTCTAAATTCACTTGATCGGATATCAAAGCTCCGCGTTCGCTTTATGAATTGATATCTGTGATGATGAATTAACCATTATCAAACCCTCCGCGTTCGCTTCCACAGTTTGATAATAATTAATTCATGTTAAAACGGTGAATTAAGATTAGGAATTAGGGTAACAATTAATTAAGGTTTAAGACTTGGCTTGATCCGGATTACGTCATTAGACTTATCCAACGATCCCAAGACAAAGAAGTCTACTCACTCATGTTCATCGTAGACATGGGGGAAGAAGAGAGAATGCGATAAAAGTAAATTGCAAAGGAAGTAAAAGGAAATAAAGACTTTATTGAAATAGCAATTGAAATAAACAAAGTAAAAACGTCCTTGTTTATGGTGGAGAGCTACTCTATTTATAGCTTTACAATCGACTTAGAAACTAAGCAACTAAAAGGGTAAAACAGTAAAGCTGCAACAGGGTAACTTGGGCCCGAAGAAAAAGCAGCAAAAGAGGCTCTGGGAGGTGGCACGGCCGTGCCACATGTTGGCACTGGCCGTGCCAAGCTTCTGACTTGGTGGGAACATATTTTTGTCCCGTATCTTCGTATTCTTGCGCTGTATTTGCTCCAGTCCTCTTTCTTTTGCTCCAAGACACCTTCCACCATATATTTATTCCTAAAATAAAATAAAACATAATTTGAAGTAAAATATTCTAATATAAAATAAAATGCAATAAAACTAAATCAAATCTAAAATAAAACTAAACTAAATAAGGCAATAAATTATACTATCTATGACTCATCAAAATTCTTGCAGACTGAATCACCTCGGGCTAAAAAGATGAAGGCTAGGAAATGTAACACCCATACCAGACGTATCTAGAAAGTCTGGCACATGCGTTAATATTAGTACTGGATACATTAAATTATACAACATCAAAATTGTTCCCGAATGAATAATATTTACATCAAGTCCCGTTCGTATAAATAATAATACAATACAATCATCCACACATAAAAATACATCCTTAATGTCCATATTCGTCCTGCAGCTTTACGAACGAACCCTTGAAGTAATATTCATCCAGCTTCAAGCTTGCATAGCACCCTGCTTATCTGAAACAAATAAGGATTGGGATGAGACATAAGGTCTCAGTGAGTTCCCCTAAATCCTAGGCTATAGGCAACCTCAAGGGGAAACCTACGGTCGCCACGTGTCTACATTACAACCTGGCGGTTGATTATACGTGTGTGGGGACTTGCATACTTAGATGGTAGTGCATACTAGAGCCGTCATAGTCTTATCTCACTTGTTATAGGCTTCACTCCCTATACGTGTCATGGCGGTCGAGGGGGAAACTAGAACCGCATTGTCAAGAATACATTTTAAGTATCATGGCCTATACATAACATAATCATGGCACGATGCTAAACCGGACGATTAGGGGAACCTAAGATCGTCATCGGTATCATGTTCATAGCTTGCTCTTAATCTCATACATATTCGTACATGAGTTCATACGTGTTCATAATCATAATCGTATCATACATAAACGTATTTAAGTTCATTCATATTGGTTAGCGTTGAACAAACAATGTTATCTTGATTCATTTTACGGATAGTCCCGGGTGGAGTAACCCCGAGATCAATCCCATACATGACCGATGTACGTACATCGGACTCCCTCGGTGTCGTGCGGGTCCCTTGCGGCTTAAACCGTTCCCCTTAGGTCGAGAACCTCCCGTATCCCCCTGGCGTGGATAACAAGAGACACGAGCACCTACGTCTTGTTAATTTCAGTGGCATGCGGGTCCCTTACGGCTTGAATCGTTCCCCTTAGATCGAGAACCTCTTGTATCCCCCTGATGTGGATAACAAGAGACATGCCACCTACTTATTAAGTCATAGTCTTGTCATGCGTATACATAATCATATTCATACTTGCTTGCCTATTACCTCGGACCCTTGAGTCGATCCGATTAGCAGTAAACTTATACATTCTTATTCTTAGTGGAGAGATTAACTAATCAATCCATGACTTAATGTGCTAACTAATCATACATGATCATATGCGAAGAGATTACACTTCGCGTCTTACTTACTTAGGTTCATTCCTATACTTAACATACTTAGGGATTTCATGCTAAACTTGCTAGTTCTCGACTACTATGTCGAGGCTCTAGTTCTTCCCTTTCTTAGTGCTTACTACCCGAATTCATCGGCTTAAACTCTCTTGTGCATCTCTTGATGTACATGTTAAGATTACCATGATTCTTGATTCAACGATTGCTTGATGTTATGTGCATTGATTCGATGTTGTTTTGGGGGTTACAAAGTCATAAAACGTTGAAAGAAAAGCATCGGAACGCACCACCGACCCACACTGAGCCAACAGCCAAAAAGCATGTTGGCTGGTCCAGAGGGCTGCGCTAATAGCGCCCCTGGAGCGTGGCTTTTCTGGGGAATTACGCTATTAGCGTAGATTTCGCTAATAGCGTAGTTCTTCGGGTCTGTGGTACCAAATTTCCAATTTTTGACCCAAAACTCATTCTAATGGTTCCTGCAATGCACCAAAACATCCAGCAACATATATATACATTATAAAACATCTTTTATGGCAATAATAACATGTACAAAGCAAGATCAAGGCTAGGGTACTAAAACTCATATTTCTCTAATCTTAACAAAAATCATGTTTTGCTTGCAATTAAACACATAATCCCAATGGTGGGTTCTATCTAAGAACTCACCTAATGATTTGCACTTGATCTTCAAGCTTCAAACCCTAATTCCACTTCATTCTTGATCCTTAGCCCTTTCCTCTAAACCATGCTTCAATCTCTTCCTCTACTTGTTTCTTGCTTGCTAAGCCATCTATTGCATGAATTTGGAAGGCTTTGGATGGATTGGAGAAGGAAGGAGGGCGCATATCTAGAGAGAAGGAGGAGAGAAAGGTTTTCCCAAAAACCTAGAGAGAGAAAGTGAAGTGGGAAATGAGATATTTTTCCCCAAAATCGCTTATATACTCCTTTGTGCGAGTTTACTTAAATGCCCTTCGTCTCAGTCGTGTTACCTGACTCTGATACATAACTCATGCTTGACTGATATTGCTCATTAATATCTTTCGTCGTACTTAACTTTATTCATCATGCTCACTTTCTATGAATCTTAGTCCTCTGATACATTTAGCAGATGAAATTTCCATTAGCTGACGAGCGGGATGTTACAGGAAAGGTCCTGATGCTGGAACGGGGCGAGGTGGGAAGGATGCTGGGACTAGCCAGGTTCCCTTAAATGCTCAGGTGTTGACCTTGATAGCTGTTTGATTTTGTGAGTATTCCTAAAGGTGTAACAATTTTAATATTTGGTTTATTCTTTATTATATCATTGAGTCGTACAAAAGTTGATAGGTGTGAATTTGTTTTGGTCATATCATTGATGTCCAGAAAGTTGATGATACAGAAATTAATGCATTTAAGATCAGGTTGATTTGATGATACAAAAATTGATCACATAGAAATATGTTAGCTTCTTTCGATATCAGAATGAACAAAGGGAATAAAATTCAATGATGTATTGTTGTATTTCTATATAGGGATTTCAATATCAAGGGAATATGACTACATTAAGGATCTCAAAAAGGATTTGGACATTTGGAAAATAGGATTTAGAGTACTTGATTCTTGGATTGTGATTGGTAGCAATGAGAATCAACATATGGAGTTAGTTAAGATTTGTTGTCATTTCCTTTATGATTTATCAAAGTTACTTATTAGTGTACATTTTGATTTATATCTGTTTTTTTGTTTCTTTCTCGGATTTAAGGTGATCGAGTTCATTGCACCAATATCTAAAGGCATCAAAGTCAAATGGTGCTAGCTATTGATGTACATGCGGACATGATGTTGATGCTCCATTGATTAGGTTACATATTTAAAATTTAATGTGGTGGATGAGTGCTTTTTTAACTGGGATTCTACGGAAACCAGGTTTGCCCTGCAGTGCTTACTTGTAACTTTAAAACATATTTCATACATACATCTTATCATGAATACATAATCTTACTGTACCTTGAGGCACATGCTTCTTACTTGCATTACTCATATAAACGATTCCATGAATCTCTTATCTCGTTTCAGAGCTTTAGGAAATCTTCTGATTTCATCGCAATTCCATTGCATCTTATCACACCCGAACTAATGGGTAACTCATATAGCTTGACATGAAAAGGTGAAATCAACTCACCACTTCATCTGACAACCCATTAACCAATATTATAGTTCACATACTCGTGAAACTTACTAGTAATTCCACTTGCACTTACATCGTATACTCTTAACACAATTCTGTGTATCCACATGATATTGGCTTCATACGAACATTGTCGTTTCCATAACATGTACATACTTTCAAGTGTCATCTCTTGCTAAATGATAACGATACGTGTCTTAGAATCTTTCTTGATGAAATTTCCGTAAGCTCTGGTATTCAGGTTCTTGGAACGAATATATATATACATGACTAAAATATTTTATCATTTTCAAAACTGAATTTGTAATAGTACCACAGAACCATCGGACGAATTTCTATATTTGAAAAAGATTTAACAACTCGCCCTAAACTTGTCCACGACAAGTTGGTCCTGAAGTTGGTACGTCTTAAGTGAGTTCACTTACGACGTATCTCATCAGTTTCGAAAATGTATAATTTCCATGAGTTTAAATAAAACATCGTTCCCAAGTTCCATAATATCAATCTTAACTTTTAAAAATTTTAAAATCATGACTTAACATGTTTTATCTAGTATCGTTTTCACTTAACAAGTATCGCATACGAAAGTATAGTTCTCATTTCTCAACTCGAGAGTGGCATCACCTTTCATAATAACATACTTACCATACTGCTTACATGTCCATAGGAAATCCTTGGACTTCTTAACGTAAACTTATTCCTCTTCCTCAGAACACTAAACTTGATTCTCCATATCATCTCATCCGGTTATCTCTTGAGCATTAATACCTTTTCTAGAGTTCTTGGTAAATACATAAAGTTGATTGTGACATTTACCTTCCCATTATTATTCAAACAAGGAAGTCTAGGGTTACTTGATACATGTTCAAGCATAAGAGAGTTCTCTTTGATTTGTTAAAGAAATTTGAAAATGAAAACAATTGGATTAAAGATGTTCCATTAAGAACAAATCAAAGTAACAAGATTAGAGCATAAAAGGTTGTTTTAAAAATGCAGAAAAGTTCACACTTCCCGCAAGCTACGCTAATAGCGCAGAAAATTTCCAGCCATGCCAGAATTTCGCTATTAGCGTAAGCCTCTGGAAGATGCTGTAAATTTCGCTATTAGCGTAAGCCAAGCTAATAGCGTAGTTCTTGAATGATTTCTGCAATTTTGTTCGAAACTTCTTGTTAAACTCTCATGTTTGGATCTGTTTCAACCCCAGACAACCGATGAACATAACAGACAAGGAAAAATGCAAGGCATAACATATAAACACCTTAAACAATCTTATTCTCCACCAAGCTTCATACATACTAAAACTCCCATGTTTCGTATTTAACGATTAACTTCCATGTTGCAACCAACATCACAAACTTACACTTGTTTTGTGAATTCCAAAACTCGTGATAATTTATCTCATGCTCATAATACTTGACTTGGGGGTAACCTTACATCTTTACTGATTGGATTTACCGGCTGAAACATACATGTCGTACTTGAACTTGTTTCCGAGTAACTCAAATTCCTTTGACAATCTCATCTACTATATTTTTGCTTAATCATACCAATGCTTGCTCGTTGATTTTCTTTTTAAAAGAAAACTTCGTAACTAGCGCACGGGTCATTGACATTGATGATTTTCTACTTTATAAATATATTGGGTTTAGGCCCCGACCGTTGCTCTAAAATCATAGAACGAGTTGATAACACATACGTGTCATCAAACCTAGACTCTAATAAGTCTAACCCGCTCTACGAGTGTCGATGCAACTCGGTTCCTAGGAAAATCTCGTGAATTTTTTTCAAAATGTCAATCTCAATCACCCATAAGCGTAAATCTTTCTAAAATTATTTAAACTTTACAATTCGACATCGTATTGAGCCTTAGCAAGTCGATTAAGCAAAACATAGGTTCGAGAGATATGTCATATTTCCACATAATCCGAGAACCTTGTGATTTCTTATAACCTTGCACCGTTTTAACTCCTTACTTCATAACTCATGCATAAACATCCGTGACTTTTCTTCTAATTGCCAGAACTTCTATTCTCTTGATCTTGACTTGTTCTTGACTCTTGACACATTAACTTTCAAAGCTACCTTAAACCGGATTGATTCCGTTAATACTTCTCCATGCATTTCTTCCTTAGAAATCATAGGATGTGATGTGCATTCGTTACTTGATGTTATAGAAAAAGTTTGTCATATAAAAGATAGTGAAAACAACCCCCAATAGCTACTACTGACCCTAGAGACGAAATGACAATTTTTGGAAAAACTGAAAATTTTCGCCCCAGGTTCGCTATTAGCGAAATTCTCTGGAGTAATTTCGCTATTAGCGTAAATTTCGCTATTGGCGTATTTTCTTCAACTCAGTTTTCTAAAAAAAAAATCGGATTTTACATATAAATCTTACTTCCTCAAGTACTCTAGTGCACATCATTCCTTCCAAACGTCTTAAAACATTTCTATAACCTTTGCATGGCAAGCATTAACATCAATCAATTCAATTCCCGGCACATCAGAAACTAATACCTTGTCATCATGTCTCTTAACATAAAGTTTCCACATAAACCTTAACTTCATCCGCTAATAACTGCTTAATTCATTATGTTGCTACTTATGCAACTTCCAGTCATACATATACTTAACTTCATTCATATAATGCTATTCCTGAGAGCATGCTAACTCCGTTAACATATGTTGACCTCTTACTACCTTGTAACATTGTTCTGACATTTCAGAATATCGTAAACCCGTTCCAACCACAACTCTTACCGAATCTTTCGGTCATGATTAGATATATATCCCACTTCTTCACTTACGAGTACACGAAGTATCTCTACATCTTACCTGACATTGTTGGAACGTCCCTTCTAAACATACCTTACATTCCCGGAGGATTCACACTTCTACTTGATTAGTTCACCGGCCACCTTTTGACACGATCAAACTTCCTCATCACATACTTCGTTCCTCCTGGGTCCTATTCAGCTCTCAGGTATCCGTTCTAATCGTCGATTGTTAAATTGAGTTGATCAGGCTCAACTAACAATGACAAATAGAACATTTACCCGGAACCCAATGGTCCCACTACCTTAGTTGTAATTTAATGACCCAAGGCACGGTCTGAATCGACCTGCTCTGATACCAATTGTAACACCCATACCAGACGTATCTAGAAAGTCTGGCACATGCGTTAATATTAGTACTGGATACATTAAATTATACAACATCAAAATTGTTCCCGAATGAATAATATTTACATCAAGTCCCGTTCGTATAAATAATAATACAATACAATCATCCACACATAAAAATACATCCTTAGTGTCCATATTCGTCCTGCAGCTTTACGAACGAACCCTTGAAGTAATATTCATCCAGCTTCAAGCTTGCATAGCACCCTGCTTATCTGAAACAAATAAGGATTGGGATGAGACATAAGGTCTCAGTGAGTTCCCCTAAATCCTAGGCTATAGGCAACCTCAAGGGGAAACCTACGGTCGCCACGTGTCTACATTACAACCTGGCGGTTGATTATACGTGTGTGGGGACTTGCATACTTAGACGGTAGTGCATACTAGAGCCGTCATAGTCTTATCTCACTTGTTATAGGCTTCACTCCCTATACGTGTCATGGCGGTCGAGGGGGAAACTAGAACCGCATTGTCAAGAATACATTTTAAGTATCATGGCCTATACATAACATAATCATGGCACGATGCTAAACCGGACGATTAGGGGAACCTAAGATCGTCATCGGTATCATGTTCATAGCTTGCTCTTAATCTCATACATATTCGTACATGAGTTCATACGTGTTCATAATCATAATCGTATCATACATAAACGTATTTAAGTTCATTCATATTGGTTAGCGTTGAACAAACAATGTTATCTTGATTCATTTTACGGATAGTCCCGGGTGGAGTAACCCCGAGATCAATCCCATACATGACCGATGTACGTACATCGGACTCCCTCGGTGTCGTGCGGGTCCCTTGCGGCTTAAACCGTTCCCCTTAGGTCGAGAACCTCCCGTATCCCCCTGGCGTGGATAACAAGAGACACGAGCACCTACGTCTTGTTAATTTCAGTGGCATGCGGGTCCCTTACGGCTTGAATCGTTCCCCTTAGATCGAGAACCTCTTGTATCCCCCTGATGTGGATAACAAGAGACATGCCACCTACTTATTAAGTCATAGTCTTGTCATGCGTATACATAATCATATTCATACTTGCTTGCCTATTACCTCGGACCCTTGAGTCGATCCGATTAGCAGTAAACTTATACATTCTTATTCTTAGTGGAGAGATTAACTAATCAATCCATGACTTAATGTGCTAACTAATCATACATGATCATATGCGAAGAGATTACACTTCGCGTCTTACTTACTTAGGTTCATTCCTATACTTAACATACTTAGGGATTTCATGCTAAACTTGCTAGTTCTCGACTACTATGTCGAGGCTCTAGTTCTTCCCTTTCTTAGTGCTTACTACCCGAATTCATCGGCTTAAACTCTCTTGTGCATCTCTTGATGTACATGTTAAGATTACCATGATTCTTGATTCAACGATTGCTTGATGTTATGTGCATTGATTCGATGTTGTTTTGGGGGTTACAAAGTCATAAAACGTTGAAAGAAAAGCATCGGAACGCACCACCGACCCACACTGAGCCAACAGCCAAAAAGCATGTTGGCTGGTCCAGAGGGCTGCGCTAATAGCGCCCCTGGAGCGTGGCTTTTCTGGGGAATTACGCTATTAGCGTAGATTTCGCTAATAGCGTAGTTCTTCGGGTCTGTGGTACCAAATTTCCAATTTTTGACCCAAAACTCATTCTAATGGTTCCTGCAATGCACCAAAACATCCAGCAACATATATATACATTATAAAACATCTTTTATGGCAATAATAACATGTACAAAGCAAGATCAAGGCTAGGGTACTAAAACTCATATTTCTCTAATCTTAACAAAAATCATGTTTTGCTTGCAATTAAACACATAATCCCAATGGTGGGTTCTATCTAAGAACTCACCTAATGATTTGCACTTGATCTTCAAGCTTCAAACCCTAATTCCACTTCATTCTTGATCCTTAGCCCTTTCCTCTAAACCATGCTTCAATCTCTTCCTCTACTTGTTTCTTGCTTGCTAAGCCATCTATTGCATGAATTTGGAAGGCTTTGGATGGATTGGAGAAGGAAGGAGGGCGCATATCTAGAGAGAAGGAGGAGAGAAAGGTTTTCCCAAAAACCTAGAGAGAGAAAGTGAAGTGGGAAATGAGATATTTTTCCCCAAAATCGCTTATATACTCCTTTGTGCGAGTTTACTTAAATGCCCTTCGTCTCAGTCGTGTTACCTGACTCTGATACATAACTCATGCTTGACTGATATTGCTCATTAATATCTTTCGTCGTACTTAACTTTATTCATCATGCTCACTTTCTATGAATCTTAGTCCTCTGATACATTTAGCAGATGAAATTTCCATTAGCTGACGAGCGGGATGTTACAGGAAAGGTCCTGATGCTGGAACGGGGCGAGGTGGGAAGGATGCTGGGACTAGCCAGGTTCCCTTAAATGCTCAGGTGTTGACCTTGATAGCTGTTTGATTTTGTGAGTATTCCTAAAGGTGTAACAATTTTAATATTTGGTTTATTCTTTATTATATCATTGAGTCGTACAAAAGTTGATAGGTGTGAATTTGTTTTGGTCATATCATTGATGTCCAGAAAGTTGATGATACAGAAATTAATGCATTTAAGATCAGGTTGATTTGATGATACAAAAATTGATCACATAGAAATATGTTAGCTTCTTTCGATATCAGAATGAACAAAGGGAATAAAATTCAATGATGTATTGTTGTATTTCTATATAGGGATTTCAATATCAAGGGAATATGACTACATTAAGGATCTCAAAAAGGATTTGGACATTTGGAAAATAGGATTTAGAGTACTTGATTCTTGGATTGTGATTGGTAGCAATGAGAATCAACATATGGAGTTAGTTAAGATTTGTTGTCATTTCCTTTATGATTTATCAAAGTTACTTATTAGTGTACATTTTGATTTATATCTGTTTTTTTGTTTCTTTCTCGGATTTAAGGTGATCGAGTTCATTGCACCAATATCTAAAGGCATCAAAGTCAAATGGTGCTAGCTATTGATGTACATGCGGACATGATGTTGATGCTCCATTGATTAGGTTACATATTTAAAATTTAATGTGGTGGATGAGTGCTTTTTTGTTTGGCACATTTCTGATATGTTTTTTTATCTATCCATTTTATCAGATACTAGGTAATTGTGCAAGTTGTTCATGATGGTCACAAGGATGGATTTGTGTTTTAGGATAGTGAATGTCTTCAGGTTATTGGTATTACTGTCCAAGCTCTTAGGAAGACTATGCAAGAGGTATCCCTAATTTAGTTTTCATCTTATTTTCTGCATGGTACTTATATAATTGTATTTATTTATGAAAGTCAGTGATGATGATCCTAAAATATATTCAAAACATCTAGATAAACTACTTGGCCATGAGTTTGTGTTACGTGTCAAGTATCAACCATATACTATCATCAATCATCCGTTTTAGGTTTTTCCCGTGATCCTGCTGTAATCAAGGAAATTAAATCTCATCTTCAGCCCGATGAAATTCAGCTAGAGGAGCAACAACTTGATGAGGTTCTTTGTGTCTGTCCTGTTATTTTTTTTTTTTATAATTGATTTGACTGTTTCTTTTCTATCACTTATATTTAGTTTTCAATTTTATTACTGTAGAATATTATCTATGATAATCCAACCCAGTCATTCATTCTCGAGAAGAACAATGCTTCTGCTGAGTGCTCAGATTTCCTTAACATTCCCAAGGTGTAATAAACGCGTTGAGTTTCTGTGTGATTTAATGAATGATAGCGTTATTGTATTTATTAATATTATCTTCATTTTAAGTATGAGAATTTTATGCTTATTACAACAATCCTTCTCTACTTGTGGTGAAAATGATTTGGAACAAGTTCGGAATTGCATCTGATGCCTATAATCCAACGTAATTGTCTTCCACTAAGTTAGTCAAACACATCAAGAAGGAGTGATTGACCTTTTCTTTGTCTGCTTTTTTGAAAACATGTCATCAACTCTTGCGAAGTTATTTGACTTGCATGTGTAATTAGGTTCTGGGTTAGTCAGGATCTCTAACTAAAAAATAATGGTTGTTTCCAAAATTTAATCTGATAAAGAAATCATGTATGTAAGTTGAACAACATTTATTGAATTTTAAAGTCTTTTAGCATGTGAAACACATAAGATTGGTCATAATTTATGATTTAAATTTCTGCCTCTTTCAAAACAAAACAAAAATTGGATGAATATGGTCACCAATTAACAAGAAAAGTTAAACTCGTATAATTTGTTGCATATAGGACTGATAATATTAACTTTATCAGTGCATTATGTCATTTAATTGATTCGCCTATGATCTTAACCTATATTCTTAGAAAAGATGCATCAACATTGTTGAAACAAATGAAAATTAACATCTCTTAAAAAAATTGCTGAAACATGATGCATACATTTAAAGATAAAAATGTTTATAGCATTCCACGGAAACACATTTGTAGAAACAATGATGTTACAAACTACAGAATATAACTTTTATGCAATGACACCTAATCTTAATCATTGAAAAGCATGATAATGTTTACTATATAGCTACACCAAATTCTCTTGATCATAATGAAAGAGGCACTTTCTATATAGCTACATTGTCGTCGATGGCAGTTTCAGGACATGTCTTTGGAAAAATCGGAAGTTTAGAATCCAAGCAATTATGCATTTATAAGATACAACGCATTGCGTCTAAAAATAATACATTAGTAAACATACATTTGAATTAATCGGTTGACAACATATTAACTTATTCAAACATATAACAAAGATTTTCAAAATAATAGTGTTCAACCCGTGCGAAGCACGAGTTTATAACTAGTATATATATATATATATATATATATATATATATATATATATTATAAAAGTAATAATCTTAAATTTGATTAATAAACATTAATGTTGAAGATATTGGTCAAAGATAATATTATAATATTAAAGTCAAATAATACATTTTTTAAAGGAAAGCCAAATGAATACATAACTTGTGGCAGAAAACTTTCAAACCTCAAACCACTACGAATGTGTCGTTTTTCAATTTCACACTTGTTTTCTTTTGTTTTCTTATTTTATTTAATTTTGATCACTAGTAATAATCTTAAATTTAATTTGGTTGAAAAATATTAATGTTATTATTGATCAAAGATTTTTTTATTTTGTTGAAGATATTGGTCAAAGATAATATCATAATATTAAAGTTAAATAAATACAATTTTTTTAAGGAAAGTCAAATAAATACATAACTTGTGGCAAAAACTCTCAAACCTCAAACCACTAGGAATGTGTCGTTTTTCAATTTTCACGCTAATTTTCTTTTGTCTTTCTTGTTTAATTTTTCTCTCTCATGGTTTGAACAACGGTTTCAGTGTTGAACTCATTCATCGTGACTCCTCAAAATCACCTCTCTACCATCCGACAGAAACTAAGTTCCAAAGAGTTTATAATGTTGTGCGTCGTTCAATCAATCGTGTCAATCACTTCACCAAACAAATCTCTCTCAATACAAATCAACCTGTATCAACTTTAACCCCAGAATCAGGTGAGTATCTCATTAGTTACTCAGTTGGTACCCCACCCTTTAAGGCTTATGGTTTTATGGATACAGGTAGTAACTTAGTTTGGCTTCAATGCCAGCCTTGTCATACATGTTTCAATCAAACCTCTCCTATATTTAATCCTTCAAAATCTTCCAGTTACAAAAATATTCCATGCTCTTCTAGTATATGTAAAGATACGAATGAGACACATATCTCTTGCTCCCACGGCGGAGATGTTTGTGAATATTATATTACATATGGTGGTGATGTAAAGTCACAAGGGGATCTTAGTAACGAGACTTTAACATTAGATTCGACCTCCGGCTCTAGTATCATAGTTCCCAATGTTGTGGTGGGATGTGGACATGCAAATGTGCTGACAGATAGTAGTCAAAGCTCGGGTATAGTTGGAATGGGAAGGGGACCAATGTCACTTATAAATCAAGTAGGCTCCTCATTTGGTAGCAAATTCTCTTACTGTTTGATCCCTTTTAATAGTGATTCTAGTCAGTCTAACTCCTCTAGCAAACTTAATTTCGGAGATGATGCTGTTGTTTCGGGTGAAATGGTTGTTTCAACTCCTATCGAACCTCCTGATCATCAGTTAAGCCTCTGCTATAATACTACTGGGAAACAACTAAATGTTCCTGACATTACTGCACATTTTAATGGTGCAGATGTTAAGCTAAATTCTAATGGCACATTTTTTCCATTTGAAGAGGGGATTATGTGCTTTGGTTTCATCTCATCTAACGGTGTTGAAATTTTTGGGAACTTAGCTCAAAATAACTTGTTAATTGGCTATGACCTAGAAAAAGAAATTATCTCGTTTAAGCCTGCCGATTGTACCAAGTATTGATGGAGTGTAGACGTGCTTTACCTAAATTTGGTTATATCACAATAATAATAATAATTGCTTATTTTTACATCTTAGTTTTCCATTGTACTTTATCTTTTTTAACAAGCAAACCTTTATTAATCACCACTGCTCATGTCACAAAAAAATTAAAAAGTGACAATAAAAATCGCAATGTAGATGTTAAATCACAACATTCTGCCTCTAATTAACTTGTATAAACAATCACAGTCTTCATTTTTCTATTCATAAATAAATCATAAGAATGGTAACTTATGGTGTTTACTTTTTTTTTTTTTAAAGAACTTATGGTGTTTACTAAAGTTTCAAGTTTGGGTGTAAATATAACGGTTTCTAGTTATGCGGTAGTTGATTGTGCAGTGCATCTGATGGATGCTGGAACGTGGCAAGACAGATTAGACATGGACCTGATCCGCACATGACGGTACCAACAGTTGTAAAGTGGATGAAACTGGTATTAGGATGCCTAAAATGCAACTTAGATGCATCCTTTTCGACAAGGCTAAAATACAAATGCAACATATTTGTATCAAGGATGATCAAGGAACTTTTGTTCTTGCTAGAACTAAATGGTACCCTCTTCTCGTCGACGAATTTATGAAGTAAATTTGGTAGTAAATTAATGTGAGTCAAATGTTAGAGACGAATTTAGATATTATTTTTTGTCAAAGACTGAATTTGGTCGCAAACAAATTATTATGGATCAAATTAGTAGAATTTTTCATTTATACTTGTTTGTAGGAGTCACTCTTAAATTTATCTGTACAGATTTCATGAATTTAAGAATGACCTGCATGGTTTGCAGTATCATATAGCTTTCAGTCTCATGGTTCTTTAAGAGAAGATGCATATTTAGAATTATCCCATCAAGAAATGTTCCTGTTAGGACTTTGGTACATCAAATTTGTTTAACTTTTGACTAAGATCCTCTTCATTAACACATAAATATTAATTATTATAAAGATGAGTGTTGAATGAATGAAAATGAACCATGATACAGAGTTTAAAAAACATCATAATGATGAGAAGACAAATGAATAACCTACATAAAAAGCAGTTTTAATTCAGCGTGACAGTTTAGAGTAGTTTTCATTGACAGTAATAACATGACACATCTTGAGAAACCAAATATAGGAGACACAACTTAATTTAATGATATATAAGATAGTTGCAGAAATTTATTTATAAGAGAAAGTAGAATATTATAGTTACTAAGATGTTGTTTTTCCCATTGAAAATGATTTTGTCCTCAAGATCAAATTTCTATTTCCATCAATCCAACAAAAAATTGCTTAGTAAAACAAACAGTTTCCCCACAACAGAAATGAAAAATCATCTTATTGGCCACTCGACACATATTTTCTGTCAAACACCAACAACATCATTTCTTGTTTTCTTGAAAAACAAATGTATGTACAAGTTGTTTGTAATATATAGCATTCCTCTGCATCCAACGATTACTTAATCTTCAACTATATCTATTTAACCAACATGTAATAATACTCTTGTAGAGTTATATGAACATATTTCATATATAATAAACTCACTCCATAATATACATCATCAATACAATCATACCAGTCCAAATTTATAAAATCTGTAGCAGAGGGGATAAAATTAACAAGATATACATAGTTCACTATCAAAACCATGAATTTGCTAGCACTCCGGATTCATTCTATAATTTACGGTGAGAAAGTAAATCATAAAACAACCAAATCATGAAGAGTGAATGTAAGAACCTGCACTCTCACTTGAGTCAAGCTTATAAATATCAATAAAACTATACTAAAACTCTGCCAACTAATTTGTCAAATATTTTAAGATTTTGGCAGTATGTAAATAAGAGGCAATATATGGATCAAACTAAATGATGAAAGGAACTCCAACATAGATAGGCAGAACAGACAAAGAGACTGGATCCTAGCTTTATGGCCTAGCTTTATGGAACTCTTAAATATGGCCTATCTAAATATCTTCTTGGAAATATAACACTTTTGCCAATTTCATGGTCATGCTCTCAGGATATAATAACAAGAGATTAAATTTGCATATTGCCATGTTTTGTGCGTGAAGCCATTGTTGTCTCATGTCCTCTTTCTTTCCCTCGCCCCTGTATAAAGTGACAAAAGTTTCTGTTAAAACTAAATGAAAAGATCAAAATCTTAATAAATCAAATCAGAGAAAATTTATAAAAATAAAATGATAAATTCATTTTCTATATATCTAATAGTGAGAATTACACACCAAGTAATAAGTACATGATTTATGTACAACGAAGAAAACTTCAAAATTTATATAATAAAGGATGAACTATCATAACCTGATCAAAGTAAACGAGAAACAAAGAGGACAGATAAAGTCAGAACTACATTTTTCACAATGTGCTTTTTAACAAGGGAAACAAGAAACAAGAGTTTGCAACCATAGTTACATATATCATGCCCTCGAATACAAACTATGGAGAAACTAGCATTCCAAACACTAATGTTATTAGACAATAGATGGGTTAATTATGTTCAAAAAATTCTCTCTCTTTTTTTGAATCAGAAAAATTCTCTCTCAAATGACATCATAAGGTTTGGTAAATAATGGAGTAGTTCATAATATCCCTTCTATAAATAGAGAAGATTTTAGGAGATAGGCTTTAGTCCATAATAACAGTTTTAAGATACTCGGTCGAAAGATTGTAATGACGAAAGAATCAAAGAACCATGACTCTTATTTCATTAAACCCCAAAAGGAGTTATTGTTAGACATATAACTGTATCTGATAAGTTTCAAATTAACAGCACCATAATTATTCATAATACAAGTGGTCAACATCAAATCAAAATAACATAACATAACAATCCAAATTCAACCACTTTTTCCAGCATCTTTTTCATATGAATATGTAATTAAGAATTAGGAATTCATTGCAAAACATGTTGTCTGGAAAAGTAAGAATAAAAGAAGATAATCAAACTCATCAACAATGTTACATCTAGTTTAGAAACGTCAATTATAATAACTAGCCATGGTGATGTACTACATATATCCCCATACATACATTATTGAACTAGACTCTAAAGATCATTATTGCTCTCAGTTCACGATAACATTTGGTCAGTTTCTTAAACTAACGTGATTTTCTCTGACTGCAAAACTAGTTGAAATATGACAGGGAATGAATTCAACTGACATGCCAAATAATTAGGAGAAACACTTAAGATCAACTTCAACACATATAATGAAACATATTTTTTTAAGCTGCCACTATAAAATGCTTCTTTTGCACCTTAGAAACTGCAACAAACCTCAAATTAGATGAAAAATATAACATATTAGATGACTAGTTTTTTTATACTAAACCATGCAATATTCCATCATCCAATTTCTTTCAAAAAGATGGATGTAGTATACCACAAATAAGCTTCATATTTACAAGTGATTCAAAAATATATAATGACCTATGAGGACAGTTTACAAGTGATTAAAAAACAGGTACAGTGGTTAAATATCAGAGAAAAAGAATTCAGATGACATAGATAAAACCAAGACAAGCTAAGTGAAAGTTGAAACAAGTTTTAAAAAGAGTTAACTACCTTCTCTTAATACCTTTGGAACAACCACCTCTGACTCCATCTCTGTTACGAACGCAACTCGGCAATCCACTCTGGAGGTGGCCAGAACAACTTGAAATATTCAGGATAATCCGACAAAGGTGAAGCCTGACCTTGATCCAAGTGAAAAACACTCATTTCACATTTCCTGATATTAAGATCGTGGAAGCTATCAGATGTACTATAGATGACACAATTCCCATTGGCAAAACCCAACTCGGAAGCAGATGCAGAAAACGAACATCCATTCCCCAAGAACAAAACCTTGTCTCCTAAATTCGCCAACTTGACCCACTTTTTCTTCTTCTCATCAAGCCTAAACACATCAATCCTAAACATATCAAACCATACAGGAACACAATAATTATTTTCATATCTATCCACTAGCAACAGCTCAAACTCACTACTCTCGACCAAGAATTTACTTTTCCCACCAAACACCGGCTCAGCGATCAAATGAGTGGTCAAATCCGGTCCAATCATGACAGTCCGACCAGTTTTGTCTACCACACAAGGCCGCCCTTTGAAAACACAAACATTTCCTCCATGGGAGTTTGACATGTTGGGGATGGTAGTCCAACTATCGCCCCCACAACGAAACATCATCACCGCCTGAGTGAACTCAAAAGGAGTGAACTCACCATGAGTGACGATAACAGGACTGTTAGTAGTTTAGGTAGTAGTGATAGTTAAGAGTGTAGTTGGACAGTGAAGAAGACTTTAGTTGATAGTTGAAATATAGTAGTAAGTAGTGTGAGGACTTGGAGCAAGAATATATTGTATTGCTCTCCAAATTGGATTTATTGGATTGTTTGGATTGATTACAAATGAGTACATGCTTGCCTATTTATAGTGTGGATGTCATGTTCTAGATAGTTCTTTCTAGATTCTTCATGATATTTCCTACTACATGTGTAGTATTAATTAATTCTAAAACATACTAAACTATTCTAGAGAAATCTAGGCATGTACATCATTCTATAAACTACTAATGCATTCTAGAGAATTCTAGAAATATGCAGCACATTCTAACACTCCTCCTTGATGCATATTTCGGTAACTCCAAGCATAATTCGTAGTAGCTCAAATCTTGATCTAGCCAAATCCTTGATTGATAAAATGTTGATCAATTCTTATGTACCATGCTCGAGGATGTTTATTATGCCCATTCAATGATTTTCTTAGTCTTAGATCTTTTCCTCCATTGCCTTTGGCACATAATTCTGGTTTTGACGCCACTTCATGGTTGTTAGGCTCATGTTTAGCCAAGTTGCAAGTTTCATATATATCCACCAGTGATCCCACTCTTGTTGGAGTAGATTTTAAAGAAGTTTTTTGTTGAGAATGTGAAGGTGGCGTACCTGGTTCCTCAATTGCTTCTTCTATAGTTTCACTGTTTGATTGTTTTATTGGAATGGTAATGCTGCTTCTCTCAACTTGTCCTGCATTCCTCTTCCAGCTTGAATTTTCATCAACTTCAACTTGGAAGGCAGTGTTAGTAGTATATTTGAAGCTTATTGGAAAGCTTCTATTTCTTTTCTCCATTTTTATTTTGGCTATCTCTTTCCTTTTGTGATTGTTGTCAAATATTGAGCATGTGTCTCCTTCAAAGTGTATAATATATCCTTTCTCCATCATTTGACCAATACTTAAAAGATTTTCTTTAAGATTGGGGACTAGTAAGACATCATTGATGAACCTCGTACCTTTCTTAGTTTCCACCATCACAGTGCCTTTGCCTTTAGATTCCACGACTGAGTCGTTTCCCAGTCGAACCTTTACTTTGACAGAGTAATCAATATCCTTGAAGATGCTCTCATCTTTGGCCATGTGATTGCTGCAACCACTATCCAAGTACCAATTTCTACTCAATTCTTCATTGGAATCTTGTGTGGCATAAAAAAGATGTTGGTCATAGTCACGTTGGTCCTTCTCACACTCATGCTCTTCAACAAAGTTTGCTTGATGCTTATTTTTGCTATAGCAGTCCTTCTCCACATGTCCAAATTTCTTGCAGTATCCACATTGTGGTTTTCCGTGCCATCGACAATATTTCTCGGCATGATTGGTCCTCTTGCATATGCCACATGGAGGATAATCATCTTGATTTTTCTTTGAGAAATTTCTAGAAATATCTTTGTTTCTAGAATTTTCTCCATTTTTCTTGTTTCCTCCAAATCCTTTATTTTGAGACCGTAATTTAAGCTTTGATTGAAAGGCATTTTCAATTGTATCATCATCATGCCTATTCAATCTTTGCTCATAAGCTTCTAATGAGCCTATTAATTCTGTCACTGACAAAGTAGACAGATCTTTGGTTTGCTCAATCGTAGTAACAATTGCATCATACTTACGAGGAATAGATATTAGAATTTTCTCAACAATTCTTTTGTCGAGAATATTATCCCCGTAAGTTTTCATTTGACTCACTAGTTCTTTTATCTTGGTATAATATTCTTTTACGGTCTCAGACTCTTTCATTTTTAATAACTCAAACTCACGTCTTAGAGTCTGAAGTTTAATGGCACGTACCTTGTCACTTCCTTCAAACTCCTCCTTTAGTGTACCCCAAGCATCTTTGGCACTTGTAGCTCCCATTATTCTTGGAAAGATACTGTCTGCTACCGCTTGTTGCAGAAAGAACAATGCCTTTGCATCTTTCTGTTTATTTTCCTTCAACTCTTTTTTCTGAGCTGCATTAAGAGTTGAAATGTCTGTGGGAATAGTAAATCCTTCATCTACAATCTCCCATAAATCTTGAGAGAAAAAAAATGTCTTCATTTTAATGCTCCAAAAATCATAGTTTTCACCATTGAAGGTAGGGATAATCATAGATGATGGTTGAATGTTATTAGCCATGGCTTAGGGAAAAGTTTAGAAATTGTGTAGAATATAAGGAGGGTTTGGTTGAAATTTAGGTGGATAAATTGTCTACGCCCAATATATGATCGAACGTAGCTCTGATGCCACTGTTAGTAGTTTAGGTAGTAGTGATAGTTAAGAGTGTAGTTGGACAGTGAAGAAGACTTTAGTTGATAGTTGAAATATAGTAGTAAGTAGTGTGAGGACTTGGAGCAAGAATATATTGTATTGCTCTCCAAATTGGATTTATTGGATTATTTGGATTGATTACAAATGAGTACATGCTTGCCTATTTATAGTGTGGATGTCATGTTCTAGATAGTTCTTTCTAGATTCTTCATGATATTTCCTACTACATGTGTAGTATTAATTAATTCTAAAACATACTAAACTATTCTAGAGAAATCTAGGCATGTACATCATTCTATAAACTACTAATGCATTCTAGAGAATTCTAGAAATATGCAGCACATTCTAACAAGGACGTTGTTCCCCCCAACTCACGGCAGCAACACAATGGCTAAAGGAACTCTGATATCCTCCAATCAGGTGGTGTATGTAGAAGTAGGACATGCAACCGAGAACTCGAAACGAGAGTTTGTTAAAGTCAAGCACATTATTGAAATCTGAAGATAAACTTTGGTCACATGAGAAAGGATGCCAGAGTTGAAGTTTACCTTTGAAATCAGGACCGATTCCGATCAACCAAGGGTTGAGAGATGGTTGTTGTTGTGGTGGTTTGATGAGAAAGATGGTGTGTTTGATGAGGTGGCTGGTAAAAGATTTGATATTTAGAATATTTCGAATATTGAATGGGTCAAATTTGGGTTGTGCGAATTGTGGAAGGTTTAAGGGTGAAAGGTTTTTGTGTTTGTGGTTAGGGATTGAAGAAGAACGCCATGCTGAACATACAGAACGAAAGCAAAGGAGGCAAAGTTCAGTCTCAAGTTTTTGTGAAATTAGTTGAACAAGTTCTGAAGGAAGGTCAGACCAATCTGCTGCCATGGATACTAGGGTTTGTTTGGGCGTGCACAGCTTTTATAGGGTTTGTTTAGGAGATACATTTTGTTTTTCGGGACAAAGATACCGTAATGATCTACTTATGCAAAAAAAAAAAAAAAAAAAACCACATCCTAACACACAGCTTTTACAGTTTCAGAAATATTTTGGCTCGCCGAATATAGCATTGTTATTGATAAAAAATATATGTTACTTACTAAAGCTTGTCTGGTCAAGCTAACTCTAACTCTAACCCTAAATCTAACCTAGCAAATTCCCTCCCATTCTAACGCATTTAATTCACAGGTTTGACCTCCTCACCCTTTTAACACAGGTTTGTCATTCATTAAATAATTTAAGGCAATTCATTTCAAATTTGAGAGCATTTCCTAATCAGTCAATCTGAATTTATTCTACTGCATTTAATTCACACATTTGACTCCTGCACATGATTAAAGCTCCCAACGCAGCTTAAAGCTTCAGCGCCTCTTGATTCAGGTGATACCGTAATTTTTTCTCACAACTATACACCTTAAAATTATTTAATGAATCATTTCCTAATTTTTTTCTCCTTTAAATGTAAATGAATGCGTGTTTTAATTTTCCATTGGAATATGCAAACTCGATATAAATGTGTACTAATGGCATTCAAACCGTTTTTAGAAGTTATATAACAAAATAATTAATTAACATTGAAAATAGACATGCACATTAAGTATCATTATTAGTGATGAATGCCTATGAGGAACACGAAAGGAATAGCTTAATGGACCATTGACTTATTTCAAGTACTATATATACACACACTGAGATTTGTTTTGTCATAACAACAAAGATATCACCCTTTACATAAGAGGTAAGAATGATGGACAACCAATCTGCCAAAAATGTCACAAAATTCCTCATTCAATTTCAAAAAGGTTTTTTTCCTCAAAAGATGTTATCTTTATCTGCATTTTCGTTTTCACATGAGTTGAGGTTTTGCTATTGCTTTCTGGTGTCTTTCTTACGATTTTTGCGTTTACAAATACGGCTTTAGGGGAATATAAACCAACAGATCCACCTTATATTCATCTCTTGAGGCTTAAATGATATACCTATCACGTATGATACCATCCAATAGAGATATGTTTGATAACATACCTGATTTTGTAAAGACAATGTTTGCCATATTTGCTATCCTTTGTTCATGTTATGTAGCATTTGTAAGAGAAAAAAATGTTATAAATAAATCATTCCTATTAAGATTGTAAGCCAGACACAAAATTTGTTTGAGTTTTATGTATGATTGCTTTAAAATGTTTACACTTTTAAGTTGTAGTATCATGTTTTGTTGCAACTCATGAGTTTTTGAAAAGGACTTGCAATCATTGAGTTTTTTTTTTTAAAGAAAAAAATATCTTATTTTGTGTTGCTTAAGGAATTAATTTACTTCTTTTATTTTATTTTTGAATTGCTGGATTATCTACACTTTAGTGAGTTTACTTTATTCTTAAACCAATTATAATGAAACCTACAAACTATTTTAGGTAAGTTTTTATGATTGTGCATAATTTATCAAAAATCTAATGCTTATTCCTTCTCTTTTCTCTATTATTCTGTTTGTTAAAATTGAAGAGGTTCTTGCTTTGCAATGCTTAAAGGGTTTAATATACCTTTTTGTTGTTTGATTAATTTTTCATTTTTGTAAAATTTAAGGATCAAAATGCAAAATTTGAAAAATTATAACAATGAAGAAATTTGAAATTCTTAGCTTTTAGGTGTCATTCAAAATTCTCTAAATTTAACTTTAACAAAATACTTCATAAATTTCTATCATTTTGAAATTCTTTAAATTATTATCCAAATTCCAAATAATGGGATTCACCTAAAATTATTTGAATTCTCTCAAAACTTTACATGACCTCAAAACATTCCTCTGTTCAACGCACACTCTAAAAGAATGTGATGAATTTCATTCGATTCCATCTCACTTAGATTAAACCTTGCTCAAACTCTTCTAATTTTGTCACACCATTTTAATCTGACCGTAATCAAATTAGATACAGGTTCTTTATGTTCACCACATTTCAAGTTTTTTTTTTTTTTTTAAATTATTTAGTGATTTCACTAGTTTAAAATTTCATGATAGTTCGTGTAATTATGTTGAGTAGTTGTTATGAAATGACATTCTACTTTGTGTGTTTTTGGAGATTTGATGGGTTTGTTCAGATCACATGAAATTGCTGTTTTTTAATATATTTTTCTGGTAAATGATTTTCCTCAAAATATATATGTCTATACTTTGAAATTTTAATGAATGAAAAAAGAGAGGTTCAATGTATTGTTTACTGTTTACAGTGTGGTGAAAGATTCCATTTTTAGTTGTTGCTAAAAGTATTTTACTAAGGCATTATTTGGATAAACAACTTAATTAAGTGCTTATCTTGAAGAAAAAAACTTAATTGAATGCTTATAGTATAAGGTATTATGTACAAATTAGGCTTGTCTGGATTAAGTTATTTGAGATTGTCTACTAGCGTAAGCACTGTGATACTGTTTGGGAGAACTTTGAAAACACCTTATAATTGTACATAAGTTGTTTCAAGCTTACTTTTATAAGTTTTTCAAGATAGTTTACATAAACAAATTATAGGAAAAAAACTGACAAGTTCATAAGCCGTTCTCAACATTATTGACAGTATAGTTTATGAAAATAGCTTATAGGAAAACAATTTAACTTTATTTTATATTTTGTTATAGGAATAACTTATCCATTAACACTTATCGTAATAAGCGCTTATGCTACAAGCTATAAATTAAGTTGTTTATCCAACTTATTTGACAGTATCAAGGATCAAATTGATAGACAAAATAAATAATGGAGGGATCGATTTGATAGTGAATAACATAATTTAGGGACCAACTTGATTTTTAACGAATAATTCAGGGATCGTTCAACAGTATAACAATTGGTGTTGACTTTCATTTAAATTTATTTTTTTTATTAAAAAAGTTAAAAAAAAATCGATCAAATCCGTCCTTGTAAACCTGGAAGCTGACTTGGAACTCCACGTCAGTACTTAACGTGACATGTCAACACTGTTAACAGCAAGACTTGACGGAGGGACTATATTGATTGACATTTATAAAATTCAGGGACGTATTGACTATTTTGGAAAATTTAGGAATGAAATAGACCGGTGCATGCAAATTTGAGGACCAAAATGCCTATTCACTCAATAGAGATGTGTTAAAAGGAAAAAATTGATAGAGAGTAGCGCTAGCAACACTCTCTTTTGAACACTTTCTCTAATACTCACTCTTTTATTAGTTTAAATCACTGTGAGTCTACACGTTGAAAATAGAACCCACAGCGGTGGAACATACATTAATTTCATCAAATAAAAGAGTGAGTGTTAGAGAGAGTGTTCGAAAATGAATGTTGCTAGCATTCCTCTTTTCTCAGGAATTGAAGGGTTAACGCAAAAAATAAAATAAAACTATATATTTGGAAAAATCAAATTTATTTTTTTAACAAAAAATTGTTTAAAATAAAAATGGATAATTTTTTTTTGACAAAATAAAAATAGATACATGAAGAGCTAAAATTTTATAAATTTGACAAATAAGTAATTTAAATATTAAAAATTAAAATACACTAACGTAAATGAGCAGTACTAATTACAAGTTAATTTTCTTCTTTTAAAAATGACATCACAATCTAATTTGGAGCTGGTAGAATTTCCTTTGGCAAATAAAACTATGAAAGTAACACAGGTAGTAGTCCAACCCTTCACTCATTTTCTTATAAAAATCCTTTTGGATATTACATTGTGACAAACAAAATTTTATAAAACGACGGTTAATGTCACTTTAAATAATCATGATTTTTTTTAAGAAATAATCATGATTTATCTCTTCTCCAATTTAATAAAGAAACATAACATAAAGATCTTAAGAGTAAACTGAAAAAAGTTTAAACGTACATTACTTCATTTTCATAGATGTTCATTCTCAACTTTCAAGTAATATTATTTCTAACATTTCATTTTTTATTAGATGAAATGAAAGATATATGGATGAAGGATAAATAAGTATCGCTAGCATTAAAATGAGTATCGCTAGCATTATTCATAATTTCTAACATGTTATTCATGATTTTTTGAATATTAAAAAATATATTAAAATGAGTATCTCTAGCATTATTCATAATTTTTTGCAATTATATCTCATTATTTCACATAATTTTTTGCAACCAACGAAAAATACTAGGATGAAGGATAAATTTGTAAACACAATATTAAATTCAAATGGACCTAAAATGTTAGAACGAAAAGGGGAAAAGGGATTACGAAAACAACATCGTTGTACTATACATTAAAGGTCCATTAGATTTGCAAAAGGTAAATCCTAACAGAACAACACAAAACATAACAATACAAGATAAATTTCTAACGTATTAAACAAATATTTGTCTTTTACAATATTTGGTGGACAACAGATTATTTTATTATTTGAGGCAACTTGATTTTTTTTTTTCCTTCTTCTTTTCAAACACACCTAAGGAAACAAATATCTTTGCACCATGAAAAGAAGAGACTCATTCCATTGACCAATGAATCATAAGTTCATAACAAATATAAGCATGTCTATGAGCTTTAATACTTCTAAAATAATGCAAGTCTAACTCACCATCAAATTTTGAATAACAACGAACAAATAAAGATACTAGCAGAGTACATAAAGAGCTGTTTTAAATCTTCTTTATTTAAATTCAAACATTCTGAGTTCTGGACACCCCTTAGCTAGTCAATCACTCTTAACCTGTTGTAAACCAACCCCTTGGAGAGGTAATGTTCTGCATCCAAAGTTGCAAGCACCCTGCACCAAAAACAAAGAAAACTCTTTTGAAACATAACCTAACTCTGATTATTAATTGTAATTATTGTAGATATTGTAAGACCAATAGGCAACAATAACTATCAAAGCCAAAGAAAGCATAACACTTAATATTTTTACAACATGGTCAGAATTGTATCTAGTTCAAGTACACATGACAAAGCAATGTGGAGATTCCCAATGCATGCAATTTATCCTCTAACTAATGAATATGTATTATCATTTTTCCGTTTCAAAAACAAACGTACAAAATAAATCAGCTTCAAATTTACAAATACAATTAAACAAGAATTTGGTATTTTGAATATTCATTGTCAACTTTATAAATGAGCCTAATGGAAGAAGTTTCCATCACAAGTAAACAAAGGTCATCAAATAATTAGGGGCAAAAACTTTTGCTAATGCCAAATTATAAACAACTCCTATCATGACATTTAAAATGTTCTTATAGTTCACAGTAAAAATTACTGTGATGATAACAAAGACAAAAACAGGTAAACATGAGAACCAAATTCTAAGGACCTATAAAAGCAAGGAGAAAGTGGTATGACACGTTATTACGACCAACATGCTCAAGGTCAACATGCTTCCAAACAAATTTATATTGAATTCGTTTACATGTCACAGAAGAAACTCTGGGCCCAGCTAAATGAATTGATTGAAGGTGTTAAATTTAAATCTAATGGCATCTAAGCATGTACTATTCAATAATAATATATGCACCTTTAATGATCCATCACTTCTGAAGGTCCCTCAGAAACATCCAATTTTTAAAGGGAACAAGCATTCAAAAACATTATTGTCTTAGTGACATGAGGTACTAATAATGTTGACTGAAGTTTTTTGCTGAAAAGCGAGTTAAATCAGATACAGAATGGACGAATAACCTCAAAAACATATCCTTACAATAAATATCACGTTTCACTTGTCAGTCTCATACTTTATGCCATGGTTTGGGTTTAACTTCTAAATTCAGTTAATTAACTAATTCCTATGTTAGAAAAAAAAAAACATAGTTTTATATGAAAAAGTTAAATGAAGGCAAATGCCAATTTCACTTATACAAGAATGTATTCTTTAGGAAATCTCTGACCCAATATAAGATCATTTAAATACGAACTAGTTGCAAGATAACTTACTCAATTACAAAGGCAACTTTTGACAATCCACTCTGGAGGTGGCCAGAACAAGTTAAAATATTCAGGACAATCAGAGAGATGTGAAAGCCGACCTTTGATCCAAGTGAAAAACACAGGTCCCAAACCACATGTTTTTAAAATACAGGAAGTCGCCACCATCAGTAAAGACGACGCAATTTCCTCTAGGAACACACAAATCCGAAGCACAAGCAGAAAACGAACATTCATTCCCCAAGAACAAAACACCATCCCCTAAAGTTGTTAACTTCACCCACTTCTTCTCCTTCTCATCAAGCTTAAACACATCAATCCTCATAGCATCAGGACCCGGGAACTCGAAACAAAAACACTCATAAATGTCCACTAGCAGCAACTCTCCCTATCTCTCGACTAAGAATTTTTTGTCCCCGCCACCAACCAAAGGTTCAGAAACTAAGTAGACATTCGAGTTGTCCGGCCCAACCATAACTGTCAGACCATTTTTGTCGACAACATAAAGTCGCCCTTTGAAAAGGCAGATGTCTCCAAATTTAATTGACATGTCGGGGATCACCTTCCAATTATCATTGCTAAATTTCAACAGTACTGGTTGAGGGGAAAAGGTGAATTTGCCAAGAACAATAGGGTTTTTTCCATGGAGTGTGAGAATAGCGATCTTTTCAGGAGTGTATATGAAGTCAAAAGGAGATAGTTCAGGGAATTTGTTGTCTATAGTGAACATGCATCCCAAATGGAGGAGGGAGAATTTGTTGAGGTCGAGCACGTTTGGGAAATGAAAAGGGTCACATGAGTCAGTTACAGATAGTGGATGATGCAGTTGGGTATTTCCAATTGAGTTTTGACAATTCTTATCAACCAAGGGTGTAGGGTTTGTTCTTGTTGTTCCTGTTTTGGTTTGATGAGGAAGATAGTGTTTTTGGAGAGGTAACAAAATGAAGTATTGTCTTTGTTGTTGATGAAATCAATGTCGATGATATATGTGTTTGAGAATTTGAGGAGTAGGAACTGTAACGCCCACTTTGAAAGAGTCTAGAATATTCAAAAGTGTGTTAAAACTGATATTGGATACATTAATTATACAATACAGAAACGACATCAAGTCGAGAGTTTAGATACATCAACATCCAAAGTCATATGTTACATTATTACATCACCAAAGTTTACCATACAAGGCTAGCTACAATAGTTCATAACTAAACATCTCATAATATAACATATACATCAACTATATGAACACCGAGTTGGTTCCACGCAAACACGATCAATCCAAAGCTTTTTCTTTACCTTTTGCTTGAGAACCCTGTGTACTTGAACAAATAAGGAGAGGGATGAGACATAATGCCTCAGTGAGTTCTATCTAACCCCAGGCTAATGATAACCTCGGGGAAAGCCTATGGTTACCATGTGTCTAAAATACAACCTGGCGGTTTATTATACGTGTATGGGGGATTGTATACTTAGACGGTCGTGCATGCTAGGGCCGTCATAAGATTCTTCTTACTTGTTATAAGTCTTGCTATCACTATACGTATCATGGCGGTTATGGCAAGTCTAATACCGCTATGCCAAGAAACGATCTACGCATCAAGGCCTATTCATAACATAATCATGATACGATTCTAAGTTGGACGATTAGGGAAAACCTAAGATCGTCGTCGACGTAACTATCTTTACTTGTTCTACTACATAGCTTGAACGTATCTAACGTCGTCTCATAACCAAGTATAATTATGTTAGAAGTTAGCGTTGAACAATATTAAATCTGAGTTCATTTTACGGAGAGCCCCGGGGTGGAGTAAACCCGAGCACAATCCCTTTCTAACCGTTGGAAACCTATCTAAGGTATAACCAACGGAACTCCCTAAGTGACATGCGGGCCCCTTACGGCTAAACCCGTTTCACCTAATGGAAACCCCTTGAGACCAACCTAGTGTGGTTCTCAAGAGACACGACACCTACTTGTTATTTAAACATTCTTTGTGAATAAGATATCTAATCGCATCACGTCTGAACATAAATGAAATTCATGCGTACTATTCTAATTTCTCGACATACTAGGCCAAGGCTCTATATTTATTCCCTTGCTAGTTCATGTCTATTCCATATACATATAAGGAGAGACTCTCTCTCTCTCTCTCTCTCTCTCCCTCTCCTAGGGTTTACCTAGTTGATTAAAATATGTGTTCCATATGTCTTCCCATTTCCCTTCAACCAAGAGATGTCTAGGGTTGCAATTACATGTTCAAGAAATGAGGGTTTTATATTTGTGTTTACAATGAGTTTAATTGTAACACCCATACTAGACGTATCTAGAAAGCCTAGCAAGTGCGTTAATTTAGTACTGGATACATTAAAAATTTACAACAATAAAACTTCGAATGAATATAAAGGACAACAAGGGCGTTCGTACAATGATAATACAACTTAACTTTTCTAAAACATCATAAAAGCATCCTTTAAAATCCACTCCATCCAGCTGCAAGTACGAACGAACACTTGTCGCATCATCCATTCGGCTACTGGCTTGCTAATCCACCTGATATCTGAAACAAAATAGGATTGGGATGACACATAATGTCTCAGTGAGTTCCACCTAATCCTAGGCTAAAGGCAACCTCAAGGGGAAACCTACGGTCACCACGTGTCTACATTACAACCTGGCGGTTGATTATACGTGTGTGGGGACTTGCATACTTAGACGGTTGTGCATACTAGGACCGTCATAATTCATCTTACTTGTTATAGGCTTACTATCATACGTGTCATGGCGGTCAAGGGATCCTAGGACCGCTAACTCAAGATACGTTAAACGCATCAAGACTTAACATCACATATTCATGACACAATCCTAAACCGGACGATTAGGGGAACCTAAGATCGTCATCGGCATAACATTCTTTACTTGATCTATTTCATATCTTATACTTGTCTAATAGCATCTCGTGCTATTGCTCATAAACATAATCTTACATAAATTCATTTCTTGCAACATAAACATAAATAAAGTCAGGGTCATACTTGGTTAGCGTTGAACAAACATTATTATCTGAGTTCATTTTACGGATAGTCCCGGGTGGAGTAACCCCGAGAACAATCCCATACATGACCGATGTACGTACATCGGACTCCCTCGGTGTCGTGCGGGTCCCTTGCGGCTTGAACCGTTCCCCTTAGGTCGAGAACCTCTCGTATCCCCCTGGCGTGGATAACAAGAGACACGAACACCTACATCTTACTTACTCAGTGACATGCGGGTCCCTTACGGCTTAAATCGTTCCCATCATGAGAACCCCTTGAATCCATACCTTCATGGATTGCAAGAGACATGTCACCTACATATTCATTTTTTTAATCATAAACCTTAATCTTAAACATATCATGAAAGGTTAAACATTTTCATGCTTACTTGTTGATTCTTACATATGTGAAGAGATTAATCATCAATTCACGTCTTAACATAATGCTTGATTATCTTAAACATATGCGAAGAGATTACACTTCGCGTCTTATCATATTTAGGATTCTTGCTTAACTTTCTTTGTGAAAAGATATCCAATCTCTCACATCCTAGCATAAATAATTCATGCTAACTATCTAGTTCTTGATAACTATATCGAGGCTCTAGTTCTTTCCCCTTTCTTATTTTATGCTACCCGGATATAATGAATATTATTCTCTCGCATGCCACGTTTTACCAACATATTAAATACTTGTTTTATTCTTAAGTAAATATATAAAAACATGTAAAACATCTTTTCAGCAAGTATTCATGAGTTAGCAAGCATGGCATAATTTGGGTAACTAATCATAACATATAAAATTCCTAATATTCATATTATCCTCACAAGATAAAAACATAATCCCAAGGGTGGGAAAACTATCTATGGAACTCACCATAAAAGTTCTTGATTCTCTCAATATCTTTTGCCACAACTCAAAGCTCATATCATTGCTTTCCCTTCAAACCTCTTATCTTGCTCTTAGAAGCCTTATTTTCAGACCTCTGCTTCAGTCCTTGTCCATTCAATATGACTCACTTATGCAAAACTCGTACCCTGCAATATCCAGCATCAATGCCTTGACTTTAACAATTTAATTAAAATACCAAACGATATCGGTTTTGAGCAAACGACCACTCATTGGAAAGCTTAGGGTGTCAGGATTCCAAATATAATTTTTGTTTTGAGGATTAACCATCCAATTTGTACAGTTTAACAAAAGAGTGGACATTGGTACAGAAACGAGACTGAAACTTTCCCGAAACTTGCAGGTAACTTTTCTCCTACTATACTTAATAGAATTTAATAATTCTTGTGTCTAAACTGTAGGGAATTTCGTTATCTATCCACAGCAATAACAACCACTCAATTCAGAGTTACATGGAAAGAGTTATTAGCATTTCAATGAAGCCCTGTTCCAAAATCCGCAGCCAGAATCCAGCAGAAAATACCAAATTTTAAACATGTTTTCCGAACTCGTTTCAAATCCGAATCATACAAAATTTGTGTCTGAACTATAGGGAATTGAATGAGAAATCCAAAACTTCAGCAATCATTCAATTTCAAGCTACATAGAAATAGTTACGAATTAAAAACCAGAACTTGAGCTTACCACTATTTCATGAAATTCATCCATAATCCACCTCAAATTCAAAATTAATGAAACACTCACCTAATTGATTAAGAAACAGCCCCAGCTTAAGCTCCAATTCCAACTTTTCTCTGCATCAAAAACCTAGCTTCCCTTGAACATCTCTTTATGAGCTTTAAGATGGAAAAATTGCTAACCCAAGCTTCTATATACCTCCATGATTATGTACAAACCACAACATAAGCTTGATCATTCAAGAATCCAACTTAATCAAAACCTTAACTTCATAAAGGAGAGAAGAATTGAAACTTACCTATTAATCCAAGCTTCTAGCACCATTGGAAAACTTACACAACTTGTTTCATGATTTGGAAATAGTTTGGAAAGGATTAATGGAAGAAGAAGAAAAGAAGAAGAAGAAGAAAGAGAGGCGATGGAGAGTAGAGAGAAGGAGGAGATAAACTTTTCCAACCAAGAGAGAGAAAGGTTGGGAGAAAATGAGATATTTTGGGACAAATATCAAATAAATATCCTTTTGTGTGAAATTACCAAAATACCCTTTATCTTAAGCGTGTTAAATACGACTCTGAGACTTAGCTCGTATTTGACTGTCATCACTTGATAATGTTCTCCATAAACTTACTTTCCTTTATATTAATCTTATAGCACCATTGACGGTAATATTCCGACACTGACAGGCAGGATATTACATTCTACCCCTCTTAAAAAAAATTTCGTCCTCGAAATTTAGAGATCATTTAACATGTAACGAGTTCAAACATAACATTTTGAAATAATCCTTGCATTGTCGGAATCATTCTTCTCATAGTCTTAACTTAACTTTAAAACATCATGAGCAAAACTTATTCTTACGGCATATTGTACCATATATCTCGGATCCATATTACCTACTTAGGGTAAATCATTTATATGGGTAACTTATCGCTATCTGGGACACTCATGATTTGCCTTTCAACTGGAGTCTCACTAGAATCCAGGTTTGCCCTGCAGTGCTCAATTGCACCATTCAAGTAAGCATCGTCATCATTTAACCATCATGGCATCGAAGAGTATGAATCTCATCATACATAACTCATGAATCGTAATTCCTTCCGTGATAAAATTCTTAAACTTCGAAAGTGGATTCTTTTCTATTCCTTCTTAACTATATGTATGTTTCAGACACATATTGATGTATAACTCAGACCATGTAGGATCCTTGATCCACATAACAATATTTAGCTTCTTTATAATTAACAACTTAACCGGTTCACTTCCGTTGCGCTTCTCTGATTCCCATCGGTTTGTTGTAGCCAACACTCCATTCTATCGATACGAGTGAAACTTCTCATTCCTTCTCTTATACTTTATCATCTTCTTGAACTCTTCTCAAGACCATTCATGTGGCATCCACTTCTGCAACTTGCTCTTCATGAGGCCTTGTTTGACAGAATCTCATGATAGACTTGCCGTATTCTCATATTACCTTCTTGTAGTTGAACTTTACATACTTACTTGTAGATTTACCTTCTGTTGTATCACTACCATTCTTAAGTTTATTCCTGAGCAAATCTCGAATTCCCATAGCATGCTCATATTGCACACCGTGCATACCTTTCTTGAACATCCTACTTTGCATCTTCGTTTCTCGCATGCTATGCTTTGCTTAATCTTACCAATGCTAGCTCGTTAATTTTCTTCTTGAAGAAAACTTCATAATTTTGCACACGGATCATTGGTGTTGAGGTTTCTTTATTATATGTATAAAATATTGAATTTTGGGTCTCGGTCGTTACCATAAAATTCATGGAACGAGTTGATAACAACAGTGTCATCAAATCTTGCTCCAAGTGTTCAAATTATTTTTCATGTATTGTAACCAACCGGTACCTACGGAATTCCATTTAAAATTCATGAACACCAATTCCAATCACCCGTATGCGTATATCTTTTCTAAAATTTTATAAATTTCACAAACATTAAAATTTGTCATGGTAACGAGCCTTAGTAAACTAATTAAGCAAATCATAGATTCGAGGGGTAATTAATACTCCACCAAAACCTGAGAATTTTGTGATCAAACATAACTCCTCACCACCTAACTTCTTACTTCATGTCTTCACATCCATACCGTCCAATCATATACCGGAACCTCTATATTCTTGGTTTAAATTCATCTTGACTCTTAACACATTAACTTCTAAAGTTACCTTGAATCAAATCAATTTCGTTGATAGTTGCTCATGCCTTCTTTCTTTGAAAATCTTAGGGTGTGATATGCATTCGTCACTTGTTGTCATAAAGGTTTTCATCACTTAAAATATTATTGCGAAAATAACTCTCCAATAGTTACTGCAGACCCTAGAGACGAACTGACCATTTTCGGAAAAACAGAAACCTCGCCCGAGGTTCGCTATTGGTGAGCTTCTTCAGTTCAACATTTTTTTTTTCAAAAACCTACTTTACATAAAATCCTTATTTCTCAAGTAACCTAATGCATATCATTCATTCCCATTATTGTAAAATATTCTATAATATATTAATGGCAAGCATCAACCTAATTCGATACAGTTCTAGAAACGTCGGAAACTAATGCCTTAATCATGACGACATAAACTTTCGCTTAAACCTTTAACTTCTTCTACTACGAGTAACTTGCCTCGCTACATTGCAACTTATCGCACTTTCAAAACACCAGAACCTTGTCCACTCTGTGCTTACAAATCCATAACCTCATTCACATAACTCTACTTCTGAGAGTCTACTAACTCCGTCCACATATGTCGACTTCTCCTTATCTTGTAGCCTTGTACTTATGTTCCATAAATATATTTCCTTTCTATAACATTGTCCTACTCCAACAACGACTTTTACCGGAACTTCCGGTCCCTCTTAAACATTCTCAAATTCTTCACCTTCGGGTATTCAAAATATCTTTAACAACTTCCCCAACGTTGTCGAATCAACCCATCTTGACATAACCTTGCATTCCCGAAGAAATCATACTTAAACGGATTAGCCCACCGGCCACCATTTGGCATAATCAGTTTCTTACTATTCTTACTCCGAGTTCCTACCTTCTCAAATCATCTTCATCACATACTTCATTCCTCCTGGTCCTATTCAGCTCTCAGGAATCCGTTCTAACCGTCGAATGTTAAATTGAGTTGATCAGGCTCAACTAACATCAACAATTAAAACATTTACCTGGAACCCAATGATCCCACTTCCTTAGTTGTAACTTAATGACCCAAGGCATGGTCTGAATCGACCTGCTCTGATACCAAATGTAACACCCATACTAGACGTATCTAGAAAGCCTAGCAAGTGCGTTAATTTAGTACTGGATACATTAAAAATTTACAACAATAAAACTTCGAATGAATATAAAGGACAACAAGGGCGTTCGTACAATGATAATACAACTTAACTTTTCTAAAACATCATAAAAGCATCCTTTAAAATCCACTCCATCCAGCTGCAAGTACGAACGAACACTTGTCGCATCATCCATTCGGCTACTGGCTTGCTAATCCACCTGATATCTGAAACAAAATAGGATTGGGATGAGACATAATGTCTCAGTGAGTTCCACCTAATCCTAGGCTAAAGGCAACCTCAAGGGGAAACCTACGGTCACCACGTGTCTACATTACAACCTGACGGTTGATTATACGTGTGTGGGGACTTGCATACTTAGACGGTTGTGCATACTAGGGCCGTCATAATTCATCTTCCTTGTTATAGGCTTACTATCATACGTGTCATGGCGGTCAAGGGATCCTAGGACCGCTAACTCAAGATACGTTAAACGCATCAAGACTTAACATCACATATTCATGACACAATCCTAAACCGGACGATTAGGGGAACCTAAGATCGTCATCGGCATAACATTCTTTACTTGATCTATTTCATATCTTATACTTGTCTAATAGCATCTCGTGCTATTGCTCATAAACATAATCTTACATAAATTCATTTCTTGCAACATAAACATAAATAAAGTCAGGGTCATACTTGGTTAGCGTTGAACAAACATTATTATCTGAGTTCATTTTACGGAGAGTCCCGGGTGGAGTAACCCCGAGAACAATCCCATACATGACCGATGTACGTACATCGGACTCCCTCGGTGTCGTGCGGGTCCCTTGCGGCTTGAACCGTTCCCCTTAGGTCGAGAACCTCTCGTATCCCCCTGGCGTGGATAACAAGAGACACGAACACCTACATCTTACTTACTCAGTGACATGCGGGTCCCTTACGGCTTAAATCGTTCCCATCATGAGAACCCCTTGAATCCATACCTTCATGGATTGCAAGAGACATGTCACCTACATATTCATTTTTTTAATCATAAACCTTAATCTTAAACATATCATGAAAGGTTAAACATTTTCATGCTTACTTGTTGATTCTTACATATGTGAAGAGATTAATCATCAATTCACGTCTTAACATAATGCTTGATTATCTTAAACATATGCGAAGAGATTACACTTCGCGTCTTATCATATTTAGGATTCTTGCTTAACTTTCTTTGTGAAAAGATATCCAATCTCTCACATCCTAGCATAAATAATTCATGGTAACTATCTAGTTCTTGATAACTATATCGAGGCTCTAGTTCTTTCCCCTTTCTTATTTTATGCTACCCGGATATAATGAATATTATTCTCTCGCATGCCACGCTTTACCAACATATTAAATACTTGTTTTATTCTTAAGTAAATATATAAAAACATGTAAAACATCTTTTCAGCAAGTATTCATGAGTTAGCAAGCATGGCATAATTTGGGTAACTAATCATAACATATAAAATTCTTAATATTCATATTATCCTCACAAGATAAAAACATAATCCCAAGGGTGGGAAAACTATCTATGGAACTCACCATAAAAGTTCTTGATTCTCTCAATATCTTTTGCCACAACTCAAAGCTCATATCATTGCTTTCCCTTCAACCCTCTTATCTTGCTCTTAGAAGCCTTATTTTCAGACCTCTGCTTCAGTCCTTGTCCATTCAATATGACTCACTTATGCAAAACTCGTACCCTGCAATATCCAGCATCAATGCCTTGACTTTAACAATTTAATTAAAATACCAAACGATATCGGTTTTGAGCAAACGACCACTCGTTAGAAATCTTAGGGTGTCAGGATTCCAAATATAATTTTTGTTTTGAGGATTAACCATCCAATTTGTACAGTTTAACAAAAGAGTGGACATTGGTACAGAAACGAGACTGAAACTTTCCCCAAACTTGCAGGTAACTTTTCTCCTACTATACTTAATAGAAATTAATAATTCTTGTGTCTAAACTGTAGGGAATTTCGTTATCTATCCACAGAAATAACAACCACTCAATTCAGAGTTACATGGAAAGAGTTATTACCATTTTAATGAAGCCCTGTTCCAAAATCCGCAGCCAGAATCCAGCAGAAAATACCAAATTTTAAACATGTTTTCCGAACTCGTTTCAAATCCGAATCATACAAAATTTGTGTCTGAACTATAGGGAATTGAATGAGGAATCCAAAACTTCAGCAATCATTCAATTTCAAGCTACATAGAAATAGTTACGAATTAAAAACCAGAACTTGTGCTTACCACTATTTCATGAAATTCATCCATAATCAACCTCAAATTCAAAATTAATGAAACACTCACCTAATTGATTAAGCAACAGCCCCAGCTTAAGCTCCAATTCCAACTTTTCTCTGCATCAAAAACCTAGCTTCCCTTGAACATCTCTTTATGAGCTTTAAGATGGAAAAATTGCTAACCCAAGCTTCTATATACCTCCATGATTATGTACAAACCACAACATAAGCTTGATCATTCAAGAATCCAACTTAATCAAAACCTTAACTTCATAAAGGAGAGAAGAATTGAAACTTACCTATTAATCCAAGCTTCTAGCACCATTGGAAAACTTACACAACTTGTTTCATGATTTGGAAATAGTTTGGAAAGGATTAATGGAAGAAGAAGAAAAGAAGAAGAAGAAGAAAGAGAGGCGATGGAGAGTAGAGAGAAGGAGGAGATAAACTTTTCCAACCAAGAGAGAGAAAGGTTGGGAGAAAATGAGATATTTTGGGACAAATATCAAATAAATATCCTTTTGTGTGAAATTACCAAAATACCCTTTATCTTAAGCGTGTTAAATACGACTCTGAGACTTAGCTCGTATTTGACTGTCATCACTTGATAATGTTCTCCATAAACTTACTTTCCTTTATATTAATCTTATAGCACAATTGACGGTAATATTCCGACACTGACAGGCGGGATATTACATTAATGCTGAACTCAAGTGGTACAAAGATGTCCCAACAAGTTACTAGAATCAGCCGTAGCGAAACATGTATGTTGTTTGCGAATAGCAAAAAGTCCAGAAACTTTCCAGACAATTTCGCTATCAGCGAAATTAATAATTTTCCATGCTGCAGGTTCGCTAATGACATAGCTTGTTGGGAAATTTCGCTAATGGCGTGAAAATTTCGCCATTAGCGACTTTCTTGAGCTCAGACCCAGAATTTTCGAAAATGAGCTTGCCAACCCTCAATCATGAACCTGTTCTCAACTCTATACAACCAAAAAACAGGGAAACATAGGTATTGCAGAATACAACTCTTAAATTTCATTATCAAACATTATATTCTTGAATCTTAAGCATGGGAAATATTCAAGATTCAAGCTATTGCTTCCTAGCAAGATTATATCTCACCCCAAGGGAAAGAGTTACTAGCTAAGAACTCACCTTGAATGGTTTTGAAGTTGCTTCCAAATTTCTAAACCACAAAACCCTAGAAATCACTACTTCAGGTAAAGAATAATAGTTGAAATAGCTTGCTCCTATATGCACAACACTTGCAAAGACTCTTGCCTAAAGGATTCAAATGAAACTTGAGTGTTGAGGAAGAAAAAGGAACCGAGTTCCTAGAGAGAGATGAGAGCTCCAATGTTGTTGTTGACCTAGAGAGAGAAGCTTGAGGGAAAAATGAAGATTTTGGGGTCTAAAGCCTTTATATACCTTTCAAGTTCAAATGTCTAAAGTACCCTCATCTTAACTCGCGCACAAATCATCGTTAAAAGATAACACGTTTCTACATATTAAGCGGGATATTACAGGAACTTAAAGGGTAAAATGTTATGATGATTGGGGATGGAAGAAGAGTGCCAATTGGAACAAACATATCGAAAGCGAATAAGATCAAGTTCATTGTCGAGGCGTTGCGATATGAGATTGAGAAGATCCTTTGGGAGTTCAGACCAATCTGCCTCTGCCATGGATGGAGCTAGGTTTCTGATTTGTGTGGGATTGAGCTTTTGGTTCTTCTTATAAAGCTAGCGGCTCCTTCTTTTGAAATTTATGTGGTTTGTCTCACGTGGAAGCAAGGTGGCAGATTTTGACCAATAAATGAATGTCGCGTATCTACATATTTTGCAATCTGTAATTTATGACGTATTACCACTACGACTAAGAATCAATTAATGTTCAAAATTACTTAACATGGAAGTATCTAGTAAAATCTGCATTAAAAAAAGTAAATAATATGAGAAAGTCAAATTTTGACCAAGCTTTTGAGGTAGTGATAAATGTTGCAGGATGTGGGATTGAGACTGAATTGATGTAAACAGGAAGGAAATTCTTCCTTGAATATACACTTCATTATTAGAATTAATATCAAAAAAATCATGGAAATTTTTAAGGGAGGATAGATTGATGGTAGAAGGTTGGTAGACTAATCAAATTTCAATAGTATGATATAATGGCAGAGCAGCCTCTTATCGCTACAGCTGTAGAACTTCCATGTGTCACACTTTCCAACTGCAGCAGTCTCGTGCTATTCCTGCCACTATAATGGAAGATTATGGCCTGTTGTATATTGTCACAAATCTCATCTTTACCTCCCCACAAATAACTATGATGACTTCTACTTCAAATAAAAAAAGCTTAAGTAGTGGCCACCATAATCATTTATGGGCTGATCCATAATTACTCCTTTGGTTAAGCTCAATTCTTTTTATTTGGTCTCTTTTCATTCATTTTTACTACAAGTCCATACTCCATATATTATGAACTATTTATTTATTTTGAATTTATACTCTCCTATGATAAAGCAGTCACCACACAATCCTGTATTCTGTTATAGCATTTTTCAGGTCAAACCCTCCTCGCCTCGATGAGATAATTATGTTTCAAAATTCTCCCCATCTTCCATGTCTTCAACAAAATACAACCTCCTCTATCTAATACCTGGTGAGCTTGAGCTGCAAGTTCAGCCAAGAAAGCTTCTGGATGGCACTAGAGAGATTTAGTACATTAGGAATGTCTCCCCGGACAAGAAGAATCATGGGAACACTATATACCATTCACAAGCAATTTTGCCAATTTCACCTTGAAGACAAAATGAGTCTTGTTGGCGACATGCTGATAGAGCCATATGAATGAGATCTACACAAGGATAATTTGATGAAGGTTCACCTGAAAAGAATTTTAGACCAGATATTCCCTCAGAGTCAATCACATGGATGGGGAGTTCCTGGATGTGAATGATGATGTGATTCACAAGAATTATGAGAAGAAAGTGGGAGAGAGGAAGAAGATCTGTTACATTAGATTGAAGGATAAAAATGGTGTCTCTGACTCTGAAGAGTAACCTCTAGTTTTCTCATTCCCTTTTGCTTACTATCCAACGTCAAATAAGAGGATTTTGATTCGGAATCAATTCTCTACTTTTATGGACTTTAACTTCTTTGTTTTACAAATAAAGTTAAATGTTCTTTATCACCCATTATTTCTGCTATTCTAAATTTTAGACCCTATCGGGATATAATGCTGTTAGTCAACCTATTCATGTGTCCAAAAATGAAGATACGAGTCTAACTCGATAATGATACATAAATAAGATACTCTAAAAGTGGGACATGGCTCATATCTAACAATGTTTTGAAGTCTTGATTATGGAAATGGAACTTGGAAGTTATCAATCGGGTTTGAGCTTCAAATGTTAGAACTCAATACCTTATTTTGCAAATTGAAAGAAAGATTGTAACTAAGACCATAACTCTTATTTCTCTTTTCTGGTCTCAGAAGGTTTGTTGCCTCTAAACAATTAAATACTCCAGTCAAGATCAAGCTTACGTAAACTTAGTTGAGATATAAGCGTAACAGATCAAATGAGTTTCAACTTTACATCACCAAAGCAATTCAGGCGATCAAGATCAAAATAAAATAACCAAGATCAAACTTAAATAAACTCAATTGAGATATAATTGTAACCAATCAACTAAGTTTCGACTTTATAACACCATAATACGATAATAATGTTAACATCAAATCAAGATAACAGAACTAACCTTGAATATCGCAACTTGGTTAAAGAGAAGAGTTGAAGAATCCACCAAAACACTTATCCAGGAATCCAAATTTAACCTCATTTTCCAGCATCTTTTCATACCAATATGTAATAAGGGGTTAGTTGCTAAATATATAGTCTGCAAAAGTAAAAATAAAAGAAGATAATCAAGACCATCTAGTTTAGTCAATCTAACAACATAAACTGTTAGGGATATCAGCGCAATGCGGAAGCACAGGATCGATGCAATTGAGAATTAAAGAGAAGTAAGTAAAATAACAAGAGAAATAACACACAAGATTTACGTGGAAAACTCCTCAATATGATAAGTAAAAAACCACAGGCGATCACGAGCAAAGTTCCACTATGTAAAAGAAAAGAGTACAACAAGTCCTCTTATAGTGATGAGGACAAAGGACAATATTTTCTCTCAATATCTCCTAAAATACTCTCTAAATTGGAACAAAAATTTTCACCAAAAATACACTCAAGTGTATGTTACAAAGTGTGTTAATTTTTATGTGATCACTCTATGTATCAAGCCTTTTGTGTTGCTTACATATATATAGGCCTTAATCTCATACTTAAGAGTGAAGGAATCAAAGTTGGACCATCCACCTAAAGTAGGAGCTTGGAAGAAAATCATGATTTCTCTTGGTCAAAAATTGTAGGCTCATATTAGAAGGAAATTATTATTTCTCTTGGTCAAGATTGTAGGCACATGTTGGTAGCAAATTAGGATTTCTCTTGGTCAAGATTGTAGGCACATTAAATCCAAGAGTTACATACCTCACAAGTAAGTCAAACATAATGGCTTGTAAAAGTCAAACATAATGGCTTGAAAAAATGGAGAATTAGAGCCTCATAATCTAACAATCTCCACCTTGGTTCGAATTCGACAAGTGCTCATCGCCAAATAAAGCCCCGAAGGGCACTTAAGTGTTGTAGAGACCAACCAAGTTCAGACAATGCTGAAACTTGGTATTTGGAAGTGGCTTGGTAAGCATATATGCTGGATTCTCAGAAGTGTGAATCTTTTCAATTATAATTTCACCAGCAACAACAATATCTCGGATAAAGTGGTGTTTTACATCAATGTGTTTGGTCTTGTCGTGATAACGATTATTCTTGGTCAAATGAATAGCACTCTGGCTGTCACAAAACACAGTAAGAACACCCTGTGTAAGACCAAGTTCATTGACCAAACCTCGAAGCCAAATAGCCTCTTTAACACCCTCTGTTGCTGAAATATATTCTGCTTCAGTTGTAGATTGAAGGTTGACAGGTTCATCAAGCTCAGAAGCTTGATTGGCATGAAGGAAGTGGAAACTTGAATTAAGGGAGGATGTTAGTTTTAATTCAAGTTAGAATAAGTGTGTTTAGTGACTTAAACAAGTTTGTTTTGGTTAAGATCACATGTTTTCAATTAGTTAGTTTGTTATAGCAATTTATGGTTTGTTAAAGCCCATTTACGATTTGTTATAATTTGATACAGTTTAGAAAACAACTTGTTTTTCAAGTAACAAAGTGTATATAAACCTTTGTATAGTGCGACTCAATTACAATGAATGTAATCATAATTTCACAACTTTCATTCTTCTACTCAACTTCTCATACTCTCAAATTCACTAAATCACTCAAAACCAAGAAAACTCCAGAAACCATAATAACAGAATCTGTTATTGTTGCGTGTTTAATAAGCTTCCATTGTTGCACCAACAACATCTGCATACACAAACAATAGATGAATATAAGAACAAAGATTTATGCAATGTACAAAAATAAAATACAAATGATAAAATGATTGAAGTAAAATATCATGTATAAATTTATAGAAATTTCACTCATTTGTTTTAGACCTGATGTAAAGTTGAGGAAAGCCAACAATAACACCAAATTAAGAATTGAGTTCCTTGTGGTGTCCATGTTGTTCATAAAATATATGTTGTGAATTCGGACTCAAAATCACACCAATACAAACTATGATGTGTGGAGCAAAGGAAAGTAGTAACCAATATCAAAGTAAACACAAGCAATAACAACAGTAACAGCACCTAGATCTAATCTAGGAATCAAAGTGAAAAGCACAAAACCACAAGCAAAAGATAAAGGGAGAAGAGAAACAAAACACACCAAGAAATGTTCACCCAGTTCGGTCCAACTTGACCTACTCTGGGGGAGAGATTGATCTCTCCAATCCACTATCAATGAGCTCTTACAATGAGATACAAATGGGTTACAAGAAATTAGCTTCAACAAGCTCACAAAGAACAACCCTAATTTCTACCCATTTTCCCAATCTCACCAATGAACAAGACACTCAATGATTTTCACTCACCCAAGGTGTTTACAATGTTTCCCAACCTAAGAGAACCTCACTACAAAGACACTCAACCCTAAAGTTCCCTCCTCTGCAGTCCCAAGTTTTTCTCTCTTCAAGCTCTCCTTCAAAATCTGCAAAGAACACTTAAATAGTACTCTGCAACCGTCAAAATCGTGTCACGTTTTCCCAAATCGTGACACGTTTGGTGCGTACGACCCAAGGTACGACCAACCTTATCCTCAAAACTTGCCCAGCATGCCGAAAATCGTGTCACGTTTTCCCAAAATCGTGTCACGATTGGACACCCTGCAAAACATGCTCACGGCACTACCAAAATCGTGACATGCTTATGAAATCGTGTCACGATTTCTTTGTTCTTCCAAAACGCAAATTGAAGGCACTTTACAACATACTCCACCTTGCCTTCAAATTGATGATGATGCCACTTTAACCATCAATCACCAATCTCATTTTCTTTTCCTTGCATCCAACTACACCAAGTAGCTCCACAAGTATATACCAAACCCTCTTCAACCACGGAACGTCTCCCGCTTCCTTGAAGGTCACCTTGCATCCAATCACCCTTGGTCTTTTAGGTAATCGCACAAGCCACATCATACATTCTTCAAACCCCGGAATGCCTTCCGTCCTCATGAAGAATTCACATGCTCACAACTAGAGCATAACACCCAAGGCCTCCATAGTCGTACCATTCCTAGTGTCATCAACTCCACCTCAAGTTGAGCTTTCTCTACCTCAACTTTCGAATGCGTACACACACTATGCCTTCACCATGAAACTCCACCTCAAAGGTTGATCACGAGTATTATTCACACTGCTTCTCCAGGCTGATGTTGAGTGTTTAACGTCTCTCCAGACGAACCACCGCTCTACAAGGCATCAATACCAAGGTGAGAAACCTCACCTTCATCCTCCCAACAACTCACCACCAAAGCACCCGCATCCTAATACTCCTCGGACACAACTTGCGCGGAGTTCTCATTGTCATCTGGACAATCCCTCTTGAAGTGACCAAACTTGTGACACTTAAAGCACTTATACTTATCCTTGTTACCGCTCTTTGAGCTTCCTCGGTTACCTCTACCTCCACCATTTCCTCTTGAAACACTAAGGCCTTCACTATTTTCATCCGCTCTCAAGTCCTTGGACTTGGTCAACTCCTTGGTTCTCAAAGCCGCTTGAACTTCTTCCAAGGTGACAGTGCCTTCTTTGCCATAGAGCATGGTATCCTTGAAGGATTCAAATGATCTCGGTAGAGCACACAACAAGAGTATAGCTTTGTCTTCGTCTTCAAGTTGCACCTCAATGTTCTCCAAATCATCAAGGATTTTGTTGAACTCCGTCAATTGCTCCATCACGGTCTTTGACTCCACCATCTTGAATGAGTAGAGTTGTTGCTTAAGGAATTGCCTATGAGCCAAAGATTTGGTCATATACAATGACTCCAACTTTGACCACATTGACGCCGCGATAGGTTCCTTCGCGACATCCCTCAAAACTTTTTCCCCGAGGCACAAGACAATGGCACTCCTAGCCTTGTCCACCATCTCGGTCTTCTCCGCTTGTGTCATGGTGACCGGCAACGCACCTTCACCCTTCAAAGCTTTCTCACACTTTTGTTGTATCAACACTGCTTGCATCTTCACCTTCCATAACCCAAAATCATTACTTCCGGTGAACTTTTCAATATCCCACTTTGAACCCATGGTACTCACTAAACCAATTCACTCATATGCCCCACGGTGGGCGCCAATTGTTGTGAATTCGAACTCAAAATCACATCAATACAAACTATGATGTGTGGAGGAAAGGAAAGTAGTAACCAATATCAAAGTAAACACAAGCAATAACAACAATAACAGCACCTAGATCTAATCTAGGAATCAAAGTGAAAAGCACAAAACCACAAGCAAAAGATAAAGGGAGAAGAGAAACAAAACACACCAAGAAATGTTCACCCAGTTCGGTCCAACTTGACCTACTCTGGGGGAGAGATTGATCTCTCCAATCCACTATCAATGAGCTCTTACAAAGAGATACAAATGGGTTACATGAAATTAGCTTCAACAAGCTCACAAAGAACAACCCTAATTTCTACCCATTTTCCCAATCTCACCAATGAACAAGACACTCAATGATTTTCACTCACCCAAGGTGTTTACAATGTTTCCCAACCTAAGAGAAGCTCACTACAAAGACACTCAACCCTAAAGTTCCCTCCTTTGCAGTCCCAAGTTTTTCTCTCTTCAAGCTATCCTTCAAAATCTGCAAAGAACACTTAAATAGTACTCTGCAACCGTCAAAATCGTGTCACGTTTTCCCAAATCGTGACACGTTTGGTGCGTACGACCCAAGGTACGACCAACCTTATCCTCAAAACTTGCCCAGCAAGCCGAAAATCGTGTCACGTTTTCCCAAAATCGTGTCACGATTTCTCTGTTCTTCCAAAACACAAATTGAAGGCACTTTACAACAATATATATTCTTCAATGGTTTATATTGGTAAAGGTGAGAACATCTGAACAATTTTTTAATCATAAATTGATAGGATAATTAAAATAATGAGCACTCACTCACTCGTTGACTCACCTAGTTCTAGAAGCAAAGATGACTCACCTTGATCTAGAAGGATCTAATATAGGGAGTACTATTGAGTATGCTAGGATGCATTTGTCTTATTGTGGGTGTGCATTTACCTATATAAGCATTGTATGACCTTATAATGAAGAAATGAAGAATTTCAGTCTTATCTTTGGTTTCTTAGATAGGCGTAGTTAGAGTAAATTAATATAAATAAATTAGTTCAAATTTTATTTATAATATTTTTAAACATGTATCAGTCATATTTTTTTTCTAGATTGTATGATTTGTCATAAGTAATTACTTTTCAAAAATAGGTATTTAATTTTTTTAAGACAATTATATCTAGCCATATACTTTTATTTTATTTCAGATCAAAAGAATATTTATATATAAGAGTCACTTTCAAAATTCTCAGATATAAAAAACATTTTTTGCAATAAATTTTATTAAAAATATATATTATTTTTTCCTAATTATTCTTTTTTTCCTAGACAAGGCAAAAGTGAGGAAAATATCAAAGAGAAACTTAGACATCCCAACTGAGTCGGCACCCTCAAGAAAATCATATCCTTTACCACTCACACACACACACACAAGATTGGGCGTAAAACCAAACCTAAATAATTCCAAAAAATGGAAAAAGAAATAAACATAGACTAAGGGAAGCAATAATTAGGTAAAGTTAAAGGGTTTTGAAAAAAGTCTTCCCTAAATAAACATGGAAAGAGAATCCCTCCAAACATGTAGCCTGAATAGAGAGTCCCTTGTTAGAATGTTTATCTGCGCATAAGTTACCGGAGGCAAAAATGATTGTAAGATTCATATATCATCTTTAATACAATTCACTTGATCCAAATCATTTTTCCTTCTTTTTCGTAGCAAGCCCATATACATATTTTTCTCCGTCTTTGGTACCTAATTACTAGTGTAACCCACCAAAAGCTTATGTTCTTGCTTTGCTCACCGTCTTCTTGGTCTCTTTCTTAGTTCTCTTTAAATTCTATCAAGTTTCAGCATCTTTAAAACATTCTCTTTTGATTCTCACATTACTTTGAACACTTCTGTTCCACCACTAAGATTATTTACCCCTAGGTCTAAAACCTCTTGATTCTCCCGAAGTCCAATCCCATGTTCCATATTGTCCCACATATCATCTGCACTTCCTTATAGGTGCCACAAACTCCTTATAAAAGATCTTGTCTTGGAAAGATACTTGTTTTTCCGACTTTAAATGCCACCACTTGATCCATGGAGCCACACTGTGGCCTATTCTCTTCCCTCTCCTATAAACTTTTACTCCCATAACCAATACTTTATGTTGGATAGTCAAGCTCTCTCCAGGTATAACTCTACAGTTCAAACAAATCTTTCTGTCTGATTTCTTAATAAGAAAGAAATCTATCGAAGAACATGTCGCACCACACTTGTATGTGTTAAAATGCTCATCTCTTTTCCTAAAGCACCTATTTGCAATAGTAAGATCAAAAGCATACATAAAATCTAGGTTGTATTTACCCTCCACATTTATCTCTCCTAAGCGATACCCCCATGCAATCCCTCAAAATTACTTGAACTACTCCCTACATGCCCATTTAGACCCCCCCCCCCCCCCTTCTAGAAGATATTTCTCCTAATGGTATACCCTGAATTAAGCCTTCTAAATCCTCCCAAAACTTTACTTTAATATGTTATTCAAACCCTACCTGAGGTTTAATAGCCATAATAACATTAAAATGTTTTGTTCCACTACAAATTTTAGGGCTATGATTTGATCTTCTATCCATTTTACATCCATAATATCTTTCTTCCTCTCTTTATCCATAATAATGTCTACCTCATTTTCGATCTAACTTTTTCAGCGTACCAAAACTTAAAACATGAACTATCTAATCCTTTTGTCTTCTCACCCAGACACCCACCCACTTGGTTTCTTGCAGGCACATAAATTAATCTTTATCCTAGTCGCAGTGTCCACTATTTCTATAGATTTTCTTATAAGAGTGTCCATATTTCAAGTTCCAAAACAAATAAATATATGTAGGGTGCGGATGTTCGAACCCTAAACACCCCATGTATTCACCTTAAAGGTTAATTTCTCTAACAACTAGACTATTTGACCAAAAAAAACTTATTGACGACCCATGTCTGTCTTTCTATGAGTTTATAAAATAACTTTTATGGTAACTAATGAATTGTTTCTTTTTTCATTTTTAAAAATGAAAAAAAGGACAATCATTTTATTAATAAATTTACATAATTATTTAAAAAAAATTTGGAAAAAAAGCTGTGAATAAATCAGAGCAAATTAAATAAATAAGGCCCCAATTAACGCATCAAATAACCATTTATAATCCTAATTAGTAAAAGGTGTAGTAAATATTTTGATATTATTGTCTTTATCAACATGAAATGAATAGTCCTGTATTTTTGGATTACAATGAAAAAAACTAATTAAAATTTTTTTGATGACAGGAAAACAATAAGTTATGATAAAAATTATTTTAATACTGTAAGTATAAAAAAAAATTAAATTAAAATAGAAATACTACGAAGATCCTTTTATAGAATTGGCCTCTAAGGCATAGAAATACTACGAAGATCCTTTTAGTAATTAGTTTATTGCACTTGTCTTTCTCGACACAAAATGAATCATTTCAAACCTGAGTAGGATACAGATATAGTTACCAAAATTTTCATTAATATTTTTAAAGCATATACTATATATGAATACGTACTGATCCACAATTATCGCTCCCAATTCAGCAATCATAATCCTAATTGGGAAATAACTTGGTGAATATATACTATATATAATTGTCTTTCTCAACACGAAATGAATAATGTCGTAATTCTGAACTAACTACTCGTAAAAATAAATCACTGCAAATCTGTTTTAGATGCAAAAAAAATTAAAACAATCATTGTGATAATGGTGATATAAATAATTTCCTTAAGAAATTATTTTCAAATTAAAATTCCAAAAATAAAACAAAAAATTAAAGTTAAATTACACGCTGGTTAAGCATTACTTTTAGCTGAACATTTTTATATACAAACTATGACAACACGATTCTATTTCAACTTCAAGTTCAAAAACACTTTAACATCACTATTAAAACTGAAACTTCAAAAAGTTGAGATGAAATGGATATTATAAAACTTAAACAAGTGAGTTAAATTAAAATGATCATTATAACATAAAATACAATAGAATGTATATACAAGACAATATATTAACACCCAAATCATTGATTGAATATAACATTCACAAAGACATATTCTATGTTACTAAGAATAAAACATCTTTTTAAGATGAATCATCATTGTAGAAAACCAAATTTAAACTACAAATTTGACGCATTTTTTCTTCCAATTATAGGTCCAAAGCTACTGTTAGGGCAATCTTCTTCTTTCGTATTTTTGAATATATCATGTATAGTAGAAGATATATTCAAAGGTAAAAAAAAGAAGTAGTTCTAGTGCGTGATAGCCAAATTCATTTACTATGTTATCCTCTTGTCTGAGCAATCATTGATCAATGAGATAGCAGAATTTCACCATTTGAAATGAGAGAACATCCTGCAACTAAACTTATTGAAATTTACATCCAAGAACCGGTCAGCTCTTAGTTGGTTTGGTTTTGATTCTACCTTAGTATTATTGAACCAGATGGAACCGTAGTCGCATGCTTCATCTCGTTCTTATTATTTATTTTTTTTATTTTTTTTTGGTGTATGGTTAGTCATGGTTCGATTGAATCATGACTAATTGCATCACAAAATAAAATAATGATTTAATTGTTTTTGTCATTATAATTAGGAGACTTTATCTTATAAATCAAGTACTGCAATAAAATAATGAGATTGAGGAAAGAAGAACAAGGATCAATGGAGCAAACTAGTATTATTCATTCATTTTTTTTTTTTGCACCTACAACAGGGCAATACAAGACACTGGAAAATAAAGAAATACAAGACATTGAATTATTGAATTGGATTTAAACCAAGAAATAAATACAAGATTGGGGTCCTATGAGACATCAGCACAGACAACAAACCTTACGCTCCGACACTAATAATGAATTAAAAAATAAAAATAATGAAAGTAATCACATGTGTCGGTGCCCGGTGTCGGACACCGACACATGTCAGACACCAGACACATTCAATCTGAAGTGTCAGTGCTACGCAACTTGTATCTATCTAATTTTGAAGAGCAGGATAATCATGTGATGGAGCAGCTGGTTGAGAATGATTTAGGACATCATACAGAACAAGCAAGTTGAAAACTCCATGTTGTCTCAGCCAAGCAGTCAGTACTTCTCTAGGAGACACCAATCTTCCCAAATTATTCTCATAAATTCTGAAGGGTGACCCCATGCCATTTAGGAGTGCTTCAACAGCCTTTTTCAAAGTTCCATCTCCCAGCACTTTATTGTGTTTGCCCCAACCAGTTAAAATGCTGCATAACAAATAAAATGAAATTGTGATTAACAATTTAATCATCTTATTAATCAAATTAAATGAAAAAAATATAAAATTCATAGGTTGTAAAGATCCATACTTCACAAACTTAGGTAGTTGAATGCCTTGAAAAAGAGAACTATGCAGACTGAGCAACCATGAATGAACCATTGCACAAGCAGCACCACAAACTTTAGGGAAAAAGTAGTTCTCTTCCTCATCAATCCAGGCAATGGGTTGTTGTAAACCTATTTTCAAATACACATGATATATATGCAAAAAATCTAGCAAAACTCTAGACCTTGAGTAACAAGAATATTTGGCAGTCCCTGTATATTTCAAACATTTAAGAATATTGAAATAGTAGAAATGACCATGTGCTCATCATATTAATATAATGTTGATACAATAATAAAGATATAGAGTTAGTCAATAAGAGCATTCCCTTGAGGGCAAAACAAGTAATTTGCAAAAAAATGTAAAAGTAAATTATTTCAAGAGTACAAACATAACATAATGGAATATAACATTAAAGCAGAGTTTGAAGGTTGCTTTAGCATCATAATGTTGAATGTACTAGAAATTCACATGTATGCCAAATGTGGACATATTTATGTAATATAGTTCTACATAAGACAATCTAAGTAAACTCATAGTCATAAAATATATTGTAGCGGCCTTTGATGGCATCGAGATTCCAACAAAACAAATATATTTCTACAAATCTTCCTTAGGTCCCTAAAAAGCCTTCAAAATAAGCACTTCATAAATTTTCTTAAAACTGATAAAGCTTGATCCATTTCTCACTCACTCATAAAAAGAGTTGTGCAAAAAAAGTTTCAAACTAGTCCATATATGAGTATAACCTAAAGCAACCTCTGCGAAAAACTAGTATGGATTCTCCTGAAATCCATCATCATTTTCACCATATGGCATCCATGAAAGGATTAGGCATAAAAACCAAATTCATACTTACTAAATGGTGAAGCTAAATAATAAAAACCATAACTAAAACATGATGAAAATAGAAAAAAAAATATTAAACATAGTAAACAAATTATGCTAAATTGACAATTGTAACAAAAAAATGATGCATGCTCAACACAGGAGAAATTGCACATGCTCTCCTTGTAGGCAGATATGCTTATGGTAAAAGAATTTAACAATATAAAAGATCATAACTTTTTAAAAATAAAAATAAAAATAGTACTTGACTTAATCAAAATTCAAAACCAACAAGGTCTTGCATGCACCATTCCCCAATTCCAACTAAAGTGATTGTATCAATATTTTTCTCAAATTTAAATAAATAATTAAATATATTCACACCCCTCTTCGAATTTTTTTTAAGAAAAACTTTAAAGTATAAATGCATCATTAAAAATTAGTGATATCCCAACTATGTTGGCACCCAAGTAATCCAACAATCATCTATAACACCCGAAGAAGAAAAAAAAATATTCAAAACCATCTCTGAGTTTCGATATCACTTCAACAACAAAATCATCCTTAAAAAAGTGATGAAAAACAAAAACTCAAATCAAACATAAAGAATAAAAAAAAACTTAAATCTACTTAAACTAACTCATCAATTACACGTTCAATCAAACAAAACAAACAAAAGCAACCTAAATTGAACTTATTCAAACTCAAAATAGAAAAAACAATTCATATAAATAATAAATAAAAAAATTAAGCAAAAACAAAAAGCGTTGAAATTATACCTGAATGCAGAAACATATACAACATCAGAAAACCAAACAATTTCAAAAGTAGTTTGTTCTAACTTTGAAATTGTGCATCTAATTAGGGGAGTTAGGGGTCCTTTTTATACTAATTCTAACCCAAAAAGATAAACTCTAAATTAACCCCTTAGGCGAATTGAGTATGTCATAAACACGCCCGAAAATTTAAACATTAAAAATGCAATTTTTCCCTCTATGGAAAGGGTATGCAAATGGAAAACAGTTTTTGCTGAGTAAGCAAATAGTAATTGTTCATTGTATTAGTTCTCTTTTTCAACAATTCACAAATCTGTCTGATCCTTCTAGAAAACAAATCAACCTATTTATAATGTGATTTTCAAAAGTTTGTTAAATCATAAAAAATCTTCTTTTAATATGAAATTCAAGTATGAATATTTTTTAAAAAATTCAGATTTCTTTCTTTAAAATAAATTAATTGTTATGGTAGTAGATATTTTAGTAATATGGAAGATGACATCGACAATTATCGTGTTAACGATTTTATTATACTACTTGTTTTGACTATGTATACTTGCTCACATTTTTTTATTAAAATGGTTTAAATTAGTTTTACACTAACATCCATTGAAACATATTTTCAAATACTTATAAAATTTACTACCATAAAAATTTGTCATTATTTTAAAGTAACATGCATCTGAAAATTTAACAAAAAACCGTACATGAATTTATGAAAGAAATAAAAATAATTCATCACTTAACAAACAATTCAAATATCAAATTAAAAATAGGAAAAAGTGTATTCTATAAAGATAAAAGAGATATGAAAATTGGGGAATAGAAAACTAATACTCCCTCTATTCTTAAATACACGTTGTTGTTTGATCATGTGCATTGTTCACATGATATATTTTGACCATACTTTATTTACTAATATATACAGACAAATGTTAATATATAAGATATTGTTTGATTTGTCTCAAGTTTTAAGCCACTTATTTGGATGGATGTGATTTATTAAGAGTAAAAGAATCATTTTCGTGCGATATTGTTGGTTGCTCGATATTTGCTGAGAAAATAAGAAAATATTCAAGGGAACTATCGTGTGTTTATTGTGTATCATGTCTTTGTATTGATCGATTAGACGATCTCAATTGAGAAAGAATAAAAGAATCATTTTTTGAGCATATTTTTCGGTTTACTATGATTTTCTATAGGTAAATAAAATAGTTATATTTTTAAAATATAAAAAAATATAAATTTTTATGATAGATAATTAAAGATATTAATGGTCTAAGTTGTTAATAATATATATGAGCACCTGACAAGGACTGGAATCTGTAAGACATCCCAACTTCGTTGGAGTGTCTTTCATTCCTTTTCTATTGTCAGTGTGCCCTTGCCTTATAAAACAAAATGGTCTAAGTTGTTCATTGACATGTGAAAAGTGGTTGACTCTGACACGTATTTAGGAACGGAAGGTGTACAATCAATTATAATTTTTAGAACATTATAAATGTTTTACTTTATTATAATTACTTCTAAAGTTACATATATGGTTGACTGCGATTTGCTAACGGTGTATCATTTTTTACACTAACATTTTATATATAAAACAAAATTAAAGACTTCATTTCACTTTTGGTCCCATTTTTTACAGACTTAAATTTGTTGAGAATACATAAGAGGAATACAATATTTTAACATAATATTATTTGGTTTCTAGACAATTGGTCTTGTTGAGAATATAATAGAGGAACTAAAATATTAATTGCTCTATTATATTTGAGTCTAATCTATGGTTTAATGATAACAAACTTTTGTTCAAAAGATAAACTTATGATATTTGTTGTGTTATTGATTATTAATAAAACATGTTTGAACTTATGCTAGAAAGAATATGACTAGTATTAACAAGTAAGTAACAATATAATAAAATAGTTTAGCATTGTTTAGATGGAAATCATACATTTTTCATCTTTATCAAAGTTCTTGATGTGCCACCCAATTAGCAATATATAGTACCTTGCCCAACATTATACATTTGATGCATCATAATGGACAATCATATTGTTTGTGAATATTGAGCATAGCCCAATGCTTGTTTATGAACCATGTATGTTACATCCATATAGACTGAACATATCATTATGTACCTTAATCAATTCAATTATTTCACCATATTAAACTTTTTCAGAATCTTCTAAAGCATTAAAAATCATTCAAAATACAAGAGTACCTAAAAAGATATATTAATCAAACACTTTTCATATTACATCCATACGAAATTTCCAGTACTTTAATATTCGTATTTCAAATAATTCATTCTTACATACTTATATTTGTTGTGTAGCAAGTGTGAGTTAGAAGTCCCACATTTCTTATAAAAGTGAAGGTTGAGCACTTTATAAGTGAGAGAACCATTAAAAAAAATACTTTAAGGTTTAGGATTAAAGTGTGGTGTCCAACTCACTTGTGTGGTTGCTATATTCCTAATATGGGTGATCCACCGGACTCCCCTCATGACCGAACAATGGCATCAAAGTTGAGGTTCGACAATGGGTACCAGTATCAACGATGGTACAAATGTAATTGTTTTTGGATAAAATTGCTTTTTGTTGAGGGATGGGCATGATGAACTGGTGGACTCACACTTGACCTGGGAGATTGTTGTATGGAATGTATGAGTTAGATGTTCCATATTCCTTAGAAAGTTAGAGATTTATGACTTTTTAAGTGAGAGGACCCATAAACTCAATTCCTTAATGTTTTAAGTTAAAGTGTGGTGTCCAATTAACTTGTGTGGTTTCTCTGAACCCAATCAGAGTGATCCCCCGAGATCCACTCGTGACCCAACAATATCTTATCATTAATAAGTGATTTTGTTATCAACATATGCAAACATATTTGATATATATATATATATATATATATATATATATAGAGGTAGGATCCGTTGACACCAGGTGTAAGTTGAAAGACTTACACCAAATCTTATCCGTTAAAATTAATAAATGGTGTGGTCCAAAATATGGGAGCAAAAGATCTAAGATTTGACAATGGAGAGAATCAATTCTCTAAAAAAAATACAATTTGCATCTGATCACACAAGATCACCGTTATGTCGACGAGAAAAATCAAATCAGTCTTGAAACATTAGATCAGGTAACCGAAATAATGATTTTAAACAATTTGGTTAGTATATTTAGAGATAACAATGTCGTAATTGAATTTCAACTAAAACTTTATCCTAGGGCATGGGATCCTAAATTGGGTTTTTTTTTGTTACTTGGGTACAACCAAGTAAGAAAAGTAAAATAGAAAACCAAACATTCATGATTTCTCTGGTTGACGAATGTTATTTTGTATTTTTATCGGCACTGTTAATTTACCAAATTGCTAGGTTGTATGTTGATGGTGTGTTAGGAGTTCCAAGGATTTATTTCATCAGAATGAAAAGGGAGGAGATCATGTGCTTCTCTTCTATTTTCTTTTCTAGTTTAAACCTATGGAATGTTGTAAGCCATTGGATTACTTAGATTTAATGGCTAAGATTTGGTGTAAGTCAAAGTCTTTTGACTTACACCTAATGTCAATGGATCCTGACTCATATATATATATATATATATATATATATATATATATATATATATATATATATAAAGTTTTAGTAAACTAATGTAAATATGATATTATTTGAAAACTCGTTAGTGTTATCTTCAAACAAGATTTAGATATTATAATGTATTCATTATGACATCTTAATTAGCATATGGTTAAGCTTTTGAATCAACTTATAATATGTCAATATTTCTCAATTTAAAGAAGAATCATTTTTGTCCACAAGCAACAAAATATCAAACATTACATCATCATAAAATATAACTTGATTCACAAATTATTCTTAAAGGAAAACATAAATTGAAACATCTTAATGTTCCAAAAACAAAAATTATTTTGAAAGTCGTCGTCGTAGTGAGATTAATATACTGATAACTTATGTATCAACACATCTTAAGTAAGCATGTACAATTTCATGATCATTGGGGAGCATCAATATACGTGTCAGAGAAAAAAAATTAGTATATTAATTGGAATAAAAATCTATTTGCGTTACAATTTTCAAGAAGAAATTTTTTCTACTCTAGAAATATTTCTTTCATTTCACGCTCTAGGACTCGATAATAAACTCAGTTGCATAAACCAATAGAAAAACGTGTAATTAGAAATTTAAAACACTGATTTGAAATATATATGAATAAAGTGTCTCATACCTAATTTCTTACTGTTGTCATACTCCTAGAGTTGTGGTATTAAAAAAAATTGAAAAAGGTGTAATTGTGTGATGCATCGAGATCTTATACCCGAATGGCTGGTTTTCCTCCTTTTGGAATATTTCTTTGCTTTAACACTATAGAACTCAACAACAAATTCAATTTCATAAACTAATAAAAAAACTAAAATTGGCAATTTAAAACATACTTGAAATATAGATGAAGAAATGATTTCATACCTAATTTCTTATCGTCGCCATTCTCATATGGTTTTGGTGTTATGAAATTGCAAATGTTGTAGTTGTGTGATACAACGGCATCTCAGATTTCAAAGGTTAATTTTTCTCCTCTAGGAATATTTCTTTGCTTTCAAGCTTGATAAATCACCAACAACATCAAGTTCATAAACCAATTGAAAAACATGCAATCGGCGATTTAAAACACTGATTTGGAATATAAATGAAGAAATTATCTGATACCTAATATAATACCATCGCCGCGCTACTAGGATTTTTATATTAAGAAATTGCAAATGGTTTATGTTCTGGACCGGTCGAAAACACCCAAGGCCCATTTACATAGGCCCAATACAATCCAAGCCCAAATACCGCATTTGGCAACATTACTTGCAACACAACCCTTCCTCGCGAGGTGCGTACACGGAGCAATTGAGACCAGTTCAAACGAACTGCAACGTCTCATTGCAAGTTCCTGTGAATCTCTCTCCGGCGGTTACACTTCCCACGATTTCGTAACCGCCAGACACACATATGCCATTACAACGGCTCTGCAGCCACCCACCTCTATATATAAGGGACTCCTAGCAGTCCCCAAGGTAGAATCCACTCTCCCTTTAAACTCTCATTCTCTGATCTCTACTGACTTGAGCGTCAGAGTGCCTAGAGGTACACCCCCTCGCCGTTCCAAGAAGCATTCTTGACGCATTCGACCACCATTCAAACCACTGCATTCAAAGCGCCGGAAGTCACCTTCTGATCATGTACGACCAGTGGCGCCGTCTGTGGGAACATAAGCTCTCTCCGTTTTTAAAACTACTAAAAACCAAAGCTTTGCAAAAAAAAACTACCACGACTGCCAACGGTGCCAGCTCACGGATACGAAGTGAAGTTCGTGTCTGTAACAACCCGATTTTCGCTAGATTTATTTTATTATTTATTTATGTGTGTTATATGTGTTCTTATGTGATTATTTGCCTCTGTGTGTATTTTTGGTTGGGAATTGTAGAATTCGGTGTTAGAAGGGTATTTTAGTCATTTTGGACTTAGGGGCATTTTGGTTATTTTGAGAGTAGGGGTAATTTTGTAATTTGGTTGAGGATTAATTTTGGTACTTAGTGAGAGTTGTTATTTTACTAAGTGCTAGGGAGTTGTAGTAATTTATTTTATTTACAGGTAGGTAACCGTTAGTATTACTTTTTACCGTTAAGTGAGTAGTAATATTTTGGGGTTGGAATAGAAATGGGTTAGGCACATTAAGATATTGTGAGTTGAGCCCAATTAAATAGGACCAATATAAACTCATGTTAGTAGAGAAATAGGGTTTTTTCATCAGCATTTTACAATAGAGAAAAGATAGAGATAGAGAGAAGATAAGGGTTCAAGAAGAAGAAATAGAGAAAGGGGTTGGAGGCTAGAGCTAGAAGAGGAATTCATCATCTAGGAGCTAAATTGAAGCTTGGGTTAGAGATTCTTGGTGTTAGAGGTAAGAGGGTCAGGCTTCACTCATAATTTCATAACTTTTCCCTTTTACCCATTTTTATGAAATTGATGAATTGATTTTAATTGGTGTAAATTCATGCATGATTGTTGTTGTTATCTTTGAGAACATGATTTGTATGATAATTGTGTTGTTGTTGTTGAATTTGCATGACAAAATGGGTTTATATGCATACAACATGTTCTTGAGTGAAATTGATGATGAAAAATGTTGTGGTTGATAAATTGATGATGAATGAAGTTGTTGTTGTTGAATTGTGGATGAAATCATGTTCAAATGTTGTTGTTGTTATCTTGGCATATGTTGTTGCTGAATTGATGCAATGGGTGTCATTGGAATGATGAATTATTGATGAGTTTGTTGTTGTTGTTGAAAGTTGTGGCAAATTGGTGAATTGGTGAATTTTTTATGAAATTAAGTTGAATTGTGATGTTGATGATTTTTAATGAATGAAACAAGTTGATTATGATGAGTTATGGTATAATGATTTTCTGTTTTTGGCCATTGATTAGTATTGAGAAATCGTTTGGGAGAAAATTAGGATTTCTTGTAAAAGTGTTTTTTAAGTGCATTTGGAAATAAGTGATTCTGGGATAAGCTGGTTTGAGAATGTGAAAGTATAGTTTTTCAGAAAAATATGATAGGATTAATTGTGTAGAACGCGTAGGTGAAAACGGAATTGAATTTGGGTTAACGGTCGAGATTGTACGAACAAAACAGCGAATCGGAAAAGCCGGGACAACACTGAACTGCATCACAGGCGTCAGTTGCTGGCTGCTCACGCTTGAGTGCAGTACACCTATGACTATGAACTGCTTACATAGCCTCTACTGCACACACAAGTGACTTGTGAGAATACATGGCATAGGCAATTGAACTTGTTTACTTGGTTTTGGCTTAAATGCTCAATTATTTTTAATGTTGTGACTTTGAGGGATGAACTTGATTGAAATTGAGTTTTGAGAGCCAATTGTATATGAATCCTTTATGGATAGTTTTTATACCTTATGTGAAGATGATTGGTGGTGTATATATGTGACAACTATATGTTGCTTGAATTATGGATGTTGTTGGTAATTGTATAAATGTTAAGTGGTGGTGAATTGTTGTTAATTAAATATATACAAGTATTGGTGATGTTGAGGTGATTAGTTTATGTGAACATATGCATTGTAGTCGAGTCATATGTTCATGCATTCATGACTGATGGTGGTGGATTTTATATCCAATTGAGGTGATTACGATGTTTTTGTTGCATCGAAGGTGACGACCTTGAGGTGATATGGTACCGCATGCATCTAGATGAGTCTAGAGCCATTGCATACATTGTTGGTGAATTGAATTGCATTTGAGTTGTGCATGATGATTGAACTTGTTAATTGTTAATTGATATGGTTGAAATTGTGATACGTGTATGATACACTTGTTGATACGAACTTGGAATGATGATATTGAATGATATGAGTGTTGTGAATACTTGTGAAGACATGTATGATTTGTTATTCTTCGTTCTTGAATATATCTTTCATTTCCGATGTTCTTATTAAATCTTATATGGATTATGATGATGTATTGCTAACCCTCAGTGGTTTACCACCAGCCTTTCCGTATGGACGGGTAGATGGAGCGCATGGTGCTTAGATTGTATGCTTGATGTTGTCGAGTAGCGGAGTTCCTCCTTTTTATACGCAAGTGTCTAGATTAGGGCTCTGATCTAGGGTAGTACTTGCATGTTGGATCTTGTTTTGATCATGTAGTTGGAGTTGAGACATTGATTGCATCTGAGAGATGTATTTATTGTCATGAGATTTGGAGATGTTATTCACATGGTTATATATATGTTCAGCTGCTATGTTTATGAGACTTGACAATTTATACATGTATGTTGTTTTTGTTTTGATGACGAAGCATCTATTTCTAGAATATATTTGTATATTCGCGCGTTTTACCGCTTATTAGAAGTAGGGTGTTACAAGTTGGTATCAGAGCTGTGGTTAGTCCTTGTCCGAACTAGTATCCGTTGATTTTTCCTATTAGTATACGAACGGTAATGAGTTACCTTCGATACTTGTCTAGTTGTGGTTTTGTTCTTATCTGTTGGTTGTTTTTCCAGTTGTATGCGACATGTACGGAAGTACTGTAGGTACTTGTTCTGGTGTTCCGTTCTTTTACGAGGGTCTGAGCTAAGTGGTGTTCCGTTCTATTGGATAGAGAAGCTCAGTTGTTTGTGGTTGTGGTTTCTGCAAAGTTTGAAGAGCTTTCGAGGTTTTGTCCGTACATCAATGCGGAGGATGCTATGGTTTCTAAGTGTGTGAAGTTTGAGATCGGTTTGAGGCCCGACATCTATCAATACATTTGTATTCAGGAGATCAGTGACTTTGACACTTTGGTGCATAAATGTCGTATGTTTGATGACGCCGGAAGGGCTAAAGCTAATCACTACAAGGCTCATAATGAGAAGAAGGGAAAGGGTCATGGATTTGGGAAGCCGTATAGCAAGGACAATGGAAAGAAGAAAGAATCTGGTGGAGGCTCTAAGTCGAATGTTGTTGAGGTGAGGTGCTACAAGTGTGGAACTTTGGGTCATTACTCTAATGATTGCAAGAAGGGAGAGAGTTGCTACAAGTGTGGGGAAGCAAGTCACAAGGCTTTTGAGTGCAAGAAGGAGATTACTTGCTACAATTGTGGTGAGAAGGGGCATATCAATACTAAGTGTACCAAGCCGAAGAAGGCGGCGGGGAAGGTGTTTGCATTGAATGCGGAAGAGGTGGAGCATCCGGATAATCTCATCCGAGGTATATGTTTTATCAATAGTACTCCTTTGATTGCAATTATTGATATTGGTGCTACTCATTCTTTTATCGCGGTTAGTTGTGTTGAGCGTTTGGGTTTGGTTGTGACTCCGTTGTCTCGAAGGGTGGTTATCGACACCCCAGCTAGTGGTTAGGTGACTACTTCTTTATTGTGTGCTAAGTGTCCTGTTAGTTTTGGCAATGTTGATTTTGAGTTGGATCTTGTGTGTCTTCCGTTGAAGCATATGGACGTGATTTTTTGTGTGGATTGGATGTTGACTTTTGGTGTTAACATTAATTGTTTGACCAAGAGTATAATGTTTTCTAAGCCGGTAGCTGAGGAATGTGGGAAGTTCTTGACCGCAGAACAAGTGAAGAAGTCTTTGGATGGTGAAGCTAGTGTGTTCATGATGTTTGCTTCCTTGAAGGAAAGTGGAGAGAAAAGAGTTGATGATTTGCCGGTATTGCAAGAATTTTCAGAAGTTTTTCCAGACGACATTATCGAGTTACCGCCGGAAAGGGAACTTGAGTTGCAATTGATTTGGTACCAAGAATGAGTCCTATTTCGATTGCGCCGTATCGGATGTCTGCATCAGAGTTGGGTGAGTTGAAGCAGCAGTTGGAAGAGTTGCTTGAGAAGCAGTTTATCAGACCGAGTGTTTCTCCGTGGGATGCTCCAGTGTTGTTGGTTAACAAGAAGGATGGAAGCATGAGGTTGTGTGTGGATTATCGGCAGTTGAACAAAGTAACAATCAAGAATCGGTATCCGCTTCTGAGGATTGATGATTTGATGGATCAATTGGTTGGTGCGGAGGTGTTCAGCCAGTTTGATTTAAGGTCAGGATATCATCAGATTAGAGTAAAGGCGGAAGATATATCCAAAACTGCGTTCCAAACGAGGTATGAACAATATGAGTATTCTGTGATGCCATTTGGAGTATCTAATGCGCCAGGTGTCTTCATGGAATATATGAATAGAATATTTCATCCTTTTCTGGACCGTTTTATGGTGGTGTTTATAGATGATATTTTGGTGTATTCGAAGTCTGAGGAAGAGCATGCCGAGCATTCGAGGATTGTGTTGGGAGTTTTGACAGAGAAGAAGTTGTTTGCTAAGTTGTCAAAGTGTGAGTTTTGGTTGCGGGAAGTGAGTTTCCTTGGTCATGTGATTTTTAAAGGTGGTATTGTCGTGGATCCGTCAAAGGTTGATGCAGTGTTGCAATGGGAATCACCTAAGTCTGTTTTTGAAGTTAGAAACTTTCTTGGTTTGGCAGGTGATAGACGTTTGGCAAGTGCACCAAATACTATCAAAGTAGTAAAAATATCGATGCCACGAGGACTGTTTTTAACTTCAATAATTCAATCGCGTTATAAAAATAGGATGTATAAAAGTTTATTTTAGTTTGCCACTAGGCAGTAGATTTGACTTGATTTTATGAAATCAAATAAAAGAATTAGATTTCATTAAGAAAATATGAGAAAGATGAGATCAGGTCTTCGAATCCTCTATGTTTCCCCTAATTGGTTACTGCACCTATTGTTACTAATGATCTTCTAGTTTCACGATAGTTAACAAATTAGCCCTAATCAATCCCTTGAGTTAGGACCCTCTTCTTAAACTACAGCCCCTAATTCCTTAGGTGGTCTAATAATCCTTGAAGGTTTTATGAACGTTAACCTAATATCACTAACAAACGATTATCCATTCCTAGACTAACCATGTTTATTAGAACAATTCAATTAGGTCTAAGTCGAAAGCTATGGTCAGTAGTCATTCGTTCTTACAAAATCATGTTTATATTTGATCAGGATATAAAAAGCATTAAGAACAATTGAATTGAATAAAGACTAGAAATTCATTAATAAACAATAGAGTTTCACAGCAACATATGATCAATTAGGGTTACATAAGTTCATCTCCGACCTAATCTCTAAGATATTTAGCTACTCATAATTGAGTTTACAAATAGCATAATCAATGAAAGAACTAAAACATACATAAACTGGGTTAGAGATGAAGAAATCCTCTGCGCTGCAGCCTTCTGGGTGTTAAAATCGCACTTTAGCTCTCCAAAATCGTAATCCCCTTTGTTTGAGATTGACTTCAGCTTAAATAGGCAAGTTCTGATCGCCCAAAATCGTACCACGATTAGATAAATCGTACCATGATTACATCTTTAAACCCTTATTTCCCTTAAAGCCCTTCTTGAAATCGTATCACGATTATATGGATCGTATTACGATCCAGCTTCTTCAAAAACATGCCTTCTGACTTCAAAAAATCGCATTGGGATTGGAAAATCGCAGTACGATTGGCTGATTCCAGTTCTTCCAAATTTGTTGCTTTTAACTGCTCCTGGGCACTTAATGTTGCTTAGAACTCTACCAAAATGTCAAAATAAGTCCTAAAAATTACGTAATGACAGCATGTCATCACAACCCCAAACTTAAGCCATTCCTTGTCCTCAAGGAATTCATTTGCAAAATTGACAGCCGACAGTAAAATAAAAAATACCTGATCAAGTAATAGTACCCAAAAAGTTCAATCACCTTACTAGCTAAAGATGAGCTAGTTTGACTTGTTCGCATCCACCAATTCACAACTCCACGCAACAATTTGAATAGGGTTCACAGTCGACAGGCAATCTACATATTACCATACGCTTGAAAAGTTTCTAAACGTCAATCAAAATCAATGTCAATGCATACTTTGAGGTCTTTAAGGGTTATAACGGGGCTTAGGTGAAGGTGGGATAATATTTGGATAAGTAGGCTACACAAAATTTGAGTTAGGCATTCCTACGGAAGATAAAGCACAAAATTCAATCCTTCATTCATTCACCTTGTGGAACAACAATCAATTTTAAGGTACTAGAGAATATTTTTAACCTTAGGGACAATCGAGTTTGAAGTTACTCGGATTTTCAATGTTTTGTCCCTTTCTTTTCATCATTCATTTTCATTTTTTTTTCATACACCATTTTTGTGTATATTTTGCATGACAATTTCTTTTTCTTTCATTTTTGTTCTCTTATTCTCTAGTACCCCCACCCCAAACTTAGTTGGTTGCAAATTCCAATAGCAACCCCAAACTTAATCTTTAGCAACATTCTACAATGCCTTAACTCAAAAAATACATTAAGGGACAAATCCTAAAAGTCTCTAGGCTTGTAATGTAGTTTGTCATCGAACAAAAAGTTCTAATCCTACCGGCTCAAATTGGCTAAGAAATGGATAATATATAACAATTAAAATCAGGGTAGGCTTCAAAAGGCTCACAGGACCAAGCGCTTTTGCCTCAGTGCGCTAATGACAAAGATCAATCAACAGTAAAGAAAAATCGCAAGTTCTAGAAATGTAGATGCATGGAATATTCTAATATATGTAAATTGAAAAACAAAATTTGGCAATGAACCTTATGGCTGAGATTTCTGGGAGTTGTGACTACCTATCTTTACTGCCGTACACTTCGCCTTTGAAATACCAAGTCACTCCTCCTTTTGAACTTTTGGAATATCACTTTGATCAAACATTTGTTACTAAACTGTAAAGAGTCAACTAACAAACAAATTCGTCAATAATAAACAAGTGCAAATTTATCACAAAAGGGGAAATAAGTTCAACGGACTTTTGACATTGAAGGGAAATTAAAAACAAAATGAAACGAAAGCAAAAGTAAATCTAGTGGGTTGCCTCCCACTCATCGCTTCTTTATCATCACTAGCTTGACTGCTAAGGATCCTTAGAGGTCCTTCAGAATGAGTCCCACCCTTCCTTTTGGTAGGTTGCCACCTAGGTATGGCTTAACTCTTTGTCCATTCACTTTGAAACTTCGATCTCCTTCAGGTGTTACTAGTTCAACAGCTCCATATGGTGACACAATTTTGACCAAGAATGGTCCAGACCATTTTGACTTGAGCTTCCCAGGAAACAGCTTCAACCTGGAATTATACAACAAAACTAGTTGTCCACAGTTAATATCCCTATACACTAAGTTTTTGTCATGATACCTTTTTGTCCTGGCTTTATAGATGAGCGCATTTTCATACGCTCTAAGCCTCATCTCCTCAAGTTCATTAAGTTTCAAAAGTCTTTTCTTACCAGCGGCTACTTGATCAAAATTTAAGACCTTAATGGCCCAATAAGCTTTATGCTCTAGCTCGACTGGGAGATGACATGCCTTCCCAAAGACTAACTGATAGGGTGAAAACCCAAGATGAGTTTAAAGGCTGTCCTATATGCCCACAGCGCGTCATCTAATTTCCTAGACCAATCTTTCCTATTTGACGCAACTGTTTTCTCTAGAATTTGTTTCAGCCGTCGGTTTGAAACCTCTACTTGACCACTACTTTGTGGGTGATAGGGAGTTGCAACTTTGTGCTTAATGTTATACCTTTTTAGCACATTTTCAAGAAAATTATTGCAAAAATGCTTCCCCTCATCACTAATCAATACTCTAGGGGTTCCAAACCTAGTGAAAATATTCTTCTGAAGGAAGTTGACAACAGTTTTGGCATCATTAGCAACACAAGGTATCACTTCAACCCACTTTGTGACATAATCTACACATACTAGAATATGGAGATAAGAGTAAGAGGAAGGGAATGGTCCCATAAAATCAATACCTCAACAGTCAAATGGTTCAACTTCAATGATTCCTTTTAGGGGCATTTCATTCCTCTTTGATATGTTACCTGTCCTTTGGCATCTGTCACATCTTGTGACAAAGTCGTGGCAATCCTTGAAAAGTGTGGGCCACCAGAATCCACTTTGCAAGACTTTTGCAGCTGTCCTTTCTCCACTATGGTGGCCTCCATAAGCTGAGCTATGGCAGTGCCACATGATACTATGTGCTTCCTCACCTGCAACACAACATCTAATCAAACCTTCAGTGCCTACCTTAAACAGATAAGGATCATCCCACAAGTAGTGGTTCGCATCTTTGAAGAACTTTTTCCTTTGAGGGTAAGTCATATCATCAGGAACTATGTTACCGGCCTTAAAGTTAGCCATGTCAGCAAACCAGGGCCTTTCTCCAATAGCAAACAGCTGTTCATCAGGGAACTCGGCCTTGATGGCCTTCTCCTTCTTTGTCACCTCATCATTCTCCAGCCTTAAGAGGTGATCAGCTACCACGTTCTCAACTCCCTTCTTGTCACGAATCTCAAGATCAAATTCTTGCAATAATAGGATCCACCTCAACAGTCGAGGCTTTGAATCCCCTTTAGTCAAGAGATATTTAAGAGCTGCATGATCTGTAAAAACAATGACTTTGGAGCCTATTAGATAAGAACGAAATTTTTCCAATGCAAAGATTACAACAAGCAATCCCTTTTCAGTTGTGGAATAGTTAACTTGATTTTCATTTAAAACCTTGCTTTCATAGTAAATTGCATGGAAAAATTTGTTCTAGTGTTGGCCTAGGACTGCACCAACAACATAATCACTTGCATCACACATAAGTTCAAATGGTAAATCCCAATCGGGTGCAATGATTATTGGTGCAATCACCAACTTGTTTTTAATCAAAGAAAAAGAATTTAGACATTCAGAATCAAAATTAAACTCGTTTTCTTTGACCAAGAGGTTACAGAGGGGTTTGGAAATTTTAGAAAAGTCTTTTATGAAACGCCGATAGAAACCGGCATGCCCCAAGAAACTCCTTACTCCTTTAACATTAACGGGTGGAGGAAGTTTCTCTATAACCTCTATCTTAGCTTGGTCCACTTCAATGCCTTTAGCACTTATTTTATGCCCCAAAACTATACCTTCAGTTACCATAAAATGACATTTTTCCCAATTCAAAACAAGGTTAGTTTCGGTGCATCTTTTAAGTACAGCATTTAAATGGAACAAGCATTGATCAAAAGACTTACCAAAAACAGAAAAATCGTCCATAAATACCTCAATGTTCTTCTCTATCATATCAGAGAAGATGGAGAGCATACACCTTTGAAAGGTCGCCGACGCATTACACAGCCCAAAGGGCATCCTTCAATAAGCAAAAACACCAAATGGACAAGTGAAAGGCAGTCTTTTCTTGATCTTCCGGAACCACTGCAATTTGATTATACCCCAAATACCCATCCAAGAAGCAATAAAAGGCTTGGCCATCCAATCTCTCAATCATTTGATCCATGAATGGTAATGGAAAGTGGTCCTTTCTTGTTGCGGTATTCAACCTCCGGTAGTCTATACACATTCTCCAACCAGTGACGGTACGGGTGGGTATTAATTCATTTTTTTCATTAGCCACCACCGTCATTCCTCCTTTCTTAGGCACCACGTGAACTGGACTCACCCATGAGCTATCTGAGATAGGGTAGATCATACCTGCATCTAGTAACTTCAGCACCTCTTTCTTCACCACTTCCTTCATTGTTGGGTTAAGTCTCCTTTGAGGTTGAACCACCGGTTTGTACTCAGCCGCCATGTGTATTTTTTTCATGCAATAAGCTGGACTAATACCCTTCAAATCAGAAATGTTCCACCCCAAAGCTCCTTGATTGTCCTTTAACACCCTCATTAATTTTTCTTCTTCCAAAGGTGTCAAGGTATTGCTGATGATTACTGGTTTAGAGGCATCTTTGGTGAGGAAAACATACTTCAAGTGATAAGGAAGTTCTTTTAATTCTGGATTTTTCTCTCCTTCTCCACTCAAAATAGGAGCATCCCTAGAGTACTTACCCATTAATTCTTCTATTTTTACCGGTCCCAACTCTTGCTTTCTTGCTTCTAGTTACTTGACACAATCACTTACTTCAAGATCTTCATCATCATTACAACTTTCTATAGAATTCACAATTGCACATTCAAGAGGTTGTGTTGGTTGATGTTCACAAGAGTCATCTTCAACTATTTCTTCAACAACATCAATCTGGTAGCACTTGGGGTTTTCATCTTTGTGCTTCATGGCCTCAAATATATTAAACACTACTTGCTCCTTGTGGAATCTCAACATTAGCTCTCCTTTTTCAATATCAATCAAAGCACGACCAGTTGCAAGGAAAGGTCTTCCTAGAATGAGTGGCATTTCTTCATCTTCAGCCATATCTAAGATCACAAAATCTGCCGGAAACACCAAGTCATTAACCTTGACTAGCACATCTTCAAGCACACCGAAAGGATAAGAGATTGACCGATCAGCTAAAGTAATGGTCATTCTTGTTGGTTTTGGTTCCCCACACTTAAGCTTCTTCATCATTGAAAGAGGCATCAAGTTGATACTTGCTATGTTCTCATCATCCTTAGGCTCCCTTCTTTTAGTTAACAAGTCCTTCATGAACTTAGCATATAATGGCATTTGATCAACAACTTCACCGAAAGGAATATTCACCTGAAGTTGTGAGAAAAGTTGCATGAACTTCTTGAATTGACCTTCATCCTTTTCTTTCTTCTTGGCTAAGTGAGGGTATGGAAGCTTCACATATGATGGAACAACTTGTGGTTTATCTCCATCTTTCAAGATTTGACTCTTCGACTTCCTCAAGATTGAATCCTCATCAATTAACTTCTCACTTTTTTCTCGCTCTATTTTTTTCTTCCTTTCATTTTCAACTACTTCATGATCACTTTCTTTTTCAACTACACCCTCATCATTCTTTTCAACTTCACCATCTTCCTCCTCCTCAACTACTACAACATCAACCTTCTTTGGAGCTTTTGGAACTAAAGGTGTCAAAACCTTTTTGCTCCTCAATTCAATAGCATTACAAGACTCATTCTTAGGGTTGTCTTTAGTCTTACCTGAGAATGCGCCTTTGTTTTGTTCAGCCAATTGCTTAGCTAATTGCCCCAGTTGAGTTTCAAGCATCTTCCTGGAAGCTTCATTGTTCTTTCTTTCAGCCTCTTGACTCCTCTTCATCTCTTCAAAGTTGCCTTGAGTCATCTTCATAAAGTTCATCATCGTTTCCTCAAGAGCTGATGGCTTTCTTTGTTGTTGTTGTGGAGGAGCAAGCATCTGAGAATTTAAAGCGTTTTTATTTGAGTAGCTTAGATTGGGATGCTTGTTGATTCCTGGACTGTAGTATTGATTTTGCCTTTGATATCCTCCCATGTAGTTAGCTTCTTCACTAGACCCTTCTGGTACACATTCACCATTGGGATGTTCCTCACCACATAAGTCACACTTGATTGCAGCCACTTGTTGTTGCTTATGGGCCAAAGTGAAGACTTGAAACTCCATAGTTAGAGCCTCGATTTGTTTGTTCATGGCTTCTTGGTTAGCAAGGATAGCAGTTTGTTCACTCACCCCAAACACTCCTCTTTCCTTCTTCTTAGCTTCAGCACGATACTCATTTCCAGCCATGTTTTCTATTAAAGCTTGGACTTCATGATCAGTTTTGCTCTTGAGACTACCTCCCGCGGAAGCATCTAAGAACATCCTAGTGTTTGGTGTTACCCCCTTAGTGAAGATTTGGAGGTATTGTTTCTCGGTGAACTCATGATTAGGGCATCTCTTAAGAAGCAAGTTGAATCGCTCCCAAGCATCATATAATGACTCACCTTCTCCTTGCTTGAAGTTAGAGATCTCCATCTTCTTTTCCCAATACTTAGACATAGGGAAATATTTCTCAAGGAACTTCAGCTCTAACTCTTCCCATGTTTGGACAGTCCCGTTGGGTATTGTTAACAACCAATCTTTTGATCTTCCCGTCAAGGTGAAAGGAAATAGCTTTAGTTTCTTTTGTGCTTCAGTCACGGTGGCTGGTTGCACACAAAACTAGCAAGTTTCAGCAAAGCGGCTCAAGTGTTCATGGGGACTCATAGCTTCAGTCCCATCGAATTGTTTGTCCCTCAAACCGTTGAGGACAGTTGTCTTGATGTCGAAAGCAACGGGGTTGGCTGGTTGAAAAGTATAGGTCAGTTGACCGCGATGAGTTGCTAACCCGTAGTCTCCTAGCTTTGGTCTTTGTGCGGGTTCTCCCATGATAGCAGATTGAGGAGAAGCAGATGTTTCAGATTCAGTTGAGAGTGGCTCCGGTATTTGTTCTCGAACACCCGGTGGAACGGAATGAGATAACCATCGCAACCGGGAAGCTTTCCAGAGTGCTCTAGCAGTCCTTTAAATTTCTGGATTAAATTCGAGATCGTCGGCGCTCACCTTACCTCGCATAAACAGCAAAATACCTTAGTAGCACTGCACAATGCAAAGTAATCAAATGAATACTAAAACAAAAAAATAAAATAAAAACAGAAAATTAAATTGCAGAAATCCTAAATTATAACGTAATTGCCTTGTTGAAATAATTCAACAGTCCCCGACAACGACGCCAAAAACTTGATAGACGTTTGGCAAGTCCACCAAATACTATCGAAGTAGTAAAAATATCGATCCCACGAGGACTGTTTTTAACTTCAATAATTCAATCGCATTATAAAAATAGGATGTATAAAAGTTTATTTTAGTTTGCCACTAGGCAGTAGATTTGGTTTGATTTTATGAAATCAAATAAAAGAATTAGATTTGATTAAGAAAATATGAGAAAGATGAGATCAGGTCTTCGAATCCTCTATGTTTCCCCTAATTGGTTACTGCACCTATTGTTACTAATGATCTTCTAGTTTCACGATAGTTAACAAATTAGCCCTAATCAATCCCTTGAGTTAGACCCTCTTCTTAAACTACAACCCCTAATTCCTTAGCTGGTCTAATAATCCTTGAAGGTTTTATGAACGTTAACCTAATATCACTAACAAACGATTATCCATTCCTAGACTAACCATGTTTAGTAGAACAATTCAATTAGGTCTAAGTCGAAAGCTATGGTCAGTAGTCATTCGTTCTTACAAAATCATGTTTATATTTGATCAGGATATAAAAAGCATTAAGAACAATTGAATTGAATAAAGACTAGAAATTCACTAATAAACAATAGAGTTTCACAGCAACATATGATCAATTAGGGTTACATAAGTTCATCTCCGACCTAATCTCTAAGATATTTAGCTACTCATAAGTGAGTTTACAGATAGCATAATCAATGAAAGAATTAAAACATACATAAACTGGGTTAGAGATGAAGAAATCCTCTCCGCTGCAGCCTTCTGGGTGTTAAAATCGCACTTTAGCTCTCCAAAATCGTAATCCCATTTGTTTGAGACTGACTTCAGCTTAAATAGGCAAGTTCTGATCGCCCAAAATCGTACCACGATTAGATAAATCGTACCACGATTACATCTTTAAACCCTTATTTCCTTTAAAGCCCTTCTTGAAATCGTATCACGATTATATGGATCGTATTACGATCCAGCTTCTTCAAAAACATGCCTTCTGACTTCAAGAAATCGCATTGCGATTGGAAAATCACAGTACAATTGGCTGATTCCAGTTCTTTCAAATTTGTTGCTTTTAACTGCTCCTGGACACTTAATGTTGCTTAGAACTCTACCAAAATGTCAAAATAAGTCGTAAAAATTACGTAATGACAGCATGTCATCAACATGATATTATCGGAGGTTCATTGAGGGATTCTCTAAGTTGGCGTTGCCATTGACGCAGTTGACTCGGAAAGGGCAAGCTTATGTTTGGGATGCTAAGTGTGAGAAGAGTTTCCAAGAGTTGAAGAAGAGGTTGACTTCAGCTCCAGTGTTGATTTTGCCGAATCCGAAGGAATCGTTTGCTATGTATTGTGATGCTTCTAAGATGGGTCTTGGTGGCGTGCTTATGCAGAATCGTCAGGTTATGGCTTATGCTTCGAGGCAGTTGAAAGTGCATAGGAAGAATTATCTGACTCGTTATTTGGAATTGGCGGCCATTGCGTATGTGCTGAAGATTTGGAGGCATTATCTGTATGGTTCTAAGTTTGAAGCGTTCAGTGATCACAAGAGTTTGAAGTACTTGTTTGACCAGAAGGAGTTGAATATGAGGCAGAGGAGATGGTTGGAGTATATTAAGGATTTTGATTTTCAGTTCAGTTATCACCCTGGGAAGGCGAATGTTGTTGTTGATGCTTTGAGTAGGAAGCCATTGCATATGTCTGCTTTGATGGTTAAAGAGTTGGAGTTGATCGAGCAGTTCCGAGATTTGAGTTTGGTTAGTGAGTTGACGCCGGATGGTGTGAGGTTGGGAATGTTGAAGTTGACAAGTAATATCTTGGAAGAGATCAAGAATGGTTAGAAGGAAGATTTGGAACTTGTAGATCGAGTGGTTTTGGTTAACCAAGGTAAGGGAGGAGACTTCAGGTTGGGTGAGAACGGTGTTTTGATGTTTCGTGATCGTGTTTGTGTACCAGATGTTCTTGAGCTTAAGAGAAGGATTTTTGATGAAGGTCACAAAAGTAGTTTGAGTATTCATCCAGGAGCGACTAAGATGTATCAGGACTTGAAGAGGTTGTTTTGGTGGCTTGGAATGAAGGAAGAGATCGCAGAGTTTGTGTATGCTTGTTTGGTTTGTTTGAAATCTAGATTGAACATCAGAGACCGTCAGCTTTGATGCAACCGTTGTTTGTGCCAGAGTGGAAGTGGGATAGTATCTCTATGGATTTTGTTGGAGCTTTGCCGAAGACTGTGAAGGGCTGTGATTCGATTTGGGTAATTATTGATCGGTTGACGAAGTCGGCACATTTTGTTGCTATTAAGACCGGTATGTCTGTGGCGAAGTTGGCTGAGATCTACATTGAGCAGATTGTTAGATTGCATGGTACTCTTTCTAGTATTGTGTCGGATCGGGATCCGAGGTTTACTTCTAAGTTTTGGTAGAGTTTGCAAGTTGCTTTGGGAACTAAGTTGAGGTTGAGTTCTGCTTATCAACCCCAGACTGATGGTCAGACGGAGAGGACTATTCAGAGTTTGGAAGATTTGTTGAGAGCTTGTGTGTTAGAGCAAGGTGTCAGTTGGGTCGAATGTTTATCGTTGAATGAATTTACTTACAACAACAGTTTTCATTCTAGTATCGGAATGGCACCGTTTGAGGCTTTGTATGGTCGGAGGTGTAGGACTCCGTTGTGTTGGTATGAGTCAGGTGAAAGTGCTTTGTGTAACACCCTATTTCTAATAAGCGGTAAAACGCGCGAATACATCAGACATATTCTAGAAATAGATGTTACGTCTCCGAATAAACCACAAAACATACATGCATAAAGATCATGTTACACAACATAGCAGCGGAACATACATATAATTTATAAAAACATCTCCAGATCTCAACAAAATACAATTGTATTCTCCAATTCTCAAATAACAAATAACATCTCAACTCCAAATACATAGTCCAATAAAAACCATCATGCAAAAACTACCCTAGATCAGAGCCCTAATCTAGACACTTGCATGAAAAAGAGGAACTCCACTCCTCGGCATCATCAAGCAAACAACTAAACTACACCTGCACGCCGTCTACCCATCCATACAGAGAGGTAGGCGGTCCACCACAGACCACTGAGGGTTAGCATTACATCATCATAATCCATAAAAAATTTAAACAAGAACATTGGAAATGAAAGATATATTCAAGAATACAGAATAACAAATCATACATGTATTCACAAGTATTCATGATTCTCATACCATTCAAAACCATTCCATATCATCATTCCAAGTTCATATCAACAAGTGTACCATACACGTATCACATATACATAACCCTTCCTCCTAGAAAACCAGCATCACATGATTATTATTATCCCCCATCACTTACATTTCAAGCTATCACATTATTATCATAGCATAGCATGCATATTCAACCTCTAATCAAGTCATCAACAAAAGCTCATCATTTATCAACATCAATCAATGAAAACATTACTCACTTCATTACTCATCTAGCATGCTTATCTCAACAAGTACAATTCATCATTTCCAAATTATAAGCAAGCAATCATCATTATCAAAGAAATCACCATATCATATGTATGTATATATACAATTCTCACCTCATCATTATTATCCAATTAATTATCATCAAATAGATTCACCAAGTGTATAAGTACAAACAATTAAGACATGCAATTAGAGCATAAATCAATTATTCACAACCATCCACAAAATTCACCAATGTACTTATACATCAATCCACACAATCACAACATTCACCAAATTTCACCAATGTACTTTGTCGCGTCATTTTTCGGAGATCAAGGCTATTTGATTAGCTTTTGACTCACTTTATTATTTCACGAATGAACATTTAATTTTTTGAGAAAAAGGGGAAAAAAGTTCAAACACCCCACATTTTGAAAAGATTTAGGGTTCGGTGGTTAGTTACATAAAGGGAAGGTGTTAGCACCTTTTATGTCCGTAGTACTCTACGAGAACCTCGTGGTTTTATTTAAATGATGTGCTATAACTTGCTTATTTTTGAAAAAAAGAATTTGAAATGATTAAAAAAAAGGGAAGACCTAATTATCTACATTTTATTGATTTGGAAGGACGAGTCCCTTGCCTACGTACCCGTGAGGGATCAAAATCACGTAGTTCGTGGTAAAAATTGACGTTTGATTGGTTGTGTGTTTTTTATTAGTTTGAAAAAGGTTTTAAAAATGGAAAAGCCAAATGGCAAAATGAATTTGTTTGTATTTTTTATATTAAAGAAAAATGACTTGAAATATGATTAAATGGATTGAAGTTTGATTAAGGAAAGAAAATAAAAAGGACGTCACTCGATTTAAGATCAAGGTTTATTATAAAGAAAAATATTTTTGTGTTTTTTTAACTATTTGCATGTTTTTTGTTGTTTTTTTTGAATAACTAGAATAAAAATTAAACTAACGGAGCATAAAGAAATAAAAGCGTAGGGATCCCCATGGTGGCGTTGGGCCACCACAAGGGCCTTTGACCTAAACTACGAGGCATAAAAAAGTAAAGCATACACACACGCACGCACACATGCATCTAAGCTATTACAAAAAAACCTATTAATACATCCTACGGTCTGCGAGAAAATAAATAAAATACATTAATACCTATTTTACATTCTAAATGGTGTGCAAGAAAACGAAAATAAATAAGTTACATTAAAGCCTACTATACAATCTAAATTCTTGCTTGTAAAATAAAATGCCAAAATATAAAAAAAGGGGGAGGCAAACTAAACATGATAAACCTAACTAAGAAAGAAAGGATGTGAAAGGAGCGAATAAATATGCAATGCAAATTAAATATGCAAGTTATATGTGATGTGAATTAAATATGCAAATTATATGTGATGTGAATTAAATATGCAAATTATATGTGATGTGAATTAAATATGCAATGCAAGAGTAATCAAAATAAATAAAATGCAGGGAAAGGGTGCAGGCAGTAAGTAGGGACGTGCAGTAAGTAAAAATGATGGAACCGGGCCTAAAGAACTTGAGGGGCGCTGGGCTTAAGGGATTGATCTGCGCCGTCTGATTAAAAATCAGACAACCTAAAGCAAATCACTATTGATGGCATCAGGGACCATTGGATTGGAAACAAAAGGAAGGTAGCATGTGGGTGCGTGATAAGACCATGCACCCTTGCACACTGGAACATTGCACCTATAAAGAGGTGCGTTCCCTTTTCTTCACTCATTCAGACTCTTTTTCTCTCTTCCCTCATGTCTCTCGCCTTCTCTCTGTTCCTATTCTTTCTTCTTCTTTTCTTCTTTTTCAATAACACAAAATAAAATAAGCTTACTTCCCTCTTCTTCCTCTCTCTATTCATGTTCTTCTTTTTTCAACAACTTTCCAGCGAGCTTCAAACAAGCCGCCATGGTTTCCAGTTTCCGGTGGGGGTTAGGGATGGTTCCGGCGACACCATAATTCCGATTCCTTTCTACTCTATTCTTATTTTAACAGATTCCTGCAACAGTATATATATATATATATATATATATATATATATATATATATATATATAAACAAAACCTTAGATCAATACATAGAGAAACGGGATACCGTTCTTTAGTTACGGATCTGGATGGCCTTATCGTTTGTGTTTGAGCATGACAGCGGCGATGTCGTTGTTGCAGTAGACCTGGGGCTCGAGTGGTTCTGCCTTGCCGTTAGTTGAGTTCGGTTTGCACCTGTTCCTGGTTTGTGGTGTCGAATTGCCTCAGATGCGGTTCCGGTGTGCGACGACGATGATTGTTGTAGGTTGTTGACGAAACTTCTCTGTGTCGAGGTTTGATGATGATGCGTGATGTTTGGGTTCTGGATTTGCTTGGACTGTGACGATTGATTGGTGGTTCGATGGTTTGTATGGGTTTGAGTTGTGTTGTGACCGCGAATGGATATTGGGATTGAATGGTTTTTGGGTCTGTTGCGACTTGAATTATTGTGCGGTTGGTGTATGATTTTTGTGTATAGGATCCTGTGTATGTGAAACTGTGAAATTTGTGTGTCGGCTGTGTTGTTGATGATTTTGTGATTTGCTGGTTTTGAGTGTGATGATTGAGGGTCTGATACGGTGGTGTGGGTTTTGGTGTTGGAAAATTGGTCTCTTGTGCCGTGTTCTATGATGAATTGGCCCCCTCCCCCCTTCATGTGTATGTGCAGGCTTGGTTTTATAGTGTTGGGTTAGGGTTTGAGAAAAAAGAAACCGAATTCCTGGCTTGCAGAGAAGGACATGTATCTGTTGCTGGAGAATTGCTGATAGGCGCAGAAATGGTTGCGTTGGATATGGACTGATGAAGCTTCTGTTTGGATTTGAACTTGGACTCTTTTTGGACTTTATCAGATAATAATAAAAGAAAAATAAAATGATAATAGAAGCAATAAATACAAACTATACAGACTTGGACTTATCCTTAAAAGAAAGTAATTAATTAAAAAGAAATGAATGACTAATTAAAATAAAAATCGAATTAATTTAAACAACATAAAAGATGGAAATTACGATTAAAAAAAGGCAGAGAGAAGAGTACCCGACTCGGTACCAAAAATGAGGTATTTTAAAATACTTCTCTGTCGAAATTTCACTGAAAAGTCAAAGATTGAACAGAGTCAAACGACACGTGTTAGTGTATGTATGTAGGATCCTTAGGTCAAAAATTGGGGTATGACAGATGCCCCTATTTAAGTTTCTTCGTCTGGAGATTTGAAGATGGAATCTTTAATTCGATCGGAGCGAAGAGACTTAAATACAAAGTACACCAATTTTGGACCTAAGATGCTATGAATGCTCGTGAAATGCTTGTTTGAATGCAGGACGACAAAGTTGACTTGACTGAGACGAGAAACAACGACGGGATACCTAAACTCGTTGAAGAATGGGATCCGACTCCGCTAGGGGGAATGCAGTTTTACTGGGGAAAATGATTGTCTACTACCGTATTGGTTTGAGACGATAGCTTAATGAAGACAACACTTTTAGCGACATCTCTGGAACAGCTGACGCTGGGGACAAAACTATTGAAATTGAAATTGAAATTGATTAGTGACATCACTGGAACAGCTAACGCTGGGGGATGACACCATTGAAATTGAAATTGAAATTGAAATTGATTAGTGACATCACTGGAACAGCTAACGCTGGGGATGACACTTTTTATAAGACAAGAATTTTTTGCAAGGTATCCGCTTGACACACGGGTAACAAAAGATATTTGCAAGCTATTCGCTTGACACATAGGTAACAAAAGATGTTTACAAGTTATTCGCTTGACGCACAGGTAACAAAAAATGTTTGCAAGCTATTCGCTTGACACACATATAACAAAATATGTTTGCAAGCTATTCGCTTGACACATAGGTAACAAAAGGGGTTTGCAAGCTATTCTCTTGACACCAAGGATAACAAGAGTGGTTTGCAAGCTATTCGCTTGACATCATGATAACAGTAGAGGTTTGCAAGCTATTCGCTTGACACCAAGATAACAGTAGATGGTTTGCAAGCTATTCGCTTGACACAGAGGTAACAAAGGATCTTTGCAAGCTATTCGCTTGACACAGAGGTAAAAAGATATTTGCAAGCTATTCGCTTGACACAATAATAAGTGAAGATCGAACTGAAAGGATACAGCCAAAAAAAGATTATGGGTGACTGATGCAACCATGTATGAATGATGTTGTGTCTATATTGTGTATGCATGAATGTGAGAATATGTGAAAGTATTAATGTATGAATGTACGGTTGTATAAATGGATGTATGAACGTATGAATGTAACTTGTACGACTGTATAAATTGTATATGATGGGTAACTCGATGAAACGAGACAAGACGGGTAAGATGGGAGGCGGACTGATATCGCAGTACAAACACTCGGCAAGCTTCCTTGGAGATGATACTATTGTGAACAAATCGAGCCATTTGACGGGGTAAAACCTGGTACAAGGTAGCGGCTGATGCTCCTGGGGATAAAGCCCATTGTTGATCAAAAGTCTGGAAGAAGTCGCCATTTGTAAACCGGCACGGAGTGTTATTCCACTGGTATGCTTCAACAGTCATGTTTTTTTGTTTTTTTTCTTTTGAAAATCCCTAACTTTTGCCTGGACCGCCCTTTCGGGTTTTCAGTCCACCGGGAATATATTCCTTTTTTATGCCCCTAATTTTTGCCTGGACCGCCCTTTCGGGTTTTCAGTCCACCGGGACGCTCTCTATTGCCTAAGCCGCCTTTTCAGGTTTTCAACTTAGCAAGCATTTACTTTTGTATTTCTTTTTTGTAATTAATTTTTTTTTTGACCGTGAAAGCATCTTGCTAGAAGCAGAGGTCCTCTCCATAATGCTTAGCCATGTTTCTCTTTCGGAATGTAACCGTTCTCGAGGCGGATGTTGATGTACGCTTCAACTACACATGAGTTCAAAGAGAGTGTGTTTGTTGTTCACACTTTTCAAAAGATGTTAAAAAAAGAGTTTTGTATTTTGAAAATTTTTGCTTTAAGTGTTGCCATCAAAAAGAAGAAATTTTGCAAATAGAATAAACGGAAGTTCCAAATAAATGGGCACAGGCTCAAATTTAATGAATTGAGTAGTGGCCTACCAATGGCGTTGCCCCACGGATCTTTGAAAAATTTGGAAAATGGTAAATATATGGGAAGGTACATTGAACACAATAACCGTTATACTTCATGAAAACTTTGAATGCCCCAGTTCCGAGTCTTTGATCTGCAGATGCTTCGAATCGGAGGTTCTTTTGACGACTGGATGCCCCAAGTGGATTGTGCTGACTGATGCAGTTACTTGTCATGATCCTTAACTTTTGCATAGATCGCCCTTTTGGGTTTCGACCTATCAGGATAATCATTTTTGTTCATGTCTCTAATTTTTGCCTGGACCGCCCTTTCGGGTTTTCAGTTCACCGAGACGCTCATTTTTGCCTAAGCCGCTTTTTAAGATTTGCGACTTATCGAGCTTTTATTTTTTGACAAAGTATTTCTTGACTGCATCGGCATTCACGGGACGTGTGAGTTTGTCACCATACATAGTTGTAAAAGTCATTGTACACGAGCCTTCATAGTTAGGCGCCCACTTGCCCCTGGAGTCTGGTTGGAAAGTAGTACAAAGTTCCCTTCTTGAAATTCATGGGGACGAACCTTTTTGTTGGAAGTTCGTTTCAAACCTCCTTTTGAATATATTTGTACAAGGTCGTCATGCGTTTATATTCGATCATGTTTGGACTTTAGCAGAACTCCTATCAAAGGGACTTCGACCTCCACGGAAAGCACAACCTCTATGTTGCATATTGGGGAAGGAGGGGGGTTGCCCCTGTTGAAATGTGTAATGAAGCACAATACTCCTGTGAGGCAACGGTAACATCTCATGCCAGTCTTTGTAAGTGACTGCCATCTTCTGATAATCTTCTTGATATTTTGTTTTGTAACTTCGACGGCTAAGATGCCCCAGTATGCGAGAGATATTGTCTGGAGTCTCTTCATTTTCCTCTTCTTCATCTTCGGACACATGGAGTTCAAAGTCGGGAGAGAGCATATAGTTAATGTATTCAACGGGTTTATTAATGCATGATTTGATTATTGATATAAACATTATGATTATGCAGATACGTGGAAATGATTAAAGGGAAAATAATTTTTTTTTTGTTTTTTGTATTACCATTTTTTCCAGAAAAAAAGCACAAAATAAAAACAAAGTCGGGATCAAAGCGACTTTTTTAATGATGAAAATACATAAAGCAAAAAGCCCTAAACAAGTTCACTTCCGTCTCGGGAGGGACGAAAGGATTTTTATTTTTTTAAAAAACATAAAGCAACAAACAGACATATTAATTGAACAGATGAGTAATAGAAATAAACATCAACAACGATCCGATTGCAGATTAAACATTTCATGTGTCAACCTTAGATACCAAGATCCGATAGCGGATTAACTTGCACATTCAAATTCAAACTCTTCGAAAGGTATAAGGTTTTTTCGGATCAACTTCTGAACTATCTTCTGCAACGCAAAACAGTGCTCGATATCATGACCTGGTGCCCCTTGATGGAAAGCACAAAAGAGATCCGGCCTGTACCGGGATGTCAATTTTGCTGGCACTGGAGGAGGTGCCTTAGTGTAGACCAAATTCTTTTCGAGTAATTTTGGAACAACTCTGCATACTTCATGGGAATCGGATCAATCTGTTTCCTTGAAGCCTGTTGTCGAGGCTGTTGTTGACATTGTTGAAATTGGGGTTGATAACCCGGATTTTGAACAGCACTTATGAAAGGCATATCAGCGGAAGCAGGGTGATAAGCCAAATACTGTTGTTGAGGCTGACTTTCCACCACATTCATTTCTTGGTCTTCCTCCTCTGAACGGTCAACGGGAACACTTTCTTTGACCAGACGTCCTTCTCGGACCCCTTCTTCAAGGCGCATTCCTATAATCATCATCTTTGCGAAGTTGTTGGGAGCACTTCCAACCATTTTCTCATAATAAAACTGATCTAGAGTCCTCAAGAAAATCTTGGTCAATTCTTCCTCTTCCAGAGGCGGACAGACTTGATCGGCAAAATCTCTCCATCGCTGGGCATATGCTTTGAAAGATTCATTATCATTCTGGGTCATGGCTTGCAGATCGTCTCTGTCTGGGGCCAAGTACAAGTTGTAGTTGTATCGTCGGACGAAGGCGTCGCCCAAATCAATGAAAGTTTTGACATCATCACGACTTAGGCCCGTGTACCATTTCAAAGCGGCACCAGTCAAACTATCTTGAAAGTAGTAGTTAAGAAGCTCATCATTGCCGGCTTGAGGGGACATCTTTCTGGCATACATTGTCAAATGGTCTTTAGGGCAAGTATTCCCTTTGTACTTCTCAAAATCAGGAACCTTGAATTTGGGTGGTATCATGACATTTGGTACCGAGCAGAGATCATAAGCACTCTCCCCAAACATTTCTTCCCCACGGAGAGCTTTCAATTCCAACCGTAATGCATCAAACTTCTCTCTCAGTTCTTCTACCTGGTTATATGCAACCACACTTCCTGGTTGATAGATGGGTTTATGAACCAAAGGAGCTGAGTAGGTCATAGCAGCTTGAGGGAGCAAAGGGCCTGATTGTTGCACAAAAGGAGTTTGAACCTTAGAAACAACGGGACAGAGTATTTCACTAGCACTTAAAGGTGTACTCCAGAGATATCCTTCCAGCATAGCATGTTGAGGAGTACTAGCAAACACTGTTGAAATCGGGGTAGTGGAAGCAACCGTCTGAGCTTGAGTACTGACAATAGGAAGAGATACTGGCCGACTCTGTGCAACCGTCATCAAAGATACTAAGTTCTTCAAAATCTCATTTTCGGCCTGGAGGGTTGTCACCTCTTCACGAAGCTTGTGGTTCTCTTGTTTAAGATGATCCATTCTGATTTGCTCGAGTGGTGTAGATGCGAGTAGACTGATAGATTGACCTTTTGTGGGCAGAAACAAAGTATGAGACACAGACTAGAAACTATGAATGCAAAATGATGCATGATACTTATGCAAAAATATTTATTTTATCGAAGGATTTGTCAAAGTAATTGTAAACATCATAAGGAACATTGTTTCATTTGATAATTGAAAATATTACAAACAGTCCCCTTTTTGAGAGCAAAAGCAAAACTAAGGAAAAAGTTCCTAGCAAAGCTAAAGTCTAGTTAAGACTTTTGAAGATGTATTTATTGATGTTAAAGTTCATACCTTTGTTGTTTACAAAAAACTGATCTAAGTCCTTCGATATTGAATTTTTTTTTTTTTATGAATGAATGCATGTATGCATGAATATGCTACAAAAACTGAGAAAACATGGTGAGGTTTAAGGTCCATGATGATGGAGTCAAGGGTATGTACGCCATTTGGTAAGGACTATGGTTTTATTTGCACTTGTAACAAGGGTTCTACCAAGTTCCCAGAGTTGTCAACCACTTCCGAACATTATCGGGTTGCGGAACTACTTCCGGTCCCACAACGTTCGTAAGAAAGTCTCGTCTGAGTGTAGTATCGCGTATCAACCAACTCAAGACTACTCTTGATTAGCCACCGCACTACGTCCTAAAAGGCCAAGATGGGTTAAAGGTAACTAAAGGTCCTCAACATTAACATTCACTTGAAAATAGCAATGCCAATCACGACTACTCATGTCGACATAAATTACTTCCAAGAGACCTCCGTTGAGTGGGGTTATCACATGTGCCATATCCCGAAACTTACTCTCGGTATGGAACTTTGATTATACCACCATCCTATCTTATGTTTCCCTCAAGTCCAGGTGTAGAACTTATCTCACCACTCACGTTTAAGAAAGGAGAAAGAAGAAGGAAGAACAAATATTTACACGAATTTCCATCTTTTATTTTTTTGATTTTTTTTAAGCAAGTTATAGCACAAAAATTAAATAAGACCAAGTTAGGCTCAACCCTCTTAGGGGGGTCCCCAGTGAAGTCGCCATTTCTATCGCGTCATTTTTCGGAGATCAAGGCTATTTGATTAGCTTTTGACTCACTTTATTATTTCACGACTGAACATTTAATTTTTTGAGAAAAAAGGGAAAAAAGTTCAAACACCCCACATTTTGAAAAGATTTAGGGTTCGGGGGTTAGTTACATAAAGGGAAGGTGTTAGCACCCTTTATGTCCGTAGTACTCTACGGGAACCTCTTGGTTTTATTTAAATGATGTGCTATAACTTGCTTATTTTTGAAAAAAAGAATTTGAAATGATTAAAAAAAAGGGAAGACCTAATTATCTACATTTTATTGATTTGGAAGGACGAGTCCCTTGCCTACGTACCCGTGAGGGATCAAAATCACGTAGTTCGTGGTAAAAATTGACGTTTGATTGGTTGTGTGTTTTTTATTAGTTTGAAAAAGGTTTTAAAAATGGAAAAGCCAAATGGCAAAATGAATTTGTTTGTATTTTTTATATTAAAGAAAAATGACTTGAAATATGATTAAATGGATTGAAGTTTGATTAAGGAAAGAAAATAAAAAGGACGTCACTCGATTTAAGATCAAGGTTTATTATAAAGAAAAATATTTTTGTGTTTTTTTAACTATTTGCATGTTTTTTGTTGTTTTTTTTGAATAACTAGAATAAAAATTAAACTAACGGAGCATAAAGAAATAAAAGCGTAGGGATCCCCATGGTGGCGTTGGGCCACCACAAGGGCCTTTGACCTAAACTACGAGGCATAAAAAAGTAAAGCATACACACACGCACGCACACATGCATCTAAGCTATTACAAAAAAACCTATTAATACATCCTACGGTCTGCGAGAAAATAAATAAAATACATTAATACCTATTTTACATTCTAAATGGTGTGCAAGAAAACGAAAATAAATAAGTTACATTAAAGCCTACTATACAATCTAAATTCTTGCTTGTAAAATAAAATGCCAAAATATAAAAAAAGGGGGAGGCAAACTAAACATGATAAACCTAACTAAGAAAGAAAGGATGTGAAAGGAGCGAATAAATATGCAATGCAAATTAAATATGCAAGTTATATGTGATGTGAATTAAATATGCAAATTATATGTGATGTGAATTAAATATGCAAATTATATGTGATGTGAATTAAATATGCAATGCAAGAGTAATCAAAATAAATAAAATGCAGGGAAAGGGTGCAGGCAGTAAGTAGGGACGTGCAGTAAGTAAAAATGATGGAACTGGGCCTAAAGAACTTGAGGGGCGCTGGGCTTAAGGGATTGATCTGCGCCGTCTGATTAAAAATCAGACAGCCTAAAGCAAATCACTATTGATGGCATCAGGGACCATTGGATTGGAAATCAAAGGAAGGTAGCATGTGGGTGCATGATAATACCATGCACCCTTGCACACTGGAACATTGCACCTATAAAGAGGTGCGTTCCCTTTTCTTCACTCATTCAGACTCTTTTTCTCTCTTCCCTCATGTCTCTCGCCTTCTCTCTGTTCCTATTCTTTCTTCTTCTTTTCTTATTTTTCAATAACACAAAATAAAATAAGCTTACTTCCCTCTTCTTCCTCTCTCTCTATTCATGTTCTTCTTTTTTCAACAACTTTCCTGCGAGCTTCAAACAAGCCGCCATGGTTTCGAGTTTCCGGTGGGGGTTAGGGATGGTTCCGGCGACACCATAATTCCGATTCCTTTCTACTCTCTTCTTATTTTAACAGATTCCAGCAACAGTATATATATATATATATATATATATATATATATATAAAAACAAAACCTTAGATCAATACATAGAGAAAGGGGATACCGTTCTTTAGTTACGGATCTGGATGGCCTTATCGTTTATGTTTGAGCATGACAGCGGCGATGTCGTTGTTGCAGTAGACCTGGGGCTCGAGTGGTTCTGCCTTGCCGTTAGTTGAGTTCGGTTTGCACCTGTTCCTGGTTTGTGGTGTCGAATTGCCTCGGATGCGGTTCCGGTGTGCGACGACGATGATTGTTGTAGGTTGTTGACGAAACTTCTCTGTGTCGAGGTTTGATGATGATGCGTGATGTTTGGGTTCTGGATTTGCTTGGACTGTGACGATTGATTGGTGGTTCGATGGTTTGTGTGGGTTTGAGTTGTGTTGTGACCGCGAATGGATATTGGGATTGAATGGTTTTTGGGTCTGTTGCGACTTGAATTATTGTGTGGTTGTTGTATGATTTTTGTGTATAGGATCCTGTGTATGTGAAACTGTGAAATTTGTGTGTCGGCTGTGTTGTTGATGATTTTGCGATTTGCAGGTTTTGAGTGTGATGATTGAGGGTCTGATACGGTGGTGTGGGTTTTGGTGTTGGAAAATTGGTCTCTTGTGCCGTGTTCTATGATGAATTGGCCCCCTCCCCCCCCTTCATGTGTATGTGCAGGCTTGGTTTTATAGTGTTGGGTTAGGGTTTGAGAAAAAAGAAACCGAATTCCTGGCTTGCAGAGAAGGACATGTATCTGTTGCTGGAGAATTGCTGATAGGCGCAGAAATGGTTGCGTTGGATATGGACTGATGAAGCTTCTGTTTGGATTTGAACTTGGACTCTTTTTGGACTTTATCAGATAATAATAAAAGAAAAATAAAATGATAATAGAAGCAATAAATACAAACTATACAGACTTGGACTTATCCTTAAAAGAAAGTAATTAATTAAAAAGAAATGAATGACTAATTAAAATAAAAATCGAATTAATTTAAACAACATAAAAGATGGAAATTACGATTAAAAAAAGGCAGAGAGTAGAGTACCCGACTCGGTACCAAAAATGAGGTATTTTAAAATACTTTCTGTCGAAATTTCACTGAAAAGTCAAAGATTGAACAGAGTCAAACGACACGTGTTAGTGTATGTATGTAGGATCCTTAGGTCAAAAATTGGGGTATGACATACTTATACATCAATCCACACAATCACAACATTCACCAAATTTCACCAATACACAAATTCGCCAAGTCATATATTCAATTATGACACACTCATCAATTATTCAAATGCATGCAATGTTCTAGACTCTTCTCTAGATGCATGTGGTACCAAAACACCTCAAGGTCGTCACCTTCGATGCAACAAAAACATCATACTCACCTTAATTGGATATAAATTCCGCAACCATCAGTCTTGGATATAAAATCCACCACCATCAGTCATGAATGCATGAACATATGACTCAACTACAAATGCATATGTTCACAGAAACAATAATCACCTCACCATCACCAATACTTGTATATATGCAATCATCAACAATTCACCACCAATTTAACATATATACAATCACCAACAACATCAAAAATCACACAACATGAAGTTGTCACATAATTACACCACCAACAATCAACATTTAACATGTTCAACAAACAACATAACATAAACATGTTCATCACCATTCAATTAGTATATATACATCGACAACAATTCACCACCACTTGACATATATACAATCACCAACAACATCCACAATTCAATCAACATATAGTTTTCACATATATACATCATCAATCATCTCCACATCAATCAACATATAGTTGCCACAATTCTACATAATTCCTTACAATCTAAATAAAGGAACAAATACAACATATGATCACAAACATCATATTCATCACTCAATAACCATTCATACACCATTTCATAGTCATATTAATCTATTCATAAAGGGTTCATAAGCAATTGGCTCTCAAAAATCATCTTTAGTCAAGTTCGTCTCTCAAAATCACAACAATTAAATTAATTGAACATTTAAGTCAAAACCAAGTAAACAAGTTCCAATGCCTCAACTAAGCATACCTCTAGACCACATATGAGTGCAGTAGAGGATACCTTGGCGTTTCACCGGCCAAATACGACGAATTCTTGAAAAACTCAAAGATCGTCTCATTTTATCACTTTCCCAAAATTTTCCATTTTCAAAGAAAAACAAGTTCAAACTTGATGAAACCAATCACAATCATTTTTAGAAATCATATAAACATTATACAACTCTAATCCCACTACAATTTTCGGAGAAAAACGAGTTTTCGGAAAAAAAAATCGACGTTTAGACCGTTTTTATAAAAGTTAGACGATTTTCACAAATCCAAGTCCAAACCAATTCAAATCATGTTCCAGTAGGATTATAGGTATAAACAGAGGTTAATTAAGTCCAAAGAAACATTTTAGAAGTATCGGATTGGTCCCCAAGTGCACGAAACGAAAAATCAAAAGTGGCTAAACCTGCGCAGGTTCGCTTAAGCGAAGTCACAGTTCGCTTGAGCGTACTCAAGTCAGAACCTACATGCTGGTTCGCTTACGCGTTCGCTTAAGCGAACCATCACAGTTCTGCAGCAAAAAATGTTACGGGTTCCACCCCTTTTCACCCCAAAATCCAATTTTCAATCCCCCAATTCCCAAACCAAGTTCCAGAAAGTGTTTATGGGTCAAAATATGTTCAATACACTTAAACAAACATGAATCATGCATCCGAAACAACAATTTGGCTCATTTCATCAAAATCATGAAATTTTCTCAAAACACCAACATAACCACAAATCTCCTCATGAATCCATAAATAATGATTCCAATTACACCAATTCGATTCTAACAGTTCAACAATCATCAACAACAACTAATGAACACAAATTCATGCACAATTCCACATCACAACTTCATTTTTCATCAATTTTGCTCAAGAACACAAAGCACCAACAACTATGCATTTAAACATGTTAAGTCACATACTAACATACAATTATCTTATAAATCATGTTCTCAAACATAACAACAACAATCATGCACGAATTTACAACAATTAGATTCAATTCATCAATTTCACAAAAATGGGTAAAGAGAAAAAGTTATGAATTATGGTTGAAATCTATCCCTCTTACCTCTAACACCAAGATTCTCTAACCCAAGCCTCAATTTTGCTCCTAGATGTTGAATCCCCTCTTTGCCTTCTAACCCTTGTTGTTGTTGTTGCCTCTAGTCTCTATCTCTTCTCTTCCCAAATGAAATGAAATGAATAATGTTTGTAAAACCTAGTGTTACCAACAACTAGAGTTTATATACTAGCTCTACTCAATTGGGCTTATCTCTTAAACCTTAATGGGCCTAACCCATTTCTATTCTAACACCCAAAATGTCACTACTCACTTAATGGTAAATTATAACATTAACGGTCACTTAATGGTAATTAAAATAATTACTACACCCTCTCTAGTAACTTGGTAAAATAATACTCCTACTAAACATTAAAAATAATCCTCATCCAAAATTACAAAATTACCCCTACTCTCAAAATGACCAGAATGCCCCTAAGTCCAAAATGACTAAAATACCCTTCTACAACGAATTCTACAATTCCCAACCAAAAATACACACAGAGGCAAATAATCACATAAGAGCACATATATCACACATAAATAAATAATAAAATAAAACTATTTCTCGCTAGGGGAAGCCACATTTCTCGCTAGTCCCACTATTTATTTTCATATACCCAATTGTATTGAAACTTTGATTACTAATGAAATTCTATAAGCACTTTTCTCTATAAAAAAAAAAACAATTTGGTTAGTATATTTAGAGATAACAATGTCGTAATTGAATTTCAACTAAAACTTTATCCTAGGGCATGGGATCCTAAATTGGGTTTTTTTTTGTTACTTGGGTACAACCAAATGAACAACCAAGTGAGAAAAGTAAAATAGAAAACCAAATATTCATGATTTCTCTGATTAACGAATGGTATTTTGTATTTTTATCGGCACTGTTAATTTACCAAATTGCTAGGTTGTATGTTGATGGTGTGTTAGGAGTTCCAAGGATTTATTTCATCTGAATGAAAAGGGAGGAGATCATGTGCTTCTCTTCTATTTTCTTTTCTAGTTTAAACCTATGGAATGTTGTAAGCCATTGGATTACTTAGATTTAATGGCTAAGATTTGGTGTAAGTCATTTGACTTACACCTAATGTCAATGGATCCTGACTCATATATATATATATATATATATATATATATATATAAAGTTTTAGTAAACTAATGTAAATATGATATTATTTGAAAACTCATTACATGTGTTATCTTCAAACAAGATTTGGATATTATAATGTATTCATTATGACATCTTAATTAGCATATGGTTAAGAGAAAAAAACTAATATATTAATTGCAATAAAAATCTCTTTGCGTTACAATTTTCAAGAAGAAATTTTTTCTACTCTAGAAATATTTCTTTGATTTCACGCTCTAGCACTCGATAATAAACTCAGTTGCATAAAGCAATAGAAAAACGTGTAATTAGAAATTTAAAACACTGATTTGAAATATATATGAATAAAGTGTCTCATACCTAATTTCTTACTGTTGTCATACTCCTAGAGTTGTGGTGTTAAAAAAATTGAAAATGGTGTAATTGTGTGATGCATCGAGATCTTAGACCCGAATGGTTGGTTTTCCTCCTTTTGGAAAATTTATTTGCTTTAACACTATAGAACTCAACAACAAATTCAATTTCATAAACTAATAATAAAACTAAAATTGGCAATTTAAAACATACTTGAAATATAGATGAAGAAATGATTTCATACCTAATTTCTTATCGTCTCCAATCTCATATGGTTTTGGTGTTAAGAAATTTCAAATGTTGTAGTTGTGTGATACAATGACATCTCAGATTCCAAAGGTTAATTTTCCTCCTCTAGGAATATTTCTTTGCTTTCAAGCTTGATAAATCACCAACAACATCAAGTTCATAAACCCATAGAAAAATGCAATCGGCGGTTTAAAACAATGATTTGGAATATAAATGAAGAAATTATCTGATACCTAATATATTACCATCGCCGCGCTGCTAGGATTTTTATGTTAAGAAATTGCAAATGGTTTATGTTCTGGACCGGTCGAAAACACCCAAGGCCCATTTACTTATGCCCAATACAATCCAAGCCCAAATACCACATTTGGCAACATTACTCGCAACACACCCCTTCCTCGCGAGGTGGTGCACGAAGCAATTGAGACCAGTTCAAATGAACTGCAACATCTCTTCGCACGTTCCCGTGAATCTCTCTCCGACGGTACACCTCCACGATTTCGTAACCGCCAGACACACATATGCCATTACAACGGCTCTGTAGCCGCCCACCTCTATATATAAGGGACTCCTAGCAGTCCAAAAGGTAGAATCTACTCTCCCTTTAAACCCTCATTCTTTGATCTCTGCTGACTTGAGCGTCGAAGTGTCTGGAGGTACCCCCCCCCCCCCCCCCCCCCACCGTTCCAAGAAGCATTCTTGACGCATTCGACCACCATTCAAACCACCGCATTCAAAGCGCCGAAAGTCACCTTCTGATCAGGTACGACCAGTGGCGCCGTCTGTGGGAACATAAGCTCTCCCCGTTATTAAAACTACTAAAAACCAAAGCTTTCCAAAAAAACTAGCATGACTGCCAACGATGCCAGCTCACGGATACGAAGTGAAGTTCGTGTCCATCAACAGGACGGAATGACATCTTCAACTTCTCCTGTGGGTACACCTCGAGAGGATGCCATACAACTACTCCCTCATAAGGATATCCCTCTCGAAGATAGGCCACTGCAAGGTCCCCTACAACCTACAGAAACGGCCGAGAACACTATGCTGACAGGTGCCCTTGTCACTAACATGATATGCACGGTTCAACGATAAACGTCGTTAATCAAGAGACTTCTATTGCTCAACCACAACTGCAAGAGACTTCTAATCAAACAGAATTACAAAGAAAAATGTTTGAGGTTGAACACTTGATATACAATCAGTGGTGTTCTCAATACAAATCAGATACAGACTCTTAAGACTCTAGAATTTCTAAGATATGAACTTTGAAACAGAAATTCTAAGTGAACTTTGAATGTAGAAGAATTTCAGCAGAGTTTTGGCACTATAAATTGTAGTTGAGTCTTATGTTCAGCATTACCAATCTCTGAGTCTTCGCTCCTTTATATAGAGGTGTGAAAGAGACGTTGTGAAATTGCCAGCGCATCAAAAAGAGTTGTTTGAAGCTTTGATCAATCACCAATGATCTTTTGCCTGATATGGTTGTTGTCCTATGAAGGATCAATTTCAAATCCATTCCCATTGTGTAGGAACATCGTTGCAGGCAGAGCTGTATTTCAGAGCTGTTTTCTTGTCTTGTAGCTGAGACAAAGCAGAGTAGTGGAGGTAGTGGTTGTACACTTCGTACAATTGTACTTTGTCAACGCTTTTTGAAGATAAGCATCCAATGCCTTCAAATCCACTCAAAATGACCGTTGCTTTACATTTCCCGTCTTCTGCAATGCTTAGACGAGTTTAAATCCATTGAACAACCTTTGAAGCTTTAAGTCTTGCATCTCCTGATGAACTGCAGCTTCTGGTGATCTTCAGCTTCTGATGAGGTTGCTTCTGATGAACTTGCTTCTGATGACGTCATCACTTTAGGAGCGTTTTGTCTTCAGGAGCACTTTTGACTTCAGGAGCACTTCTCTTCAGACGCTTTAAGCTTCATTTTTTGTTGATTTCTTAGCTCTCTTTTGTTCATCCAGAACCTATTTAAGATGTAAGTTTTTGTATATGGTCTTGTACACTTGAACAAATATTAGCTAGTCCAATAGACAACTTTTAATACCTTGTTATCCTCAAAACTCTCAAAGGTTCATTGTTAAACACATTTTGTTCCAACATACTTGGGCGATCTTAAGGCCTAAAAGGAGGTCGTTGGGAGTACAACTACTGATCAGGGGTGTGTTTTTCAAAGGAAGTTGAAGAGGAAGGATGTGAATGCCAAAAATGATGGTGGAATGGAGGAGGCTGCGGTGGATACCGACCCGCCAGAGACTTTGGGTGATGGGGTGAAATTCTTGCAGACTGAATAGCCTCGGGCTAAAAAGATGAAGGCTAGGAAAGGTCCTGATGCTGGAATGGGGCGAGGTGGGAAGGATGTTGGGACTAGCCAGGTTCCCTTAAATGCTCAGGTGTTGACCTTGATTAGCTGTTTGATTTTATGAGTATTCCTAAAGGTGTAACAATTTTCATATTTGGTTTATTCTTTATTATATCATTGAGTCGTACAAAAGTTGATAGGTGTGAATTTGTTTTGGTCATATCATTGATGTCCAGAAAGTTGATGATACAGAAATTTATGCATTTAAGATCAGGTTGATTTGATGATACAAAAATTGATCACATAGAAATATGTTAGCTTCTTTCGATATCAGAATGAACAAAGGGAATAAAATTCAATGATGTATTGTTGTATTTCTATATAGGGATTTCAATATCAAGGGAATATGACTACATTAAGGATCTCAAAAAGGATTTGGACATTTGGAAAATAGGATTTAGAGTACTTGATTCTTGGATTGTGACTGGTAGCAATGAGAATCAACATATGGAGTTAGTTAAGATTTGTTGTAATTTCCTTTATGATTTATCAAAGTTACTTATTAGTGTACATTTTGATTTATATCTGTTTTTTTGTTTCTTTCTCGGATTTAAGGTGATCGAGTTCATTGCACCAATATCTAAAGGCATCAAAGTCAAATGGTGCTAGCTATTGATGTACATGCGGACAGGATGTTGATGCTCCATTGATTAGGTTACATATTTAAAATTTAATGTGGTGGATGAGTGCTTTTTTGTTTGGCACATTTCTGATATGTTTTTTTATCTATCCATTTTATCAGATACTAGGTAATTATGCAAGTTGTTCATGATGGTCACAAGGCTGGGTTTGTGTTTTAGGATAGTGAATGTCTTCAGGTTATTGGTATTATTGTCCAAGCTCTTAGGAAGACTATGCAAGAGGTATCCCTAATTTAGTTTTCATCTTATTTTCTGCATGGTACTTATATAATTGTATTTATTTATGAAGGTCAGTGATGATGATCCTAAAATATATTCAAAACATCTAGATAAACTACTCGGCCATGAGTTTGTGTTACGTGTCAAGTATCAACCATATACTATCATCAATTATCCGTTTTAGGTTTTTCCCGCGATCCTGCTGTAATCAAGGAAATTAAATCTCATCTTCAGCCCGATGAAATTTAGCTAGAGGAGCAACAACTTGATGAGGTTCTTTGTGTCTGTCCTGTTATTTTTTTTATAATTGATTTGATTGTTTCTTTTTCTATCACTTATATTTAGTTTTCAATTTTATTACTGTAGAATATTATCTATGATAATCCAACCCAGTCATTCATTCTCGAGAAGAACAATGCTTCTACTGAGTGCTCAGATTTCCTTAACATTCCCAAGGTATAATAAACGCGTTGAGTTTCTGTGTGATTTAATGAATGATAGTGTTATTGTATTTATTAATATTATCTTCATTTTAAGTATGAGAATTTTATGCTTATTACAACAATCCTTCTCTACTTGTGGTGAAAATGATTTGGAACAAGTTCGGAATTGCATCTGATGCCTATAATCCAACGTAATTGTCTTCCACTAAGTTGGTCAAACACATCAAGAAGGAGTGATTGACCTTTTCTTTGTCTGCTTTTTTGAAAACATGTCATCAACTCTTGCGAAGTTATTTGACTTGCATGTGTAATTAGGTTCTGGGTTAGTCAGGATCTCTAACTAAAAAATAATGGTTGTTTCCAAAATTTAATCTGATAAAGACATCATGTATGTAAGTTGAACAACATTTCTTGAATTTTAAAGTCTTTTAGCATGTGAAACACATAAGATTGGTCATAATTTATGATTTAAATTTCTGCCTCTTTCAAAATAAAACAAAAATTGGATGAATATGGTCACCAATTAACAAGAAAAGTTAAACTCGTATAATTTGTTGCATAGGACTGATAATATTAACTTTATCAGTGCATTATGTCATTTAGTTGATTCGCCTATGATCTTAACCTATATTCTTAGAAAAGATGCATCAACATTGTTGAAACAAATGAAAATTAACATCTCTTAAAAAAATTGCTGAAACAAATGAAAATTAACATCTCTTAAAAAAATTGCTGAAACATGATGCATACATTTAAAGATAAAAATGTTTATAGCATTCCACGGAAACACATTTGTAGAAACAATGATGTTACAAACTACAGAATATAACTTTTATGCAATGACACCTAATCTTAATCATTGAAAAGCATGATAATGTTTACTATATAGCTACACCAAATTCTCTTGATCATAATGAAAGAGGCACTTTCTATATAGCTACATTGTCGTCGATGGCAGTTTCAGGACATGTCTTTGGAAAAATCGGAAGTTTAGAATCCAAGCAATTATGCATTTATAAGATACAGCGCATTGCGTCTAAAAAAAATACATTAGTAAACATACATTTGAATTAATCGGTTGACAACATATTAACTTATTCAAACATATAACAAAGATTTTCAAAATAATAGTGTTCAACCCGTGCGAAGCACGGGTTTATAACTAGTGTGTGTGTGTGTGCATATATATATATATATATATATATATATATATATATATATATATATATATATATTATAAAAGTAATAATCTTAAATTTGATTAATAAACATTAATGTTGAAGATATTGGTCAAAGATAATATTATAATATTAAAGTCAAATAATACATTTTTTAAAGGAAAGCCAAATGAATACATAACTTGTGGCAGAAAACTTTCAAACCTCAAACCACTACGAATGTGTCGTTTTTCAATTTCACACTTCTTTTCTTTTGTTTTCTTATTTTATTTAATTTTGATCACTAGTAATAATCTTAAATTTAATTCGGTTGAAAAATATTAATGTTATTATTGGTCAAAGATTTTTTATTTTGTTGAAGATATTGGTCAAAGATAATATCATAATATTAAAGTTAAATAAATACAATTTTTTTTAAGGAAAGTCAAATAAATACATAACTTGTGGCAAAAACTCTCAAACCTCAAACCACTAGGAATGTGTAGTTTTTCAATTTTCACGCTAATTTTCTTTTGTCTTTCTTGTTTAATTTTTCTCTCTCATGGTTTGAACAACGGTTTCAGTGTTGAACTCATTCATCGTGACTCCTCAAAATCACCTCTCTATCACCCGACAGAAACTAAGTTCCAAAGAGTTTATAATGTTGTGCGTCGTTCAATCAATCGTGTCAATCACTTCACCAAACAAATCTCTCTCAATACAAATCAACCTGTATCGACTTTAACCCCAGAATCAGGTGAGTATCTCATTAGTTACTCAGTTGGTACCCCACCCTTTAAGGCTTATGGTTTTATGGATACAGGTAGTAACTTAGTTTGGCTTCAATGCCAGCCTTGTCATGCATGTTTCAATCAAACCTCTCCTATATTTAATCCTTCAAAATCTTCCAGTTACAAAAATATTCCATGCTCTTCTAGTATATGTAAAGATACGAATGAGACACATATCTCTTGCTCCCACGGCGGAGATGTTTGTGAATATTATATTACATATGGTGATGATGTAAAGTCACAAGGGGATCTTAGTAACGAGACTTTAACATTAGATTCGACCTCCGGCTCTAGTATCATAGTTCCCAATGTTGTGGTGGGATGTGGACATGCAAATGTGCTGACAGATAGTAGTCAAAGCTCGGGTATAGTTGGAATGGGAAGGGGACCAATGTCACTTATAAATCAAGTAGGCTCCTCATTTGGTAGCAAATTCTCTTACTGTTTGATCCCTTTTAATAGTGATTCTAGTCAGTCTAACTCCTCTAGCAAACTTAATTTCGGAGATGATGCTGTTGTTTCGGGTGAAATGGTTGTTTCAACTCCTATGGTCAAGGTCAATGGTCAAGAACTCTATTATTTACTAACATTAGAAGCATTTAGTGTAGGAAACAATAGAATAGAATATGGAGGAGGAGCAAATGCTTCTACTCGGAACATCATAATTGACTCAGGTACAGCGCTTACTTTGTTGCCGAATCTTTTTCTCTCTAAGTTGGTATCATATGTGGCACAAGAGGTTAAACTACCACGTATCGAACCTCCTGATCATCAGTTAAGCCTCTGCTACAATACCACTGGGAAACAACTAATTGTTCCTGACATTACTGCACATTTTAAAGGTGCAGATGTTAAGCTAAATTCTAATGGCACATTTTTTCCATTTGAAGAGGGGATTATGTGCTTTGGTTTCATCTCATCTAACGGTGTTGAAATTTTTGGGAACTTAGCTCAAAATAACTTGTTAATTGGCTATGACCTAGAAAAAGAAATTATCTCGTTTAAGCCTGCCGATTGTACCAAGTATTGATGGAGTGTAGACGTGCTTTACCTAAATTTGGTTATATCACAATAATAATAATAATTGCTTATTTTTACATCTTAGTTTTCCATTGTACTTTATCTTTTTTAACAAGCAAACCTTTATTAATCACCACTGCTCATGTCACAAAAAAATTAAAAAGTGACAATAAAAATCGCAATGTAGATGTTAAATCACAACATTCTGCCTCTAATTAACTTGTATAAACAATCACAGTCTTCATTTTTCTATTCATAAATAAATCATAAGAATGGTAACTTATGGTGTTTACTTTTTTTTTTTTTTAAAGAACTTATGGTGTTTACTAAAGTTTCAAGTTTGGGTGTAAATATAACGGTTTCTAGTTATGCGGTAGTTGATTGTGCAGTGCATCTGATGGATGCTGGAACGTGGCAAGACAGATTAGACATGGACCTGATCCGCACATGACGGTACCAACAGTTGTAAAGTGGATGAAACTGGTATTAGGATGCCTAAAATGCAACTTAGATGCATCCTTTTCGACAAGGCTAAAATACAAATGCAACATATTTGTATCAAGGATGATCAAGGAACTTTTGTTCTTGCTAGAACTAAATGGTACCCTCTTCTCGTCGACGAATTTATGAAGTAAATTTGGTAGTAAATTAATGTGAGTCAAATGTTAGAGACGAATTTAGATATTATTTTTTGTCAAAGACTGAATTTGGTCGCAAACAAATTATTATGGATCAAATTAGTAGAATTTTTCATTTATACTTGTTTGTAGGAGTCACTCTTAAGTTTATTTGTGCAGATTTCATGAATTTAAGAATGGTTTGCAGTGTCATATAGCTTTCAGTCTCATGGTTCTTTAAGAGAAGATGCATATTTAGAATTATCCCATCAAGAAATGTTCCTGTTAGGACTTTGGTACTTCAAATTTCTTTAACTTTTGACTAAGATCCTCTTCATTAACACATAAATATTAATTATAAAGATGAGTGTTGAATGAATGAAAATGAACCATGATACAGAGTTTAAAAAACATCATAATGATGAGAAGACAAATGAATAACCTACATAAAAAGCAGTTTTAATTCAGCGTGACAGTTTAGAGTAGTTTTCATTGACAGTAATAACATGACACATCTTGAGAAACCAAATATAGGAGACACAACTTAATTTAATGATATATAAGATAGTTGCAGAAATTTATTTATAAGAGAAAGTAGAATATTATAGTTACTAAGATGTTGTTTTTCCCATTGAAAATGATTTTGTCCTCAAGATCAAATTTCTATTTCCATCAATCCAACAAAAAATTGCTTAGTAAAACAAACAGTTTCCCCACAACAGAAATGAAAAATCATCTTATTGGCCACTCGACACATATTTTCTGTCAAACACCAACAACATCATTTCTTGTTTTCTTGAAAAACAAATGTATGTACAAGTTGTTTGTAATATATAGCATTCCTCTGCATCCAACGATTACTTAATCTTCAACTATATCTATTTAACCAACATGTAATAATACTCTTGTAGAGTTATATGAACATATTTCATATATAATAAACTCACTCCATAATATACATCATCAATACAATCATACCAGTCCAAATTTATAAAATTTGTCGCAGAAGGGATAAAATTAACTGATATACATAGTTCACTATCAATTTGCTAGTACTCCGGATTCATTATATAATTTACAGTGAGAAAATAAATCATAAAACAACCAAATCATGAAGAGTGAATGTAAGAACCTGCACTCTCACTTGAGTCAAGCTTATAAATATCAATAAAACTATACTAAAACTCTGCCAACTAATTTGTCAAATATTTTAAGATTTTGGCAGTATGTAAATAAGAGGCAATATATGGATCAAACTAAATGATGAAAGGAACTCCAACATAGATAGGCAGAACAGACAAAGAGACTGGATCCTAGCTTTATGGCCTATCTAAATATCTTCTTGGAAATATAACACTTTTGCCAATTTCATGGTCATGCTCTCAGGATATAATAACAAGAGATTAAATTTGCATATTGCCATGTTTTGTGCGTGAAGCCATTGTTGTCTCATGTCCTCTTTCTTTCCCTCGCCCCTGTATAAAGTGACAAAAGTTTCTGTTAAAACTAAATGAAAAGATCAAAATCTTAATAAATCAAATCAGAGAAAATTTATAAAAATAAAATGATAAATTCATTTTCTATATATCTAATAGTGAGAATTACACACCAAGTAATAAGTACATGATTTATGTACAACGAAGAAAACTTCAAAATTTATATAATAAAGGATGAACTATCATAACCTGATCAAAGTAAACGAGAAACAAAGAGGACAGATAAAGTCAGAACTACATTTTTCACAATGTGCTTTTTAACAAGGGAAGCAAGAAACAAGAGTTTGCAACCATAGTTACATATATCATGCCCTCGAATACAAACTATGGAGAAACTAGCATTCCAAACACTAATGTTATTAGACAATAGATGGGTTGATTATGTTCAAAAAATTCTCTCTTTTTTTGAATCAGAAAAATTCTCTCTCTCAAATGACATCATAAGGTTTGGTAAATAATGGAGTAGTTCATAATATCCCTTCTATAAATAGAGAAGATTCTCAAGATCATTATTGCTCTCAATTCAAAAGATAGTAAGGAACATTTTTAGGCGACAATGATAACATTTGGTCAGTTTCTTAAACTAATGTGATTTGCTCTAACTGCAAAACTAGTTGAAATATGACAGGGAATGAATTCAACTAACATGCCAAATAATTAGGAGAAACACTAAAGATCAACTTCAACACATATAATGAAACTTTTTTTTAAGCTGTCACTGTAAAATGCTTCTTTTGCACCTTTGAAACTGCAAAAAACCTCAAATTAGATGAAAAATATAACAAATTAGATGACTAGTTTTTTTATACTAAATCATGCAATATTCCATCATCCAATTTCTTTGTATGTCTCTATACAGATGGATGTAGTATACAACAAATAAGCTTCATATTTATAAGTGATTCAAAAAGATATAATGACCTATGATAACAATTTACAAGGGATTCAAAAACAGGTACAGTGGTTAAATATCAGAGAGAAAGAAGTCAGATGACATAGATAAAAGGAAGACATGCGAGGTAAATGAATTCAAAAGATAAATCATACATTGCAGGTGCAAAACACACTACAAGTGCTAATAGTTTTAAAATTACATGGTCCTCCTTATGCCTATTTTGGTTATATTTAGAGATAAATCATGCTCTTAACTGAAAGTTGAATAAAATGTCTGCTTGATTCATAGAAGGGTAGCATTATGGACTACAACAACTAGGAGTACACAACTATAGAGATAACTACTCTACAATCTCTTAATTAAGGTCTATTTTCAATCCATCACTGTTAGAATAATGTCACTTTAAAGAAATATTACAAGGCCAATCAATTGTAAACCATACCTTCTCTTAATACCTTACAAACGCAACTCGGTAATCCACTCTGGAGGTGGCCAGAACAGCTTGAAATATTCAGGATAATCCGACAAAGGTGAAACCTTACCATGATCCAAGTGAAAAACACTCATTTTACATTTCCTGATATTAAGACCATGGAAGCTACGAGAAGATGTACTAAAGATGACAAAATTCCCATTGGCTAAACCCAACTCCGAAGCAGAAGCAGAAAACGAACATCCATCCCCCAAGAACAAAACCCTATCTCCTAAATCCGTCAACTTGACCCACTTTTTCTCCTTCTCATCAAGCCTAAATACATCAATCCATACAGGAACACAATAATTTTCATAGCCATCCACTAGCAACAACTCACATTCACTCTCCACCAAGAATTTACTTTCCCCACCAAACACTGGCTCGGCAATCAAACAAACGCTCATGTCCGGTCCAATCATAACAGTCTGACCAGTTTTGTCTACCCCATAAGGCCGCCCTTTAAAAACACAAACATTTCCTCCGTGGGAGTTTGACATGTTGGCTATTGTTGTCCAACCGTCATCCCAACAACGAAACATCATCTCCTCCTGAGTGAAGTCACGAGTGACGATAAAAGGAGGTTGTTCCTCCCGACACATGGCGGCAACAGAAAAGCTAAAGAAATTCTGATGTCCTCCGACCGGGTGGTGCATGTACAGGTGGTGCATGTAGAACATGCAACCGAGATCTCGAAGCGAGAGTTTGTTAAATTCAAGCACATTATTGAAATCTGAAGATAAAAGCTGGTTAAATGAGAAAGGATGCCAAAGTTGAGGTTTACCGTTCAAATCTGGACCGATTCTGATCAACCAAGGGTTGAGAGATGGTTGGTGTTGTGGTGGTTTGATGAGAAAGATGGTGTGTTTAATGAGATGGCTGGTACAATATTTGCTGTTTAGAATTTTGAACGGGTCAGAGTTGGTATCTGGAAATAGTGGAAGGTTTATAGGTAAAGGATTTTTGTGTTTGTGGTTAGGGATTGAAGAAGAACGCCATGATACAGAACGAAAATGAAGGAGGCAAAGTTCATTCTCGAGTTTTTTTGAAATTAGTTGAACAAGTTCTGAAGGAAGCTGAGACCAATCTACAGCCATGGATGCTAGGGTGGGTTTGTTTAGGCGTCTCCATGTTTGCAGTTTATCAAGTTATAGCAGATACATTATTACTATTTTGTAGGACAAAGATACATTTTAAAATGTAAATGATCTACTTCTTATGCAAAAAGCCAACGTTGTAATTAATACTATTACTTGCTTTGAAAATATAACAACAATTAAAGAAAGTTTACTTGCATCTGACCATTTACACACGGCTCAACGCAGCAAGGATCAGCAATTTATTGATCTTTATTGGTAAAACATCTGTTTGACAAAAATATCATTTTAATCTTGTAATTTTTTTAACTTTCAAAAAGAAATTCTTTTATTGGTAATAGTCAAACGTGTTAGCAAAACATTTGGCACACGACAAGTGGTTACCTGTTATATGAAATACTCCCTCCGGTCCTTGTTATAAAAAACAATTGATTTTTTTGATTTATTGTGTAAGTGATGTATCTAGTCTATATTTCTAATAAAATGCATTAATTATTCTATGAACCTAAAAAGTCAACTTTTTCTTATAATAAGGACCAGAGGGAGTAAAAGTAATCGTTGCAGATAAAGTTAAAAGAAAATGTTAACATTGTTTATGCATCTAAAAGTAGTAACTTTTGCATTGAAAATTGTACGGTTATAACTTTAACAAGTGTTTGACTTAATTTTTAAGGCATGATTTCTTTTTATGGGTTCCTTAAAGAATGCCCTTAGGGCACTTGTTAACAAGAACCCATCATTAAATGTGTTACTCCCACCGTTCCGTTTTAAATGACCTAATTTAAAAAAGTGTATTATTCATATATATTTTGACCCCATTTTTCTACTAATATATAAATACAAAATATGACATATAAGATCTTGTTGGATTTGTCACAATTAATATTTTCAAAATATCAAATTTTTATAATTTTTTAATAGATTATTAAAGATATTTAAGTTCAAAATTGTGCATTGACATACGTGACAGGGTCAACTAAGTCATATAATATGGAATCGAACTAAGTCATATAATATGGAATCGAGGGAGTAAAAATGTGTAATAGGTGCCGGTGCTGACTTATACAACTTTCAATTTCAATCTTTGTAGTTCGATTTAGTTGACGATGTTCAGTAGCCACCTCCACACTTGGTCGATAACACAACCAAATGGTTCAAATGGTCTTGTCCTCAACATCAGGTTTATATTTTCCTCAATCCAACAAGAAAATTGCATTCTAGTACAAACAATTTCCCCAAAAAAGAAATACAAAATTATCTTATTGGGCATTTACCACGCGTTTTCCATCAAACACCAACATCATTTCTTATTTTCTTGAAAAACGAATGCATGTATTCATGCATTTCATATTCAAGTCGTTTTGCATTTCCTCATCAAACAGTTACTCGATCTCAATCTATATCCATATAACCACCATGTAATAATACTTACCTTTTACCATTATAAACTAATTCCATATTACAAGTAAAAAATTAATAAAATCTGTAGCAGAAGAGATAAGATCAACAAGATAAACTTGGCTAGCTATAAAAACCAAGAGTTAGCTTAGCACTCCAAACAGCAAGTAACTCATAAAACAGAAAGATATACATCGCCACCAAAAGAACTATAATTTAAAACCATAAACAGTAAAAGAACCTGCACTCTCGCATCAGTCAAGCTTTACAAGCAACAATTGTTGAAAACATTCTTAAACTCTGCCCTTCTTGTAAAATATTTTTTAGATTTTGACAGATATAAATAAGAGGTAATATGTGGTGGAAAATAAGCTGTGAGGAGATTTTTACCACGTTCAAACCTCTACTAAATAATGAAAGAAACTCTAATATAGAAGATACAAAATTAAGAGACGGGGCAAAAGAAAAAAGAAAACTAGGTAGATACTAAGAAAGAGCATTTCAATGGTTAATTAGTAAAATAACTTGCATGCCTTCAGAAAAAAAAAAATGAATGCATATGCACATATCAAAACAGTACACACCGCATTCATCCCTGCATTCATCTGTCAACTTCACAACATGAACCTTAACGGACGAATTTTCACTTCCTTGTGTTGCTGATTGAAATTCGACTTTCCTGCACAATAGTGACTGTTCCTTTCCAATACTACAACAGAAGCAAAAGCTCCCATAGTAACAGAATGTAATTAAAAAAAAACAGTAATTCTAAAACCAAGAATGCTCCACACAAGAGTAAAAGCTCCCATAGTAACAGAATGTAACAAAAAAAAAACAGTAATTCTAAAACCAAGAATTTCACAAAAAAGTAACTTGCATTCTTCATTCCTTAATCTGCTTTGTCTTCTTAGCATAGTCTTATAACAGACCTCATACATTGTCTTGGATTTTCACCCCACTAACTAAATGAATAACTAAAACCTTTGTATTTCACTCTCAACCAACTCTACGCTAATAGTTTCACTGCCTTTGGTTCTGACTCAAACACCACTAAGCTGCCAAGTTGCTCTAAGCACTCTTTTGTATTGTTAGGAATAGCCGAAGACATACCAATCCACTTTAAGATCTATAAACTATCTATGCTCTACCATGTTGTCAAGCTCCAAGGCCCATAACAGCCATAAAGATTAGACAATCCAACTCATTTCATTCATAACAAACAAATTTAAAGCCAACCAGCTTGACAGTTATTAAAAAAAATCCAAATTTTAATGTAAACTAGTTCTAAAAAATACACGAGCTTTGCATCAAGTGAATCATTCATATAAAGACAAGGGATTGAATAGAGAGAAAAGATAAGAAAATGATGAGTAACAATAATCAATTAGAAATTATAGCTCTTCAATATATAAAACATGTATAGTGGCAACTGAAAATCACTGACTAAGGAAATGGATTTTATCCCATATTCATAGAGCAAGTCACACAGTTTTAAGTCATTTGATAGAATTGAAGAACTTGAAAAATCACAAGCCAAGATCAACATTAAGTAAACTTAATTGATACTTAAGTGTAACTGATGAATTGAGTTTGAACTTCACAGCACCATAACAATGCAGGTGGCCAACAACAAAATAACATAACAAAGATCAACCTTAGGTAAACTAAGTTGAGATATATGTTCAACTAACCAATTAAGTTTCAACTTTACAACATCGTAATAATGCAAGAGGTCAACATCAAATCAAAATAACATAGCATAACAAACCCTGAATAACCAACAACTTTCTTACATAAGAGAGTTGAAAAATCTATAAGAACGCTTATCCAGCCATCCAAATGCAACCTCATTTTCCAGTATCTTTTGATATGAATATGTAATTGGGAGTTTGTTGGTAAACATATAGTCTGCAAAAGTAACAATGAAAGAAGATAATCAAACCCAACAACATTGTTACATCTTATTTAGAAACTTCATAACAACAACAACAACTTGTCATGGTGATGTACTCCATATATTCATATATCTATACATTTTATTACATAAGCTACCCCTAAAAACAAAATTCATCAAATACATTCAGATTTCAGAAAAAGCTAGCTGCATTTATAAAAAAATGAATTGAGTTCCTGAAAAATCAGAAGTGTAGATACTTATAGTCAATGTCACATCTCAAATTTTTCTAAGCAATAGTCAGAAGGTTTATCCAATCTAAACATAAACTAAACACAATAATGCACTATGAATCACTATCAAATTAGAAACTTTTCAATAGAAGATAACATACTCTGTCAAGAGTTCAGATTTTGAGGATCCACTCCGGTGGCAAGAACAAGTTGAGATATTCAGGATATTTAGACACACGCGAAAGCCGGTCTTGTTCTAAGTGAAAAACACGGTTGCCACGTATCATATTGTCAATACAGAGGACAGATTCATCAATGAAGATTGCACAATTTCCTTTTGGAATACATAGATCTGAAGCAGAAGCAGAAAACGAACATCCACGCCCCAAGAAAAAAACCCTATCCCCGAAATTCCTCAACTTCACCCACTTCTTCTCCTTCTCATCAAAATCCATCAACCTCACCCACTTCTTCTCCTTCTCATCAAGTTCAAAAAAATCAATACTAAGAAAATTAGATGACTCATCAATAGCCAATAACAATAACCTACCCTCACTCTCCACTAGCATTTTATTCCACCCAGGACAATCAAAACCCAACCGTTGAGCTGCTAACTCGACGCTCGTGTCCGGTCCAATTGTAACAGTCTGGCCGGACTGGTGGACCACGTACAACTGCCCTTTAAAGACGCAGGTGTCTCCATAGACAGATGACATGTTGGAAATCAGTTCCCAATGCTCATCGTGGTCACGGAAAAGCAGCGGCTGATGGGAACAATAACTCAATGTGCCGAGTACGAGAGGGTTTTTCCCATGGCACGTGACAGCAAGGACCGTTTCAGGATGCATGTAGGTTCCGCGTTGATTTTGGTATGTGAAGTCGTCTTCGTCGACGATGAAATCGGTTCCTAAATGAAGAACACAGAGTTTGTTGAAGTCAGTCACACGAGGACGGGCGGGGGTTTGTTCTTGTTGTGGTCGGGGATATTTGATGAGTGGGTGAAAGAGTTTTGTTTTGCCATGTGAGTTTTGGGTAAATCTAATCAACCAAGGACGACGAGGAATTAGGGTTTGTTCTTCCTCTAGTTGCGATGGTGGTGGTTTGACAAGGAAGATACTGCGTTTGGAAAGGTAGCAGGATGGAGAGTCGGTGTTGTTGATGGAATCAATGATCTCGTTGTCGTTGTATTTGATGGAATTATCTTCATACTTGAGGAGTGGGAATTTGAAGGGTAAAATGTTATGGTGATTTGGGATGGAGGAAGAACGCCAGTTGAAACAAATTGATCGAAAGCGAATGAGATCGATTTCAGTGTCGATTCGTTGCGATATCAGAGTGAGTAGATCCTTTGGAAGTTGAGACCAGTCTGCCTCCTCCGCCATGGAAACTGACGCTCCTAATAATAATATAACAATGATTAGCACAAATTAAAAAGTGCACGTTGGTTTATATGAAATAATGCAAACAAAAAAACTTAAAAATTGAAATAAAAAATGAATAATACAGGGACAAAACTGAAAATCGCAAAAATCGTAGAAGCTTAACAATGAGGTGCATATATCATCATCTTCATGATGCAATTGCAACAAACAAAAAACATTTCCAAAAATAACAGAATGGTCTATTAAACAGAACTTCAAACAACAGAATCGTAGGGCATCGTTTGGAGTTTGAGAACGAAAAAAAAAAAAGATTAATCAACGAAATGGTAAAGTAATAAATAATAGGTAAAGTGTGATATGAAGGTTACCGAAGAAGCTAGCAAGGAAGGAATGTCGGTAACATATCTTGTTTAAAAAACAACGACGCTAGAATGGTGACTATGTAAGCATGATTGTACAATAATCAATTATCATAAATAAGCAATTTTTAACAACTTATATTATTAATAAAAGAAAGCAAACAAAGCCATGGCAGTAGCAAAACAAAACAAAGGCTACAAATTATTTCAATGCATAAGCATAATGCATTCATATTTAAATTGAATCAATTTCTCAATAGTCAATCCCCTATTCTGAAACCCTAAAAAAATCCCAATTCTCAATTCTAAAACCCTAAAACAATCAATTGTAGAATGAAAGAGAATTGAGAGAGTAGAGAATCAATGGACTTACCTAGGTTTGAAGAAGAAGAAGAAGTGGAAGAGAGAAGAAGATGATGCTGCCTGAGACTGAGACTGGAAGACAAGAGACTCATTGCATTGACTGGATTTGTTTCTTGTCAGAAGAGTAGAGACGGAGGGAATAGACATTTTGGTCCTCTAATTTGTACTCATCGGTCAATTTTATCCCTCAATTCTTTGAAATAGTCGATGCGTTCCCCGACTTTATAAATGTCAATCAATTTAGTCCATCCGTCAAGTATCCGCGTTAACAAGTGTTGATGTGTCATGTTAGGCGTTGACATGAAGTTCCAAATCAGCTTTCATCTGTACATGAACGAATTTGATCGAATTTTTTTTAGAATATCCTTTTTTAAAAAAAGTCAATACAAATTGTTACACTGTCAAATCGATCCCTGGTCCATGAATTATGTCACTCACTATCAAATCGATCCATAAATTATTTATCTTATCTATCAATTTGATCCTTCATATTATCAAATCAATGCTAAAAAACTAAGAGTGTGTTTGGATGAGGTAATAGAGAAATTTCAAAGAATTTAAAATTCTAAACAATTTAAATTTTTCAATTAAATTACTTTCATTTCTCAATACTTTTGTTTGGATGGAGTAATAAAAAAATTCATTGTCATCATTTTTAGGCTACTTCTATAAATTTTAATTTTTTAGGGCAAAATTTGAAAATTAAAATTAGGGGTCAATTGTAAATTTCAAAAATTTTGAGGGGTGAAATTATAATTTTTGAAAAAATTGAGGGGTCAATTTGCAAATTTTTGGGGTGAATTTGAAAATTTTGGAAAATTTGAGGATAAAAATGCAAAACTTGAAAATTATAATAATGAAGAAATTTGAAATTCTTAACTTTTAGTTGTCATTTAAAATTCTCTAAATTTAACTTTAACAAAATACTTCATAAATTTCTATCATTTTAAAAATTCTTTAAATTGTTATCCAAATTCCAAATAATGGGATTCACCTAAAATTATTTGAATTCTCTCAAAACTTTACATTACCTCAAAACATTCCCCCATTCAACACACGCTCTAAAAGAATGTGAAGAATTTGATTCGATTTCATCTCACTTAGATTAAACCTTGTTCAAACTCTTCTAATTTTGTTACACCATTTTAATCTGACCGTAATCAAATCAAATCAGATACAGGTTCTTTATGTTCACCACATTTCAAGTTTTTTTTTTTTTAAAAAAAATATTTCGTGATTTCACTAGTTTAAAATTTCATGTGCTTTTGTTGAGTAGTTGCTATGAAAAGACATTCTACTTTGTGTGTTGTTGAAGATTTGATGGGTTTGTTTAGATCACATGAAATTGCTGTTTTTGAATATACTTTTCTGGTAAATGATTTTCCTCAAAATTTGTATGCCTATACTTTGAAATTTTAATGAATGAAAAAAAAGAGGTTCAATGTATTGTTTAGCGTTTACAACGAGGTGAATGATTCCATTTTTAGTTGTTACTAAAAGTATTTTACTAAAGCATTATTTGGATAAACAACTTAATTGAGTGCTTATAGTATAAGCTATTATGTATAAACTACGTAATATCCCGCCTGTCAGTATCGGAATATTACCAGTCGATCGTGCCAGAGGATTAAAGTTCATGGAAGGTAAGTGTAATGGAAAATATTTACTATGTGATGTCAGCTTAATATGAATAAAGTATCAGTGTCGTATTACACATACTTGAGGCAAGGGCATAATTGTAATTTCACGAAAAAGGATATTTATATGATTTTGGTGAAAAATATCTCATTTTCCCTTATCCTTTCTCTCTCTAGGTTGGCAAAGATTTCTCCTCCTTCTCTCTACTCTCTTCATCGCCTCTTTTTCCCTCTTTCTCTCCACCAATCCTTTCCAAACTTCTTCCTTCCATGGCATGCTTTTAGATTATGTTTCCTCATGATCTCTTAAGCTAAGGGAAGCTTGTACTTTGTTTGATTTCTCTACTTCTCCTTTCAAGAAGGGATTCAAAAGTTAGGGTTTGGATTTGAACAAGAAGCTAGGGCTTTTGATTGTTGAGCATATTGTTGTAAAAAAAAATATTCATTCGAAGTTTTAATGTTGTAAAATTTAATGTATCCAGTACTAAACTAATGCACACGCTAAACTTTCTAGATACGTTTAGTGTGGGTATTACAAACTAGGTTTGTCGAGATTGAGTTATTTGTGATTGTCTACTAGCATAAGTACTTTGAGACTGTTTTGAAAACACCTTTTGACTGTACATAAGATGTTTCCAGCTTATTTTCATAAGTTCTTCAAGATAGCTTACGTAAACAACTTATAGGAAAAACACTGACAAGTTCATAAGCCGTTTTCAACATATTTGACAGTATAGTTTATGAAAATAGCTTATAGGAAAACAATTTAACTTTATTTTATGTTTTGTTATAGGAATAGCTTATCCATTAACACATATCGTAATAAGCACTTATGCTACAAGCTAAAAATTAAGTTGTTTATCCAACTTATTTGACAGTATCAAGGATCAAATTGATAGATAATATAAATAATTCAGGGATCGATTTGATAGTGAATAACATAATTTAGGGACCAACTTGATTTTTAATGAATAATTCAGGGATCGATTTGAAAGTGTAACAATTTGTGTTGACTTTCATTTTAATTTTTTTTTTTTTATAAAAAAGTTAAAAAAATTCGATCAAATTTTTCCTTGTAAACGTGGAAGCTGATTTGGAACTCCACGTCAGTGCCTAACGTGACATGTCAACACTGTTAACGGCAAGATTTGTCGGAGAGACTATATTGATTGACATTTATAAAATTCAAGGACGTATTGGCTATTTCGGAAAATTTAGGAATGAAATTGCCCGGTGCATGCAAATTTGAGGACCAAAATGCCTATTCACTCAATAGAGATGTGTTAAAAGGAAAAAATTGATAGAGTCCTTTTCCTACGCAACTAGTGCTAGCAACACTCTTTTGAATTCTAACAAAAAAAAACATTCTCTTTTGAACACTTTCTCTAATACTCACTCTTTTATCGGTTTAAATTGCCGAGTATACACATTAAAAATAGAACCCACACAAAGTGGTGGGACATACATTAATTTCATCAAATAAAAGAGTGAGTGCTAAAAAGAGTGTTCGAAAATGAATGTTGCTAGCATTCCTCTTTCCTCGGGAATTGAAGGGTTAACGCAAAAATTAATATAAAACTATATATTTGAAAAAAAAATCAAATTTGTTTTTTTAAACAAAAATTTGTTTGAAATAAAAATAGATACATGAAGAGCTAAAATTTTATAAATTTGACAAATAAGTAATTTAAACATTAAAAAATAAAATACACTAACACAAATGACCCGTATTAAGCACAGGTTAATTTTCTTCTTTTAAAAATGACATCATCACAATCTAATTTGGAGCTGGCAGAATTTCCTTTGGCAAATAAAACTATGAAAGTAACACAGGTAGTAGTCCAACTCCTTCACTTATTTTCTTTTTTTGGTCAGGTAGCCTAGTGGCTAGAATTCACCTTATAAGGTGAATAAGTGAGGTGTCCGGGGTTCGAACCCCGACCCCTACATATAATAATGCATTGCCCTACCAAATCCTTTTGGGTATTACATCGTGAAAAACAAAATTTTATAAAACGACGGTTAATGTCACTTTAAATAATCATGATTTTTTTTAAGAAATAATCATAATTTATCTCTTCTCCAATTTAATAAAAAACATAACATAAAGATCTTAAGAGTAAATTGAAAAAAAGTTTAAAAGTACATTAATTCATTTTCATAGATGTTCATTCTCACCTTTCAGGTAATGTTAGTCATACTCATTTTAACACATTATTTCTAACATTTCATTTTTTATTAGATGAAAGATATATGGATCACAATATTTTGGAAATAGAGACTACATAAAGATAAAGATGTGAGATTCATTTGTATTTCATCCAATAAAAAACTGAATATTTAAAAATATATATATTAAAATGAGTATTGCTAGCATTATTCACAATTTTTTGCAATTATATCTCATTATTTCACATAATTTTTTTGCAACCAACGGAAAATACTAGGATGATGGATAAATTTGTAAAAACAATATTAAATTCAAATGGACCTTAAAGACTAAGGTCATAGAATGTTAGAGCGAAAAGGGGGAAAGAGACTACGAAAACAACATCGTTGTACTATATATTAAAGGTCCGTTTGATTTGCAAAAGGTAAATCCTAATAGAACAACACAAAACATAACAATACAAGATAAATTTTTAACGTAATAAACAAATTTTTGTCATGTACAATGTTCGGTGGACAACTGATTATTTTGTTATTTTAGGCAACTTGAACTTGTGACAAAAAATACAACTAAAGTTGTCATATCCCATTTTTTTCCCTTCTTCTTTTCAAACACACCTAAGGAAACAAATATCTTTGCACCAAGAAAACGAGAGACTCATTCCATTGACCAATGAATCATAAGTTCATAACAAATATAAGCATGTCTATACGCTTTAATACTTCTAAAAAAATGCAAGTCTAACTCACCATCAAATTTTGAATAACAACGAACAAATAAAGATACTAGCAGAGTACATAAAGAGCTGTTTTCAATCTTCTTTATATAAATCGATCAAACAATGCTTCTAATTAAGCATCTTCTGAGTTCTGGACACCCCTTTGCTAGTCAATCACTCTTAGCCTGTTGTACACCAACCCCTTGGAGAGGTAATGTTCTGCATCCAAAGTTGCAAGCACCCTGCACCAAAAACAAAGAAAACTCTTTTGAAACATAACCTAACTATGATTATTAATTGCAATTATTGTAGATATTGTAAGACCAATAGGCAACAATAACTATCAAAGCCAAAGATAACACTAATATTTTTACAACATGGTCAGAATTGTATCTAGTTCAAGTACACATGACAGAACAATGTGGAGATTCCCAATGCATGCAATTTATCCTCTAACTAATGAATATGTATTCTCATTTTTCCGTCTCAAAAACAAACGTACAAAATAAATCAGCTTGAAATTTACAAATACAATTAAACAAGAATTTGGTATTTTGAATATTCATTGTCAACTTTATAAATGAGCCTAATGGAAGAAGTTTCCATCACAAGTAAACAAAGGTCATCAAATAATTAGGGGCAAACAATTTTGCTAATGCCAAATTATAAACAACTCCTATCATGACATTTAAAATGTTCTTATAGTTCACAGTAAAAATTACTGTGATGATAACAAAGACAAAAACAAGTAAACATGAGAACCAAATTCTAAGGACCTATAAAAGCAAGGAGAAAGACACGTTATTACGACCAAGATGCTCAAGGTCAACATGCTTCCAAACAAATTTATATTGAATTCGTTTACATGTCACAAAAGAAACTCTGGGCCCAGCTAAATGAATTGATTGAAGGCGTTAAATTTAAATATAATGGCATCTAAGCATGTACTATTCAATAATAATATATGCACCTTTAATGATCCATCACTTCTGAAGGTCCCTCAGAAACATCCAATTTTTAAAGGGAACAAGCATTCAAGTATGGACATCTTAGTGACATGAGGTACTAATAATGTTGACTGAAGTTTTATGCTGAAAAGCGAGTTAAAGCAGATACAAAATGGACGAATAACCTCAAAAACATATCCTTACAATAAATATCACGTTTCACTTGTCAGTCTCATACTTTATGCCCTAGTTTGGGTTTAACTTCTAAATTCAGTTAATTAACTAATTCCTATGTTAGAAAAAAAAAATAGTTTTATATGAAAAAGTTAAACGAAGGCACATGCCAATTTCACTTATACAAGAATGTATTCTTTAGGAAATCTCTGTCCAAATATAAGATCATTTAAATACGTACTAGTTGCAAGATAACTTACTTAGTTACAAAGGCAACTTTTGACAATCCACTCTGGAGGTGGCCAGAACAAGTTAAAATATTCAGGACAATCAGAGAAAGGTGAAAGCCGACCTTGATCCAAGTGAAAAACACAGGTCCCAAACCACATGTTTTTAAAATACAGAAAGTCGCCACTGTAACGCCCGTCTTAACTATTTAATTAATTCAATGAAGTTTAGAATATATTTATAAATATATGCTTATATGATTTATAATTTGTGTAATTTATGTGATTTATGATTTGAGTAAGTTATATGATTTATGAATGAATTATGTGGAGTATTTGATGTTGTGAAGTTGTTATGTTGGTGTGAATTATTTTATTATTAAATAAAATAAGATATTAGAAATAAAATAAAAATATTAGAAGTTGGGCTGTGAGGTGGAAAGAGTAAGTTTATAGGTGAGATGAGTAATAAGAGTAAATAAATAATACAGACATAAGTGGGAAACGTTTTTACGTGAAACGCTTTTGGAGAAAAGAGAGAAAGAGTCAGAAGAGGAGAACCAGAGGGAGAGGCTATCGATTCTGCAATTACAAGGTAAGGGTGAGACTAATTCTCAATATTATTAAGAGTATGATTCTATAGGATAAATTTAGCATGATTAGACTAAGTTTTGGTGAGAATTGGGAATTAGGTTTAAGACCGAATTTGATGATTGATTCATGAAAAGATGTTAGGTTGATGTTAAATTAGTGTACAGAACTTAGATACACCATAAGATGATAATTAGATGTTGAATTGAGGATAAAATTAGGAGATTAAGTGAAAAGTTGGAATTTTTAGGTTTCTGGCCGTACTGACATTCATCGCTCGCACCTGCGAGCAAGAACACTCGCATCTGCGAGCTAGAACCCAGAACTCGCAACTGCGAGCAATGCAACTCGCAACTGCGAGTGACCTGTGAGCTCGCAACCGCGAGCAGAATAACTCGCCACTGCGAGTAAATACGTAGGAACCCAGAATGCACACTTTGCTCGCCATTGCGAGTGAAGTTACTCGCCACTGCGAGTTAGGCTGTTAGTTGCCCAAAATTGTCCCGATGCGATCCTTTCGCAAGTGTAGTCTTGAGATGACCTTAGAAGTAAGTTAGAGAGCTGTTTAGGATGCTTTCATAAGCTCCAGAAGTCTGTTATGGTGACTGAAATTAGAAGTGTTACTACATGAATGCTATAGTGATGTTTTGTGACATTTATATTGATGTAATTAATTCTTTATGTGAATGTTAACACATTCCAGTGTTGTTAATTGTTGTATGTTGCTGCTGTTTTCTGTTGTCGACTGTAGTGTCTTGAGGTTGCATGAGTCGGTCTATGTTGTTGGAATTTAAGAAGTTGTCCATGATTATGAGTCGTATGAGTTGTACACGTCGTTGTCTAAGTTGTTGGAAGTCGAGTTCATTGCATACTCATTAAAGTTGGGGGCTTTAGGCCCGGCAGCCTTTGTGCTCATTAAAGTTGGGGGCCTTAGGCCCGGCAGCCTTTGTGCTCATTAAAGTTGGGGGCTTTAGGCCCGGCAGCCTTTGTGCTCATTAAAGTTGGGGGCTTTAGGCCTGGCAGCCCTTTGTGCTCATTAAAGTTGGGGGCTTTAGGCCCGGCAGCCTTTGTGCTCATTAAAGTTGGGGGCTTTAGGCCCGGCAGCCTTTGTGCTCACACGTTGAAGAGCCTATTATGCTCATTTTGTTGCTGATTGGTACCACATGCATTTGCATATCAAGAAGTTCATGATGTTTAAGTTGTCAGGTTGTTGTCGAGTTGATAGAGTTGCATGGGCAAAGATGAGTCGTGTTGTTAAGTTGTTGTTGAGTTGATAGAGTTGCATGGTCAAGGATGATTTGTGATGAAAATTAGTAATGGTATTTGATGATTGTATTTGTTATGTAATGAAAAATGTGCTAATTGTTAATTGTTGATATGTTATTAATGTTTAAGTTGTTAAATGCATTTTATTGGATTATATGCTTAATGTATTGATTATGAAATCTCACCCCTTCTGCGTATATGTTGCCTCGACCGTGGGTAATGTGCAGGTAATAAAGATTAGAGGCGTTCATGAGTGGACTCTTTGTTGGTGTCTAGGTGCTCTGATACGTAACGGGATGGGGGCTTGCTTTTACTTCTATTCCTTACGTGTCTCTTTTATGAACTAATTTATGAGATTTTCCAATAAGGCCTGCGTGCCAAGACTTTTAGATGTTGAACTATTTTTCGCTGCAACAATTTTAAGATTTTCATGATGTTGAATTTGAAGGATAATTATTATTATCCGTTTTATGATTTAAATGAAGTATGTGACATTCCGTTGTGATCAAAATACTCTGATTTTAAATGAAATTTTTATGTTGGGAAAACGGGGTGTTACAATTGGTATCAGAGCAGGTCGGTCCGTCCGGCCAAGTAGTTGAGTCGCGTAGTGTCATTTTACAGTTTTGTACTGTATTTAAGTTGTCCTGTTTGTTGTTTGTTGTTTAACCCTTAGTATGAACTGGTTGGAGTACAACCATGTTCGTATTAATTGTTTTAGTAAGTCGGTGTACTCTTCTTCAGCCGAAGAAGAAAGTGGAGCAGAGTTTTTGTCTACTAAGCAGCTGAAGCAGTTAGCACGTGATGGAATTTTGATGTTTTCGTTGATGGCGTCACTATCTATTGAGAATTAAGCAGTGAGTGATAAGTTGCAAATTGTGTGAGGATTTCCCGAAGTTTTCCTGAAGAGATTGTTGGTTGATCTTACCGGCACATTAGGAAGTGTCTGCCGCCGGAGAGAGGTCGAATTTTCTATTGATCTTGTTCCGGGAACAAAGCCTGTGTCAATGACACCTTATCGTATGTCAGCTTCTGAGTTGGCTGAGTTGAAGAAACAGTTGGAAGATTTGATGGATAAAAAGTTTATTAGACCAAGTGTTTCACCTTGGGGAGCGCCAGTGTTGATAGTAAGGAAGAAAGATGATAGTATGAGGTTGTGCATTGATTATCGACAACTGAATAAAGTAACTATAAAGAATAGATATCCACTTCCTAGAATTGATGATTTGATGGACCAGCTGGTGGGTGCACGTGTGTTCAGCAAGATTGATTTAAGGTCGGGTTATCATCAGATTAAAGTAAAAGATGAAGATATGCAGAAGACGGCCTTTAGGACGCGATATGGTCATTATGAATATAAGGTGATGCCTTTTGGTGTGAGTAATGCGCCTGGCGTGTTTATGGAGTATATGAATCGCATTTTCCATGCATTTTTGGATCGCTTTGTGGTTGTGTTCATCGATGATATTTTGATTTACTCTAAGACAGAAGAAGAACATGCAGAACATTTGAAAATCGTTTTGCAAGTGCTGAAGGAGAAGAAGTTGTATGCTAAATTGTCTAAGTGTGAATTCTGGTTGAACGAGGTAAGTTTTCTGGGCCATGTTATTTCTAGTAGTGGTATTGCGGTTGATCCATCTAAAGTTGAAGCAGTATCACAATGGGAGACTCCTAGGTCAGTTACAGAGATTAGAAGCTTTTTGGGTTTGGCAGGATACTATCGAAGATTTATAGAAGGATTTTCTAAGTTGGCACTTCCGTTAACACAGTTGACGTGTAAAGGTAAAGCCTTTGTGTGGGATGTTCATTGTGAGAACAGTTTTAATGAATTGAAGAAGCGTTTGACGACGGCTCCAGTTTTGATTTTGCCAAAACCTGATGAACCTTTTGCAGTGTATTGTGATGCGTCCAAATTGGGCTTAGGCGGTGTACTTATGCAAGATGGTAAAGTTGTTGCTTATGCATCAAGACAGTTGAGAACTCATGAACGAAACTATCCTACTCATGACCTTGAGTTAGCTGCAGTCGTATTTGTCCTTAAGATTTGGAGACATTACTTGTATGGTTCGAGATTTGAGGTGTTTAGTGATCACAAGAGCTTGAAGTATTTGTTTGATCAGAAAGAACTGAATATGCGACAGCGGCGGTGGCTCGAATTGTTGAAGGATTATGACTTTAGTTTGAATTACCATCCAGGTAAAGCTAATGTTGTTGCGGATGCCTTAAGTAGGAAGAGTTTACATATGTCTGCTATGATGGTGAAGGAATTTGAACTACTTGAACAGTTTAGAGATATGAGCTTAGTTTGTGAAATGTCGTCTCGGAGCGTTAAGTTAGGAATGCTGAAAATTGATAACGATTTCTTGAAAAGTATTAGAGATGCACAGAAGGTTGATGTTAAGTTTGTGGACTTGTTGGTTGCTAGTAATCAAACTGAAGATGGTGACTTTAAAGTCGATGATCAAGGTGTGTTGAGGTTCCGAGGTAGGATTTGTATTCCAGACAATGATGAGATAAAAAGGATGATTCTGGAAGAGAGTCATAGGAGTAGCTTGAGCATTCATCCGGGAGCTACAAAGATGTATCATGATTTAAAGAAGCTGTTTTGGTGGTCAGGATTGAAACGTGATGTGGCACAATTTGTGTACTCTTGTTTGATTTGTCAGAAGTCGAAGGTAGAGCATCAGAAACCTGCTGGGTTGATGACACCGTTAGATGTACCAGAATGGAAATGGGATAGTATATCCATGGATTTTGTGACAAGTTTGCCGAATACTCCTAAGGGAAATGACGCTATTTGGGTGATTGTTGACAGATTGACGAAGTCGGCACATTTCCTTCCGATTAATATTAGTTTTCCTGTGGCTCAGTTGGCAGAGATTTATATTCGAGACATAGTGAAATTGCATGGTGTTCCTTCAAGCATCGTGTCAGATAGAGATCCACGATTTACTTCTAGATTTTGGAAGAGTTTGCAAGAGGCTTTAGGTTCTAAGTTGAGATTGAGTTCGGCTTATCATCCTCAGACAGATGGTCAGTCGGAAAGAACGATTCAGTCACTTGAGGATTTGTTGAGAGTATGTGTGCTTGAGCAAGGTGGAACTTGGGATAGTCATCTTCCGTTGATAGAGTTCACTTATAACAATAGCTATCATTCCAGTATTGGGATGGCACCTTTCGAGGCTTTGTATGGTCGGAGGTGTAGGACTCCGTTGTGTTGGTTTGAGACAGGTGAAAGTGTGGTTCTAGGACCAGAAATTGTTCAACAGACTACCGAGAAGGTGAAAATGATTCAAGAGAAGATGAAAGCGTCGCAGAGTCGACAGAAGAGTTACCATGATAAGCGTAAGAAAGACCTTGAGTTTCAAGAGGGAGACCATGTGTTCTTGAGGGTTACTCCAACGACCGGGGTTGGCCGTGCATTGAAGTCAAAGAAGTTGACTTCAAAGTTTATTGGTCCTTATCAGATATCAGAGAGAATTGGCACGGTGGCTTACAGAGTTGGCTTACCACCGCATTTATCAAATTTGCATGATGTATTCCATGTGTCGCAATTGAGGAAGTATGTTCCAGACCCGTCCCATGTGATTCAGAGTGATGATGTGCAAGTTAGAGACAACCTTACGGTAGAGACCTTACCCTTGAGGATTGATGATCGCAAGATGAAGACGTTGAGAGGCAAGGAGATTCCTCTAGTGAGAGTTGTTTGGAGTGGAACGACTGGTGAAAGCCTGACATGGGAGCTAGAGAGTAAGATGATGGAGTCTTATCCAGAGTTGTTTTCTTGAGGTAAATTTTCGAGGACGAAAATTCTATAAGTTGGGGAGAGTTGTAACGCCCGTCTTAACTATTTAATTAATTCAATGAAGTTTAGAATATATTTATAAATATATGCTTATATGATTTATAATTTGTGTAATTTATGTGATTTATGATTTGAGTAAGTTATATGATTTATGAATGAATTATGTGGAGTATTTGATGTTGTGAAGTTGTTATGTTGGTGTGAATTATTTTATTATTAAATAAAATAAGATATTAGAAATAAAATAAAAATATTAGAAGTTGGGCTGTGAGGTGGAAAGAGTAAGTTTATAGGTGAGATGAGTAATAAGAGTAAATAAATAATACAGACATAAGTGGGAAACGTTTTTACGTGAAACGCTTTTGGAGAAAAGAGAGAAAGAGTCAGAAGAGGAGAACCAGAGGGAGAGGCTATCGATTCTGCAATTACAAGGTAAGGGTGAGACTAATTCTCAATATTATTAAGAGTATGATTCTATAGGATAAATTTAGCATGATTAGACTAAGTTTTGGTGAGAATTGGGAATTAGGTTTAAGACCGAATTTGATGATTGATTCATGAAAAGATGTTAGGTTGATGTTAAATTAGTGTACAGAACTTAGATACACCATAAGATGATAATTAGATGTTGAATTGAGGATAAAATTAGGAGATTAAGTGAAAAGTTGGAATTTTTAGGTTTCTGGCAGTACTGACATTCATCGCTCGCACCTGCGAGCAAGAACACTCGCATCTGCGAGCTAGAACCCAGAACTCGCAACTGCGAGCAATGCAACTCGCAACTGCGAGTGACCTGTGAGCTCGCAACCGCGAGCAGAATAACTCGCCACTGCGAGTAAATACGTAGGAACCCAGAATGCACACTTTGCTCGCCATTGCGAGTGAAGTTACTCGCCACTGCGAGTTAGGCTGTTAGTTGCCCAAAATTGTCCCGATGCGATCCTTTCGCAAGTGTAGTCTTGAGATGACCTTAGAAGTAAGTTAGAGAGCTGTTTAGGATGCTTTCATAAGCTCCAGAAGTCTGTTATGGTGACTGAAATTAGAAGTGTTACTACATGAATTCTATAGTGATGTTTTGTGACATTTATATTGATGTAATTAATTCTTTATGTGAATGTTAACACATTCCAGTGTTGTTAATTGTTGTATGTTGCTGCTGTTTTCTGTTGTCGACTGTAGTGTCTTGAGGTTGCATGAGTCGGTCTATGTTGTTGGAATTTAAGAAGTTGTCCATGATTATGAGTCGTATGAGTTGTACACGTCGTTGTCTAAGTTGTTGGAAGTCGAGTTCATTGCATACTCATTAAAGTTGGGGGCTTTAGGCCCGGCAGCCTTTGTGCTCATTAAAGTTGGGGGCCTTAGGCCCGGCAGCCTTTGTGCTCATTAAAGTTGGGGGCTTTAGGCCCGGCAGCCCTTTGTGCTCATTAAAGTTGGGGGCTTTAGGCCCGGCAGCCTTTGTGCTCATTAAAGTTGGGGGCTTTAGGCCCGGCAGCCTTTGTGCTCACACGTTGAAGAGCCTATTATGCTCATTTTGTTGCTGATTGGTACCACATGCATTTGCATATCAAGAAGTTCATGATGTTTAAGTTGTCAGGTTGTTGTCGAGTTGATAGAGTTGCATGGGCAAAGATGAGTCGTGTTGTTAAGTTGTTGTTGAGTTGATAGAGTTGCATGGTCAAGGATGATTTGTGATGAAAATTAGTAATGGTATTTGATGATTGTATTTGTTATGTAATGAAAAATGTGCTAATTGTTAATTGTTGATATGTTATTAATGTTTAAGTTGTTAAATGCATTTTATTGGATTATATGCTTAATGTATTGATTATGAAATCTCACCCCTTCTGCGTATATGTTGCCTCGACCGTGGGTAATGTGCAGGTAATAAAGATTAGAGGCGTTCATGAGTGGACTCTTTGTTGGTGTCTAGGTGCTCTGATACGTAACGGGATGGGGGCTTGCTTTTACTTCTATTCCTTACGTGTCTCTTTTATGAACTAATTTATGAGATTTTCCAATAAGGCCTGCGTGCCAAGACTTTTAGATGTTGAACTATTTTCCGCTGCAACAATTTTAAGATTTTCATGATGTTGAATTTGAAGGATAATTATTATTATCCGTTTTATGATTTAAATGAAGTATGTGACATTCCGTTGTGATCAAAATACTCTGATTTTAAATGAAATTTTTATGTTGGGAAAACGGGGTGTTACAGCCACCATCAGTAAAGACGATGCAATTTCCTCTAGGAACACACAAATCCGAAGTACAAGCAGAAAACGAACATTCTTTCCCCAAGAACAAAACACTATCCCCTAAAGTTGTTAACTTTACCCACTTCTTCTCCTTCTCATCAAGCTTAAACACATCAACCCTTATAGCATCAGGACCTGGGAACTCGAAACAAAAACACTCATAAATGTCCACTAGCAACAACTCTCCCTCTCTCTCGACTAAGAAATTTTTGTCCCCGCCATCAACCAAAGGTTCAGCAACTAAGTGAACATTCGAGTTGTCGGGCCCAACCATAACTGTCTGACCATTTTTGTCGACAACATAAAGTCGCCCTTTGAAAAGGCAGATGTCTCCAAATTTAATTGACATGTCGGGGATCACCTTCCAATTCTCATTGCTAAATTTCAACAGTGCTGGTTGAGGGGAAAAGGTGAACTTGCCAAGAACAACAGGTTTTTTTCCATGGAGCGTGAGAATAGCGATCTTTTCAGGAGTGTATATGAAGTCAAAAGGAGAGAGTTCAGGGAAGTTGTCGTCTACAGTGAACATGCATCCCAAATGGAGGAGTGAGAATTTGTTGAGGTCGAGCAAATGTGGGAAATGAAAAGGGTCACATGAGTCAAGTAGAGATAGTGGATGATGCAGTTGGGTATTTCCAATTGAGTTTTGGACAATTCTTATCAACCAAGGGTGTAGGGTTTGTTCTTGTTGTTCCTGTTTTGGTTTGATGAGGAAGATAGTGTTTTTGGAGAGGTAACAAAATGAAGTATTGTCTTTGTTGTTGATGGAATCAATGTCGATGATATATGTGTTTGAGAATTTGAGGAGTGGGAACTTAAAGGGTAAAATGTTATGATGATTGGGGATGGAAGAAGAGTGCCAATTGGAACAAACAGATCGAAAGTGAATGAGATCAAGTTCATTGTCGAGGCGTTGCGATATGAGATTGAGAAGATCCTTTGGGAGTTCAGACCAATCTGCCTCTGCCATGGATGGAGCTAGGTTTCTGATTTGTGTGGGATTGAGCTTTTGGTTCTTCTTATAAAGCGAGCTGCTCCTTCTTTCAAAATTTACGTGGTTTGTCTCACGTGGAAGCACAGTGGCAGATTTTGACCAATATATGAATGCCGCGTATCTACATATTTTGCAATCTGTAATTTATGACGTATTACCACTGTGATAAGAATCAATTAATGTTCCAAATTACTTAACAAGGAAGTATCTAGTAAAATCTGCATTAAAAAAAGTAAATAATATGAGAAAGTCAAATTTTGACCAAGCTTTTGAGGTAGTGATAAATGTTGCAGGATGTGGGATTGAGACTGAATTGATGTAAACAGGAAGGAAATTCTTCCTTGAACACACTTCATTATTAGAATTAATATCAAAAAAAAATCATGGAAATTTTCAAGGAAGGACAGATTGATGGTAGAAGGTTGGCAGACTAATCAAATTTCAATAGTATGATATAATGGCAGAGCAGCCTCTTGCCGCTACAGCTTTAGAACTTCCATGTGTCACATTTTCCAACTGCAGCAGTCTCGTGCTATTCCTGCCACTATAATGGAAGATTATGGCCTGTTGTATATTGTCACAAATCTCATCTTTACCTCCCCACAAATAACTATGATGACTTCTGCTTCAATTAAAATGAAGCTTAAGTAGTGGCCACCATAATCATTTATGGGCTGATCCAAAACTACTCCTTTGGTTAAGCTCAATTTTTTTTATTTGGTCTCTTTTCATTCATTTTTACTACAAGTCCAGACTCCATATATTATCAACTATTTATTTATTTTGAATTTATACTCTCCTCTGATAAAGCAGTCACCACACAAACCTGTATTCTGTTATAGCATTTTTCAGGTCAAACCCTCCTCGCCTCGATGAGATAATTATGTTTCAAAATTCTCCCCATCTTCCATGTCTTCAACAAAATACAACCTCCTCTATCTAATACCTCGTGAGCTTTGTTTTATCTTGGTTTTTCGGGTGTCAAACATTGATTAAGTTTGAACCTTTTTTAACCTTTGATATCTCATTTTTTCTTGGGAAGGGAAAAATAAGAAAAACCCTTGAGAATCGAGGTCCGGGAGTTGTTTTCGCTACGGGAAGGTGTTAGACACCCATAACGACTATAGTATCCTATAGGAACCGTCTTTACTTTCTACGCGCGCGCTTTATTTTTAAATGCTATTTGAAAATGTTTATTTAAGCCTAATAGTTTACTAAGTGGAGAATTGGAGGGAGAAGAAAGTGTTTGAATTTTTATTTTATTTGAATTGAAGGAATTTTGATTCCCTGCCTACGTACCCTTTTAAGGGATCAAATCCACCGTAGTTCTCTTCCAAAAAATGTTTTTTGTTTTTGTTGGTCGATTTTAAGTTTGAAAATGGGAATTTTGAAGAATGAGAGGCCTCAAGGGCATAGGATTGTGAAATTGTGAGGTGGAAGTAGTTATTTTGCAAAAGAAGTCTAAGTATGCTTAAAATTCATTAGGATTTTATTTAAGAAAAGAAAGGGAAAATTCAATGGGATTTTGATCCCAAGGTTTATTTAGAAAAATATTTGAGTGAAATTGTTCATATTTTTTGGAAAATTGATTTTTGCCTAAGTTTCAAAGTTCCTAGACATACATCTAAGCATACATTCCCTAATCATACATCTAAGGCATGCATATCCTAAACATACATCTAAAATATCTATGTGATGTGTGTGCATGTGTCGGTGCTTGTGTCGGTGTACATCATTAGAGTCCATTGTCCTTTACATCATTGGCCTAGATACATGCTATGGTCTTGCAAGAATTAAAAATTGCATGAAGTAAAATACACCACCCTAAGTTTTTACATGCTAAGCCTTGGTAAAAATTAAAGTGCAAGAAATTAAAGTGCAAGAAATAAGAGATGAAAATATGATGTGAGATGCTATGGAAATGAGACATGAAACAAAAGGGGTTAGTAGCATAAGACATAATATGGAAAATAAAGCAAGTAGAAATTGCATTACAAAACGAACAAAACTTAACCAAAAGGTAACAAAAAACTCAAACAAAATGGTGAAATGGACTTGAAAAATTGCCATAACATCAAAGCAAATTTAAGGCTTAAAATTCACATATCAATGGTAATTTTCAAATGGTTTACTTCAGCCACATTACGAGAATCATAAGGACAAGCATGAGCCAAGACCTATAGTGCATTTTCAAATCCATTTTACACATTATTTCTCATGGTAACTGTAACGCCCCGTTTTTCAGCACCAAAAATTGTGTCTGTTTTTTTTTTTTTTAACTAAACGAAAGTGTTAAACCTTTTTAAGCACAAGTTATAAACTTCTATTAACAAAATAAATTAAAGGTTCCTTTTCAAAATGAACGTCAGAGTTATATAGAGCTTTGTTTGGCAACGGAATAATTTACAAGACACAATTACATCCCTGGAAAGTTTCCTATCAAAAGTATTTATAAAAATTAAAAAGAATCCTAAAGCTGATCTTAGACTCAAATAAAGTTGGGTATTGTACCCACAACTAAAATATACTAAGGTTATGTTCCTATCGATTATGTGAGTGGTCTCAACTACATACCCCTTGAACATGATCTATCCCGAAGCTAAGTTAAACCCACAAGGCGAAATAGTTCGCTCATCCGTGAAGGTGAAATCACCATCTTCCACGGTGGTAGCTCGTCTTCCTTTGGAATCTTCACAATCTAATGGCGTATAGCCCACACATCCACTGAAAGGGTCACCAATCCAAAAATAACAAATATCCAGGAAGCATAAACAGAGCAAACATTATACATGGATTAAAGATCTCATTTTAACCCATGTATGGAAACAAGTAGAAATTAAGATTAATAAATATTATTAAGACTCGATTCCTAATGCAATGCAGACTCTACATGAGTGTGAAGCCTATCACAGGACATCACATGCATATGATTCCGGAATTAATACACCTCCGCAGAGGGTTGTGGCAACTCCACATAAGGAGATGAGTATCTACCCATCTATCAGACTCAATGATCCACTACGGGATAAGGTGGTCTTCAACGCACCCCGTGCCACCTCTCCGGTGTGCACCTCGTGACTCCTCTCTGGTGGCCACGTTTACTATGAAATGCATGAGCATACGATTCCCCTTATATGCTAATTCAACAACTTACATATCTCAATTTTAGCATAAGCATATGTAAATAATTTATCTCATGCATAAAAACTGCACATATATAATCATTTATTCACCTTGGAAGTTAAGCATCATCAATCACGTATGAAAATACGGAGCAATTATACATAATAAATTATCATATATAAATATATCTAAAAATGGATAGGTGCCCTTACCTCAGAGACATCAGAGATCCTCAAGACTCTATAGCCTTCCAAGTAAAGGTATTTATTTATCTTCTTACTCACTTCTCCAAAACTCTCACTCAAACTCTCACTTGTCTCTCAAAGTTCATGACACCGACACTTATCAGAAAGGAAAAGAACCAAGGCAAATAGAGATAGATGATCAGACTTGAGAGAGAGTGCGAAAGATAGAACTTAACTAGTTTAAGGACGCTACAAATTTTGAAGGTTAAGAATAGGGTCAAGATCTTTGCAATTATTTTTTTTATTAAGGTAAAGTTAAAACTTCTACAACTTATCTTTTTCTAAAATTAACTAATTTTTCAAAATAACTTTTGATTAAGAACACTTTTTCTAGTTCAATTTAAAGTTATCTTATTTGAAAAAAAATATTGAATTATAATAATTCTTAATATCTGTCTCTAAAATTTTACGAGAAGTTCAACAGAGTCTCCTTTACTTTTTATCTCGTTTCTCAAACTTATTTAAGCCCGTTAATACTTTACGCGCGATATCTAAATTTATCAACAATATCATAAACATTATTTTCCATTGTTTTTAAAAGCAGTTGAGATCATAAATCAACCATTTATTCATTATTATTTCTAAAGGACCAAAGACAGACATAATGAAACTATTATTTTCTAAAACGTTATTTTGAGAAAAGAAATGTAGCCGGTATTATAAATATTTATTCTAAAGTTCTCTTTCTAAAAATATTACTATCTTTAGTGTCTACTAACTATTCTTTTTATGTTACTAACTAGGTTATTAGTTTTAGATTAAAAGTGGTAACAAAGGTATAATTTTAAGTTCTCAATAAATTTACCAAAAGTAGTAAAAATATAATCAAACTTCATAATCTATTTCATACTAAAAAATAAGTTTAATTACCAAAGTCCATGACTACAACGCATAAGTCTTCTAAATCCAATTAACATTATTTTGTTTTACACAACTCACCCACATAGTAACTTTGTTAGTCATGGTAAAGTCAAAGTCCAATATGTCCACATATTATTATTTTTTTCTTGGCATCGTCCATATGCATATATACACACGTTAAAAGTCCAATATGTCCAATGTTTCCGGGGAAAGTTCCATATATGGCGAAAGGGTGTTGGCTTAAAAATATATCCGAAGCTTAATTATTTTACATTCTTTTTAGTTAATTTTTCATTGTCAAAGATAATAATTTCTAAAAAATGGTTTGTCGAGAAACCTCCAACCCATATATAATTTTTTTTCTCTAAAGTTGTTATTCTGAAAATAATAGTACCTTCCTATCTTTCTTTTTTTAAGTTACTAACTAAATCAAATGAAAGACAATTATTAATCTTTTAAATAAACTATTCATAATCTAATATGTTTTAACCTTTAACCCAACTCATGATAAAGTGATCAAAGAATATATTTTTGTCAAAAAGAACCATATATGGTTCGACCAACACATGAATGAATCAAAGTGGAAAGGACTTTGTTCCTTTAAGAGCCTACTACTACTATAACTATTTATTAGATAAAGTAGTTTTTAAGAATAGAACTTGAAAACGTTTTTCTATGGACAACAAAAAGGTTTGATTAAAGAGGAGGTAAAATAAAAGGAAGGAAATTGTTACCTTATTTAAGCTTCTAGGTACCATAAAGTCATAATAGTTTCTAACTCCCAAACACCACCACTTAATTTTCTTCATAATTACTTATAGAAAAATTACTTTCAGGTCATTATCAAACTTATACAAAATCCTACCATCTAATGCTGACAAATTAGAAAATAATACATTTTATCTTTCAACACAATGTTCGTACACGGTTTCTTTCCAGTCCCAATTGACGTTGTCTTGACAATCTCATGAAGAAACCCAATGATTTCCTAAAAAAAAAATTACATCTATAAGAACATTATAATCGGAGAAAACACATAAATAAATTAAACATATGACTATACCATATAATACGTCAGTTTTGAATTTTCCATCTTGAATTTCCTTAAATGACTTAAAGCGAAACTCATGAGTATGAAGGGAGTTCACGGAAGAGAAATTGAAGTAGAGAAAGAAGGGAGCTCACGGAAGAGAAAAGGAAAGGAGGGTGAGTGTTTGTATATTATATTTAGAAACATGCTAAAAGAATCCAAGCCTAGTTAATTTTAGGTGGCTACTAATCTTCACAAAGGAAGACCAAACACTATTCTTTACCACTTAAGGATAAATATGAAGAAAAGGATTTCTAGAGAGAGAGAAGTAGGTAACGAGAGAGAAGAAGAAAGAAGAAATAGAAAGAAGAGAAAAGCCTTTGAGATTGATTGGCTTTGACTTGTGTGTATATACATATATATGCAAGTGAAAGAAATTATATAGAAGGGTGAAAAGAAAGAAGAATGAAGAACAAGAAAGAAGAGTAGTAAAGAAATAAAGAAGAATGGAGTAATAAAAGATAAGAGAGAAGAATGTAAGAGAGAGGACGAGGGAGAAGAGAGAGGATGAAGTGAATTGTGAATGAGCTACTTGTGGTTGCATACATGCATATAAATAAGTAAAAATATTAGAGTATGCACATGTGTGTGTGTGTGTAACCGTGTGAAAAAGGGATAAGGGGAAAAAGATATTTTCCTCCAAAGAGTAGATATTCTTTTAGATCCAATCTTCATTTTATACTACGTGTTTTTATGAGAATATTTTCGATGGAAAAAAATATTTTTATTGCATAAATCAATCATAAATAATTTTATGAGTCTATACAAAAAATTTCATACAAAACGGAGTTTGTTTTAAAAATTAAGCGCGGTAACTTTTCCGTTTGTGGAAAAGACTGAAAATTAAATTCTCGAGAAATTTTTTGAAAAATTTATCATGAGTCGCTATTGCGACAAAAACCACAAAATATTCGAGTTGCGATAAAAATTCATCGTCGAAGGTATTATTTATTTAGATAAATAATAACTAAAATAGATATGGGAACATAATATTATATTATTAATATTTATTTATTTTCAAAATTACGGGTCTTACAGTAACGATACACATTGCTTACGGAACAAGAAATTCACAACTTGCACTTTCAAAACAGCAAAACAAACACAATTTTTTAGAAGTAAACACAGCACACGTTTGCATTTTAAGTGTCAACATGATGTGGCAAAATATTGGAATCAAAAGCATGTAAAAACTTCACAAAAATTGACAAGAAGTAACACAAAATCACAAGAGAATTTTACATAAACTCTTATCAATTTTTAACATGCAAGAAAAAAAAACACAAGAATCAAGTCTCATGTATCAATACCAGCCACAAGAATGTTGGTGCAATTTTGAAAGTTTTTTCAAGATTTTACCAAAGTTAAAAACACTAAACTAAACAAGCAATCAATATTTTCACCTATATTTTTCTAAGCAATTTTAACATATAAAACACATCAAGAATTAACAAAAATATCAAGAAGAACAACTAAATTTTTTTAGTAATTTTATCAAGCAATTTGGGGCAAACAGGGGTGTAGAAAGCAGGAAATATCAAAAACGCACAGGCAAGGGGGGTGTGCATAGCAGGCAAACACACAGGCATGGAAATTGGGCCTAAGAAGGGGAATGGACCGGGTTGGAGCGGGTCATGGAGGGTCCGGTTCGGTTGCTAGGCTATAAAAGAGCCTGAACCGGTTTGGTCCTCATTCTCAACCCTTCTTTCTCTCACTAAACCAACTTCTTCTCTCTTCTCACTCTAACACACAGACACGCCGGAGAAGAAGAGGATAGGAATTCCGGCGCAGTGGTTGCCGGCCATGGACGGCGGCGCCGCCGCGTCGGAAGTTTAAACTGCTCTTTTTTTTGAATTTTTTTTCACGAAAATGATCCTCTTCTCCTCCTCTACTCAGATCCGGCCTTAGATTTTTACAGACATGCTTCAAATAGCATAGATCTAAGTTCCAAAGATTCAAAAAAAGAACTCACAAAAGAGGGACAAAACCGTTACCTTCACGAGATCGGAGAAAAGAAGCAGAAAACTTCGATTAACTCCGGAAACCTTCTACCCCTGCTTCTTGCTCGCGAAACTGTCCGATCTGGATATTGTTTGAAGACGATTGATACGCGTTACCGCTCGTTGATGTTGATTTGTTTCTGTTTCGTCTCCTTCTCACGTTGCCGTTCGGCTTCTCTTCCTGTTCTGGTGCGGTTCCTACTTGTTCCTTCTTGGACTCTGTTTCGGTTCGGTGGAGTTTGATTGGTGATGTTTGTTGTTTCTGTGTTCGGATTTGTGATGAATATGGAGGTTTGAAGTGAAATTCGTGGTGGATTGTGGAGGTTGTTGTGGTGGCCGGAGTTGGTTAGGGGTGGAGGTGTGGTTGGTTACGGTGAGAGAGAGGAAAGAGAGAGAGTTGTTGAAGATTTCTCTCTGTGGTGATGTGGCACTCTATCAATGGGTCTGTGGTGACTTGGCCTGTGACTGGGCTTTTATAGGTGATGTGTATGATGACTGGACCAATGGTCTGTTGACACGTGGCATAACTAACTTTCTGGACAAATTTGCAATTAACCAAAAGATAAAGACTAATCTGCAATTAACAAGAAATAATGGGCTGGACTGTAAAATTGAAAAGGACTGAAACACAATTTTTTTTTAGAAATTTTTAGAATTAAAATGAAAAATTAAAAATAAAATTGAATTAAAATTGGTAAATGGAAAATAACGTAAAGTGAGACGATTAAAAATAACAAAACGGACTAAAATGAACCAATTACTTAAATGAGGTACTTTAAAGTAACCTCTCCCTGTCAAAATTTCGTGTGAAATGACCAAAATGCCCCTAGGGACTAAAACGACTCGAAATGACTCAGATGACTTTAACAGGGAATTAAAGCAAGAGGTTATCCAAGCAAATTGAAAAGACTCAGAGATAATTTTTAGGGATTTAACAGAGTCCTATCACTGGAAATGACTAAAATGCCCCCAGGGGCTAAATTGACTCAAAATGACTTCAAATGTAATCTTTGGAATGGGTTTTGACATGGAATTGAAACAAGGACTTATACAAACCAATAGAGAAGACTCAAACAATTTTTAAGGACTAAAATGAGTTTGAATGCAGGAAATGACTAAAATACCCTTTTTCATGAAATTTTGCAAATAGACTTGGAATAAAATGCAGAGAAAGATGCAATTGATCAGAGATAAACTCAAATGACTTGAAAAGCAAGAAAACCCTTTTAATGGTTCAAAATACAAGAAAATATAGACAAAATCACAGTTGAAAATATCATCAAACATAGACAGTAGAAAGTATGCAAATAAAGCAGAGTAAACAATCAGTGTAAATAGCAATAGACAGGCAATCTCTCAAAGGTCAAAGACACTTATCAGAGATGGAAAACATCTTAACAAATATTTTTAGGTCCAAAATTAGGGTATAACAGCTGCCCCTATTTAAGTTTCTTTGCCCGGAGAGTCACAAGACGGAGTCTTTGTTTGACGGGACAAAGATACTTAAATATTAGACATGACGCTATTTTGGACCTAAAAATATGCTTACACATTTTCAAACACTAATGAATGCCATGCAACATTTTCATTTATGAATGCAAGACAATTGAACCGGAATCTACGGGCTGTGTCACACCACCAGGGGATTTATAGACATCAAGGTAGAAAGAACGGGCAACAAATAGACAGGTACAAGCTGTTCTTTGGATCGAACTTGCTACTTGACCGGGAATACAAACAAAAGACAGGTAGATATAAGTTGTTCTTTGGATCGAACTTGCTACTTGATCAAAAACACAAACAGATAAGCAGGTACAAACTGTTCTTTGGATCGAACTTGCTGTTTGATCTGGAGACATAGACAAAAGGCTGATACAATCTGTTCTTTGGATCGAACTCGCTGCTGGATCAATACCACAACGTGTAGGCAGGTGCAAGCTGTTCTTTGGATCGAACTAGCCACTTGACCGAAAACATAGACATATAGGCAGATACAAGCTGTTCTTTGGATCGAACTAGCCACTTGACCAATAACAAGATACAAATTGGAAGTTTGATTTAACAAGATACAAATTGAGAGTAAGTTGATAATGACTTGATTTGAAGATAGACATGACCGTTTTCGTTGGCCCAAAAGCAAATTGAGAGTGAATTGACATTGACTTAAATTGAATTGAAAGTTGACATTGAGAGAGACATTGAAAGTTGAGATTAACAGAGACACAAACATGGAATTGGATTGAAAGTTTAACAGAGACATAGACATAGACATGGAATTGGATTGAGAATTTAACAGAGACATAGACATAAGCATGGACGTTGAAATTGAATTGAATTGAAGGTTTAACAGAGACAGAGACATAGACATTTGATTTGAGAGTTGGAATTGAATTGAATTGGAAGTTAAGATTGAATTGAATTGAGATTGAGATTGGATTGAATTGAAATTGAGACTGGAAATGAATTAAAGGTTGAGATTGAATTGAATTGAGAGTTGAAATTGAATTTGAAAGTGGAGATTGAATTGAATTGAAATTGGAGATTGAGTTGAATTGAGATTGGAAATTGAGTTGAATTGAAATTGAGTTTGGAAATGAATTGAAAATTGATTGAATTGAATTGAAATTTGAGTTGAAAGTTTGAGATTGAGTTGAATTGAAATTTGAATTGAAAGTTTGAGATTGGAAATGCAACATGTATGTATGATATAACAATATTATCAAATGTATGAGCACATAGAATGCATGATTATGCATGTATGAATGCTTGGAAATGCATGATTGGGGCTTGTAGTTTGGACAGAGAAGTTTCACAGAGATAGATAAGACATTGGAAGATTGGGCACGTAGTGACTTGAGCTACAACATACACACTCGGCTATCTTCAAAGGGGATGACGTCGTTGAAAAACGTATCAAAACCATAACTGAGAGAACCTGATCATATCATACTCGCAATAGTACATGCTTCTTGGGGGAGGCCATTTGATCAAAACCTTGGTAGAAGTCGCAAGCTGGATAGACTTTGAAAATTGCCCCTGAAAATTCTTTGAACAAGCTCGGGCAGAGGTCGCCATTTCTCAGGAATTAGTAATGGATATACATTGGATGTTTCACATGGAAGTCCTTTGGACAAGACTTTGGCAGAAGTCGCCAGTTCTCCAGAACCAGTGTTGGATAGAATTTGAATGTTGCACCTGTGGTCAATGCTTTCATTTTCATTTTTCATTCTTTCGTTTTTCAATCCCATTTTTGCCTGAACCGCCCTTTCGGGTTTTCGATTCACTGGGAATAAATTCTTTTCATTGCCCCATTTTTGCCTGAATTGCCTTCATAGGTTGTTAATCAGCAGGGTGCTCATTTTTGCCTAAGCCGCCCTTTTGGGTTTTCGACTTAACGAGCTTTTCATTTGCATTTTTCCATTTTTCGTTTTTTCATTTTTTATTCTATTTTTTCATTCTTGCCATTGACCACAGTTTGTCCTGGAGAGATTGTATGTACATATTGCATGTTGAGATGGATGTTGATGCATGTTTCACCTGTTCATAAGTTCAAAGATAGTGCGTGTTTGTTGTTTGCATAAAAAGATTTTTTTTGAAAAAAGATTTTTGAAATTTTGCTTTAAGTATTAGCATCACAAATAGAAGAAATTTTGCAAGTAGAAGAAATGAGAGTTCCAAATAAATGGGCATAGGCTCAAACGGATGTAGAAGAGTGGTAACCGGCCGAGGGCGCAGCTCCACAGATCTAAAAAGTTTGGAAGATGGTAATCATATTTGAAAGGATACATTGAACACAATAACATTGTTCTCACTGGCAACTTTGAATTCCTTTGTTCAAATGCTTGAATGGTAGACACTTCCGGATTGCAGATGCTTTGAAACACAGATGTTTTGGAATTGTAAGTACGTTGAACTGGAGATGCTTTGAATTTGCAGATACATTGAACCACAGAGACTTTGCATTGGAGATGTCTTGAATTTGATACGCCTTGCATAGTAGAGACTTTATATTAGAGGTATTCCGAACTGGAGTCCTCTGATAGATGACGTTTTGAATCGTGGTCCTTTGATAGCTGAGATGCCCCAAGTGAGTCGTGACTGACTGATACAGTTACTTGTCTTTTCATTTCAATCTCATTTTTGCATGAACCGCCCTTTCGGGTTTTCGGCTCATCGAGACGCTCATTCTTGCCTGAGTTGCGTACAATCTCAGTGAGCTTTTTCATATTCATTTTTTGTCCCTATTTTTTGCCTGGATCGCTCTTGCGGGTTTTCGATCCACCGGGAAGCGCATTTTTGCCTAGGCCGCCCTTTCGGGTTTTCGACCTACCACGCTGTTCTTTTCATTATTTTTGACAAAGTATTTCTTGACTGCATCAGTATTCACAAGACGAGAAAGTTCAACACTATTCATGATTGCACGAGTCATTACACCACAGGAGAAAAACATCTTGACGACATAGGGGCTTTCATAGCTCAGCCTCCACTTGCCCCTGGAGTGGGCTTGAAAATATAAGACCATACTTGAACGTGAGATCTGTTTCTTGAAAAGCACCGGGATGGACTTTCTTGTCGAAAGTTTGGTCCATCCACCTCATGATATAGTTGACCATGGCACAAAGCATTAACATTCAAATTCAACAGATCACATTTGTTTGAGCATCATTTAAACACAGACAAACTTGCCTTCCATGAGAATTTTCAATGACATGATCATGACTTCCACTGGGAGTACTGATTCCATTCCATATACCAGAGATAAAAGGATTGCCCCAGGTGAATCTTGTCGGACCTGACGCAGTTGCTTTGTCATAAATCCTTAATTTTTGCATAGATCGCCCTTGCGGGTCTTCAATCTATCAGGATAGACTTTTTGTGTCTCTAACTTTTGCATGGATTGCTTTAGTCCATCGAGACGCTCTTTTTTGCCCAAGCCACCTTTTAGGTGTGTGACTTGTCGAGCTTTTTGAAATTTTTTTTTATATTTTTCTTTCTCTTTTTTTTTTTTGATAAAGCATTCACTGACTGCATTGGGGATCATAGACATGCGAACTTGTCATTATCATTTGGAACTAGGCGTTCATTTGCTCTTGTTGATGTGTATTGAAGTACGATATCCATGCCAGACTAGTGGTAGCTCCCTGAATCAGTTTTTTTTAAGCAAATGTCCTGCGGGACAATCTTCTTGATGCTTATATTTGCAGCTCAGATGACTAGAATGCTCCAGTTGGCGAGAGATCTTATTGGAAAACTTCTCATCTCCAGCTCCTTCAGCTTCGAACATAGGAACTCAAAGTCGAGAGAGAGCACAGTGTTACAGTGTTCAACGGGTTTATCAATGCATGCTTTGATTTTGAATAGAAATTATGATTATGCAGGTATTCAAAAATGATCAAAGTGAAGTAAAAAAAATTTTACGGTTTTTTTTGGTATTACCATTCTTTCCAAAGAAAGCACAAAGTAAAAAAACAAAGCCGTGATAGAAACGACTTTTTATTAGTGATGCAAACACATGAAGCAAAGTGCCCTAAATAAGTTCACTTTCGTCCTCGGGCGAGACGAAAGGTTTTTTTTATTTTTGAAAAACAGCAAACAAACACAATTATCAAACAAACAACCAGTAGAAAACATCAACAAAACATTTCAGTTGCAGCTGAATATCCCATGTATTAGCAGTAGGCGCCATGCCCCTGGTTTCAAACTGATTTCCACATATGGACAGAAAGATGTTATCCTCAATCAATTTATGGACTTCCATTTTCACAGAAAAAACAATGCTCGAGCTCAAGGCTTCGTCCCCCTTGGTGTAAGGTGCAGTAATGGCCGTATCTTGCTAACAACAGGTGCATGATTTGAAAGAGAATTGTCTCGGACATTAGAAGTATTATTTTCAAAAGTTAACTCCCCATTGTATATCAGCTTCTTCACAATATACCTAAGAGCATAACATCCCTCAACATCATGGCCCCTAGCACCTTGGTGAAAATCGCACCTGAGATCGGTACGGAATTCGGGATGCATAGGATTGGGTGGAGGCTTGCCCTGCCTAGTCTGACAATGCCCTTTAGCGATAAGAAATGGGAGCAATGTAACATATTGCATCGGTATAGGAGGAAAGATTTGCTTAGGTTGGGGACCCTGATGTTGCCGTTGAGGCTGCTGAGATTGTTGGAGATTCTGTTGTTCTTGATGCTGGTAAAGTTGAAACCGGGTCTGATAACCGGGACTTTGAGCAACTTTGATTACAGGTCTTGATAGCAGCATGTTTCTGAGCAGCATGGAAGACAGGTATCACAGTTGCAGTAGATTGATGACCCAAGTTTCGGGCAGCCTTGATAATTGGTTTAACAGTGGCAGCATTGGAGTTCACCATACTCACTCTTTGTTCTTTCTCTCCAGGACCATCAGTGGGACCACTTCTTCTGATCAGGTGTGTAGGCGTTGGAACCTCAGAGACATGGGGAAGAGGTACTTCATCAAGACCATAGAGCACAGGCATATGTTGGGGAGTATTGGCAACCTTTGTCAGAATCGGAACAGTAACATCAGGCGTTTGAGCTTGAAAGCTGGCTGGTGATGATAGTGTCGGCTGACCCTGTGCGGCTACCAATGTTGTCACCAAGGCGCTTAACCTCTCCACCTTCCCACGGAGTGTTGTTACTTCTTCGCGAAGCTCCTGAATTTCTTGTTCAAATGGACTCATTCTGATTTCTTGTTTAGCCTGAGCGTTTTACAGTTGTAGCTTGACTTTAGGCGGCAGAGACGACCCTCTTGTAGGAAAGAGAAACATGTGACACACGAACGAGAAACTATGAATGTAGAATGATGCATGATATGTACAGATGCATATGCAAAAGACTCTTTTTGTATTATCGAAAGGTTTTAGACAAATTAGAGCTTTTGTAAACATTATTAGGAATAGAAAAAGAGTTCCGGATTGTAGTTGATTCCACCCCGGGTACCAAGAAGAGGTACATTAAGAAGCTTTCCACCACCAAAGATAATTTCTTTGACTCTAGCAGCGGGAGTGAGCCAAACCACTTCATTAGGAGTGAGAGCCATGATCCTCTGTGAAATAGTCCAATTCTCTGGATTATCATGAAAAGACTTCGGAAGGTGCGAAATAAACCACCTATAGAGGAGAGGTATGCAGCAAAGAATATATCCACGACCCTTGCCGGATCGATCATGAACGGCATGATATGTGTCAGCTAGCAAAGTAGGAACTGGATTCTTGGAGCGGAAGATCACAATAGCATTCATATCCACGAAGTCATCAAGGTGTGGAAAGAGAATAAGCACATAGATAAGTAGTGCAAGAATAGCCTCAAGAGTGTCCTGACAAGTGGTCTGGAGACTAGCTTTCTCAAGTAGATACTTTCGAAGTGAACCCTCGGATGCGAGCCTTGGTGACAAGATTCTTGGAGACATCGGAGGTCTTGAGATAGAGATCCTTAGCAATATCCAAGGGCATAGGAGGATGCTCGAGACCCGTGAAAGGTACTCCCTTGGCTATAGGTAAACCAGTTAAAGAAGAGTAAGCCTCTAGAGTAGGTAACAACTGGAAGTCAGGAAAAGTGAAACACTGATACTCCCGATCATAGAATTGCACTAGAGTGTGCACAAGCTTTTCATCCACATTAGTCCGGAGAAGAGTAAGTAAGTCCCCATAACGGTGTCGGAAACCAATCAGATCCTCAACCTTGAGTGCCAAATCTCTCAAACTAGCCAAATCCACTTCCTTGAACTTATAGGACTTAGTCTTCCCCATTCCTACAATGTTTACAAATTCAATTTGTCTAAGCCCTTCGATAAATGCATGAAAAAAGGTTTATGCATGGATGCATGTATGCATGTATGCATGATCACATTCAAGTACGGAGAAAACATGGAGGGTAAGATTCAAAGTCAAGGAGTCATGGGTGGACACGGTGTCCGGTGAAACTAGGGTTTTAGGTAATAGTAACCAGGTTCTAAAAAGTTCCCAAGTCGCAACCTCTCCGACGAATACCATGGTGCCACGAGACGAACACTCGCTCCATGATTATCCGTAAGAAGGTTTAACTTGAGTGTAGTCTCGCGTGACGACTAAAACTCTAGACAACACTCAGTTTAGCCTCCGCACTACATCCTAGAAAATAGCCATGGATGGGTTCGGTTATCTATAGTCCATAGCGTCATAGAACAATTGGAAGTAAAGTGCCTAAACGCGACAAACACGCGCCGACAACATCACCCCCAAAATGCCTCAGCTATGTGGGATTGATCGCACAATCCAATGCACGAGGCAACCCCCGGATTGAATTGTCGATTATATCCCTCCTAAATCCTAAGTTCACTCAGCCCGGGTGCAGGGCTTTGATATTCTCACCCCCACACGTTTGCAAGAATTTAAACATTTATTCATATAAGAAAGCAAGCAAAAGAAGCAAGTAAAAACAAAGCGCAAGCGTGAAAATAAAAACTAGGCGTAACTCTCAGTTTCCCCAGTGAAGTCGCCAGCTGTTTTATCTTGGTTTTTCGGGTGTCAAACATTGATTAAGTTTGAACCTTTTTTAACCTTTGATATCTCATTTTTTCTTGGGAAGGGAAAAATAAGAAAAAACCTTGAGAATCGAGGTCCGGGAGTTGTTTTCGCTACGGGAAGGTGTTAGGCACCCATAACGACTATAGTATCCTATAGGAACCGTCTTTACTTTCTACGCGCGCGTTTTATTTTTAAATGCTATTTGAAAATGTTTATTTAAGCCTAATAGTTTACTAAGTGGAGAATTGGAGGGAGAAGAAAGTGTTTGAATTTTTATTTTATTTGAATTGAAGGAATTTTGATTCCCTGCCTACGTACCCTTTTAAGGGATCAAATCCACCGTAGTTTTCTTCCAAAAAATGTTTTTTGTTTTTGTTGGTTGATTTTAAGTTTGAAAATGGGAAGTTTGAAGAATGAGAGAGAGAGGCCTCAAGGGCATAAGATTGTGAAATTGTGAGGTGGAAGTAGTTATTTTGCAAAAGAAGTCTAAGTATGCTTAAAATTCATTAGGATTTTATTTAAGAAAAGAAAGGGAAAATTCAATGGGATTTTGATCCCAAGTTTTATTTAGAAAAATATTTGAGTGAAATTGTTCATATTTTTTGGAAAATTGATTTTTGCCTAAGTTTCGAAGTTCCTAGACATACATCTAAGCATACATTCCCTAATCATACATCTAAGGCATGCATATCCTAAACATACATCTAAAATATCTATGTGATGTGTGTGCATGTGTCGGTGCTTGTGTCGGTGTACATCATTAGAGTCCATTGTCCTTTACATCATTGGCCTAGATACATGCTATGGTCTTGCAAGAATTAAAAATTGCATGAAGTAAAATACACCACCCTAAGTTTTTATCTGCTAAGCCTTGGTAAAAATTAAAGTGCAAGAAATTAAAGTGCAAGAAATAAGAGATGAAAATATGATGTGAGATGCTATGGAAATGAGACATGAAACAAAAGGGGTTAGTAGCATAAGACATAATATGGAAAATAAAGCAAGTAGAAATTGCATTACAAAACGAACAAAACTTAACCAAAAGGTAACAAAAAACTCAAACAAAATGGTGAAATGGACTTGAAAAATCGCCATAACATCAAAGCAAATTTAAGGCTTAAAATTCTCATATCAATGGTAATTTTCAAATGGTTTACTTCAGCCACATTATGAGAATCATAAGGACAAGCATGAGCCAAGACCTATAGTGCATTTTCAAATCCATTTTACACATTATTTCTCATGGTAACAATACACATTGCTTACAGAACAAGAAATTCACAACTTGCACTTTCAAAACAGCCAAACAAACACAATTTTTTAGAAGTAAACACATCACGCGTTTGCATTTTAAGTGTCAACATGATGTGACAAAATATTGGAATCAAAAGCATGCAAAAACTTCACAAAAATTGACAAGAAGTAACACAAAATCACAAGAGAATTTTACATAAACTCTTATCAATTTTTAACATGCAAGAAAAAAACACAAGAATCAAGTCTCATGTATCAATACCAGCCACAAGAATGTTGGTGCAATTTTGAAAGTTTTTTCAAGATTTTACCAAAGTTAAAAACACTAAACTAAACAAGCAATCAATATTTTCACCTATATTTTTCTAAGCAATTTTAACATATAAAACACATCAAGAATTAACAAAAATATCAAGAAGAACAACTAAATTTTTTTAGTAATTTTATCAAGCAATTTGGGGCAAACAGGGGTGTAGAAAGCAAGAAATATCAAAAACGCACAGGCAAGGGGGGTCTACATAGCAGGCAAGCACACAGGCATGGAAATTGGGCCTAAGAAGGGGAATGGACCGGGTTGGAGCGGGTCATGGAGGGTTCGGTTCGGTTGCTAGGCTATAAAAGAGCCTGAACCGGTTTGGTCCTCATTCTCAACCCTTCTTTCTCTCACTAAACCAACTTCTTCTGTCTTCTCACTCTAACACACAGACACGCCGGAGAAGAAGAGGATAGGAATTCCGGCGCGGTGGTTGCCGGCCATGGACGGCGGCGCCGCCGCGTCGGAAATTTAAACTTCTCTTTTTTTTGAATTTTTTTCACGAAAATGATCCTCTTCTCCTCCTCTACTCAGATCCGGCCTTAGATTTTTACAGACATGCTTCAAATAGCATAGTTCTAAGTTCCAAAGATTCAAAAAAAGAACTCACAAAAGAGGGACAAAACCGTTACCTTCACGAGATCGGAGAAAAGAATCAAAAAACTTCGATTAACTCCGGAAACCTTCTACCCCTGCTTCTTGCTCGCGAAACTGTCCGATCTGGATATTGTTTGAAGACAATTGATACGCGTTACCACTCGTTGATGTTGATTTGTTTCTGTTTCGTCTCCTTCTCACGTTGCCGTTCGGCTTCTCTTCCTGTTCTGGTGCGGTTCCTACTTGTTCCTTCTTGGACTCTATTTCGGTTCGGTGGAGTTTGATTGGTGATGTTTGTTGTTTCTGTGTACGGATTTGTGATGAATATGGAGGTTTGAAGTGAAATTCGTGGTGGATTGTGGAGGTTGTTGTGGTGGCCAGAGTTGGTTAGGGGTGGAGGTGTGGTTGGTTACGGTGAGAGAGAGGAAAGAGAGAGAGTTGTTGAAGATTTCTCTTTGTGGTGATGTGGCACTCTATCAATGGGTCTGTGGTGACTTGGCCTGTGACTGGGCTTTTATAGGTGATGTGTATGATGACTGGACCAATGGCCTGTTGACACGTGGCATAACTAACTTTCTGGACAAATTTGCAATTAACCAAAAGATAAAGACTAATCTGCAATTAACAAGAAATAATGGGCTGGACTGTAAAATTGAAAAGGACTGAAACACAATTTTTTTTAGAAATTTTTAGAATTAAAATGAAAAATTAAAAATAAAATTGAATTAAAATTGGTAAATGGAAAATAACGTAAAGTGAGACGATTAAAAATAACAAAACGGACTAAAATGAACCAATTACTTAAATGAGGTACTTTAAAGTAACCTCTCTCTGTCAAAATTTCGTGTGAAATGACCAAAATGCCCCTAGAGACTAAAACGACTCGAAATGACTCAGATGGCTTTTAACAGGGAATTAAAGCAAGAGGTTATCCAAGCAAATTGAAAAGATTCAGAGTTAATTTTTAGGGATTTAACAGAATCCTATCACTGGAAATGACTAAAATGCCCCTAGGGGCTAAATTGACTCAAAATGACTTCAAATGTAATCTTTGGAATGGGTTTTGACATGGAATTGAAACAAGGACTTATACAAACCAATTGAGAAGACTCAAACAATTTTTAAGGACTAAAATGAGTTTGAATGCAGGAAATGACTAAAATACCCTTTTTCATGAAATTTTGCAAATAGGCTTGGAATAAAATGCAGAGAAAGATGCAATTGATCAGAGATAAACTCAAATGACTTGAAAAGCAAGAAAACCCTTTTAATGGTTCAAAATACAAGAAAATATAGACAAAATCACAGTTGAAAATATCATCAAACATAGACAGTAGAAAGTATGCAAATAAAGCAGAGTAAACAATCAGTGTAAATAGCAATAGACAGGCAATCTCTCAAAGGTCAAAGACACTTATCAGAGATGGAAAACATCTTAACAAATATTTTTAGGTCCAAAATTAGGGTATAACAAGCTTGAGCTGCAAGTTCAGCCAGGAAAGGTTCTGGATGGCACTATAGAGATTTAGTACATTAGGAATGTCTCCCCGGACAAGAAAAATCTTGGGAACACTATATACCATTCACAAGCAATTTTGCCAATTTCACCTTGAAGACAAAATGAGTCTTGTTGGCGACATGCTGATAGAGCCATATGAATGAGATCTACACAAGGATAATTTGATGAAGGTTCACCTGAAAATAATTTTAGACCAGATATTCCCTCAGAGTCAATCACATGGATGGGGAGTTACCGGATGTGAATGATGATGTGATTCACAAGAATTATGAGAAGAAAGTGGGAGAGAGGAAGAGGATCTGTTACGTTAGATTTAAGGATAAAAATGGTGTCTCTGACTCGGAAGAGTAACCTCTAGTTTTCTCATTCCCTTTGCTTACTATCCAAATATTTTCTCACCTTATCTCGGAATTAATCCTCTGCTTTTATGGACTTTAACTTCTCTGTTTTACAAATAAAGTTAAATGTTCTTTATCACCCATTATTTCTGCTATTCTAAATTTTAGACCCTATCGGGATATAATGTTGTTAGTCAACCTATTCATGTGTCCAAAAAAGAAGATACGAGTCTAACTCGATAATGATACATAAATAAGATACTCTAAAAGTGGGATGATGACATGCTGTCATTACGTAATTTTTAGGACTTATTGTGACATTTTGATAGAGTTCTCATGCAATTTATACTGTTATGGAGTGCAAAAAAGCTGAAATATTGAAGTCTGTTCGAAGCAAATCGCGCCACGCCAAATTCAAGCCGTGCTGCGATTTTTGGAAGCAAAATTCATCCTCCCTGTTGTAGGGAAATCGCGGCACGCCAATATATAGGCACGTCGCGATTTTGATGGGTCAGACCCAAGACTTCTATAAATACTGCACTCAATCTGAAGAACAAGGCTGACGATTTTGGAGAGCAAAGTGCGATTTTGAGACATCGGAGACGGCTAGAAGGGCGATTTCTTCAATCTTTTACCAATTCATGTATGTTTTGATTTCATTATTGATTATGCTATTTGTAAACTCAATTATGAGTAGCTAAATCTCTTAGAGATTAGATCCGAGATGAATCTTTGTAACCCTAATTGACACATGTTGCTGTGAAACTCTATTTTGTTTATGAATTCAATTCTAGTTTATTCAATTCAATTGTTCTTAATGCTTTTTATATCTTGATCACATATAACTTGATTTTGTGAGAACGAATGACCACTGACCATGGCTTTCGACTTAGACCTAATTGAATTGTTCTAATAAACAGGGTTAGTCTAGGAATAGATAATCGTTTGTTAGTGATATTAGGTTAACGTTCGGTAAAACCTTCAAGAATTATTAGATCACCTAAGGAATTAGGGGCTGTAGTTTAAGAAGAGGGTCCTAACTCAAGGGATTGATTAGGGCTATTTTGTTAATCATCGTAAATTAGAGAAGGATTCATAACAAATAGGTGCAGTAGACCAATTAGGGGAACTTAGAGGATTCATAGGATCTGATCTCATCTCTCTCTCCATATTTTCTTAACAAATCTTTATTTTCTATTACTTGATTTAATTAAAATCAAACCAAATCTACTGCCTAGTGGCAAAACAAAACAAACTTTTATACATCCTAAAATACAACGCGATTGAATTATTGAAGTTAAAAACAGTCCTCGTGGGATCGATATTTTTACTACTTCGATAGTATTTGGTGCACTTGCCAAACATCTATCATGGGACATGGCTCATATCTAACAATGTTTTGAAGTCTTGATTATGGAAATGGAACTTGGAAGTTATCAATCGGGTTTGAGCTTCAAATGTTAGAACTCAATACCTTATTTTGCAAATTGAAAGAAAGATTGTAACTGAGACCATAACTCTTATTTCTCTTTTCAGGTCTCAGAAGGTTTGTTGCCTCTAAACAATTAAATACTACTGTCAAGATCAAGCTTACGTAAACTTTGTTGAGAATATATAAGCGTAACAGATCAAATGAGTTTCAACTTTACATCACCATAGCAATTCAGGCGATCAAGATCAAAATAAAATAACCAAGATCAACCTTAAATAAACTCAGTTGAGATATAGTTGTAACCGATCAACTAAGTTTCAACTTTATAACACCATAATATGATAATAATGTCAACATCAAATCAAAATAACAGAACTAACCTTGAATAATCGTAACTTCCTTAAAGAGAAGAGTTGAAGAATCCACCAGAACACTTCTCCGGCAACCCAAATTTAACCTCATTTTCCAGCATCTTTTCATACCAATATGTAATAACGGGTTAGTTGCTGAACATATAGTCTGCAAAGTAAAAATAAAAGAAGATAATCAAGACCATCTAGTTTATTCAATCTAACAACATAAACTAAGCACATAACAAAGCAATATCACACAATCACATTAGAAACTTCTCGATGCAAGATACATACTCAGTTAACAAACGTGGCTTTTGATGATCCACTCTGGAGGTGGTCAGAACAAGTTGTAATATTCAGGATGATCAGACAAAGGGGAAAGATGACCATCTTGATAGAAGTGAAAAATACTCATTCCATGCTTCACATTCATATGATAGAAGAAGAAGTTTTCATCAATAAAGATGATACAATTTCCTCTGGGAACACACAAATCCGAGGCAGAAGCAGAGAAGGAATATTCTAACCCTATGAACAAAACCCTATCCCCTAAATTCTTGAACACCACCCACTGCCTCTCCTTCACATAAAGTCTAAACACTTGAATTATTAATTCACCGTAGTGATTGATGTCAACTAACAGCAACTCACCCTCGCTCTCCAGTAAGTATTTCAAGTCCCCACAATTACTAACCAAAGGTTCAGCAGCTAACTCGACTTTTGGGTCATCCTCCGGTCCAACTGTAATCGTCCTACCAGTATCATAACCGAGCCCGTAAATCCTCCCTTTAAACACGCAAATGTAATAACATACAGCTGGGAACAAGAAATAACTTTCAGCGGCTAAGTGGATGGAGAGTTTGCTGAAATGGAGCACTTCGAATGGGACATTAAAAGAATCAGTTGTTGGGTTTGGGTAGTCAGTTGAGATGAAGGAGGATTGAGATAGTTTGGTTTTGCCACATGAGTTTGGCTAACTCTAATCAACCAAGGATAAATTTGTTGTTGTTGTTGTGGTAGTTGTTTGATAAGGTAGAAATTATGTTTGGAGAGGTAACAAAAAGATATAAGAATGGGGTCGCTGTTGTTGTTGATGGATTCAATGTCGAATGGGTATTCTTGTGGAGTGGGAATTTGAATGATGAAATGTGAAAATGATTTGGGATGGATGACGTGTGCCAATTGGAACAAACTGATCGAAAGTGAATGAGATCGATTTCGGTGTGAATTCGTTGCGATATCAAATGGAGAAGCTCCTTGGGAGTTCAGACCAGTCTGCTTTCATTTTCAATGCCGCTATGGAATGGACGATGATGCCCATTTTTTTCTTCTTCTTGTTTTTGGTTTCTTTTTTTAGTAACGATAGAATAGAAAACTGATTAGTAAGGCTTTTAGGAGGTTGAAGGTCAAGATCAATTGTTCTATTTTTTCAACTAATTGAGATTCACGAGTTTATTTATAGTTGAAGAAAAAAGAGTTTATTAATTTCCTTCAAAAAAAAAAAAAGAGTTTATTAATTGAGATTGCGCGCTTCGTTGGTCAAAATAGTATAGTCTATGCTGACATTAGCTAAGTACTTTTAGACACTCATATGATAATAAGTAAGCATGTTAAGAGACTGATATGACAATATTTACTTAACTGATTATATGTATATATAAAAACTATAACCATACTACAAATATTTACTTTACTTCGGTGTTTAACCCTCAAAAAGATTTCAACTCCTTTAGAGACACTTAAAAATATAGTGGAATCTAATTAAAATAATAAAGAAGGCTTGATTAAGCATAGATGTGTAGAAGTTGTACTCTTGATCACAATTTAATCATGATAAATTATGTTGTTTTGAATTTAGGCTTTTATCTCCCACTCTTTACAAATAAATCTGATGAGCAAATCAAAAAGAAAGATAACCATGTGTTTTATACTTTTTCTTTTTTTGAAACCACGTGTTTTATACTTGAAGAAGGATAAATATGGGAGGTGAATCATTTAAAACACAATAGTGTGTTAAATTTGGATATATGATCATTTATAAATTTACCAATCTATGGATTGGGTTTATGGCAAAACAAATCAAAAATTAATAAGCAAATTTATCGAAATATTCATGAATAAAAAAGGGAACAACATCAAACCTGGTGATTCTAATGCCGATGAGAATTCACTTCAGCATTTTATGATTAAATTAGATTTCAAATAAACACAATCAATATGCATGACAGAAACATCAATAATTGAACCACTACATATAGCTGATGTGAAAATAAACAAAAATCCAAGATTTGAAGAAGATGCAACAATGAAAAATAAACACAAAATACGAGGAAAAAAAAGAATTTTTATACCTTTGAAATAACAAAATCATATTCTGCAATTGATTAAGGGAATGAGACAAAGAAGGAACTTTACCTCCATGTTTGTGTTTGTCGCCAATCATGAAGAAGTTTCGCAAATTCTTTTTTTAACTTTCTTACCCAATCTGTTTCAGCTTAAATAGGAGATGGGAAACACAACAAAGAATTAAGTGATTTATCCATCTTCAAAACCAATTTCACGCAATGAATAAAGTGGTTTTTCCATCTTAAAGACACACACAAGGCAATCTTATATAGAAAATGAGAAAGGAAAACCAATTCAATTATTCATTTAGATTTAGATACCCCACAAGTAGGAAATAATAAAGCTCGTGCTCTCTGATCAACATGAAACACGCCGACCCTGACAAAAGAGAAATTAAACTCTGTCAAACAGTTCAAATTTATAGGGAACGCGCGCAAATCAGGATCACTCTGGCAGTAAGGATATAATCTGACAAATTCAGCGCCATGGACCCATCATAGTTGAGATGGATTCTACGCAAACAGCAACCGGAAACAGAAAGGATTATGCATGTGGGAAAGGAAAAAAACCTTGCAAAATGATCATTGAGCATGAATATTTATTGGTAGTAGCTAGCTAACGTGTTAACAAAACCTTTGGCACCCCACAAATGGTTACTTACTGGTTATATGAAATAAAAGTAATTGTCGTAGATAAAGTTATAGGTGAATCATGAAATGTGTTACGAGTAAATAGTGTTGCACATGTGTGAGGGCAACATCTCAGATTTGAACAAAGACGAGGAAATCACGACAATATTCATTGAGGTGCTGGAGCTGACTTATATTACCTTTTGTCATAATAAACTAATTCCATAATACAAGTAAAAGTTAATAAAATCTAAAGCAGAAGAGATAAGACCAACAAGATAAACATAGCTAGCTATTAAAAGAACTATAAGCATGTATATTAAAATTTAAAACCATGGACGGTAAAAGAACCTGCACTCTCACATTAGTCAAACTTTACAAGCAACAATAGTTGAAAACATCCTTAAACTCTGCCATTTCAAAACAAAAAGGAAAACTAGGTAGATACTAAGAAAGAGCATTTCAATGTTTAATTAGTATAAGAACTTGCATGCCTTCGGAACAAACTTGAATGCATGCACAAAGCCAAACAGTACACACACATGCACCCCTGCATTCATCTATTAACTTCACAACCCGAACCTTAACGGACAAAATTTTCACTTCCATGTTCTCAAGGTCCAAGGCCCATAACAGCCATCAAGATTAGACAATCCAACTCATTTCATTCATTACAAACAACTTTAAAGAATTGTTTCTACCAAGTGCTTGAGCAACTGGGGGGTCTCTTCTTAGTACCTCAGAAATTAGCCTACTTGTATCTTAGTACCTCAGAAAGTACTTTTTTTTCTTTCTGTAGAATGATTTCTGAATCACCATTTGACTACTAACTAAATGCACATTATTGAAAATGAGTTGCTCCTTTATTTCAATTTAAGGAAACTAAGACAGATAGAAAGGAGACTACTTCAACTTAAAACACTCAGTTTCGCGCATATAAAGCTTTTGATTATAACTTTAATTCTGATTACAAATTGAGAAGCATATTATTCTTTTTAATTCATGCCGTGACAGCAACAGCACATATGAAGGCTCTTTGCCCGTCCTATGAGCAAAATAATGCAAGTCTAACTCCACCATCAAATTTTGAATAACAACAAACAATAAAGATTCTAGCAGAGTACACAAAGAGCAGTTTTCAATCTTGTTTATATAAATCAAACATTGCTTCTGACTTCTGGACACCCCTTAGCTAGTCAATCACTCTTTGCCTGTTGTAAACCAACCCCTTGCAGGAAATGTTCTGCATCCAAAGCTGCAAGCACCCTACACAAATTGATACGAAACATCATTACGACCAAGATGCTAAAGGTAATATACTTCCAAACAAATTTAAATTGAATTCGTTTAGATGTCACATACGAAACTCTGGGCGCAGCTAAATGAACTGATCGAACTAAGAACTGACAAGGCGTTCATTTTAAATTAATTGGTATCTAAGCATGTATTATGCTAAACATAAACCCAGGTTTCTGATATTTAGGTATTGGTAATGAAAAATGACTACACAGGACCCTCTCATGTTGCTGAGTATTCATGATATAGACTCTACTCAGTAATATATGGGATTGTTATAAATGCAACAACTGTGAGGTTAATGTTTTGTTTGCTACAGAAACTTAACATTCTGTTGTTGTATTTTATGTATTTTTAAAAATCATTGAACCATTGTCATTCTACGAATGTTTGGGGGAAAATAACCATTATATTGAAGACCATTCGAATTGTCCTCACACTTGCAAGAAATGCTCTTTTTGAGTTTCAAATGTTAGAACTCAATACCTTATTTAATTCAAGGACTAACAAACTCGCCAATTAGAAACAGAAAAAAGATGGGGAATCGATAAATAGGCTCTGTGAGCTCTGAAAGAATATAAGCTAGATTATAAAAAAATAAAAAAGATTACATAAAGACGAAAAACGAGGTAAAGATAAGTACACTACAAGTCTACAACTATCTCTTACTGCTAATGTATTTTGCAAATTAATATATAGAAAGATTATTTCACTTTTCAAGTTTCTGAAGGTTTGTTTCCTCTAAACAATTAAATACTTCTACATTAGAATTTTTAAAGTCACCAGTCAAGATCAACCTTAAGTATACTCAATTGAGATAAGTGTAAATGATCAACTAAGTTCCGACTTTATAACACCATAATATGATAATAATGTATTTGGTCAAAACATCATATCAAAAGAGCATAACTAAACTTGAATAAACACAACTTGCTTAAGGAGAAGAGCTGAAAAATCCACCAGAACGCTCATCTTCTCATATTAATATGTAATTAGGGGTTAGCTACTAAACATATAGTCTGCAAAAGTAACAATAAAAGAAGATAAAGCTCAAAACAAAACGCATGAAACATATTTAGATTTCTGAAAAGTTAGAAGTGCAAATACTTATTTACAAGAACATCTTTGCTACAAAAGCCATATTCAATGCAACAACATTTAAATATTTCTCTTTCTAATAATATAAACTAAGCAATATCACAATCACATTGGAAATTTCTCAATGCAAGATAACATACTGAGTTAGTGAAGCTGGCTTTTGATGATCCACTCCAGAGGGGGCCAGAACAAGCTATAATATTCAGGATAATCATACAAAAATGAAAGGTGACCATCTTGATCCAATTGAATAATAGTCATTATATCCTCCATATTCATACGATCGAAGATATCATCCATAAAGACGATACAATTTCCTTTGGGAACACACAAATTCAAGGCTGAAGCAAAAAATGAATATTCTAACCCTACGAACAATACCCTATCTCCTAAATTCTCGAACTTCACCCACTTCCTCTCCTTTTCATCAATTCTAAACACATTTATCCTTAATTCAATATCATGATCAGCAATGTCAACTAACAGCAAAAAACCCTCCCTCTCTAGTAAGAATTTCATGTTCCCACTATCAACCAATGGTTCAGCAGCTAATTGGACATTTGGGTCTTCCTCGATTCCAACTGTAATCAACCTACCATTTCCGCAAACCGCGTACATCCTTTGTTTAAACACGCAGATGTAATGAACAGTCTTTGAGGTGACATTGGGGAATAAGACATAATTTTTATGACCGCAACGTAAAAGTAATATAAAGGGAGGATTTTTGAGCATGATGAGAGTGAGAGGTTTTTTCCCATGGCAGGTGACAACAGAAACTGATTTAGGCAGCATGAAATTGGATGAAGAGGGACTAGAATCTTCAACGCGGAACTCGCATCCCAAATGGAGGACTGAGAGTTTGTTGAAATCAAGCATATCGAATGGGAAACTCCAAGAGTCGTCAGTTGAGAGGAATTCACGTTGAGATAGTTTGGATGTGCCCGATGAGGATTGGGTAATTCTGATCAACCAAGGTTGTTGTTCTTGGTCTTCTTGTTGTGGTGGCTTAAGGAGGAAGAAACTGCGTTTGGAGAGGTGACAGAACAAAACAGTGATGGTGTCGTTGTCGTTGAATGGATGGTTGAGGAGTGGGACTTTGAATGGTGAAATGTCAAAATGATTGGGGATGCATGAAGAACGCCAATTGGAACAAACTGATCGGAAGCGAATGAGATCGATTTCGTTGTTGATTCGTTGCGATATCAGATTCAGAAGCTCAGTTTGGAGTTCTGACCAATCTACCGCCGTCGTCATGGATGATGCTGCAGATTTGCTTCTTCTTCTTGATTTTCTTTTCGAGTAGCGAACGATAAAATAGAAAACTGAACCCTATAAATGATGAACAATGTTGCTGCCAACAATGAAGAAATGTAGCGTAAGAGAAATGAGGAGTTGAAGAAGGCATTGACGGAGTCGAAGTAGATTACGGCGGTGAAGAAGATGATTAAGTCGAGGTTTTCGGTAGCTTGTAGGTTTAAGAGCAACGGTTTTATTTTTTCAATTAGATAAGGGGCGGAGATGAAGTGGAACAATCCTACTACTATCACTTATCCTCATAAAACAAAACTTATCACTTATGTTAAAAAAACAATAAAAAGGCAATTTAATTCAAATGGTTAATGAACTTCACAAAAATTAAATTGTTCAGAAAAATCTAAATTCGACCATAGAATAATTCTTGGTCACGAAACTTCAGATTATCAGATCCCACACAAACCGAAAATTATCTTTTGAAAGGGACCGAGGGGATAATATATATCTTTTGGTATTAAAAATCATTAATATTTTTTTATAGACAGATGAGAATGTTATAGCCACTTAAAAACTCACACACATATAGAGGAGTTGAGGTTTGAACCCCGATTACGACTTCCATCCTAACATATTAAGGGGTTTAATGAAAAACTTTAGATTCTAACTTAGCTTCAAGTTACAGATTGAGAAGCATATTATTTATTTTAACTCATGAAGTGACAACAATGAAACGCATTCGATTAAGCCATCACAAGTGCTTGTAATCATATAGGTACGCTACAATCAAGACTTGATAGCTAAAAAACCATGAATAAATAGAAACATGAACTTGCATTAACAGATTAAAATTTATCTTAGCAAAAAGACTTGCACTAAAATAGTAAAAGAATGTATTCCTTCACCTATATGGATTAGAATACCAGTGGCTGAGAAAATATTATAAGATTCATTGAGAAAAGTTAAGAAAATAAAATAGTAAAAGTTTAAATTTTTATATTGCCATGTTTGGTCTCTCCACTCGTCCCCTTTCTCTCCATCGCCGCTGCGTAAAGTGAAAAGGCTTTCTGTAAGAAACTAAAGGAGAAGATCAAAATCTTAATAAATAATGTCTAGGCTAATATATAATTAATAAGTAAATTGATTTTCTATACCTAGTACATGCTTGTTAAGAGGAAAGAAACAAGCAAAGTAAATACAGAAATATAATTCCAAACACTGGGAGAGAGAGTTAATTAATTATCTTCTAGAACTATCACTCTTAAATGAAAACAAAAGGTTTGGTAAACAATGGAGCAGTACATCCCAGTTTATAATAATAACAATTTTCCTTAGTGATGTAGTGCATATTTTCGTATATACATCTTATCATACAAGTTACCACTCAAAACAAAATTCATTAAATACATTCAGATTTCTGAAAAAGCCAGCTGCATTTATAAAAAATGAATCGAGTTCCCGAAAAATAAGAAGTTTAGTCATAGCCAATGTAACTTAAAAAAATTATAATATTGTCAGTTATGGTAAAAGAGTTTATCCAAACTAACATAAACTAAGCACACTAATGCATTATCAATCACTATCACATTAGAAACTTTTCAATATAAGACAAGAACATACTCTGTCACGAATTCAGATATTGTGGATCCACTTCGGTGGCAAGAACAAGTTAAGATATTTAGCCCCACACGAAAGTTGATTTTGATCCAAGTGAAAAACACGTTGCCCATATAACATATTGCCAATAGAGAGGACAGATGAGTCAATAAAGACGACACAATTTCCTTTTGGAATACATAGTTCTGAAGCAGAAGCGGAAAACGAACATCCACGCCCAATGAAAAAAACCCTATCCCCGAAATTCCTCAGCTTCACCCACTTCTTCTCCTTCTCATCAAAATCCATCAACCTCACCCACTTCTTCTCCTTCTCATCAAGTTCAAAAAAATCAATATTGAAACAATAATATTTCTGATCAATAGCCAATAACAACAACTTACCATCACTCTCCACTAGCATTTTATTCCGCCCAGAACTAGCAGGAACCAAAGGTTGAGCTGCTAACTCGATGCTCGAGTCTGGTCCAACCGTAACTGTCTCGCCGGACTGGTCGACCGCGTAAAACCTCTCTTTAAACAAGCAGATGTCTCCATATTTATATGACCTTTCGGAGATCAGTGTCCACTGCTCGTCGAGGCCACGGAAAATCATCGGACGGTTGGAACAATGACTTAATCTGCCGAGTAAAAGAGGGTTTTTCCCATGGCACATGACGGCAAGGACCATTTTAGGGTGCTTGTCTTCGTCGATTATGAAATCAGTTCCTAAATAAAGGATGGAGAGTTTGTTGAAGTCAAGCACGTGAGGAGGAATTGGGGTTTGTTCTTTTGGTCGTCGATATAAGATGAATGGGTCGAAGAAGAATTTAGTTTTTCCATGTGACTTTTGTGTAACTCTAATCAACCAAGGACGACGACGAATTAGGGTTTTTCCATGTTGTGGTGGTTTGACAAGGAAGAGAGAGCGTTTGGAGAGGTAACAGAATGGAGAGTTGGTGTTGTTGAGGGAATGTTCAATGATTTCTTTTTTGGAAGAGTTGTAGTTGCCGGAATAATGTATGAGTGGGATTTTGATGGGTGAAATTTGAAGATGGTGATTTGGAATGGAGGAAGAGCGCCAATTGGAACAAATTGATCGAAAACGAATGAGATCAATTTCGTTGTCGATTCGTTGTGATATCAGATTCAGAAGTTCCATCGGGAGTTCAGACCAATCTGCAGATGATGTTGTGTCCCGCTGATTCTCTTTTCTTTCCTTCTTCTTTTTCATTACTCTTTCGTAAAGAATCAATGACAGCATAGGGAAGTATCAATGATTCTTCAATTCAAAATCCTAATTTTTTTTTGTTTTTGACGGAAAGAATAGGGTTAACTTCTCTGTGATATCAGAAATTCATATTTATATTAGAAGATCTTTCAGGATATAGGGTTTGGATATGAGTAAAAAATATAGGTAGCTTTTTTATATTAAGCTTTTTGCCAATTGTGCGATTTTGCACTCCCTCTTCTTTTCTTTTTTTTTTTTTGAGCGATTTTGCACCTATCTTTTGCCCCTTCTCCCTCTTTTAATGATGATTTTGCACAAAACACAATTGACAAAAAATGAGGTGCAACATCGCTAAAAAAAAAAGATCGCACAATTAGCAAAAGATAGGGGGAAAAATGCAATTAATTGTATAATAATTAAAGATGATTTTGTTTTTTATGAATAATTAATGATGGCTAATCCCTCAATAAAAAAATAAAATTAATGATTGTTAAAATTGTGTATAGATGATATTCGCAAATAAAATTCACCACGGATCGACACTGGATGGATATCATAATAGGTACAAACAAATAGAATTAAATAAACAATTCATATTTTAAGTATACGTACTCGTAGAAAATAAACTAAACATATTTTAAGTATCATAATAGATCCACTAACAGATGAAATTAATTGGAGTTAGTAAAATTATTAACACATAAAATAAACTAAACATATTTTAAGTTTCGAACTCGTAGAAATCCGTCCCCATTATTAAATTGATAAAATTATACAATTGTCGTATTACTTAAGTAAAAATCATCTCATTGTAACTTCAAAAGACATTGTGCAAATCTCACATGGAACAGTTCTAAAATGATCATTAGTGCCACAATTATTAATAATAAAGTATTAATAGAGTCCAAAGAGTAACAAAAACTTCACTATAATTGATTCAAAATTAATAAATGTTTATTTGACATTATTTTTTGAACGGAAAAATTTATTAACCAAATCTCTGCACAAGACGAACAAAGACCGACAAAACATAAACTTAAACGGCGCCGTATATAGGCGGAACACCAAAAATAAAATTCATACGCCTAACTTCTTAAACACCAACAAAGACACGACTCCATCGATGGCTACCATCAACACCAATAAAAACCAAACCTCCAAACCCAAAGCGATCACCAAAAACTTGAGGGAAAACCCAAACTCCATGCCGAATGACCGTAGAAACTAAATCCAAACACCTATTGCACACTATTTACACCAAACCTCTCCAAACGCACATCATACCCACCACAAACCCTACCAAAAGCACCTAATATTCTCATTACCACAATTGAGTCTAATTAAACACCTGGAAATGAGTTGTTCCACCACTCATTTGGATTTCACTGCCAATCAACTCAGGTTGCCAGAGAAGACACCAAATGTTCCAACAAATGTTTGTCAATATACATATGAAAATAAACATCTAAGAAGAACAAATGAAAGAAACATTGATAAATTTACATTTTTCAGTTGTTGCTTGACAAATAAAAATATTAAACATCATATTTTTTTTCTTATATTCCACAAAGCATTCTAAAATAAAATCAAAACATACCAAAAATAAATGAGTACGTTTCACAATTTATTTTCGGTAGATGATAGGGCCAAACCGCAAGTGCACGACCTATCGAAGTAATAGTAGTAAGTAGAGTTATCGTTCCGCTAGGGAGTCGGTCAATCCAATTAGCTTTTAGAAATTGATTAGAAGAGAAAGGAATAAGAAGTTGGAGAGTGCAGTTTTTGAAGGTAAATAACAATAATATTAAAAAGCCTTGGGATCATTGGTTCATCATAATAACGAATCTTTTCACAAGCAAGCCTTAAACTTATAATTACACGTTAATCCTAATTACTAACGACAAGTTTCTCTTTAGCATATCACAGCTCCTCTCGAAGTCAGTGAGTGTATCCCTCCAACAACCACACCTATTCTCATGGGTGATTGCCTTTGGGACCCTTGAAGATCGAAACTTTATGTGTCCCAAGGTTTGCTAGACTATTCTCATGTTTCGCAACCCTTGTCTAAATTCACTTGTTCGGATATCAAAGCTCCGCGTTCGCTTTATGAATTGATATCTGTGATGATGAATTAACCATTATCAAACCCTCCGCGTTCGCTTCCACAGTTTGATAATAATTAATTCATGTTAAAACGGTGAATTTAGATTAGGAATTAGGGTAACAATTAATTAGGGTTTAAGACTTGGCTTGATCCGGATTACGTCATTAGACTTATCCAACGATCCCAAGACAAAGAAGTCTACTCACTCATGTTCATCGTAGACATGGGGGAAGAAGAGAGAGTGCGATAAAAGTAAATTGCAAAGAAGAAAGTAAAACGAAATAAAGACTTTATTGAAATAGCAATTGAAATAAACAAAGTAAAAGATGATTGTTTTATGGTGGAGAGCTACTCTATTTATAGCTTTACAATCGACTTAGAAACTAAGCAACTAAAGGGATAAAACTGAGTTGGGGGAATATATTTTTGCCCCGTATCTTCGTATTCTTGCGCTGTAGTTTGCTCCAGTCCTCTTTCTTTTGCTCCAAGGCACCTTCCACCATATATTCATTCCTAAAATAAAATAAAAGACAATTTAAAGTAAAATATTCTAAAAGGAAATAAATTATAATAAAGCTAAATCAAATCTTATTTAAAACTAAACTAAATAAAGCATTAAAATAAACTAATCTATGACTCATCAAACTCCCCCACACTTGAATCTTTGCTTGTCCTCAAGCAAAAGGCAGTAAACATAGCAGCAACAAAAGATTTGATTATGGCAATATTAAGAAGAAATGTCTCTAGAGAAAGGCTTTGCCTCAAGTACACTAATTACAATTTCAAACACTTCTCATGAACCTATTCTACCCAACATCAAGTCTCAAGTGAGTGTGTGTGTGCAGTCCAACCCTTTTCTTGTTCCTGTATAAGACATATATTATGAGGAATAGGTTCTATCCTTAGTGCTAAAATAACCGAGAAAAGTCCTTTCTTCATTTCATATAAGAGTGATGGGAATTTGAGTTAAAAATTAAATTAGATATAACAATTAAGCACAAGGGGCTGCAGATGCTTAGGGGCTATCTATCCTCATAGGAAGTCTTTTTGGATGTAATTGTCCTTTCCTCCTAGATTCAAAATCACCCTAAGTAGTGCTGCAAAATTTTATCATCTTCGCGTAGGAAGTCTTTTTGGAGAGGGTGTCCTTTCCCCCTAGCATTGATGAATTTGTTTTCTTCATTTGAGGGATTTGGAATTTAAGTTCAATTAGGGAGTCACCACCACAATTAGGAAGTTAGGGATTGTCTTTTCCCCCACATGTTGGTGCCATTCTCCCGCCCCATTTAACATTAACAAATTAAAGAGAATATAACAATTAAGAACAATTTGATTAATTTTCCCACACAAACTTATACTACTTTTACTCTTAAGACTTTAAAGGGTCTAAGTTAACACTAAAGATAGAACGTGTTCCTTAAAATACCTATTCATACATTTACTCAAGGATTGCAACCGGGTGCTTTTCTCATTGGAGAATTTTCACATTAAAACAAGACATGGGTATAGCAAGAACATAAGAAACACAAGAACCTATTTTCATGTACAAGAGGCGACCTAAAGAAGAGACAAAACAAAAATTTTCATGCCATATTTACATTAAAAACAAGCTACTTAGTCATGCCTCTTGCTATAAAAACAAAACAAAAGAATAAAGTTCAAGGGAGTTTGGGAACACTACGACTCTAGACACTTTATTAGGCCTCCCCCCCCACACTTAGGGGAAGCATTGTCCTCAATGATTCAAAAGAAAAAGAAATTAAAAGAAGGAGGAGAAGTAGAAGAAGAAAGAAGGAGTAGAAGAAGAGGAGTAGAGAGAGAAGAGAAGGGAAGAGAGGAAGAGGAAAGCTCACATGTTATTGAGGTCCGTAAGGAGGACCTTGAAGTTGGAGGTGTTGCATCATCCGACGGAGCATCTCATTATTTTCATCATTGACACGGTTGCCCCTTTAAACTTCATTGCGAAGGCCGGAGATCTCAACGCCTTGCCTTTGTTGCTCGGTGCTCATTCTCTCGATTTCATTGTGAATCCATGTCCATCTTTGATTCTCATTAAGCTCACCGGTTTCATGGCCATGGTGCCCCTCTTGGTGCAAGTTAGCACCTTCTCCTTCATCATGGTGCAAGTTAGCACCTTCTCCCTCTTCATCATCTTGCTCACCAAGAACCTGCACATCATTAACATACAACCAATTTTCTTCCACCTCGGTGGTAGTCCGAGATGGGTTAGGCAATAAAAACACGATTGGCATATTTAGCTTAAGTTGGTAATGGAGCGGTGGACGATGTTTGATAAAATTCATAGCAATAAGGGTTTCTATGTTAAGCCTATTGTTTCCCTCAATTGGTTTGATCCCCTCATCTTCACCCACTCCAAAACATCTAGCTATATATGTAATGATGCCACCCACCACTATGTCTCCTCTACCGGCCGGCCTAGTACCGACAAAGTCTAGGTAATCAATCAAATAAAAACAAGTATTGACGGGGTGGTTGTGGAGCATTGCCCATAGCATGAACAATTCATCGGTTCTAGTGTTTCCTAGCTCGGTTCTACCCCAAATAGTGCAAGCCATTACCCTTTGGAGGTACCTAAGTACGGGGTTGTGGATGTTGCTAGCTTTGTTGGCTCTAGGAACATAGTTGGAAACGCCGGTGATGCGTGTCCAAAAGGCAGCTGGGTCATAGTTATCCGGTTTTAGGCTAGGATCCCAATGATCATGAATATATCCTTCATTTGCAAAACCTAAGGCTTCACAAAAGTGCTGAAGTGACATGTCATAATCGATATTCATTAACCGGAAAACAATTCTATGGTTAGGGTTATCAAAATTCAGCTTATCTTTAGTGAAAACAATTGAGCTTAAAAATTCATAAGTGAAGTTTTCATAACCCCTCATAGGTTTCAGCAAATCAGTCCAACCTAACTTTCCTATCAACCTAGAGACATCATCAAACAGTTCTAGCATATCTAAAGTATTGGGATCAGGATAACGAGAAGGATGCAAGTGTTTAGAGATTAGAATTTTATACCTGTCCCGTTGCTTGTTGTTTTTGAACTGGATCCCATGATTTTTCACTTGGGCTTGCTTCTTTGGGGGAGGTCCTCCTTGAGAGCTTGCTGGTTCTTTACCACTTCTTCTTGAAGCCATTGACCCTTGTTGGAATTGGTTTTGAAGGTTTAGGGTTTTGATGATAATTGTAGTGGGAAAGGTTGGTTTTGGATTGGGGTTGATGTTTAAGTGAGGTTTATGGTCTTAGATGTGGAGATTGGTTAAGGTTTTGTGGTGTTTGGGTTAGGTTTTGAAAGATTAGGGTTTTGGTGAATTGTGGGTTTGAATGGATGAATGATGTTTTTGCTTGGTGGTTTTTGTTTGGGATGAAGTTTGTGATTGATTGGTGAAAGAATTGAGTGGTTTGGTGAAGAATTGAGGGAGATATGAAGGTTTGAAGGTTTGAATGTTATGGAGGTTTAGAGAGAAGTTTGAAAGTAGAGAGAGGTTTGTGTTTTGAGAACTAGTCCTTGCACCCGTGCTGCCGCACGGGTCATACAAATTGCATATGTGTCAATCCTAAAAGCAAATTTTAATAGTAAGTATCAAACCTTGAAAGTACATCTTAGTGATCACACCTCTCTCTGTTGTTATGGATAAAATATGAAAATAAAACTGTATTAGTCTAAGAAAATAATGTGTTCTCTATGTATAATCTTATATGCTATATGTGTGAGATATATGAACTTCTTTTTGAGAAAACTTATCAACCAATTTACGGACCTTCCTTTAAAAAAAAACCAATTTATGGACCGAAAATGTATACCTAAACACAAAAAATAAGGAAAGGAAAGTAAAAGGAGAACCACATCACCTTAACAAAGCAGAAAAGCATAAATGATCACGGTAGTAGAGTTGGGCAATCATGCATATATAAGATAAGTTGGGGCAAGATTTTATTGAAAAAAATTAAAACCTTCATTTTTAGAGTTTCCAATCTAATGAATGGAACTTTTTTTGGATATCATAATCATTTTAATCTTCTTATCATGTTAGGACTGACTTTTCCTAAATTTTCTGACAATTTGATTAGTGTATACGTTTTTTTATTTATTTTATGTGGACATATGGATTTAATTATTTAATAATTGTAGCATACATATTTTTCTTTGAGGTATATAGTACTAACTGTCAAGTAAGTCTTTGTTTTCTCCTTTCATTTTGTGTGACATGCAGAATGGGAAGTTGCTTTTTTTTTTTCAATAGTGGAGGAAACTATTCAATTTGATAATTAATTAATTCTTTAATTCTTCAAAGATAATGGGAAAGTCAAGTTGTTAATTAATAGTGTAAATTATTTTTAGATGTACAAATTCAAAGATATATAAAGGGTTATGTTACAAGCCACCTTCATAAAAAGTAGTGTGGTGTCTTTTATCAAGTCACAACTCAAGGTGTGATTTTCACTTTTTTAGTTATAACTTTGATAAAAGACACCTTCATAAAAAGTAGTTGGTGTCTTTTAACAAATGCTCATAGAGTAACTTGATAAAAGACACCTTCATAAAAGGTGTCTTCTATCATAACCCATATATAAATATATAGAAGATAGAGAGATAGATGTGTAACTTGGATCATATCCTTTAACCTTCTCTATATATTGTTTTTAGAGGCACTATTCTTTATTCATCTCAATTTTATCTATCTTTATCTTAATTACACATACACAATGTTTATCTCTATCATTATACTTGGAGTAATATGTTTATGATTATTTTTATACGAAAAAATGGTAGACACTTGTCTTCACCTTTATAAAAAAACAGTATTATTTATAAATATACCCCTTATTTATATTACCAATTTGTATTAATTAATAGCCAAAAAATAAAGAGTAAGAAAGAGAAGAAAAACTATAACACCAAATTGAAGAGGAATCATCCAATAGTTTCATGGAGAAAGTGACGATAAACAACCATTTTTAATAAGCTTCTTCCTCACCATCAATGATGCAACAAAATAAAAAATAGAAGCATCATTTATCCTAATTCACAAAAAAAATCAAAAATCCACATACACATTAAGGAATAAAAAAATATATAAAAGAAAGTTCGAAAAATAGACGAATAAACATTTGAAGCTTAACTATTTGACCAATCTAAGAGTAACTTGACTCCCTATCAATTATCATATCATAGAAACCAGTTAATAATCTAGAGATAAGAGAAAAATTGTACCTACACTAATGAATAAATCGTCATATAATTAATACCAAGAAATATTGAAAAATGGATTCAAATCCAACACCAAAACTCACTGGTTTCTAGCTTTCATCTTTTGCAGGGAATCAAGACTACTACCACCACATAGTATTATTAGAATTGTGAATATTGTTATTTCCTTTCATATTTGAAGCTCTATGTCTCCTCATGTAGCCACCTAAAGCTTGTCCTATTGCAAACTCCAATCCACAAATAGAACACTCTTGTTTTAGACTTTGATAATCAAAAGATGAAGAGTAAAAGTGAGTGGAAAAACAACAATACAAAATTGAAGATAAACTATCCAATTGTTACTTGAAAGTGATGATGAACAAAACCCAAAATATGATGCACAAAATCACATATTTATACACAATGTTTTCAATGTAGAAACTAAAAATATTGAGATCATATTAGTGGTTGTATATATAATGAGTGAGTGTATGGTCATAATTAAAAAATGAGTTATGAAATAAAAAAAAAAAGCAGTTCAAAGGTTGTGATAGAAATGAATCCATCCATCCATAATCCATAATAAACATGTAAAGAATGTGTGAAGGAGGTATAACGTAAAATGAAACAAAAAGCATAACGTCAAATTAAAAGTTAATTGTGCCTTGTATTACTTGACCTTGTGTATTCTTTTTAATTGTTGATATCAACTGCTGTATTAATTCATTGTTGGTTTGTTCATGATATGCTATTCATTCATTTCAATCATAATGTATTAGTGGAAGCGATATTATAACACTAAAACAGCTACTGGTCAAGTGGTTAAAGTGCTTGGATGGAGGCTATGGGTTGCGAGTTCAACTCCCTGCAGAGACTTTTTTCAGAAATATTTTTTAAACCTCTCAAAAAAGGCAGGATTAGGTTTAGGTTTAGGGTTTCACAATGAGCATGCATTGTGAACCTTAGTATTATATATTAAGATGAGGAAGAAGAAGAGAAAAAATTTGTGATATAGGGTACAAGAGGTCGGGCACGGCCGTGCCACCCTTGGCACGGGCCGTGCCAACATTCTGACTTCAATGGCCCTTTTTTTTCTTAAAAACTTGGCACGGCCGTGCCAATGCTAGCACGGGCCGTGCCACCTTTCTGGTCCTGGGGCTTCAAAATTTTTCAATTTCTTGATTTTTCTTCGAATCACACTTGGACAATTACCTACAAAACAACTTAAAACAAAGAAAAACAAAACAAAAGCAATTAAATGCGTGGGTTGCCTCCCACGAAGCGCTCTTTTAATGTCATTAGCTTGACGGTTAGAAAGAGTCCTTAGAATGGATCAAAGATATCATATTGTGCAGATGACGCTATAAAACGTTCTTTCACAACATGATCGTTAAGCATGCAACAAGAGTAAAGAGCGGGACCTTTCATAACGTTTTCCAACTCAAATCCTACCATCTTATCACTCACTTGAAAGATGATCCTACCAAGTTTAACATCAATGAGAGCTCCTGCAGTTGCGAGGAAAGGTCTACCTAGGATTATAGGGACGTCATCGTCCTCTTCAATGTTAACGACTACAAAATCAGTGGGAATGTATATCCCCTCTATCTTAACAGGTATGTCCTCGACAAATCCTACAAGTTTCATGGTAGAACGATCAGCTATTTTTAATTCCATCTCGGTAGGTTTCAACTCTCCTATCCCTATCCTTTTAAGAAGAGACAAAGGCAGCAAACTAACACTAGCTCCTAAGTCACATAAGGCTTTGTTTATGGATTCATTCCCAATTTCACATGGTATGGCAAAGCTACCTGGATCTCTAAGCTTAGGGGGTGCTTCTTGGATGATTGCACTAGTTTCCTTAGCCAAGGCTATTGTCTCATTATGCTCTATAGCCCTTTTCTTTGAAAAAATTTCCTTTAAAAACTTGGCATATAGAGGCATCCTAGACAAAGCTTCAGCAAAGGGAAGTTTAATGCAAATCTTCCTAAGTATGTTAACAAATTTTTCAAACTTACCCTCTAGTTTAAGCTTATCAGGATTTAAGGGGGATGGAGTTTTGTTTTCTCCAAGTGATTTAGCTTCTTCTATCACAACTTTATCACCTAAGGGCTTGACATTTTCTTTCCCAATGTTTTTAACCTTAGGAAAAGTTTCGCCTAACTTACTACCCCTAAAAGATATGACATTAACTTGGGCTTTGGGGTTGGCTTCGGTTTGACCAGGAAAGACTCCCGGTGTTTGGGAAGATGTAGCCACTTGTTGGGCTATTTGGGCGATTTGTGTTTCAAGCATTTTAGAGTGAGTAGCAATAGAATCAACCTTGGTATTGAGCTTGGAAAGAGAATCATTCAGAAATCTAGTTTGGTTTTTGAGTTCTTGAAGTTGTTTGTTTTGGTTGGCAATAGAGTTTTCCAACAAAATTTCCAAATTGGATTTTTGAGTGAATCTCTGGTTGTTTGCATAACCGGGTGGTGCTACTTGTCCATAGGGATTTTGATTTTTATAAAAATTTTGATTTTGTCTCATCCCTTGGTTGTATTGAGCATAGTTCATTTGCTCAACACCGTTAGTAGCACTACCTAGTTGGCAATCAACACCAGCATGACCAGTTATACCACATATTTCACAAGAAGGAGTAGAAGCAGAATTGATAGCACTAACATTGAATTTTTCAAGTTTTTCAGTTAGTGTATCAATTTTAGAAGCAAGGTGATCATAGTTAGAGACTTCGTGTATACCTGCCTCCTTTTTGGAGGATGAAGAACTAGAGATGGCTCTCTCGTCGGTCCATTTGTAATGATTTTGAGCCATGTCTTCAATTAGGGCATACGCCTCCGTGTAGTTTTTGTTCATAAGTGCTCCACCTGCAGCTGCATCAACAGACATCTTAGTGGTATAAGACAAGCCATTATAAAAAGTGTGGACTATAAGCCACTTCTCTAGGCCATGGTGGGGACAAAGTCTTAGCATTTCTTTGAAACGCTCCCACGCCTCATAGAGAGATTCCCCATCTTTTTGATTGAACCGCGTGATTTGGTCTCTAAGTTTAGCGGTTTTAGATGGTGGAAAGAAACGGGCAATGAATGCTTGCCTCATCTGATCCCATGAAGTAATGGAACCGACTTCGAGGGAATGGAACCAAGCGCTAGCTCTATCCCTTAAGGAAAAGGGAAAGAGATGAAGTCTTACGGCCTCTTGGTTCTCCTTCATGGTTCCACTAATTCGTAGGAAAACAGAGATGTGAAGATTGGGATCCTCAGTGGGGGATCCCGAGAATTGGTTTTGCTGCACCAAGTTAAGTAGGGCAGGCTTGATTTCAAAGTTGTCATCCTCAACCGTTGGGTACACAATAACAGCTTGTGGCTCAGCCGTAGACGGCGTTGCATACTCTTTGAGAGTGCGATTGGCCATGGCGGTGTTATCTTGTGCGTCTCTCTTTCGTCTATGCAAATACCTTTCGATCTCGTTGATTATTACAACTCGATTTCTAGTTTTTCGCATAAAAGAATTGAGAACCCAAGAAGTTAAATATGACAGAAAAAAGTAAAAAGTTAAAAATAAAAATAAAAAGAAAAGAGAAAGAAGAAGAGAGTTCTAATCACTAAGAAAAAGCTAATCAAATTAGTTAACTCTCCGGCAGCGGCGCCAAAAACTTGATAGGGCCAAACCGCAAGTGCACGGCCTATCGAAGTAATAGTAGTAAGTAGAGTTATCGTTCCGCTAGGGAGTCGGTCAATCCAATTAGCTTTTAGAAATTGATTAGAAGAGAAAGGAATAAGAAGTTGGAGAGTGCAGTTTTTGAAGGTAAATAACAATAATATTAAAAAGCCTTGGGATCATTGGTTCATCATAATAACGAATCTTTTCACAAGCAAGCCTTAAACTTATAATTAAACGTTAATCCTAATTACTAAGGACAAGTTTCTCTTTAGCATATCACAGCTCCTCTCGAAGTCAGTGAGTGTATCCCTCCAACAACCACACCTATTCTCATGGGTGATTGCCTTTGGGACCCTTGAAGATCGAAACTTTATGTGTCCCAAGGTTTGCTAGACTATTCTCATGTTTCGCAACCCTTGTCTAAATTCACTTGTTCGGATATCAAAGCTCCGCGTTCGCTTTATGAATTGATATCTGTGATGATGAATTAACCATTATCAAACCCTCCGCGTTCGCTTCCACAGTTTGATAATAATTAATTCATGTTAAAACGGTGAATTTAGATTAGGAATTAGGGTAACAATTAATTAGGGTTTAAGACTTGGCTTGATCCGGATTACGTCATTAGACTTATCCAACGATCCCAAGACAAAGAAGTCTACTCACTCATGTTCATCGTAGACATGGGGGAAGAAGAGAGAGTGCGATAAAAGTAAATTGCAAAGAAGAAAGTAAAACGAAATAAAGACTTTATTGAAATAGCAATTGAAATAAACAAAGTAAAAGATGATTGTTTTATGGTGGAGAGCTACTCTATTTATAGCTTTACAATCGACTTAGAAACTAAGCAACTAAAGGGATAAAACGGTAAAGCTGCAACAGGGTAACTTGGGCCCGAAGAAAAGCAGCAAAAGAGTGTTCTGGGGACGGGCACGGCCGTGCCACATGTTGGCACGGGCCGTGCCAAGCTTCTGAGTTGGGGGAATATATTTTTGCCCCGTATCTTCGTATTCTTGCGCTGTAGTTTGCTCCAGTCCTCTTTCTTTTGCTCCAAGGCACCTTCCACCATATATTCATTCCTAAAATAAAATAAAAGACAATTTAAAGTAAAATATTCTAAAAGGAAATAAATTATAATAAAGCTAAATCAAATCTTATTTAAAACTAAACTAAATAAAGCATTAAAATAAACTAATCTATGACTCATCAAACTCCCCCACACTTGAATCTTTGCTTGTCCTCAAGCAAAAGGCAGTAAACATAGCAGCAACAAAAGATTTGATTATGGCAATATTAAGAAGAAATGTCTCTAGAGAAAGGCTTTGCCTCAAGTACACTAATTACAATTTCAAACACTTCTCATGAACCTATTCTACCCAACATCAAGTCTCAAGTGAGTGTGTGTGTGCAGTCCAACCCTTTTCTTGTTCCTGTATAAGACATATATTATGAGGAATAGGTTCTATCCTTAGTGCTAAAATAACCGAGAAAAGTCCTTTCTTCATTTCATATAAGAGTGATGGGAATTTGAGTTAAAAATTAAATTAGATATAACAATTAAGCACAAGGGGCTGCAGATGCTTAGGGGCTATCTATCCTCATAGGAAGTCTTTTTGGATGTAATTGTCCTTTCCTCCTAGATTCAAAATCACCCTAAGTAGTGCTGCAAAATTTTATCATCTTCGCGTAGGAAGTCTTTTTGGAGAGGGTGTCCTTTCCCCCTAGCATTGATGAATTTGTTTTCCTCATTTGAGGGATTTGGAATTTAAGTTCAATTAGGGAGTCACCACCACAATTAGGAAGTTAGGGATTGTCCTTTCCCCCACATGTTGGTGCCATTCTCCCGCCCCATTTAACATTAACAAATTAAAGAGAATATAACAATTAAGAACAATTTGATTAATTTTCCCACACAAACTTATACTACTTTTACTCTTAAGACTTTAAAGGGTCTAAGTTAACACGAAAGATAGAACGTGTTCCTTAAAATACCTATTCATACATTTACTCAAGGATTGCAACCGGGTGCTTTTCTCATTGGAGAATTTTCACATTAGAACAAGACATGGGTATAGCAAGAACATAAGAAACACAAGAACCTACACTACAAGAAAAACATCAAACTGAGACGGAATTTCGGGACGGAAATATATTCCGTCCCAAAATAATTAAATTGGGACGGAATTTGCGACGCAATTATGGCACAAATATTTTATTAAATATATCTTTATTGTTTTGGGACGGAATTGCAATTCTGTCTCAAAATTGGGACGGAATTTTTATTTCCGTCCCAAACTACAAGAAATTTGTCATTTTACGACATTACCTTGCGACCCTTAGCTTAGAACAGTTGCAGATTGCACTTTTGCAACAGTTGCTACGACGGTTAGACATAAGGGTCGCAGGTTTTATAGTGATTTTTTTTTTTAAGTACTCTTCACATTAATGCTTTTGGGCAAATATTGTCAATTAAACTTTTCCAATTTCAGTCTCGTTCCCACAACTCCAAAACCATGAAACCCCATTTTATTCCTCAATCTCACTTTCCCTCAAATTGAAACCTAAATCTCTACCACCCTTGTTCAATCGAAGGATTATGTTCCTTTATCCAGTTTCATTTAAGCTCTCACCCATAATTTTAACCCATTCCGTTTCTCCACAGTTCTTCACTCTTTGTTGTTCTTCAAATCCTTTTCGACCCATTTCTTTTCTACAGTTGCTCAGTTCCTTTTCTTCCAAAACATATATATAGGACAAGATCTACAAGATCCCGCCACGAACAACCTCCGGCGGTTACAAATGCGGCTAATGGTTCCAATCAGACAAGATCTGGTCCGGCCGTCTCCGCGTTGTGTCCCGCCGTGACCGGTGTGAGATACGGTTAGAAGATCCCAACTTCGGCGATCTCTTCGCTGCGTGTTTTGTTTTTCCCTGTCAGTGTGAGGGTTCAGTTGAACTGGTTGTCGATTCATCGAGATACTTTCTGCTTAAGATTGAAGATGGACAAGGGAAGCATGTGTTTATTGGATTAGGGTTAACGGAGAGGAGTGAAGCTTTTGATTTCAATGTTGCGCTTTCTGATCATGAGAAGTATGTGAGAAGAGAACATGATAAGGAGTCTGGTGATGCCAATGCCATCCTGCTGTTAATTATAGGCTTAAGGTAGTTTCTATTTGCAATTTTGTGTAATTAATCTAGTTCTTTTGATTATGATGATGATTTGTTTCCAATTTTTAGTTGAAAAATAGTTTATAATCAAAATTTAGCGAGTTAAGTTTATGTTTAGTATGCATAAAATTTGTTTCCAGGGTACTGTTAGGCAAACTTAAACTTTGTAAAAATAGGTGTTTTTCCCATGTGTCTAACCAATGTCTATACTGTCTCATGTTTGTGAACTTTTAGGAGTATTAATAGTTGCTTCAAATATTTGTAGAATATAATAGTTAGCTTAAGTTCTTAGTAATTTGTTTTGTTGTGATATGAATTTAATAACTAATTGTTGTGATATGAATTTAATAACTACTTGTTGTGATATTTCTTAGTTGGTACATTTGGGATTTGCCGTCGAGTGTTGTCGTTGTCCACACTTCTTCAACTGTCTTACATCACATCTCAAGGTAAACCCTTCTCTTTACATGTGTTACTATAGTTGAATACAAGGTCGTGGCATTGGTGACCTGTGAGCTCATTTGGTTGAAACAATTACTTAGAGTTTAAGTCTTAAAAAGACAACACAAATGGCACTAATATGTGAATAATCAAGCGGCATTGCATATTACCTCTGGTCTGTTTTTTCATGAGAGAAACAAGCATATTGAGATAGACAGTCACTTTAAAATAATATTTTATTTCGAATTTGTTAATGGACTATACTTAAGTTTTCTATGAATGCTGAAATTAGAGTTCAAAAAGGGCTATGATATCATCAGGGTGAGTTTGGTTTTCAATTTTCTAGTTGTTCTTTTGTCGACAGGAGTTGAAGTAGAGAAAGGAAATAGCTCATTCAAATCGAGAGAAAGAAGCTAATGACCAACTTAAGGGTAATGACTTTAGTTTTTTATGAAATTAATTTTATGTCATTAACTAAACAATTTTTATGCCATTAACGGTGAAAGCATCATCTGCTTTGATAGAGAAAAAAGGCATGTGTTACGTCAATGGATCTCGAATAATGAAGAGTATTTGTCATCTTCTAAAGATTGTGTATAATGGTACATACATTATAATCATTTGAGTTTTGATAGCTTGACATTGCCTTTGGTGTACACATGTTTAAGACTAATTTTTTCCTTGTGTTTTTTTGTACAAAATCAAACCTTGGATATTTCTTAGGCAAATCAACAACTGCTGGTGTACGTGGTTTTTGTGTTTCAGCACTGCTAAGACTCGAGGAAGTTATTAAAACTTAAGAATTAATTGGGTTTTATATTTTGTAGACCTTCAAGTTATAGGTTATCCTATTGGATGATTGATAATACTTTGAAATTTCGTTAGATTTTATGTTTTTGATGGAACTATTGGTGTTTTCAATTTGAATTGTACTCTGGAATGATTCTTTTGAAATTTTTATGACACAATTTAATGTGCATAATATAAAGATATTAAAACCGTAGAAGAATATTGTAAATAACATTTATCGCACATATTTATTTGTGACTGAAAATTATATATATATATATATATATATATATATATATATATATCCCAGCAAATAATTTTTAAAAAAAAATATTTTAACCCAATCTGGGACGGAATGCAAGTAATTTGTCACAAACATCGGGACGGAATTTGAGATTTCTGTCGCAATGTTGGGACGGAATTGAATAGTTGGGGTAAAATAATTAATTACAATCCGTCCCAGATTCCGTCCCCAACGTGCGACGGAAGATGAAATTCCGTCCCGAAATATTGCGACAGCAAGTATTGCGACAGACGTATTTTTTCCAAAATTCCGTCCCAGATTTCAATTGGGACGGAAATTTGTACTACTGTGCGACGGAAATTTCCGTCCCAAATCAATGTTTTTCTTGTAGTGCTATTTTCATGTACAAGAGGCGACCTAAAGAAGAGACAAAACAAAAATTTTCATGCCATATTTACATTAAAAACAAGCTACTTAGTCATGCCTCTTGCTATAAAAACAAAACAAAAGAATAAAGTTCAAGGGAGTTTGGGAACACTACGACTCTAGACACTTTATTAGGCCCCCCCCACACTTAGGGGAAGCATTGTCCTCAATGATTCAAAAGAAAAAGAAATTAAAAGAAGGAGGAGAAGTAGAAGAAGAAAGAAGGAGTAGAAGAAGAAGTGATGTATAGAATCAAAGACCTTTTTGAGATATTTCTATTATCAAAAATCTATTTGAGATCCCTATGTCAGTGACTAATATGTAGGTTTTTATACATATTATTATTTTTTATATATTAATTAGTATAGGATATACAATTCTGGTATTTTCAAGATAGGTGGCTTGCGAATGGCACTATGGCACAACCTTCAGAGCACTTCAATCACACGCTGAACCCGACAGTGCAGGATTTTAATATGCAGGGACAGACCTCATGGAATATGAATATGCTTCATCAATATCTCAGTCCGCAGTCGGTGCTTGATGCTTGATTGGATGACAATATAGAAATGAATCATGCCATGAACGGTTAGAAATTGTGTCAATAGTAGCTGATAACTGCCTACCAGAGCTATGTTGCAAGAAGATCAGGGAAACATGGAGAAAATAGGGGCTGCAGCATTATTGTGATCAGACCCAGCTGCAAAATCGATACTTTGGAGGAATCGTTTTCTATGTACTAAGAGCACTACCTAAGACTGATAAATGTATGTTTGCCATGAACCTTTGGAGTTTGTGGAGGAGAAGAAACATGGAAATTTGGGACAATCAAAGGTAAAGGACATATTGTTTGTTGACAGAACGACAGAGGAAATTGTTTGTTGACAGAATGGTGGAATGCAATAAATGTTGAGCAGCAAAACCAGACCAGCCACAAAAGTTTTAAATGGCAGCGTCCCCCTTACACCTCTATCAAGTGTGTGTACCATCGATGTTTTGTTCTTGGAGTATCATAATAGAGTGGGATATGAATGTGCTTGAGAGATAAATTCGGTATGTTTATGTTAGCTAAAACAACATGGTTACAGCTGATTATGATAGTTGAAATTGGAGAAGCGTTAGGGCTGCTAGCAGCCATGGATTGGGTGAATGAGTTGGTGTTCGAAAGAGTGATTTTCTTCTTGGATTCAAAAGGTGTGGTAGATTCTTTCATCTCCGATGCGCGTGACGATACAGAGTTAGGTTCTATTTTAGCTAGATGTAGAGTTAGTTTATCTGATATTTGTAACAACTCTAATGTCGATCTCTCTAAGAGGGAGGCTAATATGGATACATTGTCTTGGATTTTCACACCATTGACAAATTGAATAACTGAAACCTTTATATTCCACTTTCAACCAACTCCGCACAAATATTTCCACCACCTCTGTTACTGATTCAAACACTATTGCTCTAAACTCTCTGTTGCATGCATTGTAAGAAATAGCTGTAACACCCATACTAAACGTACCTAGGAAGTTTAGAATGTGCATTAACTTGATACTGGATACATTAAAATTTACATCAATAAAACTCCGAATGAATATCATATACAATCATAAGCGTTCGTACAACAAGAGTATACCCAACTTAGTCTAATACATAGTAAGGGCATCCTTGGTATCCATAGCATCCTGCAGCGGGTACGAACGAACACTTGCTGTAATATCCATTCGACTACCAGCTTGCCACACCAACCTGTTTATCTGAAACAAATAAGGATAGGGATGAGACATAATGTCTCAGTGAGTTCCCCTAATCCTAGGCTATAGGTAACCTCCGGGGAAACCTACGGTCACCACGTGTCTACAATACAACCTGGCGGTTGATTATACGTGTGTGGTCATGCTCTCCTAGACGGTCGTGCATACTAGATCCGTCATATGTTTATCTTACTTGTCATAGGTCTTTAAGAACATCTTACGTGTCATGGCGGTTAAAAGGGAACCTAATACCGCTATGCCAAGATACGGTAAATGCATCGAGGTCTAACAAAAGATAATCATGACACAATCCTAAATCGGACGATTAGGGAAACCTAAGATCGTCATCGGCATGAACTTCAAAACTTGCTCTATTCATAACTTGTACGTGTCTAACGTCATATAATATCTTGACATCCTTAGGGAATGCTATCATACTAGTTCTCGACGATCTACATCAAGACTCTATTACATAACCTATACATATCTAACATCATGTCATAATCAAGTTCATTCATTAAGTTAGAGGTTAGCGTTGAACAACAACGTAATCTGAGTTCATTTTACGGAGAGCCCCGGGGTGGAGTAATCCCGAGCACAATCCCTATCTAACCGATGAAAACCTATCTAAGGTACATCGAAACTCCCTCGGTGACGTGCGGGCCCCTCTTGTGGAGCTTATCCCGTTTCACCTAGCGGAAACCCCTCGAGATCCAACCTAGTGTGGATCACAAGAAACACGACTCCTACGTCTTTCATTAAAGGCTTGTCTAATCATTCATGAAAGGTTAAAACTATACATGATTTCTTATTTACCTCGGATCCTTAATCGATCCGACTAATGGTAAATTACATACTTACTCGTTTACCACGGGTCCGTGAAATACCTGTTTGGCGTTAAACTACCTACCTAGTCATCATTCTTAATGAAGAGATTAAATTATCTATTCATGGCTTAATATGCATGCATGGTCATTCTAATTCATGTGTGAAGAGAATACAATAATCACTCTACGTCTTCACATACATAGGACTCGTGCATAGCATTCTAGTTCTCGACAAGCTATGTCGAGGCTCTACATTCATTCCCCTTCTTAGTTTATCACTACCCGGACATATGACCCTTCGAAGAATATTGTTGTTCACTTCGTCAAACCTTACTTTCCATAGTGCCTTACATACTTTCAAGTGCCACATACTATTAGATAATAACGATGCTTGTTCTATCATTTTGCTTTAAAAAATCTTCTAAATCTTGGTATACGTGTCCTTGAAATGAATAAATGCATAACTTTTAAAAGAACATAATGAAACCAAACCATAACGATACTGCAGAACCACATGACGAGTCACTATATTTTTTTTTTTTAAAAAAATAAACTTCGTTTCCAAGTCTCTTAATATCCATCTTAACTTTAGAAGTTATAAAATCATGGTTTGACATTATACTAGCAAGTATCATTATCACTTAACAAGTACGACATAAGAGGGTATGAATCTCATCAAGCGTATCTCAAAAAGCATATTTTCTTCGGTGATAAAATCATTAAATTCCAAAAGTTGATTCTTTCCTATTCCTCACTAACTTATATGTATGTCTCAGACACACATTACTGCATAACATAATTTACGTAGGATCCTTGACCCACATAATGATGTCTCGTTCCCTTGTTCCAAGAACACTGAACTTGAATCATCATAACATCATACTCGGATACCGGTTATAACCTTTATTTATTACTTGATCATTAATTTGATTCACAAGAAGGAACCTTTCGACTCTTACATATATTTCTCTTGTCATAGCACATACTCTTTAATCGACTAACGGTTCTTACACGTATTCGACATCACCAAATAAGCAACCCGATTAAATTCATTTGTAGTGACTCCAACCTTTCCTATCTTACTTAGGTGAGGACACATCTATTATACCTTTACCATATCCATCACTAACTGTACAAATCTCATTACTTTCTTAACGTTTTGAGAACTCCTCGCTCGTCTCATAATGCTTCTCACAAAGATTCTTACCATCAAATTCCATGTTCCATGGTTACTATCTACAACTTTACTGATTAATGTATGTTGTGTCACTTTGATTCCCACCATTTAGCTTTAACCAATACTCTAATCCATTGAGACGAGTGAAACCTCATATTCTTTTTCCTATGTGTTTACCATCCTCTTGAACTCTTGTCATGACCATTCATGTGGCAACCAACGCCGCATTCTTGCACTTCTTATTGCCTTGTAAGATTGAATCTCATGATAGACTTATCACATTGTCATAATACTTCCTTTAAGAATAGATCTTACATTCTCACTGATTGGATTTACCCCCTGACATAACCATATCATACTTAAACTTGTTCCCGAGCAATATCGAGTTTCCATAGTAGACTCACCACGTACTCATTCATGCATTTCTTGAATATCCAACATTGCATCTTTGTATTCTCGCATACTATGTTTTACGTAATCATACTAATGCTTTCTCGTTAATTTCTCTCTTTGAGAAAACTTCATAAATTAGCACACACGGGTCATTGGCGTTGATGATTCTCCACCATATATATAAAACATTTTGAATCTGGGTCCTAGTCTTTAGCATAAAATTCACGGAACGAGTTGATAACACAACTGTGCCATCAAATCTTGCTCCAAGTGAATCTAGCTTACTCTTCAAGAGTCATAACCGACCGGTACCTGTAGAATTCCTTTTAAAGTTCAAGAACGTCAACTCCAATCACCCATATGCGTATGCCTTTCTAAAACCATGTAAACTTTATGATTTTAATTATTATAGCGAACCTTAGCAAGTAAATCAAGCAAAACATAGATTCGAGAGATACTCATAATTTCACAAAATCCGAGAATCTTGCGATTTCACATAACTTTTCACCACTTTACTTCTTATTTCATGTCTTCGCGTCCGTAACTTCCATTCCACATACCGGAACCTCTAAACTCTTGGTCTAAGTTCCTTCATAACTCTTGACACATTAACTTCCAAAGTCACCTTAAACCGAATCGATTCCGTTAATAGTTATTCATACCTTTTTCCTTTGCAAAACCTTAGGATGTAATGTACATTTGTTACTTGATGTTATAAAGGGTTTTTAGTTAATAAAAGATTGTGAAGACAACCCCCCAATAGCCACTACGGACCCTATAGACAAACTGATAGTTTTCGAAAAAACTGAAAATTTCGCCCTGGGTTCGCTCAGCGAGAGCAAATTCGTTATTAGCAAAGTTTTCGTTATTGGCGAGTTTCCTCAGCTCAATTTTCCAGAAAACATATTTTGCATAAAAATATTACCTATTGCACATCATTCATTCCGAACATCATAAAAACAAATGGTTCATAACGTTGCATGACATCATTAACATCAATCGATACAATTCTCGGCACATCAAAAATTAATGCCTTAGTCATTCTAACTCTCAACATAAATCCTTAACTTCTTCCATTACACATAGCACATCTCATTACTTTGCTGCCTCACACTACATTCCAAACGTTAGAACATACTCATACTACTATCCTTGAAAGCTCACTGATTTTGTCAACATATGTCGACTTATCCTTATCTTGTAACCTTGCACTTACATTCCAGAACACAGTTCCTTTCTATATCACAAACCCGTTCCAACAACGACTCTTACCAAAGCTCCAGGTCATACTTAGATATTTAAAAACTCTTCACCTTCGGGTACTCGAAACATCATTAACAACTTACCCAACATTGCCGAAACACTCCGTCTTAACATTGTCTTACATTCCCGAAGGAATCAAACTTCTACGGCTTAGCTCACTGGCCACCATCTGGCACGATTAAACTCTTACTATTCTTACTCCGAGTTCACACTTCTCAGTTCTTCTTCATCACATACTTCGTTCCTCCTGGGTCCTATTCAGCTCTCAGGCATCCATCCTAACCGTCGGGTGTTAAATTGAGTTGATCAGACTCAACTAACAACGACAATTATAACATTTACCTGGAACCCAATGGTCCCACTACCTTAGTTGAAGCTTAATGAACCATGGCACGATCTGAATCGACCTGCTCTGATACCAAATGTAACACCCATACTAAATGTACCTAGGAAGTTTAGCATGTGCATTAACTTGATACTGGATACATTAAAATTTACAACAATAAAACTCCGAATGAATATCTTATACAATCATAAGCGTTCGTACAACAAGAGTACATACAACTTATTCCAATACATAGTAAGGGCATCCTTGGTATCCATAGCATCCTGCAGCGGGTACGAACGAACACTTGCTGTAATATAAATTCGACTACCAGCTTGCCACACCAACCTGTCTATCTGAAACAAATAAGGATAGGGATGAGACATAATGTCTCAGTGAGTTCCCCTAATCCTAGGATATAGGTAACCTGTAACGCCCGTCGTAATTATTTAATTATTTGATGAGTTTTAACATATATTTATATATGTGTGATTTATATGATTTATGAATTTAAGTGGTTTACATGATTTATAGATAAATTATGTGATTTTTAAGATTGATGTGAAGTATATGATTTTGTGAAGTATATGATTTTGGTGTGACTTATTTTATTATTAAATAAAATAAGATATGAAAAATAAAATAAAAATCTTAGAAGTTGGGTTGTGATGTGAAAAGAGTAAGTTTAGAGGTGAGTAGAGTAATAAGGGAAATAAATATAACAACGTAAGTTAGAAATTTTTTACGTGAAACGCTTTTGGAGAAAATGGGAGAAAAGTCAGAAAAGAGGAGGACTAGAGGGAGAGCTGCGATTTCAACAAAAAACCAGGTAAGGGTGAGACTAACTTTCAATATTATTAAGGGTATGATTCTGAAAAATGGATTTAGCATGATTAGGTTGAGTTTTTATGAGAATTGAGAATCAGGGTTAATGATCGATTTTGAGGATTGAACCATGAAAAGATGTTAGATTGATGCCAAACATGTATACAGACCTTAGATATTCCATAGGATGATAATTAGATGTTAATTGGATGATAGAACAAAGAGATTAGGTGAAATTTTGAGAAAAACATGTTTCTGGCCGTACTGACATTCATCGCTCGTAACTGCGAGCAATAACACTCGCCATTGCGAGCTATGAACTTCATCGCTCGCCATTGCGAGCGAGATCACTCGCCATTGCGAGCAAGCCAGTCACTCGCCATTGCGAGCAAGTCACTCGCCACTGCGAGCAACCCAATTACTCGTCATTGCGAGCAGGATACTCGCCATTGCGAGTTAAGCTGTTAGTTGCCCAAGTTGTGTTTCCATGCAATCCTCTCGCACGTGTAGCCATGAGTTGATCTTAGGAGTAAGAATGAGGGTTGTTTAGGATACTTCCAGATGTTCCAGAAGTCTGTTAGATGACTGAGATTGTTAGTAATGTTGTATGAATAATATTATGATGTTTTATGATATTTATGTTGATGTAATTCATTCCTCAAATGATGTTGAAACATTCAAGCACTGTTATATGTTGTAATCTGTTGTTGTTCAATGCTGTTGACCATTTAAAGTCTTGTAGTTGCATGGGTCGGTCTAAGTTGTAAAGATTTAAGAAGTTGTCCATGTTTATGGAATTGTAAAAGATGTTCACGTTGTTGTCTAAGTTGTAGGAGTTGAGTCCATTGCATACTCATTAAAGATGGGGGCTTGAGGCCCAACAGCTTAATGCTCAAACTACGTTGGGGGCTTGAGGCCGGCAACTTTATGCTCACTAAGTTGAAGAGCCTAATTACGCTCATATTATGTTGGGGGCTTGATTCCCCGAATGGTACCACATGCATTTGCATTTCAAGAAGTTTCACGATGATTTAAGTTGTTAAGAGTTGCATTGTCAAGTTGTGTCGCATAGTCGAGTTAGTGACAAGTTGAATATGATGTATGATGATAACTGAAAAGATGATGTTGATTATGATTTACTGATAGTATTTGATTATGAATTATTACTATGCTACGTGATAAATATTGATATATTAAAGATGTTTTATGTTGTTAAATGCATTTTGATGAATTATATGTTTAATTTATTGATTGTGAAATCTCACCCCTTCTGCTTGAAAATGTTGCCCTTCGTATGGGTAACTTGCAGGTAATCAAGATTAGCTGCAGTCGTGGGTGACTATCTCTCACTGTGTCCTTAGGTGCTCTGATACGTAACGGGATGGGGGCTTGCTTTTACTTTTATTCCTTACGTGTCTTTTATGAACTTTTTATCAATAATTATTGAACCAAGACTTATGAGTTTTTCTGATGAGGCCTGCGTGCCAAGACTTTTATTTATGTTGAACTATTTTCCGCTGCGAAGTTTCAGACACGCATCGAGGCCTAACAAAACATAATCATGACACAATCCTAAACGGGATGATTAGGGAAACCTAAGATCGTCATTGGCATGAACTTCATAACTTGCTCTATTCATAACTTGTACGTGTCTAACGTCCTATAATATCTTGACATCCTTAGGGAATGCTATCATACTAGTTCTCGACGATCTATGTCAAGACTCAATTACATAACCTATACATATCTAACATCTTATCATAATCAAGTTCATTGATTAAGTTAGAGGTTAGTGTTGAACAACAACAACATAATCCGAGTTCATTTTACGGAGATCCCCGGGGTGGAGTAATCCCGAGCACAATACCTATCTAACCGATGAAAACCTATCTAAGGTACATCGAAACTCCCTCAGTGACGTGCGGGCCCCTCTTGTGGAGCTTATCCCGTTTCACCTAGCGGAAACCCCTCGAGATCCAACCTAGTGTGGATCACAAGAGGCACGACACCTACATCTTTCATTAAAGTCTTGTCTAATCATTCATGAAAGGTTAAACCTATACATGCTTTCTCATTTACCTCGGATTGTTAATCGATCTGACTAATGGTAAACTATATACTTACTCGTTTACCACGGGTCCGTGAACTACCCGTTTGGCGGTAAACTACCTACCTAGTCGTAATCATTCTTAATGAAAAGATTAAATTATCTATTCACGGCTTAACTTAATGAAAAGATTAAATTATCTATTCACGACTTAACATGCGTGCATGGTCGTTCTAACTCATGTGTGAAGAGAATACACTAATCACTCTACGTCTTCACATACATGGAAAAATGTTGTCATCAGGCTGCACGCTTAAGCGTGCTCCAAGCGTGCAAGACCAGTAGTTACGACGTTTTGCACGCTTGAGCGTACTGTCACCAGTCCAGAAGTGCAGAAATCGTATTTTGACATAAAATCCTCAATTTCTAGTGTTCTAATGCATCATAATCTTCCAGAACATCATAAAAACAGCTCATATCATATGCATGACAACAATTTACAACATTTGATAATAAATGATACAAAGGGGTTCTATAAATCCCTAATTTTATAAACTAACCTAATCATATTTTCTTGCATAAGATTCACACATAGTCCCAAAGGGTAGGAAAACTGACTATGGAACTCACCTTAATAAGATTCTTGTGATTGCTTCTAACTTCACATCATCCTACTCCAAAGCCAAACCCTAGTTCTTGATTAGTTGAAGTTTATGCATAATCCAAACCCTCTAGTTGCTTCTTGTATAAGAGATGGAACAATTCCATATTCAATCACCCAAAGGAACATTGCTTGGAAGAATTGGTGGAGAGAAGGAGAGAGAGGGCGATGGCTTTTATAGAGAAGGGAGAGCAATTCCCAAATTCAAAACCTAGAGAGAGAAAGAGCAATAACAAATGAAAAATTTTGGGCCAATTTCACTTAGATACCCCTTTGTGGCCAAATTACCATAATTCCCTTCGTCTTAAACGTGTTTAATCTGACACTAACACTTAACTCGTATATAGCTGACATCACAAAATAAACATTTTCCGTCGTACTTACTTTACATACATTATCCTCTAGCACGTTCGTCTGGTAATATTCCATTAGCTGACGAGTGGGATATTATAATAGCCAAAGATAAACCATAAAGATTAGACAATAAAAATCATATTCTTCACAACAAACGATTTTAATGCCAACCAGCTTGACAGTAATTAAATAAAACTATGTAAAATTTAAGGCTTAATTACCTTTTTTGTCCTCTAACTATTTAATTAGTATCGGTTTGGTCCTCTAACTAAAATTTGATTTATTTCGATCCTCTAAGTTTCTCACAGTTACTACATTAGTCCTTTCTGTTAATTTTATTCAAATAAACGTTAGGGTTTGTGTTATGTGGGTACCAGACCTCCTGTTTCGCACATACATATGAACCATAACAGTTACTAATAATATCAGTCACTATTTAATCATAATAATTAATCAGGTATATGACCAAAATGATACTAATAAATAAAGTTAGAGGACCAAACTGATACTAATAAATAAAGTTAGAGGACCAAAAACTAATAGAAAGGACCAAATGTAGTAACGGTGAGAAAGTTAAGGGACCAAAATAATTCAAAAGAGAAAGTTTAGGGACCAAAATAAATCAAATTTTAGTTAGAGGACCAAACCGATACTAATTAAATAGTTAGAGGACAAAAAAGGTAATTAAGCCATTTAACGTTAGTTTTCAAAAACATGAGAGCTATGCATTAATGGAATCATTCATACAAACGTATATATGATTGAGATTATCAGATGACAAAGACATATAGAAGAATTGTTTCAAGTAAGTGCTTGTATTATCCAAACACATCAAATGAAGATGATAATAACTAGTTAAACCTACAACACTAACCGATTAATAATAACTGATCTTTGATAATTTAAAAAGTTAGTACACTCGACTTTGTATCAAGAAACTACAATATTGCGGGGGGAAGCATCTTCATAGTACCTCAAAAATTAGCCTACTTGTATCTTAAAAGTACTTTTTTTTTTTTTGGATAATGATTTCTGCATCACCATTTGACTACTAACTAAACACACATTATTGAAAATTGCCTCTTTATTTCAATTTAAGGAAACTACAACAGATACAAAGGAGACTAGTTCAACTTAAAACACTCAGTTTTGAGCATGTAAAGCTTTTGATTGAGAAGCATATTATTCTTTTTAATTCATGCGGTGACAGAAATAGCACATGTAAGGCTCTTTACTCGTCCTAATATTAGAATAGATTACAAAATAAGTGAGATCAAGCCATTACAAATTATTGCAATCAGATAGGTATAGTGAAATGAAGACTTGATAACTAAAAACAAGAAGGATAACCAGGAGCACTTCTTAGCTAGAAAAATGCAACCAAATTTATAAGTGCCTGTTTACAATTACGATGGAACGCGGACGCCCACCAAGCGTGTGTTTAGCTTCCTAATTTTCACGTTTTGTTTTTATTGGAATGCGAAAAATGCGTGCCACCCGGAAACCAAAATAGGCAAAAAGAATTTATGCTTTCGTCTATATGCATTACAATTTACAATACTGGTGGTGATGTCTAGTTCCATCATATTATATATAATTAACTTTTGAAATATAAACTGATAGTTAAATTTCCATTGAGAAATCTTTGTCAGCGTGCTTTCTAACGAATTAATTAGTCAGTTGTGTGAATTTAATCTACCAGGTTCACCTTGGAACCTCTTCAGCTAAGGTTCATAATAGAACGACCTAAAGAGTTTACACCAATAAATTTATGATCATAACAAGATAAGCATCAGCAGTAACAGCATAACAATGAATAAAATCCAAAAAGAAGTCAGTTTTGTTTTACGTTAGCAATTAGAAATTATAACTCTTCAATATATTAAACTTGTATAGTGGCAGTTGAAAATCACTGAATAAGGAGATGTATATTTGTAACCATATATTCGTAGAGCACCAGCACGTCACACAGTTTTAAGTCATTTGATCGAAATGAAAAACTTGTAAAATCACAAGCCAAGATCAACCTAAAGTAAACTTAATTGAGACAAAGTGTAACCGATGAATTGAGTTAAACTTCACAGAATGCTAACAATGCAAGTGGTAAACAACAAAAGAAATAACCAAGATCAACATTAAGTAAACTAAGTTCAGATGTTTGTGTAACTGACCAATAAAGTTTCAACTTTACAGCATCGTAATAATGCAAGAGCCAAGACGCCAAACATCAAATAAAAAATAACATAGAATAGCAAACCCTGAATAACCACAACTTTCTTACATAGGAGAGTTAAAAATTCATTAACTTGATACTCAAAAAGCACCCTCATTTTCCAGCATCCTTTGATACAAATATGTTACTACGAGTTTGTCGGTAAACATATAGTCTGCAAACCTAACAATAAAACAAGATAATCAAACCCAACAACATTGTTACATCTAGCTTAGAAACTTCATAATCATAATAATAATAATAATAATAATAATAATAATAATAATAATAATAATAATAATAATAATAATAATAATAATAATAATAATAATAATAATAATAATAATAATAATAATAATAATAATAATAATAATAATAATAATAATTATAATAATAATATTAAATTGTCATGGTAATGTACTGCATATATTCCCAAGGTTGTCAAAATCGGGACTTTACTTCAGGTCGAAAGGAAATAGCAAAATCTGGACTCGTAAAATCGCATTCAAAATCGAAGGATTTTACTCAAGGACTTTTGTAGAATCGATATACGAAATTATAAAAAATGAATTGAATTCATGAAAAATTAGAAATTTAAATACTAATAGTCAATGTAACACTTCAAAAAAAAAAAATTGTATGTAATAATCAAAACGTATATCCAATCTAACAACATAAACTAAACACATTAACGCACTATCAATCACTATCACATTAGAAACCAGCGTTCAATATATACAAGATAACATACTCTATTATGAATTCAGATTTTGAGGATCCATTCCGGTGGAAGGAACAAGTTGTCACATTGGGGATATTCAGACACATGCGAAAGCTGACCTCGATCCAAGTGAAAAACACGGTTCGCGTGTGCAATATTGTAAATAGAGAGGATGAAAGTATCAATAAAGATGACATAATTTCCTTTGGGAAGACAAAGATCCAAAACAGAAGCAGAAAACGAACATCCACTCCCCACAAACGAAACCCTACCCCCTAATTTCTTCAACTTCTCCCACTTCTTCATCTTCTTATCAAGCTTAATTGAGACATAAGTGTAACCGATGAATTGAGTTTAAGCTGCATTTATAAAAAAATGACTTGAGTTCAGAAATTTAGATACTAATAGTCAATATAACACATCAAAAAAAAATTATGTATGTAATAATCAAAACGTATATCCAATCTAACAACATAAATTAAACACATTAACGCACTATCAATCACTATCACATTAGAAACCAGCTTTCAAAATATAAAAGATAACATACTCTATTATGAATTCAGATTTTGAGGATCCATTCCGGTGGAAGGAATAAGTTCTCACATTGGGGATTGTCAGACACATTGTTGCGGATTCGATGAGAAAACACACCAATAACAAACTTGATGTGTGGAGCAAGGAATAATTAAGCAACCAAAATCAAAGTGTATGGAACAATTATAATCACAAGTCAAAAGTAGAAAATAACAGCGAGAGAAAAGGAAGAGAGAACACAAAGAATTTGTTGACCCAGTTCGGTCCAAATTGACCTAGTCTGGGGGAGAGAGCAGCCCTCCGTTCCACTATATGATGAGTAACGTTACAAAGAGATTTCAATGGGTTAGAAGAATAAGTCTCCCGCCTAATTCTACCCAAAACCCAGCCTCTTCCCGTAACCAAGAGACTCAATCCTAATAGTGTTTCCCAAGGTGAATCAACCCTCAAAACCTAGTGTTTGTTCCAAAGAGACAAACTCTATACAAACCCTAGTTTTGTTGTTGCCTTTCTAAACCCTTGTTTCAGCCCCCTCTATCTCAAGGTTTACTATGATACAAGGTCTATATTTATAGTAAAAGTATAACTCATAAATTTGGAACGAATATTACACTGAATATACGTTTTATTTTTTTCTCCTTCAGTGAAAGAATATTTGCATCAAAAATATAATATTCCCTTTCAAAATATATTTGCATCAAATCGTCCTTCATACGGTACAAAAATATATTTATTTTCCATAAATATATTTTCAGCACAAAATATATTTGAAACAAATCTTTTATATTTTTAGTAACAATATTCTCCATCCATCAAATTTTGAGTCATACTGCAACACACATGCGAAAGCTGACCTCGATCCAAGTGAAAAACACGGTTCCCGCGTGCAATATTGTAACTAGAGAGGACGGAAGTGTCAATAAAGAGGACATAATTTCCTTTGGGAAGACACAGATCCAAAGCAGAAGCAGAAAACGAACATCCACTCCCCACAAACAAAACCCTACCCCCTAATTTCTTCAACTTCTCCCACTTCTTCATTTTCTCATCAAGCTTAAAAATCTTCATACTGAATTCAAAAAATGTTTGATGAATGTCCAGTAACAACAATTCACCCTCATTCTCCACCAACAATTTTCTATTCTTACCAAGAACACAACGTTGATACAAAGGTTTAGCCGTTAACTCAGTGCTCGAGTCCGGTCCAACTCTAACTGTCTAGCCGGACTGGTCGACCACGTAAAACCTCCCTTTAAACAGGCAGATGTCTCCGTGGGCAGTTGACAAATTGGAGACCAGCGTCCAGCGCTTGTCTCGGTCATGGAGAAGCACCGGCTTGGAGGACCAATAACTTAATGTGCCAAGTACGAGAGGCTTTTTCTCATGGCAACAACAAGCACTGTTTGCGGATACAAGTAGCTACCGTGTTGATTTTGGAATGTGAAGTAATCTTCATCTATAATGAAATCAGTTCTTAAATGTTGGGCGGAGAATTTGTTGAAATCAACCACATTAGGCAAATGAGAAAAGGCTGTAGATGTGAGACATAAGAAAGGTGGGTTTAGGATTTGAGTTTTACCACTTGAGTTTTGGGTAATTCGTACCAACCAAGGACGACAAATTAGGGTTTGTTGTTGTTCTTCTTGTGGTGGTTTGACGAGGAAGAAGCTGCATTTGGAGAGGTAGCAAAATAAAGTGTTGGTGTTGTTGATGTTATCAATGATTTCGTTGTAGTTGTTGCTGATGGAATCTGGTGTAGGAACATGTTTGAGGAGTGGGAATTGGAAGCGTAAAATGTTATGGTCATTTGGAATGGGGGAAGAGCGCCACGTTGACCAAACCGATCGAAAACGAATGAGATCAAGTTCAACATCGAGGCGTTGTGATATCAGAAAGAGAATATCTTTTGGAAGCTCAGACCAGTCCACCGACGCCATGGATGAAGTTGCTGCAGCTGCTGTGCGGCTGTGTGGAATTAACGGTGAAGGAGCAAAAAGAACACTAGGAAATAATAAATGGCAGATGGTTTTTTTCGTTGCATGAGAAAAGAAAGGAATAGAAATAGCTACTTATAACGATTCAGAAACAACTCATAATTATAACCATTAGCTCGTTTCCGGATTTATAGTACTATATATGCACAGGTGTGATGCAATCGAAGACTCTAATCTGTAATCATATATTGACAAATAACATCTATTTCATTGCTAAAATGATATATGCAGTAACATTGGCACTTCTCTCGACTTAAAGGAGAGATCCAATGAAATCTATGCCATAGATAGGGGTTTACAGTAGAGATGGTAAAATGGGTTGGACCCGTCGGGTTGGCCGGTTGAACCCACATTTTTTAGCAGAGTGGATTGAGATTTTGAACTCGCTGCTAATAGGGTGTCCACTCAGCCTAACCTGCTACAAAAACAGGGTTGTGATGGGTCGGGCGGGTTGGCCCGTTAGGTTGATATGTTAAAAATATACTCTTTTTTCACTTCTCTTTATAAGTCACAATCAATTTTCCAATTTTCTCCTCCGTATATTGCGGAACAAATTCAATTAATTTTACCACTTTTGATTCATGATTTTAGACTCGTATTTTTAATGGTTAGTCAATTCATAACTCATGTAGTTTTTATTTTGAATGTCTTATTGATTTATTATATATTTTTATATGATGTAATTTGTATGTTGAATGATTATTTTTGATATTTTTAGTGAACTCATTAGTTATATATTTAGATTTTATTGAATTGACTTTAATTTTTACATCGTTTATGTGAAATTTTTAATTAATATTTTTTTAAATCCGTCAACCTATCGGTCCGCCATAAAACGGGACGGGCTGCGATTTTCAACCATACATCTCTAGTTGGCCCGCCTGCTCCACCCCTTTCAAGGTGAATATAAGTGGGGGTGTCCTGGTTCGATCACCAGCCCCTGCATGTAACAATGCATGTCATTGCCAACTGAGCTATGCTCATGAGGACTAATATTTGTGATAGTTACCTTATAAGCATAGTGGTTTTCGTTTTTTTTTTTTTTTTTTTTGTCGTAGGAAATAGCCTCACATAACACACATTGAATAATCAGTACACAACTTGCTTAAAAAGGGAGTTGATGTATCCACCATACACTTATCAAACAACCCAAAGCCCACTTCATTTTCTAGCATCTTTTCATATAAAAGCTAGCTTCGTTTTAAAGAAAAAAAAAATTAGAGTTTATGAAAAATTAGAAGTGTCTTTGAGAGCTTGGTTCTCTCCCACCCAAATAACAACTAATAACTCCTTGATAACCATCTTGGCCTTTCTTATTTATTCTTAGTTTCTTACTACCAACATACAATTGACAAACACTCCTATTTGACAACATTGATTGGGACATGTACATTAAACCCCAAACAACTAGGGAAGATGTAATATTAATAAGTTGATATCAATATCAAATTAAATCAATTAAGTTTCAACATTACATCGCAATGCTAGCGACATCAAGTCAAAATACCATAACATAACAAATCTTGAATAATCACAACTTTCTTAGGAGGCAGACTTAGCATAACCCAATTTCCACCTTATTTTTCTGCATATTTTCACATGACCATGTAATTAGGAGTTTTTTGCTATAAATATTAGGCAAAAGTACTAATAAAGGAAGATAATCAGGTAAAGTGGATAAATGTCAGATAAATGAATTCAGAAGATATGTAGCTAAGTTGCTAAAATCTAGCACACATTGCAAGTGCAAAGCACAGTGCAATTAACAAAATAGCTACCCATGAATTTAAGTTTCACAACCCACAATGCAACTACATGGACCTCCTAATGCCTATTTTGGTTATATTCATATAAATAAAATGAAACTATTAACTTATAATTGAATATAATGTTTGCTAGAATCAAGAAGGACCTATATTGACTACAAAGCCGAGAGCATATAATTTCAAATAACTGCATTACTTAGTATAAACTAGGAAACATGACAAATAGAAACAAAGGCTTTAAAAGAGTTTCCTACTCCAGATGCTCTCAACAAAGATCCACCACTATTAGTATAACATCATTGTACATAAATATCACAAGGACAATCAATCATAAGAGCATTCATTCATCTCTAGAAAACTGTTTGAAGTAGACAACAAGAAGGAAATTTGAAACCAGGAGCAAGAAAATTAGAATGTGCATTTTCTACTACAATAGTGTGTCCTTTTGAGCAACTTAGCAAGTATTAAGTTTCAATGTTAGAAGGAAAAAAAATCTAATGGTATATGAGGAAGGCAACTGAAGGAGCTTAAGAACAAATTGCAGTCTAAATATCGATTTCAATTTAAACAAAAAGGCATAAGTTAGTAAAACTCATAATCTATATTCTATAAGTACTAGCTAGTTGCAAAGTTTATGCAACTTAGCAACACCATAATGCACTATCAATCACAATCACATTAGAAACCTTTCAATGCAAGATAACATATTCTATTACGCATTCAACTCAGCAATCCACTCTGGGGTTGACGAGAACAACTTGAAATAATCTGGATACTCAGATAAAGGTGAAATCCGACCTTGATCCAAGTGAAAAATCATGTGCCTACGCCTATATGTACTATAAATCACACAATTGCCATTTCCGAAACCAAAATCCGATGCAGAAGTAGAAAACAAACATCCATCCGTTATGAACAAAACCTTATCTCCAATATTTGTCAACTTCATCCACTTTTTCTCCTTCTCATCAAGCCTAAACACTTCAATCCATACAATAGCATGATGATCATTATGATATCTATCCACTAGCAACAAATCAAACTCACTAGTCTTGATTAATGATTTACTTTGCCCACCAAACACCGGCTCAGCTAACAAGTGGACGCTGGAGTCCGGTCCAATCATGACAGTCCGACCAGTTCTGTCTACCATACATGGTCGCCCTTTAAAAACACAAATATTTCCTCCCGTGGAGATCGACATGTTGGGAATTGTCGTCCAACTCTCGTCTCTATCATCGAACATAAGAAGCATCCCATAGGAGAAGTCGACTGTGACGATTACAGAAGGTTGTTCTCGTTCCCCCTTACACGTGGTAAATCTCCACGTACGGATGTGTGGTGGATGTAGAACAGATGTCCGAGATCGAAGATGGAGAATTGATTAAACTCGAATACACGACGAGTAGAGAAACGGATAGGTGAAAGATGACGTAAGCAAGGATGCCACGGGCGAATATTTCCGTTTGAGTGTGGACCTATTCCGACCAACCAAGGGTGACGATGGAGAGTCTGTTGGTGTTTGGGTGGTTTGATGAGAAGAATATTGTTAAGGATGGGAATAGGCCAGGCCGGCCTACAAGGGCCTTTGGCCTAGCCTACGACACGCCAGGCCAGGCCAGGCCAGACTTTTTTCTTACATAGAGAAGGTCTAGGCTTTTTTTTAAGCCTATTTAGCTTAAAAGGCCAGGCCACAGGCCTCTCAAAAAGCCTCTTAAGCCTATTAGGCCGGCCTATTTAAGTAATATGAATAATATTATTTATTATTACGTTATATTTTGTACTTTGAATTAAAATATAAATTTGTAAACTTTATCAATAATTTAAGTTTTATTAGTATACATTAATTTTTTGCATATATAAATGTATTATTATAAACTAGAATAGAAATATGATACAATATATAGTCGATTTCATTAGTATACAGGCCGCAGGCCAGACTTAGGCTTTAAAAAAATATGGCAGGCCAGGCTTAGGCCTTGCAAAGCCTAGCTCGGCCTAGCCTATTCCCATCCCTAAATATTGTGTTTGATGAGGTAGCTGTTGTAACCAACTCTATTTTTGGGATTCAAGAGTTGTGGACGGTTTAAGGGTAAATAATGGCTGTAAAAGTAGTTAGGGGAGATTGAAGAAGAGCGTCGCTAGGAGGAACATACTGATCGAAAGTGAAGAAGGTAGAGTTCATTGTTGTTGAGTTTTTCCGATATTAATTGCAGAAGTTCGCTTGGAAGTTCTGACCAATCCGCCTCCGCCATGGATGATTCTTTCCGATGATAGGGTTTAGCAGTTCCCATGGAATGGAATCGTAGCGGTATGGTTTGTGTTTTGTGGTGCTCACGAAATGTGCTACGAAGAATTTAAATGATCTCGCAAATATCAAAATATATATTTTTTTTTTATGAAAAAATATTTTGTTTTAGTTCCCTAACTGGCAACAAACCCGTGCTAAGCACGGGCATGTGCATTCGTAGCGGGAGCTATGCATCAAAGCTCATTGCAATGATATATGAATTGACAAAATAAGAAAAAACTAATGATAAAAACTGACGAATTTATATTTATGTATATTTTTTTAGATTAAATATGTAAACAATTGTCATTTTTTCATTGAATTACCTACAAAAGATAAACTCATAAGAATGTAGTTCTATTGCATCCTAAAAAAGAAAATATCATAGGAATGTTGTTATATTGCATCAAATAGACTCAGTGTGAGATAAAAACACATAAGGATCATAATTTTTTTTTCTTGTTACAATCATAAAACTTATTTTTAATAAATGTAAATTGAATATATGGTTCACTTTTAATAGAATAAAAATATATTTTGATTTTCTATCATTTAAAGATTATTTTTTAGAGATTTTTTTGAAAAAGCATAATCAATTTTGTGTTTGTTTTTTTTTTTTTGTGGTGGCCGGGGTTCAAACCCCGGACCTTGCATATATTATGCATTGTCCCTACCAACTGAGCTAAGCTCACGAGGACAGTTTTGTGTTTGTTTATCGTAATAACAATCACTCCTTTGAAAAAAATATTTGTTTATGATACAACTATAGAAAATGTAATCGAGTAATTTAGTGATTTTTTTAAATAATTATAATAAAATCATAATTTATTTTGTGTTTATTTATCGTAATAAAATCATTTTAAAAAATAATTTTGTTTGTTTGGATACATCAGTATAAAATGAATTTTTTGTTAAATGGCAAAAATAATTTTGTTTGTTTGGATACATCAGTATAAAAAATAATTTTGTTTGTTTGGATACATCAGTATAAAAGTAAGCTTGAGATCTGTTTCGAAATCGACATTGACAAATTGCATATCACTCAGCCATTGGAAGGCAGAATGAAGACGCTCCACCAACGTGAACTGAATGAAGGCATGGGTAACTAATAACCTTTGCCAAAACAAATGTACCTTTAGAGTCTCGAACAAAAATGCCAATGTCAGTACGGTTAAAATTAGAGGAAAACGTAGCATGAATATTAAACTTATACATACCCGCAAAAGGATTATGCCAAGTAGAAGATGTCGCAAATGCTGAATTGCCAACTGCGGCTGAATTTCCTCCTCCAAAAGACTGCAGAGGTTGTCGTTGAGGAATGAGATCAGCTACGGTGGAAATATTAGCAAGCTTCCAATCAACGACCAAATGCTTAGCACACTCAATAACCGTGGCACTTACCTCTATAACATCACCCCACACTCGAAGGTTTCGGTGCTTCCAAATACTCCAAAATATTGATGCCAACCATTGATTGAAATCAACGGACAAAGTTTCCAAATATAAAAAAAAATAGTATCAGTTTCTGTAGTAATAGATGACATGATGTTTTGGATAGCTCCCGAAAGACCTATCATTTGCCAAACTTGGACAACAAAAGGGAAATTGAAAAGAACATGAACAAGGTCTTCATGATACGATGGACAACTACCATGGTTTGTTGGACATTGAACGCCCTTGTCAAGAAGGCGAACACGAGTCGGGAGGCAGCCCCGACACATACGCCACACTAGATTCTTAACTTTAGGGGGAACCTTGAGCTTCCAAATTCCGGATCAATAACCCGGGCGTTGGAGATGAGAAGAGTCAACGAGTTCGTCAACATATAACCTGTAAGCATTACGAACATAATACCATCCATGCCTTTCAGCTTTCCAAATAAGACAATCGTCGTGTACCTGAGCAATAAGAGGCATGTGAAGAATGATATCAGCTATATCAACACGGAATACCTGAAGAACCACCTCTTCATTTTAACTCTTCTCGAAAAGATTCATCAAATTATTGACGGTAACGAATTCTGAACAAAGTGAGCACCTATAATACCGTCATCAACACACTCCCCATTAGACAACCATGGTTCATTCAAAATCAAAATAGATGAGCCATGACCAATACTCCAACAAGCACCACTGCGAACGATAAATCAAGCGCACAGAAAATTATGCATGCTCAACACATGAGAAATTGCACATGCTCTCCTTGTAGGCAGATATGCTTATGGTAAAAGAATTTAACAATATAAAAGATCATAACTTTTTAAAAATAAAAATAAAAATAGTACTTGACTTAATCGAAATTTAAAACCAACAAGGTCTTGCATGCACCATTCCCCAATTCCAACTAAAGTGATTGTATCAATATTTTTCTCAAATTTAAATAAATAATTAAATATATTCACACCACTCTTCGAATTTTTTTTGAGAAAAACTTTAAACTATAAATGCATCATTAAAAATATATTAGTGATATCCCAACTATGTTGGCACCCAAGTAATCCAACAATCATCTATAACACCCGAAGAAGAAAAAAAATATTCAAAACCATCTGTGAGTTTCAATATCACTTCAAACAACAAAATCATCCTTAAAAAAGTGACGAAAAACAAAAACTCAAATCAAACATAAAGAATAAAAAAACTTAAATCCACTTAAACTAACTCATCAATTACACATTCAATCAAACAAAACAAACAAAAGAAATCTAAATTGAAATTATTCAAACTCAAAATAGAAAAAACAATTCATATAAATAATAAATAAAAAAATTAAGCAAAAACAAAAAGCATTGAAATTATACCTGAATGCATAAACATATACAACAGTAGAAAACCAAACAATTTCAAAAGTAGTTTGTTCTAATTTTGAAATTGTGCATCTAATTAGGGGAGTTAGGGGTCCTTTTTATACTAATTCTGACCCAAAAAGATAAACTCTAAATTAACCCCTTAGGCGAATTGAGTATGTCATAAACATGCCCGAAAATTTAAACATTAAAGATGCAATTTTTCCCTCTACGGAAAGGGTATGCAAATGGAAAACAGTTTTTGCTGAGTAAGCAAGTAGTCATTGTTCATTGTATTAGTTCTATTTTTCAACAATTCACAAATTTGTCTGATCCTTCTAGAAAACAAATCATCCTATTTGTAGTTTGATTTTCAAAAGTTTGTTAAATCATAAAAAATCTTCTTTTAATATGAAATTCAAGTATGAATATTTTTTTAAAAATTCGGATTTCTTTCTTTAAAATAAATTAATTGTTATGGTAGTAGATATTTTAGTAATATTGAAGGTGACATCGACAATTATCGTGTTCACGATTTTATTATAATACTTGTTTTGACTATGTATACTTGCTCACATTTTTTTATTAAAATGGTTTAAATTACTTTTACACTAACATCCATTAAAACATATTTTCAAATACTTATAAAATTTACTACCATAAAAATTTGTCATTATTTTAAAGTAACATGCATCTGAAAATTTAACAAAAAACCATACATGAATTTATGAAAGAAATAAAAATAATTCATCACTTAACAAACAATTCAAATATCAAATTAAAAATAGGAAAAAGTGTATTCTATAAAGATAAAAGAGATATGAAAATTGGGGAATAGAAAACTAATACTCCCTCTATTCTTAAATACACGTTGTTGTTTAATCATGTGCATTGTTCACATGATATATTTTGACCATACTTTATTTAGTAATATATACAGACAAATGTTAATATATAAGATATTATTTGATTTGTCTCAATGCATATTTTTAAAATATTGAATCTAATCTATGGTTTGATGATAACAAACTTTTTTTTTGATAACAAACTTTTGAACAAACTTTTGTTCAAAAGATAAACTTATGATATTTGTTGTGCTATTGATTATTAATAAAACGTGTTTGAACTTATGCTAGAAAGAATATGACCACCCAATTAGCAATATATAGTACCTTTCCCAACATTATACATTTGATGCATCATAATGGACAATCATATTGTTAGTGAATATTGACCATAGCCCAATGCTTATTTCAATGAACCATGTATGTTATTTCCATATAAACTGAACATATGATGATGTACCTTAATCAATTCAATTATTTCACCATATTAAACTTTTTCAGAATCTTCTAAAGCATTAAAAATCATTCAAAATACAAGAGTACTTAAAAAGATATATTAATCAAACAGTTTTCATATTACATCCATATGGAATTTCCAGTACTTTATTTAATATTCGTATTTCAAATAATTCATTCTTACATACTTATATTTGTTGTGTAGCAAGTGTGAGTTAGAAGTCTCACATTGCTTATAAAAGTGAAGGTTGAGCACTTTATAAGTGAGAGAACCATTAAACAAAATACTTTAAGGTTTAGGGTTAAAGTGTGGTGTCCAACTCACTTGTGTGGTTACTATATTCCTAATATGGGTGATCCACCAGACTCCCCTCATGACCGAACAATGGCATCAAAGTTGAGGTTCGACAAAGGGTACCAGTATCAAAGTCGGTACAAGTGTAATTGTTTTTGGATAAAATTGATTTTTGTTGAGGGATGGGCATGATGAACTGGTGGACTCACACTTGATCTGGGAGATTGTTGTATGGAATGTATGAGTTAGATGTTTCATATTCCTTAGAAAGTTAGAGATTTATGACTTTTTAAGTGAGAGGACCCATAAACTCAATTCCTTAAGGTTTTGAGTTGAAGTGTGGTCTCCAATTAACTTATGTGGTTTCTCTGAACCCAATCAGAATGATCCCCCGAGATCCACTCGTGACCCAACAATATCTTATATATATAGAGAGGTAGGATCTGTTGATACCAGGTGTAAGTTGAAAGACTTACACCAAATCTTATATGTTAAAATTAATAAATGGTGTGGTCCAAAATATGGGAGCAAAAGATCTAAGATTTGACAATGGAGAGAATCAATTCTCTAAAAAAAATACAATTTGCATCTTATGACACAAGATCACCGTTATGTCGACGAGAAAAATCAAATCAGTCTTGAAACATTAGATCAGGTAACCAAAATAATGATTTTAAACAATTTGGCTAGTATATTTATAGATAAAAATGTCGTAATTGAATTTCAACTAAAACTTTATCCTAGGGCATGGGATCCTAAATTGGGTTTTTTTTTTGGTACTTGGGTACAACCAAGTGAGAAAAGTAAAATAGAAAACCAAACATTCATGATTTCTCTGATTGACGAATGGTATTTTGAATTTTTATCGGCACTGTTAATTTACCAAATTGCTAGGTTGTATGTTGGTGTGTTAGGAGTTCCGAGGATTTATTTCATCAGAATGAAAAGGGAGGAGATCATGTGCTTCTCTTCTATTTTCATTTCTAGTTTAAACCTATGGAATGTTGTAAGCCATTGGATTACTTAGATTTAATGGCTAATATTTGGTGTAAGTCTTTTGACTTACACCTAATGTCAATGGATCCTGACTCATATATATATATATATATATATATATATATATATATATATATATATATATATATATATATATATATATATATATATATAAAGTTTTAGTAAACTGATGTAAATATGATATTATTTGAAAACTCATTACATGTGTTATCTTCAAACAAGATTTGGATATTATAATGTATTCATTATGACATCTTAATTAGCATATGGTTAAGCTTTTGAATCAACTTATAATATGTCAATCTTTCTCAATTTAAAGAAGAATCCTTTTTGTCCAGACGCAACAAAATATCAAACATTACATCATCATAACATATAACTTGATTCACAAATTATTCTTAAAGAAAAACATAAATTGCAACATCTTAATGTTCCAAAAACAAAAATTATTTTGAAAGTCGTCGTCGTAGTGAGATTAATATACTGATAACTTATGTATCAACACATCTTAAGTAAGCATGTACAATTTCATGATCATTGGGGTGCATCAATATACGTGTAAGAGAAAAAAATTAGTATATTAATTGCATTAAAAATCTCTTTGCGTTACAATTTTCAAGAAGAAATTTTTTCTACTCTAGAAATATTTCTTTGATTTCACGCTCTAGCACTCGATAATAAACTCAGTTGCATAAACCAATAGAAAAGCGTGTAATTAGAAATTTAAAACACTGATTTGAAATATATATGAATAAAGTGTCTCATACCTAATTTCTTACTGTTGTCATACTCCTAGAGTTGTGGTGTTAAAAAATTGAAAATGGTGTAATTGTGTGATGCATCGAGATCTTAGACCCGAATGGCTGGTTTTCCTCCTTTTGGAATATTTCTTTGCTTTAACACTATAGAACTCAACAACAAATTCAATTTCATAAACTAATAGAAAAACTAAAATTGGCAATTTAAAACATACTTGAAATATAGATGAAGAAATGATTTCATACCTAATTTCTTATCGTCGCCAATCTCATATGGTTTTTGTGTTATGAAATTGAAAATGTTGTAGTTGTGTAATACAACGACATCTCAGATTTCAAAGGTTAATTTTCCTCCTCTAGGAATATTTATTTGCTTTCAAGCTTGATAAATCACGAACAACATCAAGTTCATAAACCAATAGAAAAACATGCAATCGACGATTTAAAACATTGATTTGAAATATAAATGAAGAAATTATCTGATACCTAATATAATACCATCGCCGCGCTACTAGGATTTTTACGTTAAGAAATTGCAAATGGTTTTTGTTCTGGACCGGTCGAAAACACCCAAGGCCCATTTACTTAGGCCCAATACAATCCAAGCCCAAATACCGCATTTGGCAACATTACTCGCAACACACCCCTTCCACGCGACGTGCGTGCACGGAGCAATTGAGACCAGTTCAAACGAACTGAAATATCTCTTCGCACGTTGCCGTGAATCTCTCTCTGGCAGTTACACTTCCCACGATTTCGTAACCGTCGGACACACATATGCCATTACAATGGCTCTACAGCCACCCACCTCTATATATAAGGGACTACTAGCAGTCCCCAAGGTAGAATCTACTCTCCCTTTAAACCCTCATTCTCTGATCTCTACTGACTTGAGCGTCGGAGTGCCTGGAGGTACACCCCCCACCGTTCCAAGAAGCATTCTTGACGCATTCGACCACCATTCAAACCACCACATTCAAAGAGCAGGAAGTCACCTTCTGATCAGGTACGACCAGTGGCGCCGTCTGTGGGAACATAAGCTCTCCCCATTTTTAAAACTACTAAAAACCAAAGCTTTCCAAAAAAACTACCATGAATGCCAACGGTGCTTGCTCACGGATACGAAGTGAAGTTCGTGTCCTTCAACAAGACGGAATGACATCTTCAACTTCTCCTGTGGGTACACCTCGAGAGAATGCTATACAAATACTCCCTCATTAGGATATCCCTCTCAAAGATACGCCTCTGCAAGGTCCCCTACGACCTATAGAAACGGCCGAGAACACTACGCTGACAGGTGCCCTTGTCAGTAACCTGATCTGCACGGTTCAACGATAAACATCGTTAATCGAGGAGCAGAACCAATGCTTGATGGATCTGGAGCGAGCACGCTAGCTAGTCCAAACCAAACGGACTCCTTCTCCAACACGTAGCAGAAGAGGAAGGAGCCCTCGCCGCTCACGCTACAGATCCCTTTGGCACTCAGTTAGCGTCAGATCTGCAAGCCACACTAGGAGGTCAACCAGAAGAAGATCTCCCAGACTATCTCCTCCAAGGAGATCCCCACCAAGACGCAGCAGACGCTCTTGGTCCCCCTCTAGTTACGAGGATAACCGTGATGCCCGGAATGACCGTAATGAGTACGGTCCATTCACAGACTGTAACATCCCAGACTGCTTACAGGATTGCCGACTAACCCCACAAACCAACACGAGTCTTTTCAGCATGCTTTGTCCTCACTCACATGCTTACCGGGAAACTTCCCGGTAGGTCACCCATCCTAGTATTACTCCAAGCCAAGCACGCTTAACTGTGGAGTTCCTATGGATTGAGCTCCCGAAAAGAAGATGCATCTTGTTGATATGGGTAATACCTAACAATTCTTATAAGCCTTCCTTCAACCATGTAGTCCCATACCAACACGGCCTCTGGATCCCTCTCATTCCGATGTGATTTGGTTCCTCCTATCAACGTGGGGTCACCCTGTAACACCCTGGTGGTCCGACTCATCCCGCTTAAGTCTGGGGCCGGCATGGCTCCGCCACTGTTACTGTGCCACGTTGCGGGTGTTACATGCCCACCAGCTTCCGCCTGGTTCGTCCCCGAACCACACCGTACTGGGAGAGGTCTGCTCTGATACAAAGTGTAGCATCCCAGACTGCTTACAGGATTGCCGACTAACCCCACAAACTAACACGAGTCTTTTCAGCATGCTTTGTCCTCACTCACATGCTTACCGGGAAACTTCCCGGTAGGTCACCCATCCTAGTACTACTCCAAGCCAAGCACGCTTAACTGTGGAGTTCCTATGGATTGAGCTCCCGAAAAGAAGATGCATCTTGTTGATATGGGTAGTACCTAACAATTCTTATAAGTCTTCCTTCAACCATGTAGTCCAATACCTACACGGCCTTCGGATCCCTCTCATTCCAATGTGATTCGGTTCCTCCTATCAACGTGGGGTCACCCTGTAACAGCCCGGTGGTCCGACTCATCCCGCTTAAGTCCGGGGCCGGCCTGGCTCCGCCACTGTTACTGTGCCACGTTGCGGGTGTTACATGCCCACCAGCTTCCGCCTGGTTCGTCCCCGAACCACACCGTACTGGGAGAGGTCTGCTCTGATACCAAGTGTAACATCCCAGACTGCTTACAGGATTGCCGACTAACCCCACAAACTAACACGAGTCTTTTCAGCATGCTTTGTCCTCACTCACATGCTTACCGGGAAACTTCCCGGTAGGTCACCCATCCTTGTACTACTCCAAGCCAAGCACGCTTAACTGTGGAGTTCCTATGGATTGAGCTCCCGAAAAGAAGATGCATCTTGTTGATATGGGTAGTACCTAACAATTCTTATAAGCCTTCCTTCAACCATGTAGTCCCATACCTACACGGCCTCCGGATCCCTCTCATTCCGATGTGATTCGGTTCCTCCTATCAACGTGGGGTCACCCTGTAACAGCTCGGTGGTCCGACTCATCCCGCTTAAGTCCGGGGCCGGCCTGGCTCCGCCACTGCTACTGTGCCACGTTGCGGGTGTTACATGCCCACCAGCTTCCGCCTGGTTCGTCCCCGAACCACACCGTACTCGAAGAGGTCTGCTCTGATATCAAGTGTAACATCCCAGACTGCTTACAGGATTGCCGACTAACCCCACAAACTAACACGAGTCTTTTCAGCATGCTTTGTCCTCACTCACATGCTTACCGGGAAACTTCCCGGTAGGTCACCCATCCTAGTACTACTCCAAGCCAAGCACGCTTAACTGTGGAGTTCCTATGGATTGAGCTCCCGAAAAGAAGATGCATCTTGTTGATATGGGTAGTACCTAACAATTCTTATAAGCCTTCCTTCAACCATGTAGTCCCATACCTACACGGCCTCCGGATCTCTCTCATTCCGATGTGATTCGGTTCCTCCTATCAACGTGGGGTAACCCTGTAACAGCCCGGTGGTCCGAGTCATCCCGCTTAAGTCCGGGGCCGGCCTGGCTCCGCCACTGTTACTGTGCCACGTTGCGGGTGTTACATGGTGACCCCACGTTGATAGGAGGAACCGAATCACATCGGAATGAGAGGGATCTGGAGGCCGTGTAGGTATGGGACTACATGGTTGAAGGAAGGCTTATAAGGAAGGAAGGCTTATAAGAATTGTTAGGTACTACCCATATCAACAAGATGCATCTTCTTTTCGGGAGCTCAATCCACGTTGATCTCTAAATTTTGAGGACGAAATTTTTTTTAAGGGGGGTAGAGTGTAACATCCCGCTTAAGTCCGGGGCCGGCCTGGCTCCGCCACTGTTACCGTGCCACGTTGCGGGTGTTACATGCCCACCAGCTTCCGCCTGGTTCGTCCCCGAACCACACCGTACTGGGAGAGGTCGGCTCTGATACCAAGTGTAACATCCCAGACTGCTTACAGGATTGCCGACTAACCCCACAAACTAACACGAGTCTTTTCAGCATGCTTTGTCCTCACTCACATGCTTACCGGGAAACTTCCCGGTAGGTCACCCATCCTAGTACTACTCCAAGCCAAGCACGCTTAACTGTGGAGTTCCTATGGATTGAGCTCCCGAAAAGAAGATGCATCTTGTTGATATGGGTAGTACCTAACAATTCTTATAAGCCTTCCTTCAACCATGTAGTCCCATACCTACACGGCCTCCGGATCCCTCTCATTCCAATGTGATTCGGTTCCTCCTATCAACGTGGGGTCACCCTGTAACAGCTCGGTGGTCCGACTCATCCCGCTTAAGTCCGGGGTCGGCCTGGCTCCGCCACTGCTACTGTGCCACGTTGCGGGTGTTACATGCCCACCAGCTTCCGCCTGGTTCGTCCCCGAACCACACCGTACTCGAAGAGGTCTGCTCTGATATCAAGTGTAACATCCCAGACTGCTTACAGGATTGCCGACTAACCCCACAAACTAACACGAGTCTTTTCAGCATGCTTTGTCCTCACTCACATGCTTACCGGGAAACTTCCCGGTAGGTCACCCATCCTAGTACTACTCCAAGCCAAGCACGCTTAACTGTGGAGTTCCTATGGATTGAGCTCCCGAAAAAAAGATGCATCTTGTTGATATGGGTAGTACCTAACAATTCTTATAAGCCTTCCTTCAACCATGTAGTCCCATACCTACACGGCCTCCGGATCTCTCTCATTCCGATGTGATTCGATTCCTCCTATCAACGTGGGGTAACCCTGTAACAGCCCGGTGGTCCGAGTCATCCCGCTTAAGTCCGGGGCCGGCCTGGCTCCGCCACTGTTACTGTGCCACGTTGCGGGTGTTACATGGTGACCCCACGTTGATAGGAGGAACCGAATCACATCGGAATGAGAGGGATCTGGAGGCCGTGTAGGTATGGGACTACATGGTTGAAGGAAGGCTTATAAGGAAGGAAGGCTTATAAGAATTGTTAGGTACTACCCATATCAACAAGATGCATCTTCTTTTCGGGAGCTCAATCCACGTTGATCTCTAAATTTCGAGGACGAATTTTTTTTTAAGGGGGGTAGAGTGTAACATCCCGCTTAAGTCCGGGGCCGGCCTGGCTCCGCCACTGTTACTGTGCCACGTTGCGGGTGTTACATGCCCACCAGCTTCCGCCTGGTTCGTCCCCGAACCACACCGTACTGGGAGAGGTCTGCTCTGATACCAAGTGTAACATCCCAGACTGCTTACAGGATTGCCGACTAACCCCACAAACTAACACGAGTCTTTTCAGCATGCTTTGTCCTCACTCACATGCTTACCGGGAAACTTCCCGGTAGGTCACCCATCCTAGTACTACTCCAAGCCAAGCACGCTTAACTGTGGAGTTCCTATGGATTGAGCTCCCGAAAAGAAGATGCATCTTGTTGATATGGGTAGTACCTAACAATTCTTATAAGCCTTCCTTCAACCATGTAGTCCCATACCTACACGGCCTCCGGATCCCTCTCATTCCAATGTGATTCGGTTCCTCCTATCAACGTGGGGTCACCCTGTAACAGCTCGGTGGTCCGACTCATCCCGCTTAAGTCCGGGGTCGGCCTGGCTCCGCCACTGCTACTGTGCCACGTTGCGGGTGTTACATGCCCACCAGCTTCCGCCTGGTTCGTCCCCGAACCACACCGTACTCGAAGAGGTCTGCTCTGATATCAAGTGTAACATCCCAGACTGCTTACAGGATTGCCGACTAACCCCACAAACTAACACGAGTCTTTTCAGCATGCTTTGTCCTCACTCACATGCTTACCGGGAAACTTCCCGGTAGGTCACCCATCCTAGTACTACTCCAAGCCAAGCACGCTTAACTGTGGAGTTCCTATGGATTGAGCTCCCGAAAAAAAGATGCATCTTGTTGATATGGGTAGTACCTAACAATTCTTATAAGCCTTCCTTCAACCATGTAGTCCCATACCTACACGGCCTCCGGATCTCTCTCATTCCGATGTGATTCGATTCCTCCTATCAACGTGGGGTAACCCTGTAACAGCCCGGTGGTCCGAGTCATCCCGCTTAAGTCCGGGGCCGGCCTGGCTCCGCCACTGTTACTGTGCCACGTTGCGGGTGTTACATGGTGACCCCACGTTGATAGGAGGAACCGAATCACATCGGAATGAGAGGGATCTGGAGGCCGTGTAGGTATGGGACTACATGGTTGAAGGAAGGCTTATAAGGAAGGAAGGCTTATAAGAATTGTTAGGTACTACCCATATCAACAAGATGCATCTTCTTTTCGGGAGCTCAATCCACGTTGATCTCTAAATTTCGAGGACGAATTTTTTTTTAAGGGGGGTAGAGTGTAACATCCCGCTTAAGTCCGGGGCCGGCCTGGCTCCGCCACTGTTACTGTGCCACGTTGCGGGTGTTACATGCCCACCAGCTTCCGCCTGGTTCGTCCCCGAACCACACCGTACTGGGAGAGGTCTGCTCTGATACCAAGTGTAACATCCCAGACTGCTTACAGGATTGCCGACTAACCCCACAAACTAACACGAGTCTTTTCAGCATGCTTTGTCCTCACTCACATGCTTACCGGGAAACTTCCCGGTAGGTCACTCATCCTAGTACTACTCCAAGCCAAGCACGCTTAACTGTGGAGTTCCTATGGATTGAGCTCCCGAAAAGAAGATGCATCTTGTTGATATGGGTAGTACCTAACAATTCTTATAAGCCTTCCTTCAACCATGTAGTCCCATACCTACACGGCCTCCGGATCCCTCTCATTCCAATGTGATTCGGTTCCTCCTATCAACGTGGGGTCACCCTGTAACAGCTCGGTGGTCCGACTCATCCCGCTTAAGTCCGGGGTCGGCCTGGCTCCGCCACTGCTACTGTGCCACGTTGCGGGTGTTACATGCCCACCAGCTTCCGCCTGGTTCGTCCCCGAACCACACCGTACTCGAAGAGGTCTGCTCTGATATCAAGTGTAACATCCCAGACTGCTTATAGGATTGCCGACTAACCCCACAAACTAACACGAGTCTTTTCAGCATGCTTTGTCCTCACTCACATGCTTACCGGGAAACTTCCCGGTAGGTCACCCATCCTAGTACTACTCCAAGCCAAGCACGCTTAACTGTGGAGTTCCTATGGATTGAGCTCCCGAAAAAAAGATGCATCTTGTTGATATGGGTAGTACCTAACAATTCTTATAAGCCTTCCTTCAACCATGTAGTCCCATACCTACACGGCCTCCGGATCTCTCTCATTCCGATGTGATTCGATTCCTCCTATCAACGTGGGGTAACCCTGTAACAGCCCGGTGGTCCGAGTCATCCCGCTTAAGTCCGGGGCCGGCCTGGCTCCGCCACTGTTACTGTGCCACGTTGCGGGTGTTACATGGTGACCCCACGTTGATAGGAGGAACTGAATCACATCGGAATGAGAGGGATCCGGAGGCCGTGTAGGTATGGGACTACATGGTTGAAGGAAGGCTTATAAGGAAGGAAGGCTTATAAGAATTGTTAGGTACTACCCATATCAACAAGATGCATCTTCTTTTCGGGAGCTCAATCCACGTTGATCTCTAAATTTCGAGGACGAAATTTTTTTTAAGGGGGGTAGAGTGTAACATCCCGCTTAAGTCCGGGGCCGGCCTAGCTCCGCCACTGTTACTGTGCCACGTTGCGGGTGTTACATGCCCACCAGCTTCCGCCTGGTTCGTCCCCGAACCACACCGTACTGGGAGAGGTCTGCTCTGATACCAAGTGTAACATCCCAGACTGCTTACAGGATTGCCGACTAACCCCACAAACTAACACGAGTCTTTTCAGCATGCTTTGTCCTCACTCACATGCTTACCGGGAAACTTCCCGGTAGGTCACCCATCCTAGTACTACTCCAAGCCAAGCACGCTTAACTGTGGAGTTCCTATGGATTGAGCTCCCGAAAAGAAGATGCATCTTGTTGATATGGGTAGTACCTAACAATTCTTATAAGCCTTCCTTCAACCATGTAGTCCCATACCTACACGGCCTCCGGATCCCTCTCATTCCAATGTGATTCGGTTCCTCCTATCAACGTGGGGTCACCCTGTAACAGCTCGGTGGTCCGACTCATCCCGCTTAAGTCCGGGGCCGGCCTGGCTCCGCCACTGCTACTGTGCCACGTTGCGGGTGTTACATGCCCACCAGCTTCCGCCTGGTTCGTCCCCGAACCACACCGTACTCGAAGAGGTCTGCTCTGATATCAAGTGTAACATCCCAGACTGCTTACAGGATTGCCGACTAACCCCACAAACTAACACGAGTCTTTTCAGCATGCTTTGTCCTCACTCACATGCTTACCGGGAAACTTCCCGGTAGGTCACCCATCCTAGTACTACTCCAAGCCAAGCACGCTTAACTGTGGAGTTCCTATGGATTGAGCTCCCGAAAAGAAGATGCATCTTGTTGATATGGGTAGTACCTAACAATTCTTATAAGCCTTCCTTCAACCATGTAGTCCCATACCTACACGGCCTCCGGATCTCTCTCATTCCGATGTGATTCGGTTCCTCCTATCAACGTGGGGTAACCCTGTAATAGCCCGGTGGTCCGAGTCATCCCGCTTAAGTCCGGGGCCGGCCTGGCTCCGCCACTGTTACTGTGCCACGTTGCGGGTGTTACATGGTGACCCCACGTTGATAGGAGGAACCGAATCACATCGGAATGAGAGGGATCCGGAGGCCGTGTAGGTATGGGACTACATGGTTGAAGGAAGGCTTATAAGGAAGGAAGGCTTATAAGAATTGTTAGGTACTACCCATATCAACAAGATGCATCTTCTTTTCGGGAGCTCAATCCACGTTGATCTCTAAATTTCGAGGACGAAATTTTTTTTAAGGGGGGTAGAGTGTAACATCCCGCTTAAGTCCGGGGCCGGCCTGGCTCCGCCACTGTTACTGTGCCACGTTGCGGGTGTTACATGCCCACCAGCTTCCGCCTGGTTCGTCCCCGAACCACACCGTACTGGGAGAGGTCTGCTCTGATACCAAGTGTAACATCCCAGACTGCTTACAGGATTGCCGACTAACCCCACAAACTAACACGAGTCTTTTCAGCATGCTTTGTCCTCACTCACATGCTTACCAGGAAACTTCCTGGTAGGTCACCCATCCTAGTACTACTCCAAGCCAAGCACGCTTAACTGTGGAGTTCCTATGGATTGAGCTCCCGAAAAGAAGATGCATCTTGTTGATATGGGTAGTACCTAACAATTCTTATAAGCCTTCCTTCAACCATGTAGTCCCATACCTATACGGCCTCCGGATCCCTCTCATTCCAATGTGATTCGGTTCCTCCTATCAACGTGGGGTCACCCTGTAACAGCTCGGTGGTCCGACTCATCCCGCTTAAGTCCGGGGCCGGCCTGGCTCCGCCACTGCTACTGTGCCACGTTGCGGGTGTTACATGCCCACCAGCTTCCGCCTGGTTCGTCCCTGAACCACACCGTACTCGAAGAGGTCTGCTCTGATATCAAGTGTAACATCCCAGACTGCTTACAGGATTGCCGACTAACCCCACAAACTAACACGAGTCTTTTCAGCATGCTTTGTCCTCACTCACATGCTTACCGGGAAACTTCCCGGTAGGTCACCCATCCTAGTACTACTCCAAGCCAAGCACGCTTAACTGTGGAGTTCCTATGGATTGAGCTCCCAAAAAGAAGATGCATCTTGTTGATATGGGTAGTACCTAACAATTCTTATAAGCCGTCCTTCAACCATGTAGTCCCATACCTACACGGCCTCCGGATCTCTCTCATTCCGATGTGATTCGGTTCCTCCTATCAACGTGGGGTAACCCTGTAACAGCCCGGTGGTCCGAGTCATCCCGCTTAAGTCCGGGGCCGGCCTGGCTCCGCCACTGTTACTGTGCCACGTTGCGGGTGTTACATGGTGACCCCACGTTGATAGGAGGAACTGAATCACATCGGAATGAGAGGGATCCGGAGGCCGTGTAGGTATGGGACTACATGGTTGAAGGAAGGCTTATAAGGAAGGAAGGCTTATAAGAATTGTTAGGTACTACCCATATCAACAAGATGCATCTTCTTTTCGGGAGCTCAATCCACGTTGATCTCTAAATTTCGAGGACGAAATTTTTTTTAAGGGGGGTAGAGTGTAACATCCCGCTTAAGTCCGGGGCCGACCTGGCTCCGCCACTGTTACTGTGCCACGTTGCGGGTGTTACATGCCCACTAGCTTCCGCCTGGTTCGTCCCCGAACCACACCGTACTGGGAGAGGTCTGCTCTGATACCAAGTGTAACATCCCAGACTACTTACAGGATTGCCGACTAACCCCACAAACTAACACGAGTCTTTTCAGCATGCTTTGTCCTCACTCACATGCTTACCGGGAAACTTCCTGGTAGGTCACCCATCCTAGTACTACTCCAAGCCAAGCACGCTTAACTGTGGAGTTCCTATGGATTGAGCTCCCGAAAAGAAGATGCATCTTGTTGATATGGGTAGTACCTAACAATTCTTATAAGCCTTCCTTCAACCATGTAGTCCCATACCTACACGGCCTCCGGATCCCTCTCATTCCAATGTGATTCGGTTCCTCCTATCAACGTGGGGTCACCCTGTAACAGCTCGGTGGTCCGACTCATCCCGCTTAAGTCCGGGGCCGGCCTGGCTCCGCCACTGCTACTGTGCCACGTTGCGGGTGTTACATGCCCACCAGCTTCCGCCTAGTTCGTCCCTGAACCACACCGTACTCGAAGAGGTCTGCTCTGATATCAAGTGTAACATCCCAGACTGCTTACAGGATTGCCGACTAACCCCACAAACTAACACGAGTCTTTTCAGCATGCTTTGTCCTCACTCACATGCTTACCGGGAAACTTCCCGGTAGGTCACCCATCCTAGTACTACTCCAAGCCAAGCACGCTTAACTGTGGAGTTCCTATGGATTGAGCTCCCGAAAAGAAGATGCATCTTGTTGATATGGGTAGTACCTAACAATTCTTATAAGCCTTCCTTCAACCATGTAGTCCCATACCTACACGGCCTCCGGATCTCTCTCATTCCGATGTGATTCGGTTCCTCCTATCAACGTGGGGTAACCCTGTAACAGCCCGGTGGTCCGAGTCATCCCGCTTAAGTCCGGGGCCGGCCTGGCTCCGCCACTGTTACTGTGCCACGTTGCGGGTGTTACATGGTGACCCCACGTTGATAGGAGGAACTGAATCACATCGGAATGAGAGGGATCCGGAGGCCGTGTAGGTATGGGACTACATGGTTGAAGGAAGGCTTATAAGGAAGGAAGGCTTATAAGAATTGTTAGGTACTACCCATATCAACAAGATGCATCTTCTTTTCGGGAGCTCAATCCACGTTGATCTCTAAATTTCGAGGACGAAATTTTTTTTAAGGGGGGTAGAGTGTAACATCCCGCTTAAGTCCGGGGCCGACCTGGCTCCGCCACTGTTACTGTGCCACGTTGCGGGTGTTACATGCCCACTAGCTTCCGCCTGGTTCGTCCCCGAACCACACCGTACTGGGAGAGGTCTGCTCTGATACCAAGTGTAACATCCCAGACTGCTTACAGGATTGCCGACTAACCCCACAAACTAACACGAGTCTTTTCAGCATGCTTTGTCCTCACTCACATGCTTACCGGGAAACTTCCTGGTAGGTCACCCATCCTAGTACTACTCCAAGCCAAGCACGCTTAACTGTGGAGTTCCTATGGATTGAGCTCCCGAAAAGAAGATGCATCTTGTTGATATGGGTAGTACCTAACAATTCTTATAAGCCTTCCTTCAACCATGTAGTCCCATACCTACACGGCCTCCGGATCCCTCTCATTCCAATGTGATTCGGTTCCTCCTATCAACGTGGGGTCACCCTATAACAGCTCGGTGGTCCGACTCATCCCGCTTAAGTCCGGGGCCGGCCTGGCTCCGCCACTGTTACTGTGCCACGTTGCGGGTGTTACATGCCCACCAGCTTCCGCCTGGTTCGTCCCCGAACCACACCGTACTCGAAGAGGTCTGCTCTGATATCAAGTGTAACATCCCAGACTGCTTACAGGATTGCCGACTAACCCCACAAACTAACACGAGTCTTTTCAGCATGCTTTGTCCTCACTCACATGCTTACCGGGAAACTTCCCGGTAGGTCACCCATCCTAGTACTACTCCAAGCCAAGCACGCTTAACTGTGGAGTTCCTATGGATTGAGCTCCCGAAAAGAAGATGCATCTTGTTGATATGGGTAGTACCTAACAATTCTTATAAGCCTTCCTTCAACCATGTAGTCCCATACCTACACGGCCTCCGGATCTCTCTCATTCCGATGTGATTCGGTTCCTCCTATCAACGTGGGGTAACCCTGTAACAGCCCGGTGGTCCGAGTCATCCCGCTTAAGTCCGGGGCCGGCCTGGCTCCGCCACTGTTACTGTGCCACGTTGCGGGTGTTACATGGTGACCCCACGTTGATAGGAGGAACTGAATCACATCGGAATGAGAGGGATCCGGAGGCCGTGTAGGTATGGGACTACATGGTTGAAGGAAGGCTTATAAGGAAGGAAGGCTTATAAGAATTGTTAGGTACTACCCATATCAACAAGATGCATCTTCTTTTCGGGAGCTCAATCCACGTTGATCTCTAAATTTCGAGGACGAAATTTTTTTTAAGGGGGGTAGAGTGTAACATCCCGCTTAAGTCCGGGGCCGGCCTGGCTCCGCCACTGTTACTGTGCCACGTTGCGGGTGTTACATGCCCACCAGCTTCCGCCTGGTTCGTCCCCGAACCACACCGTACTGGGAGAGGTCTGCTCTGATACCAAGTGTAACATCCCAGACTGCTTACAGGATTGCCGACTAACCCCACAAACTAACACGAGTCTTTTCAGCATGCTTTGTCCTCACTCACATGCTTACCGGGAAACTTCCCGGTAGGTCACCCATCCTAGTACTACTCCAAGCCAAGCACGCTTAACTGTGGAGTTCCTATGGATTGAGCTCCCGAAAAGAAGATGCATCTTGTTGATATGGGTAGTACCTAACAATTCTTATAAGCCTTCCTTCAACCATGTAGTCCCATACCTACACGGCCTCCGGATCCCTCTCATTCCGATGTGATTCGGTTCCTCCTATCAACGTGGGGTCACCCTGTAACAGCCCGGTGGTCCTACTCATCCCGCTTAAGTCCGGGGCCGGCCTGGCTCCGCCACCGTTACTGTGCCACGTTGCAGGTGTTACATGGTGACCCCACGTTGATAGGAGGAACCAAATCGCATCGGAATGAGAGGGATTCGGGGGCCGTGTAGGTATGGGACTACATGGTTGAAGGAAGGCTTATAAGAATTGTTAGGTACTACCCATATCAACAAGATGCATCTTCTTTTCGGGAGCTCAATCCACGTTGATCTCTAAATTTCGAGGACGAAATTTTTTTTAAGGGGGATAGAGTGTAACATCCTGCTTAAGTCTGGGGCCGGCATGGCTCCGCCACTGTTACTGTGCCACGTTGCGGGTGTTACATGCCCACCAGCTTCCGCCTGGTTCGTCCCCGAACCACACCGTACTGGGAGAGGTCTGCTCTGATACCAAGTGTAACATCCCAGACTGCTTACAGGATTGCCGACTAACCCCACAAACCAACACGAGTCTTTTCAGCATGCTTTGTCCTCACTCACATGCTTACTGGGAAACTTCCCGGTAGGTCACCCATCCTAGTACTACTCCAAGCCAAGCACGTTTAACTGTGGAGTTCCTATGGATTGAGCTCCTGAAAAGAAGATGCATTTTGTTGATATGGGTAGTACCTAACAATTCTTATAAGCCTTCCTTCAACCATGTAGTCCCATACCTACACGACCTCCGGATCCCTCTCATTCCGATGTGATTCGGTTCCTCCTATCAACGTGGGGTCACCCTGTAACAGCCCGGTGGTCCGACTCATCCTGCTTAAGTCCGGGGCCGGCCTGGCTCCGCCACTGTTACTGTGCCACATTGCGGGTGTTACACTCCTCAGATGGATTCATACGATGGAACAACGGATCTAGATGAGCACATTGAGAACATCGAGGTTGTTCTCACCTACCGATCGGTGCAGGGTGCCGTTAAATGCGAACTCTTCGTCATCGTGCTAAGACGAGGAGCCGTCACGTAGTTCAAGAACTTACGGAGAAACTCCATTGACTCATGGAGCGACCTCTGTGACGAGTTCACCACCCCTTCTACTACTTCAAGGACACAACCAAAGACGGAGGCGTCCCTAGCTATTGTCCAAGGAAAGGGAAAACGTCTTCGAGATTACATCGAAAGGTTCAATAAATAGGCCGTGCAAGTACGGGGTGCCGATGAAACAATGAAACGGTACCTCATTGCCAAAGGTCTGCGCAAAGGCACGGACGTCAATAAAGATGTCCGCCTTGATCGCCCAAGGGCTCTCAACGAGTTACTAACGATCTGAAAGATCTACATATGGTATGAAGAGGAGTTGTACGCGGACAACCATAACAAATCCAGGAAGGAGGAGCCCGCTGCTGAATCCTCCAAAAAACCCTTCCACGAGAAAAAGAAAGAAGGCAAAGAAACTCGTGAAAGCAATGGACCTATTGGTCGCTTCACTGAGTACATGCCCTTGGCCATGTCCAGAGAGAAGATCTTTGCCGAGATCGCTGTAGCTGACCTAAAGGAAGTTGGCGTCAAGCCGCCAAAGGCTCCTTCGTAAGAAAAGAAGGGGGTCGACAAAACCAAATACTATCAATTCCACAAGTGCCACGGGCACGTTCCCCATGACTGTATCCATCTGAAGGATGCTATTGAACTCCTCATCTAACGGGGGAGGCTCAAGCAGTTCATCAAGAACCCAGAGTCGGAGAAAAATACCATTGAGCTCATCACCGATGGCAGCGAAGCGGACAAGGTAGTCGCCATGTATGTGGAACATCTAGGCGATTTTCCTGACAACGTGGAAGTCGTCCCTTACTCGTGCACAAGGGAGCAGATCCCCACCTCCAACGTTATCACAGGAGGAACGATGAACATCTCCATGGGAAGCATGAAGAGAAAGTTCGAAGAGCTCGTGGGCGACAACCTGCAGATCCCCCTCCAATTCCAACATAGGAGGAAGACCACCGTTGGTGTTCTAAGATTCTGAACTACCTGGTGAGCCCTCAAATTCAGCCATTACTTTGCTCGTTCAAGAATCAATGGCCAGCATCGACGTCCGTCGAGTCTTGATAGACACGGGGGCCTCATACAACATCATGTTCACCAGGCTGTTCAAAACTCTCCAACTAATGGAGAAAAACCTTTCTCCATTTGTTGGAAATGAACTCTACGGTTTCAACGGCTCCTCCACTCAACCTTGGAGTTACGTAGAGCTGTTGGTTGCCTTCGGCGAAAAGGTGGCTAAAAAGACAATAAAGATCCTATTCTTGGTGATCAACTGCCCATCTCTCTATAATTGCATTATAGGGAGAAATGGCTTGCCCAGTTAGGCGCCGCATGTTCAACCTCTCATCTGATGTTGAAATACCATGCAAATGATGGCATCATCGCCTCCCTGAATGGAGACATCGAATCGTCTCGAAGATGTTTCCTTCACGCCAACAAAACTCATAACTCGGTTTCCCAATCCAGCAAAACTGCTGAGGACGTAGGCAAAGCTGCTGCGAGCTCTCTGGATGCAAACTTGGTCGAACTTGATCCCAGGTTCCCCAAGGAAGACCTCAGGGAGAAGAAAAGGGAAAAGAAGGATCCGCTCAACGTGAAACTTTTTAGACCTATCCTTGACAGAGAATTCGAGATGGTCCCTTTTGGAGACGACCCTTCGAAGAACTTCAAGATCGGCAAGGATCTTCCTGAACTTGTCAGAGCACAGCTGGTCGCCTGTTTGAGGGAGAATGCTGATCTGTTCGCCTGGAGCGTAGCCAACATGCCCGAAATCAATCCTAGCGTCGCTTGTCATCAGCTTACAGTCAATCCTAGTGTTAGTTTTGTAGCCCAGCGACGTAGAAACAGTCTCCTGAAAAATTGGAGGCTGTAGAAAAATCTGTAAAACACCTCCTAGAGGCAAACTTCATTTCTGAGGCCAAATACATTACATGGCTCTCAAATGTTGTACTTGTCAGATACCCATGGCCGATGAAGATAAAAAGAAAACAGCCTTCATGTCCAAATCAGGGAACTATTACTACAACGTAATGCCTTTTGGTCTTCGAAACGCTGGGGCTACTTATCAGCTGATGATGAATAAAGTCTGTGACAAGAAACTTTTGGGTGACATTCTTGAGGTCTACATGGATGACATGATCGTAAATCTCAACAAGAGGTTGATCATGCCGCTCATCTCAAAAGGGTTGCAACATGCGACTCAACCCTGAAAAATGCACTTTCAGAGTCCAGGCGGGTAATTTCCTCAGTTTCTACTTAACAGAAAGAGGAATTGAGGCGAATCCAGACAAATGTCGGGCATTTACGGAACACTCCCTACACCCCAATCTAAGAAATGCATCAAAATTCTCAATGGAATGTTAAAATCTCTCTCCCGATTCGTCGCCAAGTCCGCTCAACACGTTTTCCCTTTCTTCAAGCTCTTAAGGAAAGAGACGAAGTTCGAGTGGACTGACAAATGCAAAGCCGCAATGAAACACCTTAAAGGCGCCCTCTCCCAACCTCTGGTTCTCTCGCGCCCTGACCAAGGTGAAGTATTGTGCCTTTATCTTTCCGTTTCTTTTGATGCAGTCGGTGCCGTTCTAATCAGGGAAACACTGAAAGGGCATAAACCTACATACTTCACCAGAAAATCCCTAAAAGGGCTAGAGACGAGGTACCATAAGATTGAAAAGGTAGCCCTCACTCTCGTAACAGCGGCACAAAGGCTAAGGCAGTATTTCTTGGCTCATACAATGGTGGTCTGAACCGACCAACCCATTAGACAAATCCTGGGTCGCCTGACAATGATGATGAAGTGGTAGCTCGAATTGTCAGAATTCGACATACACTATGAATCCATAAAGGCCCTAAAGGCGTAAGTGTTTGCGAACTTCTTAGCTAAAAGGACTTTCCCCGCAGAGGAGAACATGGAGGAATGGACCGTCTTCGTAGAAGGATCATCCAATTCCAAAGGAAGCGGAGCCGAGGTAATCATTGAAAACAACGAAGGTATCGTCGTGGAAATCTCCCTTGGTTTACCCTTCCTGTGACGAACAACACTGCAGAATATGAAGCCTTCTTAGCCGGCATGCGGATCACCCAGTATCTAGGAGCTAAAAAGGTAAAAATATTTACTTATTCTCAATTAGTGACTTCCCAAGTTACTGGCGAATACCAGGTCAGAGAAGCGCACGTACAAGAATATGTCCAGCTAGTACTTACAAAAATGAAAGAATTCGAGCCTGTAGAGGTCAGGGCAGACATTCTTTCAAAACTTGCTTGCACACGGACTGCGAACGAAAACAAAACCGTTATTCAGGAAGTCCTCAACGAACCTAGCGTACAGAGGAAAAAAGCTCAACCCCACGAAGTCAACGCGATTATTGGGATTGAAGACTGAAGGGGACCTATAACCCACTACATAACTAGTGGAGAACTCCCTTCAGATCCCCATGAAAGAACGAAGCTGAAGCGAAAGGCCTGCTCATTCACTTTAGTGGAAGGAACCTTGTACAAAAGGGATTTCATCACACCACTTATCAAGTGTTTGGGACCAAATGAGACCCACGAAGTCCATGCAGAAGTACACGATGGCATATGCGGACATCATCTTGGAGCGAAATCTCTCACCAAAAAGGTCCTACGAGCAGGATACTTTTGGCCCACCATGCTGAAAGACGCCAAGGATTACATCAACCTGTGTGACAAATGTCAAAGGCACGAAGTTATGCATATTGCACCTCCTTCCAAACTGACTTCTTTAGTTTCTCCTCGGCCCTTTGCTTGGTGGGGTATTGACCTTCTAGGACCATTCCCTAAAGCTTCCAAGAAACTCAAATACCTAGTCGTGGAAATCGACTACTCAACGAAGTCGATCGAAGCTGAGCCTCTAGCGAAAATCACAGCAAAAAACGTACTTCGTTTCTTCAAAAGAAACATCTTAGCAAGATTCGGAGTACCCGCCCTAGTGATCTCCGACAACGGGACTCAATTCACCGATCACAAATTTCAAGACTACCAGAGAAATATTTTTTTTGAGGGAAGAATACCAGAGAAATATTGGCATCAAAGAAAGCTTCACTTCTGTCGAACATCCTCAAGATAAAGGCCTTGCTAAAGCAGCGAACAGGGTCATCCTGTGAGGAATACGAAGAAGGCTAGACGAAGCCAAAACTAGTTGGGCTGAGGAACTATATACAGTCCTTTGGGCCTATCGAACATCTCCCGACTTTACAACTGGTGAGTCACCTTTTCGACTGACGTATGGGACAGAAGCGGTCATTCTCATTGAGCTAACCGAACTCACTTGGTGAACTAGCACCGATACTGACTTCCCTACCAACACGAAGATGGCGTTCGTTGTTTTGCCATGTGGCGTGGATGAATGGATTTGTGACCCTAAGATGGTGGGCACCCAAGACGAATCCTTTATGATGTACATGAGGGTTACCATCCCCTTTACGCCTTTTGAAATGGGGGTTCTAAAATTTCTGAATGTGGTACCTTCACAGATACGCCCTAATAGTTGGGCGTTTATCCGTGGTTTTGAAATCTTGTGTATGGATTTGGATTTAGAACCCACAGTGGGTGCTTTCTTGTATTTTTATGGAACAAAGGATGTTAACAAAGGAACCTGAATTACTATTAGCGCTCATCCAGGGAGGAAGTTATTTCCTGCATACGCTTCGAATTTTAAGAAGGAGTGGCCGGATTCTTTTGCATGGATAAGAGGAGCGCCTGGGTGTTCTACTTCGTCCATTATGGTGGATGGAGAGGCAAAATTTCCTTTCAATTGGACTCTGAATCCTATCATAGTGATGGGCTTTGATTTTGGGAAGATGACGCCATATGAGAAGAGCTTAGTGTGTTTTTGGAGAGATTTTCGCTGTTGCATATTCATTTGTTGCTAGAGCGTGACAGTTATGTGCAGAATACGGATGCATACTTGCGTGAGTGTCTTCAAATTTATATGTTGTGTTTCTTGTCCTTTTCTTCTTTTCCTGATTGATTTATTTTGCTTTTGTTTTTTCTTTGTAGAACCGATGTTGTCGCTTACTGGTCCTGAGCGTAAGAAATACTTGGCCGATCTTAAGGCCAAAAAAGAGGTTGTTGGGAGTACAACTACTAATCTGGGGGTGTTATTCAAAGGAAGTTGAAGAGGAAGGAGGTGAATGCCAAAAATGATGGTGGAATGGAGGAGGTTGTAATGGATACCGACCCGCCAGAGACTTTGGGTGATGGGGTGAAATTCTTGCAGACTGAGTCGCCTCGGGGCGAGGTGGGAAAGGTCCTGATGTTGGAACGGGGCGAGGTGGGAAGGATGCTGGGACTAGCTAGGTTCCCTTAAATGCTCATGTGTTGGAGTCCTTTTGGCATTCGGGTTTCGACTTTCGCATGTGAATTTCTCTTTTGGGTTTAAGTGATTTTGCTATATGTTTGTTTTGTGTTTTCCTTGATCCATTTTCTTTTATGTTTTGCTAGGTATATGGCGGAACACATTCCTTTGGCGGCCGTTGATGTAAGTGCTGGTGTTAATGCCAAATTTAGCGACCTTGTGGCAGATGCCGGTGTTTCTGCATTACGAATTCTTTTAATGGGTCATGCTATGGAGAAACAACATGTCCCTTTGGAAGCAAAGCATAAAGAAGATGCTGAAGATGTTGAAAAGTGGAAGCATAAGATGACAGGGATGGACGCACGCTTGAAGGACGCGCTGAAAGACAAGAAGGCCACAGAAACAAAGGCTGGCCAACTGAAGGAAGCTACGGAAGCCCTTGAATCTGAGAACAAGGCCTTGAAGACGAAAGTGGGCGAGTTGGAGAAGAGTTTGGGCGATGCTCAGGCGACTGTTGAAGAAGGGAAAGGCATGCTCGCTCAGTATTTTAACGATGGTTTTAATCGTGCCAAAGAGTAGGCTTTGCACTTCAACCCAGATGCTAACCTGGAGGATTTGGGTCCTTTCAAGATTCTAGTGGACGGGCAGCTGGTCGATGAGGAGTGAATTTTATATTTTAATTTATTATATTGGCGACCTTGCATGGCGCATTTGATTTTGAAACGCTTATTTTGAGGCTACGTCTTGACGTTGTTTCTTACTGTTTAAGTGACAACTTTATTTATTTATTTTGCAGTGATTATCCTTGACAATTTTCTAAGAATTTTCTTAGCATTTAGCTCTTCTTTTAGGCATGTTGCTTTAATCGTCGAGTTTGATTTTGGATGGCGCCCCGACATTTTTTAGCTCGGAATTTACTTAGGCTCATAATATTTTAGTGGCGCCCCGACATTTTTTAGCTCAGAATTTACTTATGTTCATCATAATATTTTGATGGCGCCCTGGTATTTTTTAGCTCGGAATTTACTTAGGCTCATAATATTTTGGTGGTGCCCCGTCATTTTTTAGCTCGGAATTTACTTAGGCTCGTAATATTTTGGTGGCGTACTTCAGCTATTGCAAAAAATTTGTAAGTGCACAAAATAGATGGAAAGAAGGACACAACTTTTATGAAGAGAATAGGGTGCCTCGTTAAAAACCCCTGCCCTTGCAGGGGAAAAGAGTGCAACCCTACCCCTTTTATTAGACAAGTGAAATTGTTCTTTCCTTTTTTAGGCTTTGACAGGATAAGAATAACTTTAAAACTTAACGAAAAGGAAAATATAATTAACTATAGTAATGATGCAGATTGATGATGTTCCATGTGCGTGGTACTGCTTCGCCACTTATTTCTTCGAGTTTGTATGGTCCATGAGGAAACTTTTCTCTGACTCTATAGGGTACTTCCCAATTTGGAAATAGTTTTCCTATCCTGGTCGGGGCGACTACTTGCTTTAGGACGAGATCACCTTCTTTCATTTCTCTTGGTATTACTCTGGAATTGTATTGGCGAGCTGCGCGCTGTTTGGCGGCGAATTATCGGATGTGAGCTTGTTCCCTGATTTCGTCGATCATGTCTATGCTACATCTTATCCCTATTTCGTTGGCTTCTTTAGAGAAGTTATCTCTTCGCCAAGTAGGAGTATCGATTTTGACTGGAAGCATGGCATGAGTACCAATAAGACCATAGAACTTGTTGCTCAATTTTGACATTTTAATGTTTGTATTTGTTATTTATAGCTTAAAATAAATTTGGAGCTAAATAAATATACAGAAATATTCTACTTTGTGCTTTGTTCATTCAGTGTTTACCTCGTGGAGCTGTTCTGCCTAAAGTCCTTTGGCGGGTTCCAGCTTTTTTTTTGATACCATTTAGTATTACTTTGTTGGCAGCTTTTGCCAGTCCGTTAGCTTGTGGGTGGATTACCGATACAAACTTTGTTTGGATTACTAAGTTCCTGCAAAATTCAACAACAGTAGAAGTGTCAAACTAGGTACCGTTGTCAGATACGATGCATCGAGGTAGACCAAAACGACATATTATTTTCTTCCAATAAAATCTTCTGACTCTTTCAGCTGTTATTTTGGCCATTGCTTCAGCTTCGATCCATTTAGTAAAGTAGTCCACTCCTACAATAAGAAATTTTAATTGTCCTAGAGCTAAAGGAAAAGGACCGACAATGTCAACCGCCCACTTATGATAAGGCCATGGAGAGTATACTGAGGTAAGCTCTTGAGATGGTGAATGCTTCTTGTCGGAGAATTTCTGGCACTTGTCACATTTCTTGATAAAATTCGGCATTATCTTGGATCATTGTGGGCCAGTAATATCCCGCTCGCAGGAGTTTTGCAGCCAAAGCTCGCCCCCCGATGTGACTACCACGCACGCCTTCGTGTACCTCTACCAAGACCAAGTATGTTTCTTCTTCACCTAAACATCTTAACATTGGGGATGCTCTTCCCGTCTTGTATAGTTTCCCTGCCACGATTGTGAATTTATATGCCCTTCTCTGAACTAGTTGTTCTTCGACATGGTAATGAGAAAGTGGAGATTGAGGATGTTTGGGGGGTAGGTAAGGCGATATGTGTTAAATTTAATGAAGATCCTGCTAACATGTTCAATGTTCTTTCTAAAGTGGGCAGGAAAAAGAAGAAGGTTGGTGAGGGTGAGAGAGGGGTTGCGCAGAAAGGTGTGTTGGAGGGATGTTAGTGGGTGTGAGCATCGGTAGGGGGAAAGAGGTTGTAATGAAGATCATTTTATGGAATGTGAGGGGGTTGGGGAGTGTGGAGAAGTGGAAGGAAGTTAGGAATTTGGTGGAGGAGAATGGTCCTTCCATTTTGTGTATTCAAGAGACCAAGATGCCGGTTTATGACGATGTGTTGTGCGCCTCTCTGTGGGCCGGTACGCCTCACTCGTTTTCGTACGGTCCTTCTGTGGGGGCATCAGGTGGTTTGTTGATTCTGTGGGATTGTTCTTTGGTTGAGGTGTGGTCGATAGTTAGTTTTGAGCGTGTTGTTATGATCTATGGTCGCTTTATTCAGTCAAATGAAAAGTTCTATTTATGCAATGTGTATGCCCCTTTTGATAATGGAGAGAAGCAAGTGTTATGGGAAGCCCTGACTATGCTTTTGCAACAAATGCTGGGGAAGAATGTGTGTATCTGTGGGGACTTCAATATAGTTCAGTCTTTGTCAGAATGGCGTTTATTGCAATCACAATCCACCCAAAATGATATAGCGCCTTTTGACAGGTTCATTGCAGAAAATTCGTTGGTGGATCTTCCCTTATGTGGACGCAAATATACTTGGTACAAAGGGGACGGTTCACCAATGAGCCAAATTGACAGGTTTTTTTTTACCAGAAGATTGGTGTTTGATGTGGCCTGGGAGCATGCAGAGCGCACATCTGAGGGGTTTGTCTGATCATTGTCCCTTGTTGTTATTTGTTTGAGAGGATGATTGGGGTCTGAGACCCTCTCGGATGCTGAAATGTTGGTTCGAAGTTCCAGGCAATAAATAATTTGTTACTGACAAGTGGAAATCGTTTGAGGTGTCTGGATGGGGCGGTTTTGTGTTACAAGAGAAGTTGAACATGATAAAAAAAAATTCTTTGAAGGATTGGCATTGCAATCATGCTAGTAATTTATCTGGCCGTATTCGGACTCTTCAGGAGCGAGTGTCAGAGTTAGATAAAAAAGGGGAGTCGACGGTGCTTTCGGCGGATGAGTTATTGGAATTGCGAGGCACCATTTTTGACATTCACTCTTTGGCTCGGATGAATACAAGTATATGCTGGCAACAATCTCGATTGTTGTGGCTTCAGGAAGGTGATGCGAATTCAAAGTATTTCCATTCCGTTTTGTCTGGTAGGCGTCGGGGTAATGTTATATCTTCGCTTCTGGTTGACGGAAATGTAGTGGAGGGTGTGCATTCGGTGAGGGCAGCATTGATACCACTTCAGTTTCAAGGAATTGAAATGGATGTTGATTGTTGTTTGGATATAGCGTTTGCAACTGTCACCGGATGGTGGCGCGTGCACTGCGTGAGGGTAAGTTGTTTGTGTGATTGTCAAGTTGCTATTCCTATCGGAGAACAGGTGAATAAACTTTTTCTTATTTTTAATTATTTTTTTATCAAATATTTTAATTTTTTTATGTAACACATTTATATAAAACGTATTTATTCATAATAATCAATTCAATCTATAGTTATTAAACTCACTATCAATACAAAGTAAGTTATAAAAAACTTTAAAATTATTAAGTGAAATTGATATAATGGTTAGACGTGTAACCAAAAAATAAATAAAAATATAATGGTTAGACTTTTTGTTCACATCAATTGTTTGTCGATACAATTCTTTAGCTGACATAAGTTGTCAGTTGGGATTATCGCTTAAAATTTGAGTAAATTTAATTGATAATCTTAATGAGTTTGATGGTTCTCTGCGATTTCATTATTAAAATTCTTTATGATAAGGAAAAAAACACACTTTAATTATATTTAACAAACAAGATCATTTAAAATAAAATAAAAAGCAGTTTTTTTTTTGAAGGAATATAAAAAACAGTTTTGATTATTAACTTTAGAAAATAGTTTCTATTATATATATATATATATATATATATATATATATATATATATATATAACTAAAAAGTAAAAAAACTAAAAGGTAAATGTCTTTTTTTTTTTTTTTATTAAAGGTTTATATACCTATAGTATTTTATTATAATAATATATATTTTTTGTCTTGATATAATTGTTTTTTTTTATGGATTGTGGATAATTTTTTTTCCATGTAAATAAACGAGTTTATTGTTTTTTGAATTTTTTAAAATTGTTTGGAAGAAAGAAACTTGGCGTGAGTCTCGTGTGAAGTCGATAATACAATTTTCTAATTAAAAATATAATCTAAATAATTTTTTTTAATGAAACCAACAACAATCTTTATTATAGAAAAAGTTGTTTAAGGGCATAAGTGAGATAGTAAAAAAGTAAGTATAAATAATATACTCATCTAGTTTGTTACACTTTTTAAATGATAAAGGAAAAAACCATATATATATATATATATATATATATATATATATATATATATATATATATATATATATATATATATAGTGTTTGTTACATATTTTTATTTAGTAGTTACATGTGTTATTTGTATTGAAATATATGATATTTTTGAAAAGAGAAAAAGTCAGCTCAAAAGAGCGGAAATAATTCTTTTCTTTATAAATAAATTGTATATATGACTTTTTTTTTTTTTTGAGGGAAAATTGTATATATGACTAAAAATAGAATATTTCAAAAGTCATACCAAAATTATCATATCATATGGTACCCAAAAACAAAATTATCATATCATAAGCTTACACATTCAACAACGAAAATTATGTCCACTATAATTAGGAAACTGATTCTACCATTCTGTTATTGGTGACTATGAGGGGTATAAATAGGAATATGTTTCTTTACCAATAATTCCAACATCCAAACCCTGTTATTTGTAAAGATCCATGAGATTAAAATTACAAGTTTGATTAAGGAAACTAGACTTTCAATCTAACAGAAAACCATAAAGAGAAGGAAAAACAGAAACTCCATTAAAAAGTTGAATTTATTCACATGGTAAAAAAATAAAAAATGTTTTGCAAAAAGAAAAAGATATTTATGTAAAGTTATGCTCTCTGAATTCAGCCCATGCATAAAAAAACAGATTCCCACTAATTAAGTTTTCATAAGAAAATCAAAACATGTAGTTCATATTGTAAACTCTTAAGATCTAATGTGCAGCAAAATAATTAACTTCTCCGATAGAACAACAACATAAGAAAAACACTATTTGTCACTTGTGTTTCAAAAAACTAGAAAGAATGTCACTGAACTTTCTTATAACTAGACACACGCAATTTTAAACTGTCGAGAAAGTTGCTCCAATATTTAAACTAGAGGAACTATGGCAAATACAAAGGAGACTCCTTCAACATAAAAAATACTATTAAAGGGTTTAATGTAAAACTTTTGATTGCAACTTTGTTTCTAGTTACAGACTTAGAAGCATATTATTCATTTTAATTCATGCCGTGACAACAACAAAATGCATGAGATCAAGCCATCACAAGTGCTTGTAATCAGATAGGTACGCTACAATCAAGACTTGATAGCTAAAACACCAAGAATAACTAGAAACAGTAACTTGCATTAACAGATTAAAATTTATCATAACAAAAAGACTTGCACTAAAACTAACAAAAGAATGTATTCCTTTGGTGGTGTCTAATTCTATTGTAACTGAGAAAATAAAATTGGTCTCTCATCCCCTTTTCTCCATCGCTGCTGCATAAAATGAAAAGGCTTTATGTAAGAAACGAAGTGATCTTAATAAATAAATTGATTTTCTATATCTAGTACATGATTTATCATTTATGCATTGATAATTATCCAATCACTCTAGACAAGCAAGCTTATTAAGAGGAAAGAAACAAGCAAAGTAAATACTCAACCAAAACATAAAGTCCTTGAAAACGACATCCAGAAAATATAATTCCAAACACTGGAAGAGAGAGTTAATTAATTATCTTCCAGAACTATCTCTCTTAAATAAAAAGAAAAGGTTTGGTAAACAATGGAGTGGTACATCCCAGTTTATAATGGCCTCAAGTCCATAGTCATTCACCACTTAGATGGTATTTTTGGAACTACGAAGGTTCGCAGCATTTACGTTAAACCCCAAACCACCTTTGAAACTAAAGATGATATCAATTTATTTGACACTTGTCTCATACGTGTCATACGAGTGTCGACACCGCGACATGCCTAATCCTACAGGTGTGTCTATGCTTCATAGACTTTCCACTTCAAAGCAACACAATAATGTCATACTGCTAGTGGCCAACATCAAATCAAAATAACATAAAAATCCTTTAATAATTAAATATGTAATTAGGGGTTTGTTGCTAAGCATATTTCATAATAATACAATTTGCCTTAATGATCCAAGTGAAAAACACATTTCCGACATGCATACTGCCCACAGGGAGGACGGATTCGTCAATAAAGACGACACAATTTCCTTTTGGAATACATAGATCTGAAGCAGAAGCAGAAAACGAACATCCGCGCCCAATGAAAAAAATCCTATCCCCAAAATTCCTCAACTTCACCCACTTCTTCTCCTTCTCATCAAAATCCATCAACCTCACCCACTTCTTCTCCTTCTCATCAAGTTCAGAAAAATCAATACTAAAACAATAAAATTTCTGATCAATAGCCAATAACAACAACCTACCCTCACTCTCCACTAGCATTTTATTCCACCCAGGACTACCAGGACCCAAAGGTTGAGCTGTTAACTCGATGATCGAGCCTGGTCCAACTGTAACTGTCTCGCCGGACTGGTCGACCGCGTAAAACCTCCCTTTAAACAAACAGATGTCTCCATATAAAGATGACCTATTGGAAATCAACGTCCACTGCTAGTCGCGGCCACGGAAAATCATCGGCCGGTTGGAATAACGACTTAATGTGCTGAGTGAAAGAGGGTTTTTCCCACGGGCCATGACGGCAAGGACCGTTTCAGGGTGCAAGTATCTACCACGTTGAATTTGGAATGTGAGGTCGTCTTCGTCTATGAAATCGGTTCCTAAATAAAGGATAGAGAGTTTGTTGAAGTCAAGCACGTGAGGACGAATTGGGGTTTGTTCTTGTGGCTGTGGATATGAGATGAATGGGTTGAAGAATTCAGTTTTCCCATGTGAATTTTGTGTAACTCTAATCAACCAAGGACAACGACGAATTAGGGTTTTTCCATGTGGTGGTGGTTTGACGAGGAAGAGAGTGCGTTTGGAAAGGTAACAGAATGGAGAGTTGGTGTTGTTGAGGGAATCATGTACGAGTGGGAATTTGATGGGTGAAATTTGAAGATGGTGATTTGGAATGGAGGAAGAGCGCCAATTGGAACAAACCGATCGAAAACGAATGAGATCAATTTCGTTGTCAATTCGTTCCGATATCAGACAAGGAAGCTCATTTCGAAGTTCAGACCAATCTGCCGTTGATGATGTTGATGTGTCCCGCTGATTCTTTTTTCTTTCTTCCTTCTTTTTCATTCCTCTTTCAGTAAAAAGGTTAACGTCTTTCCTAAAATTGCAAAAGGAACCAACCCTAAGCGAAAAAAGGAACTTCATTGTTGAAGAAACAATGATTCTTCAAATCACTACACAAGGAACCGAGAATTTTTTGTGTCTAACTACTTCTCTGTGATATCATAACTTTACTACTTATTCCTTCTTTTAAGTGTCTTTTTAGAAAATTAAATGTTATTTTTTTTCGTAACAAACAATTGTTACTCATCTTATTTATAGAATTTTAACTCTTCTTAGAACCATTGTTTATAACAAAATTTTGTTTTAAATTCGAATATAACAAGAAACAAACTTTGTTTAATAAAAAACAAACAAACTTTGTTTAAAAAAAAAAAAAACTTTAGTTTTTGCATTAATTAGTTTTGGCTAAAATACATTTTGGTCCCTTAACTATTTAGGCAGTATCGCTTTGGTCCCTTAATTAAAATTCGATTTATTTTGGTCCCTTAACTTCTCTCTGTTACACATTTTGGTCCTTTCCGTTAGTTTTAATTCAAAAACGTTAGGTTTTCTTTATTTTCTTTTGGAATTTTTCTGGGATTCTTGTTGTTGAAGGTTGATGGAGATGATATGAAGATGAAAAAGAGGAGAAGAAGATGAATAAAACCTAACGTTTTTGAATTAAAACTAACGGAAAGGACTATAATGTGTAACGGAGAGAAGTTAAGGGACCAAAATAAATCGAATTTTAATTAAAGGACTAAAGCGATACTATCTAAATAGTTAAGGGACCAAAAATGCAATTTAGCCATTAGTTTTATTGAAAAAGATAAGAGTAATTGACAAATTGTACCCTTAAAATAGCGAAAGACAATTAAATAGGAACTACACCGTTGAAGAATCAATGATTCTTCAATTAAATACACAAGGAACCAATTTTTTGTTTTTTTTGTTTTTGACTGAAGGATACGGTTAACTTCTTTGTGATATAAAAGTTCGGGTTTTTCCATAGGTGGCTTGCGAATGGCGCTGCCGCTATAGCATGCCACGAACGGTCGGAAATTTTGTGTTGAGAATAGCTCGCAACTGCCTACCAAAACGTGCAAGGCTGTGGTGCAAAGCAACGAAGAGGCCGAGACAGCTGATGATATTCTGCTACAGTGCAAGAAGAGCATGGAAACATGGAGAAAATTGGGGCAGCTGCATATGTTGATCAGGCCCCAGCTGCAAAATTGAAGCATTGGAGGAATGATTTTCTATGTACTAAGAGCATTACCTAAGAATGATAAGTGTATGTTTTCCTTGAACCTTTGGACCTTGTGGAGGAGCAGAAACACACGGCAATCCGGGACAATCAAATGGAAAGGACAACTGACATACTTCACAGGGGAAATAGTTTGTTGACAGAATGGCGGAATGCAAGAAATGTTGAGCAGCAGAACCAGACCAGCCACAACTGTTTTAAATGGCAACATCTCCCTTACACTTTTATCAAGTGTAGCGTCGATGTTTTGTTCTTGGAGTATCATATTAGAGTGGGGATAGAAATGTGCTTGAGACAAATTCGGATATGAAAGAAAGATTGTAACAACAATACAAATCAGGTGTGTGTGACGATACAAAGTTAGGTTCTATTTTCGGTAGATGTGGACTAGAGTTAGTTTATCTGATATTTGTAACAACAATAATGTCGAGCTCTCTAAGAAGGAGGCTAATATGGATACATTGTCTTGGATTTTCACACCATTGACAAATTGAATAACTGAAAACTTTATGTTCCACTTTCAACCAACTCCGCGCAAATATTTCCACCGCCTCTGTTACTGATTCAAACACTATTGCTTTAAACTCTCTTTTGCATTGTTAGAAATAGCCAAAGACAAACCATAAAGATTAGACAATACAAATCATATTCTTCACAACAAACAATTTTAATGCCAACCAGCTTGACAGTAATTAAATAAAAATATGGAAAATTTAACGTTAGTTTTAAAAAACATGAGAGCTTTGCATTAATGGAATCATTCATACAAACATATGATAGAGATTCTCAGATGACAAAGACATATAGAAGAATTGTTTCTAGTAAGTGCTTGTATTATCCAAACATATCAAATGAAGATGATAATAACTAGTTAAACCTACAACACTAACCGCTTAATGACTGATCTTTGATAATTTAAAAAGTTAGTATACTCAACTTTGTAGACCTGTTTACTTAATGTTTTTTGGCAAGTAGATTAATTTGTAAAGTTCTTAAGAAACTGATCATATAATAGAAAATTGTTAACAACTTCCTCGCAATATAATTTGACCAGATTGATATTTCTGCAGAGCTAGCAAGATACTACATTGTGGGGGGAAGCATCTTCGTAGTACCTCAAAAATTAGCCTACTTGTATCTTAAAAGTACTTTTTTTTTTTTTTTTGGATAATGATTTCTGCATCACCATTTGACTACTAACTAAACACACATTATTGAAAATTGCCTCTTTATTTCAATTTAAGGAAACTACAACAGATACAAAGGAGACTAGTTCAACTTAAAACACTCAGTTTTGAGCATGTAAAGCTTTTGATTATAACTTTACTTCTGAATACTTATTGAGAAGCATATTATTCTTATTAATTCATGCAGTGACAGCAATAGAACATGTGAAGGCTCTTTGCTCGTCCTAATATTAGAATAGATTACAAAATAAGTGAGATCAAGCCATTACAAATTATTGCGATCAGAGGATAACCAGGAGCACTTCTTTGCGCCAATAGATTAAAGTGTATCTTAGCTAGAAACATGCACCTAAATTTACAAGTGCCTCTTTGCAATTACGCACACTAAGCATGTGTTTGGCTTCCTAATTTTCACGTTTTGTTTGTATTGGGATGCAAGAAAATGCGTGCCACCGCGAAACCAACATAGGCAAAAAGAATTTATGCTTTCGCGTATATGCGTGGTGGTGATGTCTAACGAATTAATTAGTCAGTTGTGTGAATTTAATCTACCAGGTTCCCCTTGGAACCTCTTCAGCTAAGGTTCATAATAGAACGACCTAAAGAGTTTACCAATAAATTGATGATCATAACAAGATAAGCATCAACAATATAAACTGATAGTTAAATTTCCATTGAGAAATCTTTGTCAGCGTGCTTTCTAACGAATTAATTATTCAGTCGTGTGAATTTAATCTACCAGGTTCACCTTGGAACCTCTTCAGCTAAGGTTCATAATAGAACGACCAAAAGAGTTTACACCAATAAATTTATGATCATAACAAGATAAGCATCAGCAGTAGCAGCATAACAATGAATAAAATCCAGAACAAAGTCAGTTTTGTTTTACGTTAGCTAGTACAGAAGAAAATATTAGATGTGTGAGAAAAGTCAAGAAAAGGACGAGTAAGAACAATCAATTAGAAATTATAGCTCTTCAATATATAAAACATGTAAAGTTGCAACTGAAAATCACTGACTAAGGAAATGGATTTTATCCCATATTCATAGCGCAAGTCAAAATCACAAGCCAAGATCAACCTAAAGTAAACTTAATTGAGACATAAGTGTAACTGATGAATTGAGTTTAAACTTCACAGCACCCTAACAATGCAAGTGGTAAACAACAAAATAAAATAACCAAGATCAACATTAAGTAAACTAAGTTCAAATATATGTGTAACTGACCAATAAAGTTTCAACTTTACAGCATCGTAATAATGCAAGAGCCAAGACGCCAAACATCAAATAAAAAATAACATAGCAAAGCAAACTTTCTTACATAGGAGAGTTGAAAATTCATTAGAACTGGCAATCCAAATGCACCGTCATTTTCCAGCATCCTTGATACAAATATGTAATTAAGAGTTTATCGGTATACATATAGTCTGCAAACCTAACAAGATAATCAAACCCAACAACATTGTTACATCTAGTTTAGAAACTTCATAACAGTAATAATATTTACTTGTCATGGTAATGTGCTACATATATTCATACTTATAACATAAGCTGCATTTATAAAAAATGATTTTTTTTTTTTAGAGATTATAAAAAATGAATTGAATTCCTGAAAAATCAAAAATTTAGATACTAACAGTCAGTGTAACACTTCAAAAAAAATTCTGTATGTAATAATCAAAACATTTATCCAATCTAACACATTAAAAAACTATGAATTCAGATTTTGAGGATCCATTCCGGTGGAAGGAACAAGTTCTCACATTGGGGATATTCAGACACATGCGAAAGCTGACCTCGATCCAAGTGAAAAACACGGTTCCCGCGTGCCAGATTGTCACTAGAGAGGACGGAATAGTCAATAAAGATGACACAATTTCCTCTGGGAAGACATAGATCCCAACCAGAAGCAGAAAACGAACATCCACTCCCCACAAACAAAACCCTACCCGCTAATTTCTTCAACTTCACCCACTTCTTCTCCATCTCATCAAGTTTAAAAAATTTGATACTGAATTGAAAAAATGTTTGACGAATGTCCAATAACAACAACTCACCCTCATTCTCCACCAGCAATTTTCTGTTCTCACCACGAACACAATGTCGATACAAAGGTTGAGCCACTAACTCAGTGCTCGAGTCCGGTCCAATTGTAACTGTCTGGCCAGACTGGTCGACCACATAAAACCTCCCTTTAAACAGGCAGATGTCTCTGTGGGCAGTTGACAAATTGGAGACCGGTCTACAGCGCTTGTCTCGGTCATGGAAAAGCACTGGCTTTGAGGAACAATAACTTAATGTGCCAAGTACGAGAGGATTTTTCCCAGGGCATGTGACAGCAAGGACCGTTTGCAGATACATGTAGCTACCGTGTCGATTTTGGAATGTTAAGTCGTCTTTGTCGATGATGAAATTGGTTCTTAAATGTTGGGCGGAGAATTTGTTGAAATCAACCACATTAGGCAAATGAGAAAAGGCAGTAGATGTGAGACTTAAGAAGGGTGGGTTTAAGAGTCGAGTTTTACCACTTGAGTTTTGGGTAATTCGTATCAACCAAGGACGACGACGAATTAGGGTGTGTTGTTGTTGTTCTTGTGGTGGTTTAACAAGGAAGAAGCTGCGTTTGGAGAGGTGGCAAAATGAAGTGTTTGTGTTGTTGATGGAATCAATGATCTCGTTGTATAGTTGTTGATGGAATCTGGTGTAGGAACATATTTGAGGAGTGGGAATTGAAGGGGTAAAATGTTATAATCATTTGGAATGGGGGAAGAGCGCCAAGTTGAACAAACCGATCGAAAACGAATAAGATCAAGTTCAATGTCGAGGCGTTGTGATATCAGAAAGAGAATATCCTTTGGAAGATCAGACCAGTCCACCGACACCATGGATGAAGTTGCTTCGACTGTGTGGAAGTAAATAATAAATGGCAGACGGTTCTATTTCTTGCATTTTTTTTTTTGAGAGAAAGTAAATTATATCATTTCATTAAAAATCAGACCAGTAATACATGTTGGAATATCATCAAAGATTTGGAAGCTAGTACTAGATGTGGCTGCCTTAGCTAGAGTATGAGCAACCTCATTTGCTTGCCTCCTAATAAACTCGACATGAGAGTTTGTTAAAAAGTTGTTAAAGAAGTAGATACTACTTTCCATGATGGACCCAAACTCGGTGTTATCTCCTCGGCCATTGTTGAAATAATCAGCGACTCTTTTAGAGTCAACTTCGAAATCAACATTTGTGAGTTGAAATTCATGTATCCACCGAAAAGGAAGGAACGAAAATCGCTACGTATAACGATGCGGAAGAAAACAGAGCTGGTCTAAAGGATCAGTCATAACTCATAATTATAACCATTAAACCAACGCACAGGTGTGTTGCAATCGAAGACTCCAATCTGTAGTCATATATTGACAAATGCTCCAAAAAATTAGCACTTTGAACCAGCTGAAATGTAAGCCAAAAATCAGGGAACTGGATTCTCTCGACTTAAAGGAAGATATCTAATCTAATGAAATCTATGCCACACAAAAATAAATATTAAAAAAATTCAACCTCTATTTTATTAAATTCTTTCGCTTTTTATTTTTGGTGCGATCGGACCGGCTGCTTCAGTTGTACCTTCATCGAACCGGGGCTCTGATACCACTGTTGGGTCATGAGGGGAGTTCGGGGGACCGTTCACATCGAGGCTAGAACAACCACATTAGTAAGAGAGACACCATACTCTTACCCAAAACCTTAAGGCTATAAGTTTATAGGTCCTCTCACTTATAAAATGTTCAACCTTCACTTTTATATTCGATGTGGGATATAATTACTCACACTTCCACACAACAACTCATACATACATTTTATCATATAAGTTACCCCTCAACAATATGCAGCATTTTATCTAATAGATCAAGATTTCTGAATAAGCTAGCTTCGTTCTTAAAAACTTGGTATTGCAAGTTTCACAGTTTCCTACCAAGTCATTGAGAGCTTGGTTCTCTCCCACCCAAATAACAACTAATAACTCCTTGATAACCATCTTGGCCTTTCTTAGTTTCTTACTACCAACACACAATTGACAAACACTTCTATTTGACAACATTGATTGGAACATGTACATTAAAACCCAAACAACTAGAGAAGATTTAATTTTAATATGTTGAGATTAACATCATATTAAATCAATTAAGTTTCATCTTTACATCGCAATGCTAACGACACAAGTCAAAATAGTATAACATAACAAATCTTGAATAATCACAACTTCCTAAGGAGGCAGACTTGGAGAATCAACCATATTGCTTATTCAGCAACACAATTTCGACCTTATTTTTCTGCATATTTTCACATGACCATGTCATTAGGAGTTTTTTGCTATAAAAATATTTGGCAAACGTAATAATAAAGGAAGATAATCAAGCTCATCAACGTTGCTACATACTAGTGTTTAGATGGGCACGGAATGCCCGTCTATCCACTCTTCTTAGTGTGCTAATACGAATAATTATGAACAATAGTTTTATGAAATTTTGATTAAAATTTATTGATTTTGATAAAAAAATCATAAGTATAGATAAAATATATATTTTGAACTTTCATATTGTAACAAACTAAACTTATTTTTTCAATATAACAAAAAATAATATATAGGTGAAAGATGACGTAAGCAAGGATGCCACGGGCGAATATTTCCGTTTGAGTGTGGACCTATTCTGACCAACCAAGGGTGACGATGGAGAGTCTGTTGGTGTTTGGGTGGTTTGATGAGAAGAATATTGTTAAGGATGGGAATAGGCCAGGCCGGCCTACAAGGGCCTTTGGCCTAGCCTACGACACGCCAGGCCAGGCCAGGCCAGACTTTTTTCTTAAATAGAGAAGGTCTAGGCTTTTTTTTAAGCCTATTTAGCTTAAAAGGCCAGGCCACAGGCCTCTCAAAAAGCCTCTTAAGCGTATTAGGCCGGCCTATTTAAGTAATATGAATAATATTATTTATTATTACATTATATTTTGTACTTTGAATTAAAATATAAATTTGTAAACTTTTTCAATAATTTAAGTTTTATTAGTATACATTAATTTTTTGCATATATAAATGTATTATTATAAACTAGAATAGAAATATGATACAATATATAGTTGATTTCATTAGTATACAGGCCGCAGGCCAGACCTAGGCTTTAAAAAAATATGGCAGGCCAGGCTTAGGCCTTGCAAAGCCTAGCTCGGCCTAGCCTATTCCCATCCCTAAATATTGTGTTTGATGAGGTAGCTGTTGTAACCAACTCTATTTTTGGGATTCAAGAGTTGTGGACGGTTTAAGGGTAAATAATGGCTGTAAAAGTAGTTAGGGGAGATTGAAGAAGAGCGTCGCTAGGAGGAACATACTGATCGAAAGTGAAGAAGGTAGAGTTCATTGTTGTTGAGTTTTTCCGATATTAATTGCAGAAGTTCGCTTGGAAGTTCTGACCAATCCGCCTCCGCCATGGATGATTCTTTCCGATGATAGGGTTTAGCAGTTCCCATGGAATGGAATCGTAGCGGTATGGTTTATGTTTTGTGGTGCTCACGAAGTGTGCTACGAAGAATTTAAATGATCTCGCAAATATCAAAATATATATTTTTTTTTTATGAAAAATATTTTGTTTTAGTTCCCTAACTAGCAACAAACCCATGCTAAGCACGGGCACGTGCATTCGTAGCGGGAGCTATGCATCAAAGCTCATTGCAATGATATATGAATTGACAAAATAAGAAAAAACTAATGATAAAAACTGACGAATTTATATTGATGTATATTTTTTTAGATTAAATATGTAAACAATTGTCATTTTTTCATTGAATTACCTACAAAAGATAAACTCATAAGAATGTAGTTCTATTGCATCCTAAAAAAGAAAATATCATAGGAATGTTGTTATATTGCATCAAATAGACTCAGTGTGAGATAAAAACACATAAGGATCATAAAAAAAATTTCTTGTTACAATCATAAAACTTATTTTTAATATATGTAAATTGAATATATGGTTCACTTTTAATAGAATAAAAATATATTTTGATTTTCTATCATTTAAAGATTATTTTTTAGAGATTTTTTTGAAAAAGCATAATCAATTTTGTGTTTGTTTTTTTTTTTTTGTGGTGGCCGGGGTTCAAACCCCGGACCTTGCATATATTATGCATTGTCCCTACCAACTGAGCTAAGCTCACGAGGACAATTTTGTGTTTGTTTATCGTAATAACAATCACTCCTTTGAAAAAAAATATTTGTTTATGATACAACTATAGAAAATGTAATCGAGTAATTTAGTGATTTTTTAAAAAAATTATAATAAAATCATAATTTATTTTGTGTTTATTTATCGTAATAAAATCATTTTAAAAAATAAATTTGTTTGTTTGGATACATCAGTATAAAATGAATTTTTTGTTACATGGCAAAAATAATTTTGTTTGTTTGGATACATCAGTATAAAAAATAATTTTGTTTGTTTGGATACATCAGTATAAAAGTAAGCTTGAGATCTATTTCGAAATCGACATTGTCAAATTGCATATCACTCAGCCATTGCAAGGCAGAATGTAGACGCTCCACCAACGTGAACTGAATGAAGGCATGGGTAACTAATAACCTTTGCCAAAACAAATGTACCTTCAGAGTCTCGAACAAAAATGCCAATGTCAGTACGGTTAAAATGAGAGGAAAATGTAGCATGAATATTACACTTATACATACCCGCAAAAGGATGATGCCAAGTAGAAGATGTCGCAAATGCTGAATTGCCAACTGCGGCTGAATTTCCTCCTCCAAAAGACTGCAGAGGTTGTCGTTGAGGAATGAGATCAGCTACGGTGGAAATATTAGCAAGTTTCCAATCAACGACCAAATGCTTAGCACACTCAATAACCGTGGCACTTACCTCTATAACATCACCCCACACTCGAAGGTTTCAGTGCTTCCAAATACTCCAAAATATTGATGCCAACCATTGATTGAAATCAACGGACAAAGTTTCCAAATATAAAAAAAAAATAGTATCAGTTTCTGAAGTAATAGATGACATGATGTTTTGGATAGCTCCCGAAAGACCTATCATTTGCCAAACTTGGACAACAAAGGGGAAATTGAAAAAAACATGAACAAGGTCTTCATGATACGATGGACAACTACCATATGGTTTGTTGGACATTGAACGCCCTTGTCAACAAGGCGAACACGAGTCGGGAGGCAGCCCCGACACATACGCCACACTAGATTCTTAACTTTAGGGGGAACCTTGAGCTTCCAAATTCCGGATCAATAACCCGGGCGTTGGAGATGAGAAGAGTCAACGAGTTCGTCAACATATAACCTGTAAGCATTACGAACATAATACCATCCATGCCTTTAAGCTTTCCAAATAAGACAATCGTCGTGTACCTGAGCAATAAGAGGCATGTGAAGAATGATATCAGCTATATCAACACTGAATACCTGAAGAACCACCTCTTCATTTTAACTCTTCTCGAAAAGATTCATCAAATTATTGACGGTAACGAATTCTGAACAAAGTGAGCACCTATAATACCATCATCAATACACTCCCCATTAGACAACCATGGTTCATTCAAAATCAAAATAGATGAGCCATGACCAATACTCCAACAAGCACCACTGCGAACGATAAATCAAGCGCACAGAATATTGTGCCACACATAACTAGGATTATGGCCAATCTGGGCTATGAGATAGTTGCAAGAGGGGAAATATTGTGCCTTATAAATACAGGAAACAAGGGAGCCTTGTTCCGTAAGGAATTTCCACACTGCTTACCTAGCATTTCCAGCAGAGATATCCTTAAAGCCCATACCACTATGAACCTTGGGTGCAGATAACCTCTCCCAACTCATCCAATTAATACCTCGATGTGTAGTTCTACCATAACCCCACCAGAAAGAATTCAACATCCTCTCAATTGTATTAATTAAACTAGTCGGAAGTTGAAAAATGCTCATAACATACAATGGAATAGTCACCCCCCTTAGATTAATATAAATGGTTTGATGTATTTAATTGTTAAAAAGACTTATTGTGTGCTCGTCTCTTATTGTCTCTTATTCCTCGCAACTAAGTATCCCATTATACCGCCTGTGTCCAATCCATTGCTCTCGTCTTATCCTTCGTAAGAAGATGTTGGGTGCCAATAAAATTAAAAGGAGAGGTTGGGTAGTTTAATTGATTTAAGCCAAAAGTTATGGAGTTCGAGATCCAGGTTCAAATCCTCACAAGAAAACAACTAGAATGAAAATATTAACGTGGGATGAATTCTATTCTTTTATATTTCATAAACGATTTCGTTTTTTTGTTACCGATTAAATTTCCTTTAAAAAACTACAGTTTTCTTATTTTGTGTGCAGTTTTCCTATTAGTAGTATTCCAATTAACTACTAACATCTCGTGGCAAATTTTTCTAAAAAGAATAAATTATGTTTTTCTTTCCTTACTTGAGGACAAGAAACAATTTTAGTTTGAGGTTGTGATGACAGGTCATCTTACGTTATTTTTAGCATATTTTTTAGTCTTTTTCAGTAGGTTTTACCAACAAAACATAGGAGTATTAGAGTAATTGCCTATCATTTTGGGACATTTGCAATGTTTTCTATATTTGAGTCTGTAATCAGAGTTTTCCCGAAATATAGCAATTTTAGGGTGTTCTTGATGTAATTCACGAAGAAATCATGCAAATCGGAAAAGCAAGTCATCCGAAGATTTATGTGGTCCTTGGGAAGACGAAGATTGAAGATTCAGGAGACCTGATAGGCCAAACCGCAAGTGCACGGTCTATCGAAGTAATAGTAGTAAAAGAGTATCGTTCCGCTAGGGAGTTATGAATTCGATTAACTTTTAGATAATGATTAGGAAAGAAGAAAGATTATAAAAAGGGAGGTTTAGTTGCTGAAGGTAAATAACAATAATAATAATAAAAGAGCCTTGGGATTATTGGTTCATCATAACAACGAATCTTTTCACAAGCAAGCCTTAAACTTATAATTATGCGTTAATCCTAATTTCTAAGGACAAGTTTCTCTTTAGCATATCACAGCTTCTCTCGAAGTCAGTGAGTGTATCCCTCCAACAACCACACCTATTCTCATGGGTGATTGCCTTTGGGACCCTTGAAGATCGAAACTTTATGTGTCCCAAGGTTTGCTAGACTATTCTCATGTTTCGCAAACCTTGTCTAAATTCACTTGTTCGGATATCAAAGCTCCGCGTTCGCTTTATGAATTGATATCTGTGATGATGAATTAACCATTATCAAACCCTCCGCGTTCGCTTCCACAGTTTGATAATAATTAATTCATGTTAAAACGGTGAATTTAGATTAGGAATTAAGGTAACATATAATTAGGGTTTAAGGCTTGGCTTGATCCGGATTACGTCATTAGACTTATCCAACAATCCCAAGACAAAGAAGTCTACTCACTAACGTTCATTGTAGACATGAGGGAAGAAGAGAGAAAGCAATAAAGTAAAAGAACAATAATATAAAAGTGAACTTTTATTCAAAGAACAAAAGATGATTGTTTATGATGGAGTGCTACTCTATTTATAGCTTTACAATTGACTTAAAATCTAAGCAACTATAAGGGCTAATCAGTAAAACTACAACAGAGTAACTTGGGCTTGAAGAAAAGCAGCAAAAGTGGATTCTGGGACGGGCACGGGCCGTGCCACATGTTGGCACGGGCCGTGCCAAGCTTCTGACTTGGTGGGATCATATTTTTGTCCCGTATCTTCGTATTCTTGCGCTGTATTTGCTCCAGTCCTCTTTCTTTTGCTCCAAGACACCTTCCACCATATATTTATTCCTAAAATAAAACAAAAGACATTTTGAAGTAAAATATTCTAATATAAAATAAAATGCAATAAAACTAAATCAAAAACTAAACTAAATAAGAGAATAAATATGACTATCTATGACTCATCAAACTCCCCCACACTTGAATCTTTGCTTGTCCTCAAGCAAAAGGCAACAGACATAGCAACAACAAAAGATTGATTTATGGCAATATTAAGAACATAAGTCTCAAAGAAAGGTTTTGTTCCAAGTACACTAATTACAATTTCAAATATTCCTCATGAACCTATTCCACCCAACATCAAGTCTCAAGTGAGTGTGTGTGTGCAGTCCAACCCTTTTCTTGCTCCTGTATAAGACAGATACTATGAGGAACAGGTTCTATCCTTAGTGCTAAAGTAACCGAGAAAAGTCCTTTCTTCATTTCATATAAGAGTGATGGGAATTAAAGTTAAGATTGAATTAATTTAACAATTAAGCACAAGGGGCTGCAGATGCTTAGGGGCTATCTATCCTCGTAGGAAGTCTTCTCGGATGTAATTGTCCTTTCCCCCTAGATTCAAAATCACCCTAAGCAGTGCTGCAAAATTATTATTTGTTTCATCTCCGCGTAGGAAGTCTTTTTGGATGTAATTTGTAACGCCCTCCTTTTATTTAATTATTTTTATTAAGTTAGAGTCTATTTATGTGATTTATTTATATATATGAGGTGTTAGTATTTTATTATGTGGCATTATTATATTATTTATTAGAATATGAGAATTATTAGTGTAAGTAGAATTGGAGGTTAGAATAGAAATAAGAATAAGTTATTGGGCCTAAATAGATTTAGGAAGAGTGATTAATATTATAAATAAGGAAGCTTAGGTTAGAAAGAGTTTTTACGTTAAACCGCTTTTTTTTGGAGAAAGAAGAGAAAGAGGAGAACTCAGAGAGAGAGAACCCTAGGAACGAAGAACGCTGCTTTTGATTTCAGAAAAACAATCTAAGGTAAGGGTGAGACTATCTTTCACTAATATTAAGTCTGTAGGTCATTAGATTGCATCTAACATGTTTTAGGATGAGTTGTGAGAATTTGAGGAATTAGAATTTGAGTGAGAATTGATGATTAGATGATGGAAAACTATTGAATTGATGTAAGGGGGGACCATAAGGGCTGTATGAAAATATGGGTAGTGAAGGGCTTTTGTTTTCCATTGTTTTTTTTCATGATCTTTTGATAAATTCATGTTAAATTTGTGATCTAATTGTTGCTTTGATTTTGGATACATTCTTGTCCCAGAATTCATTATTTTCAAGTGCTAGATTCATAGTTGATTCATGGTTACATTCTGTTTCGATTTCTTATGTGTCAATCTGTGAAAAGGTCATTAATTCAATATTCAAAATATGATGTTTCTCGGTTCTTTACCATTGGATGCCTGATAATATTGTTATTCTGTTGCTATTCCTATTTGAAGATTGTTCTTGTTGCGTGATGGTTATTATATGATAGCTAAATTTGATCTGCTATTTTTATATAAATCAAATTAATTGGTCTTTGCTTATTTTTCCTTATTCGGTTCTACAATTATCCTTAGATGTGATGTTATCATTGCTTTATACTGTAATATATTGTAATCATGTGAGAATATTTTGATTATTACTTGTTATTATTATATTGTTTTGCCGTGCCTTACAATTTATTTATTTGAGTTTTCGATGTTGCTAGCTGATCTCGTGGTGACCTATATTTATTTGTTCTGAATTTATGTGATCTGCATACACTTGTATCTAGTATGATAATACTCACTTTCTCTATATTAATATATTGAATCTCACACTCATGCAAATTGTTATGTTAGTTTGCTTTATATACGGTGAAATACATTTTCTATGGTATTAATTAATGTGTGTCGCTTGTATCTTATCTCCGGTATTTGTACTAATATGATGTTTGCATTAATGAATTATTTGACGATGTGTTATTTGAAGATGTATGATTTAAAGATGTGTTATATGAAGATGTGTGATTTAAAGATGTGTTACATTATGATGTTGATATGCTATGAATTAATATGTGCTGCATATGTTGTTGTTGATCTTATTTAAGATGTAAATGTCGGTCTAAGTCAAAGAGTTTGTTAAGTCGTCGAGTCGTTATGAAGTCATCAAGTTATTAAGATGCCATGTTGTCAAGATGTTAAGATGTCATAGATGTTCATGAAGTTTCTAAGACGTAAGATGTTGAGTCCATGCATACTCATTTATAGATGAGGGCTCATGCCCTGGAGCTTTTGCTCAACCACGACGATGGAGCTTTTGCTCAACCACGACGATGAAGCTTTTGCTCAACCACGACGATGAGAGCTTATGCTCAACCACGACCACTACAACATTTTGGTCCTACGGCAACGCCTAATTTTTTGAAGGTAAAAAAACTGTTCTAATCTATGTAGCCCGGATACTCCAAAATGATGCCGTACCCGTGTCGGATACGTATCGGATACCGATACTCCGCGGATACTCCCGGATACGTATCCCAGAAGTATCTGAATGATTTAATTTAATTTTTATTTAAAAATATATTGGATACCTTAAGGATACGTTAAGGATACTCCCGGATACGTATCCCAGAAGTATCCGAATGATTTAATTTAATTTTTATTTAAAAATTTTATTTGTATTTTGATCACAAGTATTAATTTTTGTAAATTGGGATCATTATATTGGCCATTACTTGAAAAGGGTGACTATCTTCATACTACCTTGGTATCATCATAGTGCAGGTTGTTTATATGGTATGTTTTGGTTTAAAGGATATCTTAGTTGGTGAATGGTCCATTGTATTTTGACTTGGTGTAATTAGTTTTAAGATTTCACGCTATTTATTTTTTGTGCGTTTATGTCTAATATATATTAAAAAAATTTGTAAACGTATCCAAGCCGTATCGTATCCTAAATTTGAAATTTTTGACGTATTCGCGTACCCGTATCGTATCGTACCCGTATCCGTATCCGTATCGGGGCTTCATAGGTTCTAATAGAGTATCAAAGAGAACAGTTTTCATATTCTGTTTTGGTAACATAGGGAGTTGTTTCAATTTTTTTGTTACGCCTCAAAATTGTTGTGGTATATAAAAGGAGAACGGAACAAATTATCATCGTTGTATACTTTTTAATTATTTTAATAAAAATTATGGGAAAATAAACTAGAAAAAATCGACCGGCCTGAAATTTTTTTAGTAGGCCGCTTAGTAGGAATTTTTTCTGCCCCTTCCAATAATAAAGAAACTTCGTTAAAAAATAATAAAGAAACTCAAACTCAATCTCAAAATAAATAAACAATATTTTTTTTTGGACTTAAAATACAGGTGGATTCTAGGGTGAACCATCAAACAAGTCCCTCACCGGTGGTCCATCTTGAACAATAGTTGAGAGCCATTAGATTCATCAAACTCATAAATCCTATTATACACTGCCTGCACTAGATTACTTTTTTCTTTTCTTTTCCCTTTCTCTTCCTCCCTCTCGCTCTTGCTTCTTCCTCTCCTTTTCCATCCTCTTTTCCATTAATGGTACCCTACCAACTCTATCACATTAAAAACAGACGGTGTAAAGAGATAAAAAAAAATTGTTCCTTCTTTCACCCCAAGAATAAAAAACGCACACATATAAACTGTTCATTCTTTTTCATTTGTTAATTTCACATTTATCAAACAAATTTGATAAATTTGATTCATACCCTCAGATCCAACAATTTTTGTATCCTTAACATATTGTATATGGAAGGGTTACTGAGTTATGGAATCAATTCAATTCCTTTTACTGCCATTAGATTACATTTTCACTTTGAATCAAAAGCAAATCCGAGAAAGGGTATTCATAAATTTTGAATTGGAGTGGTGAAGTAAAATGAGTTTTTGTTTTTTTTTTTTTAAGGAAAAGAAGCAGTTTTTTATTATATATTTTGAATGAATCTTTTGAAAAGATGGAGGTTGTGGTGGTGGTGGAGGGGTAATATATTTTGTGGTTTTAACATTGTTGTAGAACTATCAAAATCACAGAGCCAAACGTGAGAAAGATGAGGCCGATAACAAGGATAGTGTGCAGAAGTATACTTGTGTTCTCATTTTTGCCTCTAACACATCTAAACCTTTAATTTAAATCTTATGGTATATAAAGGTGGTCCACCGATGAACCACTTGTTTGATGGTTCACCCTAGAATCCACCTAAAATACAAACAAATAAATTGTAACAATCTCTCAAAAAAATAAAATAAAAAATAAATTGTAACAAAAAAAACAAATAAATAAGTCTTTGTTCGGTGAACCCCTCAATCCCTAACGCTTTCGAACTTTAATCCTCAAATTTCAGGGTAACCTCAAACTTGGAATTCAACCTCCTCAATCTCATACCCTCCTCAATCCCAATTCCCACCCCTTCGAAAATCTCAAGCTTAGAAAAACCCTCAAAACCCCCTTTCTTCCTTTTTCGATTCTACCCTCAAATAATCTCAGACCCCCTTCATAAAATTCCATGAATCCATACTCTTTCAAAATTTCAGAGTCCGCATTTTGTTCAATCAATCTCTGAATAAGCCGGCGGCGATGACGACATGTTTGCTGTGATTGTGATTGACGAAGTTATTGGATCACAAAGGTATATTGTTTGCTGTGATTATTGTTCATATTGCCTCTGTTCAATATAGATTCTTCGGTTTTTTTTTTTTTTAATTTTGATTGTTGAACATATTCTCCTTCTCTCTATTGCGTTTGCGTTTGTTTGTTTTGTATTGTCTATTGATAGAAAAACCTTGTAATTGTAGGATGAATTTGAATTTTTATAAGTATCAGGTTTTTATCAATATTCTTTATTTCTTTAACCTTGTTGTAATCGATGCCCTTGTAATTTTCTAAAGCTAGTTCCATGTGCACATTTTTTTAATCAATTTTCATCTCACTCAAAAGTTAGACTTTTCCTTGTGCACATTTATACATTCTTCTTTTAACATTTGAAGGTTGACAAAGATGGTAGTTAGTTATGACTTGAATTAGTTAATAGACAAAGTAGTTAAACTTGAAATAACATGCGTAATTATGTGTACTAAAATCATTCAACTATTTATAAAACTAGGAAGCCTAGCTAATTACCTTATCTAAAACAGAGTTGTGATTGAACTAGTGACTATGAAGCACGGATACAGTCATGGACACCGCATATGACAGACATTGACACACCGACACCAATAATAATTTGAGAAAATCACCTAATTCAATGTAATTATATGTGTTGGTGTCGTTTTAGACATTAACACGTATCCGACACTGAGACATGCCTAATTCGAATAGTGTTTGTGCTTCATTGAATAGTGTTCATATGCTTAGTAGATGAAAGTTACTTCCCTTTCTTAAAAGTTGTTGGTCAGTACTTTCCATCATTTGAAGTTGAGAGGAAGCTAGAAACTTTGTATGATAAACTAGTGTAGAAGTTTGCAATGGTTTCTATTGGATATTTTATATGTTAGAATTGTGTAAGATGAACTTTATATGTGAACATTTCCTATTACACTCCACATACAGTTAGCCAAAACTACATGAAAGTGTGTAAAAACTAGCATATTCATGGATGTTAACGTATAAAAATTTGAAGACAAAGTATCCGTAATTGATCTATCAAGTGATTAATTGATTTAACAACTGGTTCTCATCCACCATTCTTTGGTTTTTACATTATTAACCACCTTATTACTTTAGTGGTTCATTAGTTTATAAACTTGAATTTTTTTTACCATAGTTTATTTTTCCGCACGTCGATTCTTCAAGTTTGTTATTATTAAATCATTAAATAATGTCTGCTTGTGAGTTTGCACACTTTGGACTGCTGTAATATGTTATTATCTATCTGTCATTGATATCAGTGATTGTAATTTTTATATACATCTAATATTATAGGTTGTGGCTATACTCTTTTCTTATTTACCTAAGTCTGCTGCAGTAACTGAAGCAGTTTCTATAATTAACTCATGTAATTATAAGATAGTTGCTGCTAAAGTGGGAAGATTGAGACTCTCGGCTGATTCAATGACATTGATGGGATGAAAGTAGATTTTGAGGACAGTTGATAGTGGTTTGATCTCTTTGAGAAGGTATTTATATGGTTTAAGCTTTCAAATTATTAGTTTTAGCTTGTAAATGGGGGAGTTGGTTTTTGTTGCATCTGACAAATGGTTTTATCTCTTTGTGGAATAAAATTAATTTCCCCATGACCGCTGATCTAACACTACTCATTTCAGCCTAGCCATGTTACTGGCCAAGGCTGCACATCACTTTCCCTTATCGTCTGAGTATAAGAACTAGTTTGGAAAAAAGCCAATTTATTTCAAGCACTATCTCCTGTTTATCATGCATACTATGATTTCTTATTCCTCTTGTAAGAGAGTAAATATTAACAAAGTCAGTTAAGTTAGTTTAAGTATTTTATGAATCTTAATCCTCAATTGAATGTAATGATTTGTGATTTTTGCTCTCTTACTCTTAGTTATAAGAACTTTAATATATCTTAATTATTTCTTCTCCATATATCATGTCTTAGGGTATACCATACATTAAAGACACAAGTCTTTTATTTTGAAAATTGTTATTTTGTTAGATATATGAATGATGTATGATTGACAAGTATTTTACTTTGTCTGGTTCATGATTTCAGGAAAGGTTGTTGAACAAATATAAGAAAAGCAATTACTATCTGATTAGCACCTATATACTAGTAAGTTGAAGCAAGGCTTATAGTTTAGAACAATAGACAACTTTAGAAAATCACTCTAAGTAAATTTTCAATTACCTAATATAGGATTACATACTTTGATGTTATGATCTCGAAACTGATATAGGTAAACTCGAACAGTTACATGTATGTTACAAAGTTAAGATAATCACTTAATGTTAGTGGTTATAGGGCTCATGCTTCCACCGGTGGCCCTATTGGTGTTGATAGTTTTTGGATATTGTTGTGTAAATCAGCAACTCTCTATGGTCTACTTCTACCTTTTGTCTAATTGCAACAATGTAAAAAAAAACCTCAAATATAAGACTTTTTTTTCTTTTTTATTAAAAGTGTCTATGGTTTGTTGTATTTGACAGGTAGTTTGCAGATGTATGAATTATGAAAAAGGAAATTGGAGGTTGGACTAATGAATACTTATTCTATTGGTTCTCCAATGTTGCTTAGTATGGAGGAAATTATAGTTCTGTTTATGGTTCAGCAGGTATGTTATAGTATTATGTCAAATGTGAAACTTAATAATGTGTGAAGTGGAGCAGGTTGTGATGCAGTATGAGTTTTGTGTGAGTTTGTGTTAGTCTTAGAGTAGAAAAATATTTCATGTAGGAGGCCTAGGATTTTTATTGAGGATTAATTAATTTAGTATTATCATATGAAAAGAAGAATAACAAATGTCGCAACTATATTAGTTTAGTATACTCTATATTGTTGTGTCTCTTTGGAATGGGTGGCTTTGAAATTACTACCTCATTGTTTGACGTATATATTTTCAAGTGGTCTATGAAGGAACTATTATTTGTACATGTGACTTATTGAACTTATTTCTTTATTGTGTAGATGAATGAATAATGATGATATCGATGAAGAATTTCAAGATCTAGAAGTACAAGAGACGAAGACAGATGTTGATGTTTAAGTATTATTTAGATTGTGAAAATGATAATTGACATTAAGATTTATAGTACACATTAAATATTTGAGTACTTTATTGTGAATAATGTTATATTTGATACATATACGAATGTTATATTATTGACAAGTACTTGGTATGTAATTTAGAATTTAGGATTATATTTGGATTTTGTATTTATAATTTTTTACTGAAATTGTTCTTTAAGTCAAATAATAATGTTTTATTTTTGACAAGAACAGAGTAACTGAAATAATAAGGATTAAATTCAATTTTTTTTAATATATAATTTTCCACAACGGTGCAAAGGTGTTGCGGTGGCTTATAACGAGCAATTTAAAATTGGGTCTAGGAGAACGGTTTTCGTAAAACTTCGGTCCTAAACTGTTGGGATAGCGCCCCAAATAGCGTTCTTATAGTTAAGCAAGCGCAATGGATTTTCAGTTGGAGACAGCTTAAAACCGTTGATGTTGAGAAATTTAAAAAGCGTTCTTAAAAGGATACCTAAGACTACGGATTTACCTTTGTCGTTGTTGTTTAGGAAAATAACCGTCCTGAAAGCATAAGACAACGCCTCAGTTTGCCACGCTCGGAAAACCGTTCTGGTATCCTACGGGAACGGTTTTTTCATATTACGCAACAGTTTTTCGTCGTTTTTATAGAGCAGAAATGTTGTAGTGGACGATGAGAGCTTATGCTCAACCACGACGATGAGGGCTTATGCCCTAAAATGGTACCACATGCATTGCATTTCATGATGATTCGAGATGGTTTAAGACGTTAAGAGTTGCATAGTCGAGTCTAGATGCATTGTCAAGTCAAGTTGTTAAGTTGTGATGTTTTAACGAATTACCTTGTGATGTCTTTTAGTATGATGATATGTGACGATGACTGTGACTGCTATATGATGATATTTTGCTAAGATGAGTGATGATGTTTATGTATTTAATTATAATTGTTAAATTATAAGATGTTTATGTTGTTAAATGTAATTTATGATTTATGAGCTTAATATTATTGTTTGAGAAATCTCACCCCTTCTGCGTATATGTTGCCTCGACCGTGGGTAATGTGCAGGTAATAAAGACTAGCTGTGTTCGTGAGTAGACTCCTCACATCGTGTCGTCTAGGATGCTCTGATACGTAACGGGATGGGGATTGTCTGATGCTTGTTTTCCTTGTTACGTATTTTATTTAATAAATGTTGAACATTTTTATGAAGACTATTTGAGATGTTAAGTTGTGGCCTTTTATGCCAAAGATTTTATGTGACGTTGCGAACTAAATTTCCGCTGCATTTGATTATTGAATTTTATAAAGACAGGTTGCTTAAATAAATAGTATTTCCTAGTATTATATTTGTTGTTAAATGATGTATTGATGTATGTGATGCTCCGTTATGTTGATAAACTCTGATAATTTTTATGAAATTTTTAAGTCGGGAAAACGGGGTGTTACAATTGGTATCAGAGCAGGTCGGTCCGTCCGGCCAAGTAGTGAGTCAAGTTGTGTCGTTTTAACAGTTAGGATACCCTTATTGTGTTATTCTAATTGTTGTGTGTTGCGCAGTGAAGAAAACTGGAAGCTGCAAATCTTATCTGTTATAAGAGAACTAGAATGGCTGGAAGAAATGATGCTGCGATGGCTGCTGCCTTGGAAGCTGTGGCCCAAGCTATAGGACAACAACCAAATGCTGGTGCTGGTGTTAATGCTGATGTGAGAATGTTTGAGACTTTTCTGAGGAATCATCCTCCTACTTTCAAAGGAAGGTACGACCCTGATGGAGCACAGACGTGGCTCAAGGAGGTTGAAAGAATTTTCAGAGTTATGCAATGTACTGATGATCAGAAGGTGCGTTTTGGTACGCACATGCTGGCCGAGGAAGCTGATGACTGGTGGGTGAGCGTTCAACCTACCCTAGAGCAGAATGATGCGGTTATTACTTGGGCTGTGTTTAGGGAAGAGTTCCTAAACAGATATTTTCCTGAAGATGTTCGCGGAAGGAAGGAGATCGAGTTCCTTGAGCTGAAGCAAGGAAACATGTTGGTGACAGACTATGCAGCGAAGTTTGTGGAGCTGGCTCAATTCTATCCACACTATACCGGAGACAATGCTGAGTTTTCTAAGTGTATCAAGTTTGAGAGTGGTTTGCGTGCTGATATCAAGCGAGCCATTGGTTACCAACAAATTCGTGACTTTTCTGTTTTGGTGAGCAGATGCAGAATCTATGAAGATGATAGTAAAGCTCACTATAAGATTATGAGTGAGAAGAGAGGTAAGGGCCAGCAAAGTTGCCCAAAGCCCTACAGTGTTCCTGCTGATAATGGTAGTCAAGGAGTGAATGATGAGAGGAAACCTAAGAAGAAAGAAGCTCCTGTTGAGATTGTCTGCTATAACTGTGGTGAGAAGGGCCACAAGAGTAACGCTTGTACTGAAGATGTGAGACGATGTTACCGTTGTGGCCAAAAGGGGCATACTAGTACTGAATGCAAGTTTGATGATGTTGTGTGTTTTAACTGCAAGGAAGAAGGGCATATTGGTTCGCAATGCAAGAAGCCTAAGAAGGCTCAGACTACTGGGAGGGTGTTTGCTTTATCTGGTACTCAGACGGAGAGTGAGGATCGTTGATCTGAGGTAAATTTTCGAGGACGAAAATTCTATAAGTTGGGGAGAGTTGTAACGCCCTCCTTTTATTTAATTATTTTTATTAAGTTAGAGTCTATTTATGTGATTTATTTATATATATGAGGTGTTAGTATTTTATTATGTGGCATTATTATATTATTTATTAGAATATGAGAATTATTAGTGTAAGTAGAATTGGAGGTTAGAATAGAAATAAGAATAAGTTATTGGGCCTAAATAGATTTAGGAAGAGTGATTAATATTATAAATAAGGAAGCTTAGGTTAGAAAGAGTTTTTACGTTAAACCGCTTTTTTTTGGAGAAAGAAGAGAAAGAGGAGAACTCAGAGAGAGAGAACCCTAGGAACGAAGAACGCTGCTTTTGATTTCAGAAAAACAATCTAAGGTAAGGGTGAGACTATCTTTCACTAATATTAAGTCTATAGGTCATTAGATTGCATCTAACATGTTTTAGGATGAGTTGTGAGAATTTGAGGAATTAGAATTTGAGTGAGAATTGATGATTAGATGATGGAAAACTATTGAATTGATGTAAGGGGGGACCATAAGGGCTGTATGAAAATATGGGTAGTGAAGGGCTTTTGTTTTCCATTGTTTTTTTTCATGATCTTTTGATAAATTCATGTTAAATTTGTGATCTAATTGTTGCTTTGATTTTGGATACATTCTTGTCCCAGAATTCATTATTTTCAAGTGCTAGATTCATAGTTGATTCATGGTTACATTCTGTTTCGATTTCTTATGTGTCAATCTGTGAAAAGGTCATTAATTCAATATTCAAAATATGATGTTTCTCGGTTCTTTACCATTGGATGCCTGATAATATTGTTATTCTGTTGCTATTCCTATTTGAAGATTGTTCTTGTTGCGTGATGGTTATTATATGATAGCTAAATTTGATCTGCTATTTTTATATAAATCAAATTAATTGGTCTTTGCTTATTTTTCCTTATTCGGTTCTACAATTATCCTTAGATGTTATCATTGCTTTATACTGTAATATATTGTAATCATGTGAGAATATTTTGATTATTACTTGTTATTATTATATTGTTTTGCCGTGCCTTACAATTTATTTATTTGAGTTTTCGATGTTGCTAGCTGATCTCGTGGTGACCTATATTTATTTGTTCTGAATTTATGTGATCTGCATACACTTGTATCTAGTATGATAATACTCACTTTCTCTATATTAATATATTGAATCTCACACTCATGCAAATTGTTATGTTAGTTTGCTTTATATACGGTGAAATACATTTTCTATGGTATTAATTAATGTGTGTCGCTTGTATCTTATCTCCGGTATTTGTACTAATATGATGTTTGCATTAATGAATTATTTGACGATGTGTTATTTGAAGATGTATGATTTAAAGATGTGTTATATGAAGATGTGTGATTTAAAGATGTGTTACATTATGATGTTGATATGCTATGAATTAATATGTGCTGCATATGTTGTTGTTGATCTTATTTAAGATGTAAATGTCGGTCTAAGTCAAAGAGTTTGTTAAGTCGTCGAGTCGTTATGAAGTCATCAAGTTATTAAGATGCCATGTTGTCAAGATGTTAAGATGTCATAGATGTTCATGAAGTTTCTAAGACGTAAGATGTTGAGTCCATGCATACTCATTTATAGATGAGGGCTCATGCCCTGGAGCTTTTGCTCAACCACGACGATGGAGCTTTTGCTCAACCACGACGATGAAGCTTTTGCTCAACCACGACGATGAGAGCTTATGCTCAACCACGACGATGAGAGCTTATGCTCAACCACGACGATGAGGGCTTATGCCCTAAAATGGTACCACATGCATTGCATTTCATGATGATTCGAGATGGTTTAAGACGTTAAGAGTTGCATAGTCGAGTCTAGATGCATTGTCAAGTCAAGTTGTTAAGTTGTGATGTTTTAACGAATTACCTTGTGATGTCTTTTAGTATGATGATATGTGACGATGACTGTGACTGCTATATGATGATATTTTGCTAAGATGAGTGATGATGTTTATGTATTTAATTATAATTGTTAAATTATAAGATGTTTATGTTGTTAAATGTAATTTATGATTTATGAGCTTAATATTATTGTTTGAGAAATCTCACCCCTTCTGCGTATATGTTGCCTCGACCGTGGGTAATGTGCAGGTAATAAAGACTAGCTGTGTTCGTGAGTAGACTCCTCACATAGTGTCGTCTAGGATGCTCTGATACGTAATGGGATGGGGATTGTCTGATGCTTGTTTTCCTTGTTACATATTTTATTTAATAAATGTTGAACATTTTTATGAAGACTATTTGAGATGTTAAGTTGTGGCCTTTTATGCCAAAGATTTTATGTGACGTTGCGAACTAAATTTCCGCTGCATTTGATTATTGAATTTTATAAAGACAGGTTGCTTAAATAAATAGTATTTCCTAGTATTATATTTGTTGTTAAATGATGTATTGATGTATGTGATGCTCCGTTATGTTGATAAACTCTGATAATTTTTATGAAATTTTTAAGTCGGGAAAACGGGGTGTTACAATTGGTATCAGAGCAGGTCGGTCCGTCCGGCCAAGTAGTGAGTCAAGTTGTGTCGTTTTAACAGTTAGGATACCCTTATTGTGTTATTCTAATTGTTGTGTGTTGCGCAGTGAAGAAAACTGGAAGCTGCAAATCTTATCTGTTATAAGAGAACTAGAATGGCTGGAAGAAATGATGCTGCGATGGCTGCTGCCTTGGAAGCTGTGGCCCAAGCTATAGGACAACAACCAAATGCTGGTGCTGGTGTTAATGCTGATGTGAGAATGTTGGAGACTTTTCTGAGGAATCATCCTCCTACTTTCAAAGGAAGGTACGACCCTGATGGAGCACAGACGTGGCTCAAGGAGGTTGAAAGAATTTTCAGAGTTATGCAATGTACTGATGATCAGAAGGTGCGTTTTGGTACGCACATGCTGGCCGAGGAAGCTGATGACTGGTGGGTGAGCGTTCAACCTACCCTAGAGCAGAATGATGCGGTTATTACTTGGGCTGTGTTTAGGGAAGAGTTCCTAAACAGATATTTTCCTGAAGATGTTCGCGGAAGGAAAGAGATCGAGTTCCTTGAGCTGAAGCAAGGAAACATGTCGGTGACAGAGTATGCAGCGAAGTTTGTGGAGCTGGCTCAATTCTATCCACACTATACCGGAGACAATGCTGAGTTTTCTAAGTGTATCAAGTTTGAGAGTGGTTTGCGTGCTGATATCAAGCGAGCCATTGGTTACCAACAAATTCGTGACTTTTCTGTTTTGGTGAGCAGATGCAGAATCTATGAAGATGATAGTAAAGCTCACTATAAGATTATGAGTGAGAAGAGAGGTAAGGGCCAGCAAAGTTGCCCAAAGCCCTACAGTGTTCCTGCTGATAATGGTAGTCAAGAAGTGAATGATGAGAGGAAACCTAAGAAGAAAGAAGCTCCTGTTGAGATTGTCTGCTATAACTGTGGTGAGAAGGGCCACAAGAGTAACGCTTGTACTGAAGATGTGAGACGATGTTACCGTTGTGGCCAAAAGGGGCATACTAGTACTGAATGCAAGTTTGATGATGTTGTGTGTTTTAACTGCAAGGAAGAAGGGCATATTGGTTCGCAATGCAAGAAGCCTAAGAAGGCTCAGACTACTGGGAGGGTGTTTGCTTTATCTGGTACTCAGACGGAGAGTGAGGATCGTTGATCTGAGGTAAATTTTCGAGGACGAAAATTCTATAAGTTGGGGAGAGTTGTAACGCCCTCCTTTTATTTAATTATTTTTATTAAGTTAGAGTCTATTTATGTGATTTATTTATATATATGAGGTGTTAGTATTTTATTATGTGGCATTATTATATTATTTATTAGAATATGAGAATTATTAGTGTAAGTAGAATTGGAGGTTAGAATAGAAATAAGAATAAGTTATTGGGCCTAAATAGATTTAGGAAGAGTGATTAATATTATAAATAAGGAAGCTTAGGTTAGAAATAGTTTTTACGTTAAACCGCTTTTTTTTGGAGAAAGAAGAGAAAGAGGAGAACTCAGAGAGAGAGAACCCTAGGAACGAAGAACGCTGCTTTTGATTTCAGAAAAACAATCTAAGGTAAGGGTGAGACTATCTTTCACTAATATTAAGTCTGTAGGTCATTAGATTGCATCTAACATGTTTTAGGATGAGTTGTGAGAATTTGAGGAATTAGAATTTGAGTGAGAATTGATGATTAGATGATGGAAAACTATTGAATTGATGTAAGGGGGGACCATAAGGGCTGTATGAACATATGAGTAGTGAAGGGCTTTTGTTTTCCATTGTTTTTTTCATGATCTTTTGATAAATTCATGTTAAATTTGTGATCTAATTGTTGCTTTGATTTTGGATACATTCTTGTCCCTGAATTCATTATTTTCAAGTGCTAGATTCATAGTTGATTCATGGTTACATTCTGTTTCGATTTCTTATGTGTCAATCTGTGAAAAGGTCATTAATTCAATATTCAAAATATGATGTTTCTCGGTTCTTTACCATCGGATGCCTGATAATATTGTTATTCTGTTGCTATTCCTATTTGAAGATTGTTCTTGTTGCGTGATGGTTATTATATGATAGCTAAATTTGATCTGCTATTTTTATATAAATCAAATTAATTGGTCTTTGCTTATTTTTCCTTATTCGGTTCTACAATTATCCTTAGATGTTATCATTGCTTTATACTGTAATATATTGTAATCATGTGAGAATATTTTGATTATTACTTGTTATTATTATATTGTTTTGCCGTGCCTTACAATTTATTTATTTGAGTTTTCGATGTTGCTAGCTGATCTCGTGGTGACCTATATTTATTTGTTCTGAATTTATGTGATCTGCATACACTTGTATCTAGTATGATAATACTCACTTTCTCTATATTAATATATTGAATCTCACACTCATGCAAATTGTTATGTTAGTTTGCTTTATATACGGTGAAATACATTTTCTATGGTATTAATTAATGTGTGTCGCTTGTATCTTATCTCCGGTATTTGTACTAATATGATGTTTGCATTAATGAATTATTTGACGATGTGTTATTTGAAGATGTATGATTTAAAGATGTGTTATATGAAGATGTGTGATTTAAAGATGTGTTACATTATGATGTTGATATGCTATGAATTAATATGTGCTGCATATGTTGTTGTTGATCTTATTTAAGATGTAAATGTCGGTCTAAGTCAAAGAGTTTGTTAAGTCGTCGAGTCGTTATGAAGTCATCAAGTTATTAAGATGTCATGTTGTCAAGATGTTAAGATGTCATAGATGTTCATGAAGTTTCTAAGACGTAAGATGTTGAGTCCATGCATACTCATTTATAGATGAGGGCTCATGCCCTGGAGCTTTTGCTCAACCACGACGATGGAGCTTTTGCTCAACCACGACGATGAAGCTTTTGCTCAACCACGACGATGAGAGCTTATGCTCAACCACGACGATGAGGGCTTATGCTCAACCACGACGATGAGGGCTTATGCCCTAAAATGGTACCACATGCATTGCATTTCATGATGATTCGAGATGGTTTAAGACGTTAAGAGTTGCATAGTCGAGTCTAGATGCATTGTCAAGTCAAGTTGTTAAGTTGTGATGTTTTAACGAATTACCTTGTGATGTCTTTTAGTATGATGATATGTGACGATGACTGTGACTGCTATATGATGATATTTTGCTAAGATGAGTGATGATGTTTATGTATTTAATTATAATTGTTAAATTATAAGATGTTTATGTTGTTAAATGTAATTTATGATTTATGAGCTTAATATTATTGTTTGAGAAATCTCACCCCTTCTGCGTATATGTTGCCTCGACCGTGGGTAATGTGCAGGTAATAAAGACTAGCTGTGTTCGTGAGTAGACTCCTCACATCGTGTCGTCTAGGATGCTCTGATACGTAACGGGATGGGGATTGTCTGATGCTTGTTTTCCTTGTTACGTATTTTATTTAATAAATGTTGAATATTTTTATGAAGACTATTTGAGATGTTAAGTTGTGGCCTTTTATGCCAAAGATTTTATGTGACGTTGCGAACTAAATTTCCGCTGCATTTGATTATTGAATTTTATAAAGACAGGTTGCTTAAATAAATAGTATTTCCTAGTATTATATTTGTTGTTAAATGATGTATTGATGTATGTGATGCTCCGTTATGTTGATAAACTCTGATAATTTTTATGAAATTTTTAAGTCGGGAAAACGGGGTGTTACATAATTGTCCTTTCCCCCTAGCATTGATGAATTTGTTTCATTTAAGTTCAAATTAAGGAGTCACCACCACAATTAGGAAGTTAGGATGTAATTGTCCTTTCCCCCACATGTTGGTGCCATTCTCCCGCCCCATTTACCATTAACAAATTAAGAAGAATATAACAATTAAGAACAATTTGATTAATTTTCCCACACAAACTTATACTACTTTTACTCTTAAGACTTTAAAGGGTCTAAGTTAACACTAAAGATAGAACGTGCTCCTTAAAATACCTATTCATACATTTGCTCAAGGATTGCAACCGGGTGCTTTTCTCATTGGAGAATTTTCACATTAAAACAAGATATGGGTATAACAAGAACACAAGAAACACAAGAAACTACTTTTATGTACAAGAAACAACCTTTAAAGAAGAGACAAAACAAAAAATTTTCATGCCATATTTACATTAAAAACAAGCTACTAGTCGTGCCTCTTGCTATAAAAACAAAACAAAAGAATAAAGTTCAAGGGAGTTTGGGCACTACGACTCTAGACACTTTATTAGGCCCCCCCCCCCCCCCCCCACACACACACACACACACACTTAGGGGAAGCATTGTCCTCAATGATTCAAAAGAAAAGAAAAATTAAAATAGAAGAAGAAGAAGATGGAGTAAAAGAAGAGTAGTAGGAAGAGTGAAGAGAGAAAGGAGAAGAGGAAGAGGAAAGGGAAGAGAGGAAGAGGAAAGCTCACATGTTCTCATTGAGGTCCATAAGGAGGACCTTGGAGATTGAATTGGTGCATCATCCTTTGGAGCATTTCATTGTTTTCTTCCGACAAGCGGTTGCCCCTTTGGACATCATTTCTCAGCCCCAAAAGTTCTACACCTTGCCTTTGTTGCTCGGTGCTTATCCTCTCTATCTCGGTTCGCATCCATGCCCATCTTTCATCATCATTGAGCTCTCTGGCATCATGGTCATGGTGTTCCTCCTCAGGGTTCAAGTTAGCACCTTCTCCTTCGTCATGTTGCTCATGTACCTGTTCATTATCAACATACAACCAATTCTCCTCCACCTCGGTGTTAGTCCGAGATGGGTTAGGAAGCAAAAATAGAGTAGGCACATTGAGCTTAAGGGCATATTGCATGGGTGGATGATGTGTAATGAATTTCATAGAGATTAATGTCTCTATGTTAAGCCTATTATTGCCCTGAATTTCATTTATCCCTTCCTCCTCGCTCACTCCAAACTTCCTAGCAATGAACGTGATAACACCCCCCACCACTATTTCAGCTACAAGATTAGGCTTAGTTCCTATTGAAGCAAGGTAGTCAAGTATGTAAAAACAAGTATTCACGGGATTATTAGTAAGCATAGCCCAAAGCATAAAGATTTCATCCGTCCTACATGTTCCTACTTCTTTCCTACCCCAAATGGTACACGCCATTACTCTTTGAAGGTACCAGCATCCACAATGGTAGTTCCCTAACAAGGACTCTTTAAATGGACCCCACGTGACACATCATTTATTTATAATTTTTTAATAAAAGTACCTATTAAGGACTCAATGACTCCAATGGCAATACATTAATAAGGACTCCAATGAAAAGTACTTAAATATGTCCCACTATCTTTACATATTAAACAAAAATAATTTATCTATTACTCATTTTTACAAGTGGGACCAAGTAGTACACATTTTATTACTTCTTTATGCAAGTGGGACCAAGTAGTACATATTTTATTACTTCTTTATGCAAGTGGGACCAAGTAGTACACATTTTATTACTTTTTTAAACGTGGGACCCGTTAGTTACCCAGGAGAGAGAGGGTCCTTATATAGTTGCCCGTTCCTTAACGGGGACTCAATTTTTCTTCCTCCAATGGAGGGTCCTTAACGGGGAGTGGTCCTTGTTAAGTAAGGACCCTCCATTGGAGATGCTCTAAGAACTGGGTTGTGGATGTTACTAGCCTTGTTGGATCGTGAAACATATTGGTTTCTACCGGTGATGCGTGTCCAAAAGCTAGCAGGGTTATAATCTTCCGGCTTTAGAGCTTGATTCCAAGAGTCATGGATGAACCCCGCATTTGCGAAGCCCATTTCAGTACAAAAGTTTTCAAGGGACATCTCGTAATCAATATTCAAAAGCCGGAAGGAGACTCTATGATCGGGGTCATCTAAATTCAACTTGTCTTTCGTGAATTGGATAGAACTTAAGAACTCATAAGTAAAATTTTCATACCCACTCATAGGACTAAGCATCTCACCCCATCCTAATCTATTCAGCAAATCAAAAACATTATCCCTAATCCCTAGGGTATTCATAGTATGAGGATGAGGGTACCTACAAGGATGCAAAGGTTTAGTGATAAGGATTTTATACCTTTCTTTTTGGTTGTTATCCTTGAAGGTGATGCCATGATTCTTTGTCGGTGCTCTTTTCTTTGACGGAGGTCCTCCGGAAGATGTTGCCGGTTCCTTGCCACTCCTTCTTGAAGCCATGGACCTTTGACCTTAGTTTGACTTTGGGGTTTTGGTGAAGGTTAGGGTTTTGATGATAATTTGAGTGGAAAGGGTTGGTTTTGGATTGGGGTTGATGTTTAAGTGAGGTCTATGGTTTTAGATGTTGAGATTGGTTAAGGTTTTGTGGTTTTGGGGTTAGGGTTAATGGAGATAAGGGTTTGGTGAATTATGTGTTTGAGTGGGGGAAAGATGTTTTTGATGGGAGGGTTTTGTGTTGGATGAGATTTGTGATTGATTGGTGAAAGAATTGAGTGATTTGGTTGGGTTTTGATGAAGTTATGAAGGTTTGAAGTTTAAGAGTTATGGAGGTTTAGAGAGAGGGTTAGAAGATGAAAGAAGTTTGTGGTTTGAGAATGAATGGAGAAGAAGAAGAAAAATTAGGTTTATAGTGGCTAGAAGTCGGGCACGGTCGTGCCACTCTTTGGCACGGGCCGTGCCAACACTCTGACTTTGGTCCTTAGTTTTTGTTCACAAAACATGGCACGACCGTGCCAACCTTAGCACGGGCCGTGCCAACTTTCTGACTTCGTGGCTTCAAAATTTTTCCATTTTTTCGAATCAACTTGGACAATTACCTACAAAAACACTTAAAACAAAGAAAAACAAAACAAAAGCAATTAAATGTGTGGGTTGCCTCCCACGAAGCGCTCGTTTAGAGTCATTAGTTTGACGGTTAGAAAGTGGTTCATCTATCCTATACCCAATCTTTCGGAAAGGGATAATGGCATCAAACTAACATTCTCTCCCAAATCACACATGGTTTTCTCAATGGTTTTAGATCCTATGACACAAGGTAGGGAAAAACTTCCTAGATTCTTAAGCTTAGGTGGCAATTTGTTTGGAAGTATTTTAATAAGATTCATAAACTGCTCATCTAACTTGGACTCATCAAACCCTTGTGTTAATGGAATTTCAGGCTCATGAGATGGTGAAACAAATGACTTTTCATTCTCTCCTATGGCTTTCTCATTGTGAGGCTCATCACACCCTATCTCTCCTTCATTGTTATTAGCTTTCACAATGGGGTCCTCTAATTGTTTACCATCCCTAAGGGTAATGACACTTATATGGTTATTGGGGTTGGTTTCGGTTTGGTCTAGGAGGACTTTGGAGGATTGAGAGGGAGTAGCCACTTGAGATGTTTGAGTCTCTAGCATCTCACGGTGAGTAACTATGGAGTCTACTTTCGATGTAAGTTTGGCAAGAGAGTCATTCAAAAATTCAGTTTGATTTTCAAGCTCTTGGAGCTGCTCGGATTGATTTATACAATAATTTTCTGAAAAAAGTTCCAAGCTGGATTTTTGAGGGACTCTTTTGTTGTTTGCATAACTAGGTGTTTTTGTTTGTTGTCCAAAAAGATTTTGAGGGGTTTGAGAAAAAATTTGGTTGTTTCAAAACCCTTGATTATATTGAGCATAGTTTACTTGCTCAGGACTTCTAACAACACTACCTAGTTGGCAATTAATGCCAATATGGCCAAATACACCACAAATTTCACAAGAAGGAGATGCAGAAGAAGAAGAAGAGATGACACTAACATTTATTTTTTCAAATTTTTGGGTTAATGCATCAATCTTAACGGCAAGGTGATCATAGTTAGAGACTTTATACATACCTGCCTCCTTTTTGGAGGGTGAAGAATTAGTGATGGCTCTCTCGTCGGTCCACTTGTAATGATTTTGAGCCATGTCTTCAATCAAGGCGTATGCTTCTGTGTAATTCTTGTTCATTAAAGCTCCACCTGCAGCTGCATCAACATAAATTTTTGTGGTATACAAAAGACCATTATAAAAAATGTGAATAATAAGCCAATTCTCTAAACCATGATGGGGTCGACAAAGTCTAAGCATTTCTTTGAAACGCTCCCACGCATCGTAAAGAGATTCTCCATCTTTTTGAGTGAATTGTGTGATTTGATTCCTTAATTGGACGGTTTTAGAATAGGGAAAGAATCGTGCAAGAAAAACTTGCTTCATTTGTTGCCATGAAAAGATAGAACCAATTTCCAATGAATGAAACCAAGCACTAGCTCTACCCCCTAAGGAGAAAGGAAAGAGGTTCAGCCTTACGGCCTCTTGGTTTGCATTCAAGGTCCCACTGAGTCTTAAAAAGGTTGAAATATGAAAATTCAGATCCTCAGTGGGTGATCCGAAAAATTGATTTTGCTGCACTAGGTGAACAAGTGCAGGTTCTATTTCAAAATTATCCTTAACCGTTGGGTACACAATAGCATCATATGACTCATTTGAAGATGGGATTGCATACTCTTTGAGAGAGCGTTCCTTAGTCATATCGTTATTATCTTCCCAAGAAGTTAAAGGAAAAAGAAGAAATAGAAATTTTTTTTTTTTTTTTGGATAGAACTATAAAAAGAAAAAAATATAAAATAAAATAGAATAAAATAAAGCAAAAGATTTTTTTTTTTTTTGGAGAGAGAGAGAGATTTTTTTTAAAAATAAAAGTAAAATAATAATAAAAGAGGAAATAATATATTATATATATATATATATATATATATATATATTTTTTTTTTTGGAAAGAAATATAAAAAGAAACACAATAAAATAGAATAGGATAAAATAACGAAAAAGATTTTTTTTTTTTAGTCTAATCGTTAAAAAAAAAAGTTAACCAAATTGCAATAACTCCCCGGCAACGGCGCCAAAAACTTGATAGGCCAAACCGCAAGTGCACGGTCTATCGAAGTAATAGTAGTAAAAGAGTATCGTTCCGCTAGGGAGTTATGAATTCGATTAACTTTTAGATAATGATTAGGAAAGAAGAAAGATTATAAAAAGGGAGGTTTAGTTGCTAAAGGTAAATAACAATAATAATAATAAAAGAGCCTTGGGATTATTGGTTCATCATAACAACGAATCTTTTCACAAGCAAGCTTTAAACTTATAATTATGCGTTAATCCTAATTTCTAAGGACAAGTTTCTCTTTAGTATATCATAGCTTCTCTCGAAGTCAGTGAGTGTATCCCTCCAACAACCACACCTATTCTCATGGGTGATTGCCTTTGGGACCCTTGAAGATCGAAACTTTATGTCTCCCAAGGTTTGCTAGACTATTCTCATGTTTCACAAACCTTGTCTAAATTCACTTGTTCGGATATCAAAGCTCCGCGTTCGCTTTATGAATTGATATCTGTGATGATGAATTAACCATTATCAAACCCTCCGCGTTCGCTTCCACAGTTTGATAATAATTAATTCATGTTAAAACGGTGAATTTAGATTAGGAATTAAGGTAACATATAATTAGGGTTTAAGGCTTGGCTTGATCCGGATTACGTCATTAGACTTATCCAACAATCCCAAGACAAAGAATTCTACTCACTAACGTTCATTGTAGACATGGGGGAAGAAGAGAGAAAGCAATAAAGTAAAAGAACAATAATATAAAAGTGAACTTTTATTCAAAGAACAAAAGATGATTGTTTATGATGGAGTGCTACTCTATTTATAGCTTTACAATTGACTTAAAATCTAAGCAACTATAAGGGCTAATCAGTAAAACTACAACAGAGTAACTTGGGCTTGAAGAAAAGCAGCAAAAGTGGATTCTAGGACGGGCACGGCCGTGCCACATGTTGGCACGGGCCGTGCCAAGCTTCTGACTTGGTGGGATCATATTTTTGTCCCGTATCTTCGTATTCTTGTGCTGTATTTGCTCCAGTCCTCTTTCTTTTGCTCCAAGACACCTTCCACCATATATTTATTCCTAAAATAAAACAAAAGACATTTTGAAGTAAAATATTCTAATATAAAATAAAATGCAATAAAACTAAATCAAAAACTAAACTAAATAAGGCAATAAATATGACTATCTATGACTCATCAAGGCCGTATAAGACATTACAAAGGGAGGAATTTTGTTCCCAATTTCCAAGACATCTTAATTTGAAGAAAAAACCAAGACAGGTGAAGAAAACTGGCATTTCAGCACTAAATTTGCACTGAAGCGCTTGGCGCATGGAAAAGCGCTAGTCGCATGAACTGGTGCGTAGGGCGCATGGCTCGCTTAGCCATATGCGCCTAGGCGCATGGTGCCTTTCAAAAAAAGTCACTTTTTGTGACGCCCCTGGAAAACCCGTTATTTTGGCCCAACACCGGTGGAAACTTTTCCTATAAATTCCGCATTCCTCATTCATAATTTCTCGTTCAGAACTGGAGAAGTTCAAGAGGAAGGCGATTCTAGGAGCCAAGGAGGAGTTCTATCTTCTCCTATCTTTTCTAGGGTATATTTTTATCTTTTTGTATCTTGTCTTTAGTTACAATTTGTAACTAAGTAGTTATAGATTAGAGTTCTAAGATGAACCTCTATTTATTTTGTTGGATAATTATTTAATTATATGTCATTTATTTAGTTATTTTCTGTTAGCTATTTAGTTTTATTAGCCTAGGTTTATTTCTGTAGTAGACGCAACCCTAGATTAGATACTTTGGTTGTTACAAGGCCTAACATTTCTACCACTATCTGGATGCTTATATCTTCATATTTATATCCTTATACTGATAAATATCTGTCTAGGAAGTATGTAGTTTATAACTAGCGAAAGATATCGAGAGCGAGTTGACCCTAGTAGTAAGCAACTCTACTAAACCTAGGAGATAACTAGTTAGAGATTAGGGAAACAAGTGGCTGATTGAAGGAAATAGAGGGATTATTCGTCTTTCTAGATACATGCCCTTCAGGAGCCTTAGTAGGGATATCTTGCAGAGACACAACTTTCCCGTCTTGCATATGCAAATTGATCATTCTCTAATCACCTATTTGTTATCCTCCATGGTTATGGAAAGATAAACATCCATCATAAATGTTTGAAGGTGAGCACTTTCCTTTGGCACAAAGCGTTCAACAAGATTTAGATCCTCTTTTAATACCAGCTTCATCTTCCACACATTAAATCCTGATAAAGGTTGGCCATAAGTAACATAGAAAAATAATGACCACATCCTTGACTTTCAATCTCTGACTTTAAATTGAATCCATTCAAATCCAGTTTGTCGAATTCCCTAACCATTTCACTTAGTACCTTCAAATTGTTCTCATTTGTTTGATTGATTTTGGGAATCGGTTGAAATGTTGCTTGAGAGGTTAAATCCAAAGATTCACTTGCTGTAGCTTTGTTGATTCCATAAGTTGATAAAGATCCATTTCTGATTTATGATGTTTTTAGGGTTCTAAGGGTTTGATAAACTTGGGGGGTTTAGAGATGGTTGAAAAGAGTAAAATGTTTGATATCTGAGAACGTAAAATGTGTGGAGAGTGGAGAGTGAACGGTACGATTTTTAAACCTTTAAGATTTGTAATACTCTATTGGGAATGATTGAAGCGTCTCACATTAATGACATTAGTGGACGCGAGAAATAAGCATTTGAAACCCACTAACTTTGTCTATGTAACTATTACCCATCATTTATTACCCATGTTAGGAAACATTTCAGAATTGTGACGGATAAAAGGGACCGATGCCAATAAAGTAGTTTTTAACCTTTTCATTTACCATTCGCCAGAGTCACTAAAAATCACATTTTTTCAGAACCATGACATCTAGACTCTGTAAATTTATCTAGAATATTTAGCATGTGGATTAAACTTAGTACTGGATACATTAAATTTATAGAATTTTGACCAAATGAATAAAAATATCAAAGAAAGTTCATACATATGATAACTTGATACATCTGTCAAATACATAAATTTGTTACATATTTGAAACCATAAGAATAAACTACACTAGTACGACACGCGCATTTGTACGTATGTCATTCAGCCTCCTGCACTGCTTTCCTTTTGCCACGTACACTTGCTAATCTGAAATAATAATAAAAGGATTGGGGTGAGACATGATGCCTCAGTGAGTTCAACCTATCCTAGGTTGTAGGCAATCTCGGGGAAACCTACGATTGTCATCTGTCTATACTCAACTTGTTAGAGGTTTATACAGTTCTTTTTTTATAACTGAGCGATCAGGGAAAAATTAGGATCGCATTCTATTTTCTACCATAGCTCTTAAGAAAGTCCTATTCATAATATGTTTTCATAATATAGTTAGAAAGTTAGCGTTGAAAAAACAATATTATTTGGATTCAGTTTATGGAATGGGCCCGAGCGGAGTAACCTTGTACACCATTTCACTGCTAACCGGTTAAACTCCCTATCTGAGGGCTAGAACCGATACTCCTCTGACTACGTGTGGTTTACCAACTACGATAAAATTTTAAGTCACTCTATTACATATGTCTAATGTGTTCGGTTATTCTGTACATATATCTAATATGTTTTCTGATCATACTACTAGCATAGTTGTTCTCGGCTATCTAAACCGAAAGTTCTACCAAGTTCCAGTCTCTAAAGTTTAAATATAACAAACGTACACTATTGAATTACATTACAAGCTATATGTATGTCTAATCATTGGTTTGCCTTTAAAAATATCTTTACAAAGGTATAAAGCAACCCTGTGATCATTTAGGAAGTAAACAGTGCGAGAATTTGACGTTTTTAGCCATTTGGGGGATTCAAACATAAAACTTAGAGAGGTGGATATTCTTAGATCTCAAGTATACACAACAAAGACGATCAATAAGGGCTGTGTATTAAATACTGTTAAAAAAAATATTACAGTACTTTCAAAATATAAAGACACATAAATAATAATTATAACTTTTTGCTTAATTATAATGATGTAATAATTTTATTGGTTATACATTTGTAAAATATTTATGTTAAACAACATTAACCCCAGTTATTGAAAATTTTGGATCCATCCATGATAAAATTGTGCAAGTCTTTTGGTCAATATAGATAAATGTAACTAAATTAGAAAAATAAAGACCACGATACGCTATGTAGCAATCGAAACTTGGTCAAACAACTATCCTTTGCTTAATTTTTTTTTTTCTTATTTGGTATGAAGTTAATTTTTTTTCAATAAAACCTTTTCAAATTTACATTGATCACTTTCATTTTTCTTTTATAACACCCCAAAAATACCAAAATGCCTCTAGCGGTAGTCAACTACCATTCTCTCCCAACGATAGTTAACTGTCGCACGATAGTTAACGGTTGTTAGTTGCTGTCGTGATCCTGTTTTATACACAAAACGACTCCCATTACTTTCAAAACACACAAAATAAACTCCAAACTCTTAAAGCAACAAATATCCAAATTCATTAAATACAAGTGACCCACCTCTCTAATTTCAACTAAGTATTCTTAATCTCTTAGCATTGACATTTTATTTTATTTTTTTGTGTTTTTCTTTAATTGGTAATATTTTATTGTTTAAGGTTTATGTAAATTTTGATTTTCTTGGTAGTAAATGATCAAATGTTTGCATTATGAATGTTGTTTAGACTTGGTTTAAGTTTAATATGGTAGTTTAAAATTAAAAATAACCCAATGTATCAAGAATGTATATTTTTTACTCCAAATGTTTGATGAAATGTTTGACCGAGTTTTTCATTGAATATTTTTCATTTCTTATGTTGTGTAGATATGACTGACATGTATAAGCTCCCTAGGTAGATATGAACAACCACCATCCAGTAGATTTGGACAAAATCCAAAAAACCATGAACACTTATCTAGTAGATCTGAACACCAAGTTAGCTACAATTTACTACAACGCTGGAAAACTCAATTTGTGTAGGGTATGTGTCGATGTCATGCTATTAGATCTGAAAGATCAATTATATGAAATCAACCATCAAATCAACCAAAGAGACACAAGGATGGTGGAAATTGTTTAGTATTGTCGTTCATCGACGGGCATAGATGAAAGCGTCCAGTTCACCCATACGAAGTAGGGGTGGCAATATAATCGACCAGATCCATATCCATCTAATTCATCCACCAAACAAAAAATTTGTTAATGTATTGGTTTAGATCCATCTATTTAAAAATATGGATGGATTTGATCCATCCACCTTATTTTAAAAATCCAACGACGCACTTCTTTAAAAAAAATCAATGTATAACTTCAAATAATATCAATATTATTCAAATAATTATATCCTTTAAAAAATAAAAAATTAATAAAAAAATATTTAAATTTTTAATATTATTTTATTATAGGTGATGGTCAACACCAGAGTTCCGCCATTGACCACCGTGAGACACCGGAGGACAACTGCAGGTCACCAGAAAATTGACTGGATTGCTATGGTTAACGCCGCCAGTGGTCGGTTGACCACCACTGACCACCATAATATTTTAAATTACTTAATTAAAAATATTTAATATTTCCAATTAATTAAATTATTTTGGCTTATGTCAAAAAACATCATTGGGCTAGAAAAAAACACTACTGGGATTGAATTCACTAAAAAAATACTTTAACAAATAATACCCCTCTTAAAAAATATACACTTTGATTTATGGATCGGATGGACATCCATCTATTAAAATTTAATGATGGATGGATTGGAGGATTTTTTTTTCCAGAAAAAAATTAAGGATTTGAATGGACTAATGGATTGTTTTGATCGATCCATTAGGATCGAAATCCAGGTCCATCAAATCCATCCATTTTGCCACCCCTAATACGAATCTTAGGAATGATGACGAGTTGAATGCTTCCTTGGTCAGATATTCATAAAAATTTGATTCGACCCAGAACCTACTAAGAAACCAGGGCTTGCATGGAGGACCCAGATGAAGATGTCAGGTTGTCTAAACTATGATCTATTATGTTGTGTTTTATTAGGTTGTATGATTATGTTTTTTTTAGAGGATCTTGTGTTATAATGTTGTATTATTATGTTGCATCATTATATTGTTGGATTTAAGTTTAATTTATGGGAGTTTATGAAAATGTTGGCATTGAAGTATTGTACTTAGTGTAAGGATTTAGTAGTCTATTTGAGAAAAACTCAAAAGAATGGAGGCAACATATTTTGTATTCTACCTAATGAGCTATATAGGTTCTCATATCAAATGTCTTCATATAAGATAAATAGTGATGAAAGGAATGTGTTTTAATATATTTTTTTAACTTCATCCTACTGCCTTGTCAACTGACATGTTTCAATTTACAGAGGAGTATGATCAAGCTCAAAACAACATCTTAGAACACATTCCTTTTCTTCACCACTCTCATATTAACGAATTTGATATGATAACCTTTATATCTCATTAGGTAGAATAGAAAATATGTTGTCTCCAATCTTGAGTTTTCTCAAAGCGGCTACAAAATTCTTACACTATGTAAGACACTTAAATGCCAACATTTTCATAAACTTCCATGAATTAAATAAATTCCACATCATAATAATACAACATACTTCGGGAGAATGGCGTGTTAGGCTTACTTAATTATGTTATGTACTATAATTGTCCGATTTGAACAGAGATTAATTAAAACTAGAAATTACCTTCTATCGTTTTGTATTGTTTTACATGCATATATTGTTTTCTATTGTCGTAAGCAAATGACATGTTATTCAAATGGAAAAAGGTTGGTTTGTGTTTTGGAGAACTATGATGAGAGGTGTTGTTGCTATTCAGGTGCAAACTAGAACACAACACCAGTTAACGGTCATTGGTTCATTTAGCTAACAACACTTAATTATCATTGGAAGTGGATATTTTGGTAGTTACTGGGTGCTAAAGAGCAATTTTTGAAGTTAGACAAATAAAACAAAAAATTCTTTAGGGAGAATAGAATTAGAAAAAGTTAGACCAAAGAAAAAAAGAAAAAAAATCTCATAAACAGAGACTAAAGTCAAATATTATATATAATTTTAAATTATTAGATGGGATTATTATAAAATATACTCATAATTATCATTAAATGTTTTGAAAGATTATTTTTATAGGCAAATGTCTTGAATGATATGACAACTAATATATAATGAATTTGTTTTTGTGAAAGCAAATTGGGCTGACCTCCCGCTGCCGTAACCCTTGCTGTCCCCAATCTCCTCTCTTTGAGATGTAGCGCCCCTCCCTGGTGGTGCGATGAGCGGCGCTGGCCCTCCGCACCACCCCTCTTCCTGACCTGGCGTTGATGTCACTGATGGTTTCGGAGGAGTTTGTGCAGTTTGCAGTTTACTTGGTATCTGCGATCTGCTCATGAAACCCTTAGGGGTCTGTTTCATAAACTTCTGCTCCCTAATGGTGGTGGTCGTTGGTTTTGTTGGTGTTCAAGGAATGGGTGTTGTTGCTGCGATTTTGTGGTGGTGGTGGTTACACCGCCGCAATTCCAATCAAAGCTTCAATCCCCACGGTGGTGCCGTCGTCGCCGTCAAGGTGATGGAGAGAGGCAATGGAAATTGATGGAAAGAGCCCGACGGTGAAGGGGTTATCGGTGATGAAATTGACTCTTTGCCACACACAATAGTGGTGCTGAAGTCACAGGAATGTTGGTGCAAGCATCACGCCTGTCTGCATCTGTTTAGATGGACACAAAGTACTGGTGTGCGGGGTTTGTTGGGCTCGAAAGGGCTGATAATACCTGCTGTGTTATGTTACAGGGGCTGTTGGTACATGAATCTTGTCCGTGTTGGCGGTTGATTCAAACACCATTCCTAAAAAGGATAGGCTCATGCTTGTCTCTGATTAATTGGTTCGTTCAATTCATTTTGTTGAGTAGATGAGTCAAATAAGACGTTTTCCTCTCCGGCGGCAAGCTTCAGCTCGGATTCCCAGCCTACCGTCGTCATCCTCAAGGTTGTCGTCGTTCTTCAAGGTCTGATAAGGGACGCGCTGTGGTGTTGATCCGGATGTTTCTGGATGGTGGTTGCGACTCTAGGCTATAGCTTTCAGTATCTTCCCCACGCCGTAAGGAGAGTTTTATTTGGCATGTACTTTGGGGCTCGAAAGAGTGTTTATCTTGCTGTGCTTTGCAGGGAGAGGATGGTACGTGGATCTGCTCCGTGTTGACAGTTGGTCCATTCACCGTGGTCTAGACCTCTACTTAAGAGGATGTTATAATCCACTTGTGTCGTTCTTATTTTTCATATTCCCCGTTTGGGTAGACCTCCGTTTGTGGATAAACTGGTCAGGTTTATGTCCCCCAGTTTTTTATGTATTTTTTTCACTTTTTTTTAATAATATATTTATGAGCATCTGACAGATTGAAGTTGGGTACCAACTTAGTTGGGAGCCACTTTTTTATGTCATTTGCTCTGGCCTTATCAAAAAAAAAAATATATAGTGTGACATAAGCCGTAAATATTCTTTAACTGGAGGTAAGTTTCTACGAAAATATTTTACACAGTTGTGTACGGAGGATACCTTTAGTTACAAAAGAATATTGATTTCAACGAATCACTGATGAAAAAGATATTATAAAAGCATCCATACATAAAACAGATACTTATTTTTAATCTATGTATGTAAATTGAATGTATAAGGGGAAAACCCCACCACTAAGCATATGTAGATCTTGAAATAGTTTTATTGAACTTATAAGATAATTTTGGAATACATAATAACCTTTATTTTATTTATTTTTTATTTTACAAACAAGTGCATTGATTATGAAATTGATAACATTCACTAGGATACCTACAACACCCACATTTTTTTGGACAAATTTTGTAATTGCTTTGTGAACAACAACTACAATCCATCACTCCCTCTACTGATTTCAAGCATACATCTAATTCTGCATACACAAACAATAGATGAATATAAGAACAAAGATTTATGCAATGTACAAAAATAAAATACAAATGATAAAATGATTGAAGTAAAAAATCATGTATAGATTTATAGAAATTTCACTCATATAGATTTATAGAAATTTCACTCATTTGTTTTAGACCTGATGTAAAGATGAGGAAAGCCAACAATAACACCAAATTAAGAATTGAGTTCCTTGTGGTGTCCATGTTGTTCATAAAATAGATACTCTTCAATGGTTTATATTGGTAAAGGTGAGAACATCTGAACAATTTTTTAATCATAAATTGATCGGATAATTAAAATAATGAGCACTCACTGACTCGTTGACTCACCTAGTTCTAGAAGCAAAGATGACTCACCTTGATCTAGAAGGATCTAATATAGGGAGTACTATTGAGTATGCTAGGATGCATTTGTCTTATTGTGGGTGTGCATTTACCTATATAAGCATTGTATGACCTTATAATGAAGAAATGAAGAATTTCAGTCTTATCTTTGGTTTCTTAGATAGGCGTAGTTAGAGTAAATTAATATAAATAAATTATTCAAGATTTTATTTATAATATTTTTAAACATGTATCTAGTCATATTTTTTTTTCTAGATTGTATGATTTGTCATAAGTAATTACTTTTGTCTATCCAAGAACATGTCGCACCACACTTGTATGTGTTAAAATGCTCATCTCTTTTCCTAAAGCACCCATTTGCAATATACGATCAAAAGCATACATAAAATCTAGGTTGGATTTACCCACCACATTTATCTCTCCAAAGCCAAACCTCCATGCAATCCCTCAAAATTACTTGAACTACTCCCTACATGGCCATTTAGACCCCCCCCCCCCCCCCCCCCCCCCCATCTCCCTCCCTTTAGAAAGATATTTCTCCTAATGGTATACTCTGAATTAAGCCTTCTAAATCCTCCCAAAACTTAACTTTAATATGTTATTCAAACCCTATCCGAGGTTTATAAGCCCTAATAACATTAAAATGTCTTGTTCCACTACAAATTTTAGGGCTATGATTTGATCTTCTATCCATTTTATATCCATAATATCTTTCTTCCAGTCTTTATCCATAATAATGTCTACCCCATTTTTCGATCTAACTTTTTCAGCGTACCAAAACTTAAAACATGAACTTTCTAATTCTCTTGTCTTCTCACCCAGACACCTACCCACTTGGCTTCTTGCAGGCACATAAATTAATCTTTCTCCTAGTCGCAGTGTCCACTATTTCTATAGATTTTCTTATAAGAGTGTCTATATTTCAAGTTCCAAAACGAATAAATATATGCAGGGCGCGGATGTTCGAACCCTAAACACCCCACATATTCACCTTAAAGGTAAATTTCTCTAACCACTAGACTATTTGACGAAAAAAACTTATTGACGACCCATGTCTGTCTTTCTATGAGTTTATAAAATAACTTTTATGGTAACTAATGAATTGTTTCTTTTTTCACTTTCAAAAATGGAAAAAAAGGACAATCATTTTATTAATAAATATACATAATTATTTAAAAGAAATTTGGAAAAAAAATTGTGAATAAATCAGAGCAAACTAAATAAATAAGGTCCCAATTAACGCATCAAATAACCATTTATAATCCTAATTAGTAAAAAGGTGTAGTAAATATTTTGATATTATTGTCTTTATCAACATGAAATGAATAGTCCTGTATTTTTGGATTACAATGAAAAAAACTAATTAAAAATTTTTTGATGACAGGAAAATAATAAGTTATGATAAAAATTATTTTAATACTGTAAGTATATAAAAAATTAAATTAAAATAGAAATACTACGAAGATCCTTTTATAGAATTGGCCTCTAAGGCATAGAAAAAAATTATCGAAGGAAGTTCAGTTATATATAATATCAAGTCATGACCACTAACTTATATATGTTTTCAAATATATTTTCCTTAACATTTGCGATTATTTTATTCGCTAATTTATACATTCAATTCACTTATCGTATTTCTTATTATCGAATAATATAGTAATTAGTTTATTGCACTTGTCTTTCTCGACACGAAATGAATCATTTCAAAGCTGAGTAGGATACATATAAAGTTACCAAAATTTTCATTAATATTTTTAAAGCATATACTATATATGAATACGTACTGATCCACAGTTATCGCTCCCAATTCAGCAATCATAATCCTAATTGGGAAATAACTTAGTGAATATACTATATATAATTGTCTTTCTCAACACGAAATGAATAATGTCGTAATTCTGAACTAACTACTTGTAAAAATAAATCATTACAAATCTGTTTTAGATGCAAAAAAAATTAAAACAGTCATGTTGATAATGGTGATATAAATAATTTCCTTAAGAAATTATTTTCAAATTAAAATTCCAAAAATAAAATAAAAAATTAAAGTTAAATTACTAGGACATATTCTATGTTACTAAGAATAAAACATCTTTTTAAGATGAGTCATCATTATAGAAAACCAAATTTAAACTACAAATTTGAGGCATTTTTTTCTTCCAATTATAGGTCCAACGCTACTGTTAGGCCAATCTTCTTCTTTTGTATTTTTGAATATATCTTGTATAGTATAAGATATATTCAAAGGTAAAAAAAAGAAGTAGTTCTAGTGTGTGATAGCCAAATTCATTTACTATGTTATCCTCTTGTCTGAGCAATCATTGATCAATGAGATAGCAGAATTTCACCATTTGAAATGAGAGAACATCCTGCAACTAAACTTATAGAAATTTACATCCAAGAACCGGTCAGCTCGTTAGTTGGTTTAGTTTTGATTCTACCTTAGCATTATTGAACCAGATGGAACTGTAGTCGCATGCTTCATCTCGTTCTTATTATTTAATTTTTTAAATTTTTTTTTGGTGTATGGTTAGTCATGGTTCGATTGAATCATGACTAACTGCATCACAAAATAAAATAATGATTTAATTGTTTTTGTCATTATAATTAGGAGACTTTATCTTATAAATCAAGTATTGCAATAAATTAATGAGATTGAGGAAAGAAGAACAAGGAACAATGGAGCAAACTAGTATTATTCATTCAATTTTATTTTTTTTCACCTACAACGGGGCAATACAAGAAACTGGAAAATAAAGAAATACAAGACATTGAATTAAAGAATTGGATTTAAACCAAGAAATAAATACAAGATTGGGGTCCTATGAGACATCAGCACATGGAACAAACCTTACGCTCCGACACTAATAATGAATTAAAAAATAAAAATAATGAAAGTAATCACATGTGTCGGTGCCCGGTGTCGGACACCGACACATGTCAAACACCAGACACATTCAATCTGAAGTGTCAGTGCTACGCAGCTTGTATCTATCTAATTTTGAAGAGCAGGATAATCATGTGATGGAGCAGCTGGTTGAGAATGATTTAGGACATCATACAGAAAAAGCAAGTTGAAAACTCCATGTTGTCTCAGCCAAGCAGTCAGTACTTCTCCAGGAGACACCAATCTTCCCAAATTATTCTCATAAATTCTGAAGGGTGACCCCATGCCATTTAGGAGTGCTTCAACAACCTTTTTCAAAGTTCCATCTCGCAGCACTTTACTGTGCTTGCTCCAACCAGTTAAAATGCTGCATAACAAATAAAATGAAATTGTGATTAACAATTTAATCATCTTATTAATCAAATTAAATGAAAAAAATATAAAATTCATAGGTTGTAAAGATCCATACTTCACAAACTTAGGTAGTTGAATGCCTTGAAAAAGAGAACTATGCAGACTGAGCAACCATGAATGAACCATTGCACAAGCAGCACCACAAACTTTAGGGAAAAAGTAGTTCTCTTCCTCATCAATACAGGCAATGGGTTGTTGTAAACCTGTTTTCAAATACACATGATACATATGCAAAAAATCTAGCAAAACTTTTTGACCATCTAACTCTACCTCTACAACTGCCTTCTTAATTTTGAAATCCTTCTTAACCAAGTCAACAACATCCTCCAGATAATCCAACCATTCATCGTTCTTGTAGAACAGTAAACGTTTGAGCATCCCACTTTTATTATAGTTCATCAATGACTTGGAAATACCAGGATCAGAGGCATTTGATTTGTGTACATCTCCAGCCAACCTCATTTGTTTAACAACTACACTTGTTGGTGCCGAAACTCCAGTTAGATGTTGAACACATTGAGTGGCTCTCTTTCGCTTTTTATTTAATGCAACTCCATCCAATGATTTTGAGGGTTTTTCTTCCATTTTTATCTATTAGATGACTATCTATATACTCACGCTCAAATATACAAGCTCCGGTGCAACAATCAACTAAAACTCTAGACCTTAAGCAAGAAGAATATTTGGCAGTCCCTGTATAATTCAGACATTTAAGAATATTGAAATAGTAGAAATGACCATGTGCTCATCATATTAATTAATGTTGATACAATAATAAAGATATAGAGTTAGTCAATAAGAGCATTCCCTTGAGGGCAAAACAAGTAATTTGCAAAAAAATGTAAAGGTAAATTATTTCAACAGTACAAACATAACATAATGGAATATAACATTAAAGCAGAGTTTGAAGGTTGCTTTAGCATCATAGTGTTGAATGTACTAGAAATTCACATGTATGCCAAATGTGGACATATTTAGTAAACTCGTAGTCATAAAATATATTGTAGTGGCCTTAGATGGCATCGAGATTCCAACAAAACAAATATATTTCTACAAATCTTCCTTAGGTCCCTAAAAAGCCTTCAAAATAAGCACTTCATAAATTTTCTTAAAATTGATAAAGCTTGATCCATTTCTCACTCACTTATAAAAAGAGTTGTGCAAATAAAGTTTCAAACTTGCCCATATATGAGTATAATCTAAAGCTACCTCTGCGAAAAACTAGTATGGATTCTACTGAAATCCATCATCATTTTCACCATCTGGCATCCATGAAAGGATTAGGCATAAAAACGAAATTGATATTTACTAAATGGTGAAGCTAAATAATAAAAACCATAATTAAAACATGATGAAAACAGAAGAAGAAAAAATATTAAACACAGTAAACAAATTATGCTAAATTGACAATAGTAACAAAAAAATTATGCATGCTCAACACATGAGAAATTGCACATGCTCTCCTTGTAGGCAGATATGCTTATGGTAAAAGAATTTAACAATATAAAAGATCATAACTTTTTAAAAATAAAAATAAAAATAGTACTTGACCTAATCAAAATTTAAACCCAACAAGGTCTTGCATGCACCATTCCCCAATTCCAACTAAAGTGATTGTATCAATATTTTTCTCAAATTTAAATAAATAATTAAATATATTCACACCACTCTTCTAATTATTTTTGAGAAAAACTTTAAAGTATAAATGCATCATTAAAAATTAGTGATATCCCAACTATGTTGGCACCCAAGTAATCCAACAATCATCTATAACACCCGAAGAAGAAAAAAAAATATTCAAAACCATCTGTGAGTTTCGATATCACTTCAAACAACAAAATCATCCTTAAAAAAGTGATGAAAAACAAAAACTCAAATCAAACATAAAGAATAAAAAAAACTTAAATCCACTTAAACTAACTCATCAATTACACATTCAATCAAACAAAACAAACAAAAGCAATCTAAATTGAAATTATTCAAACTCAAAATAGAAAAAACAATTCATATAAATAATAAATAAAAAAATTAAGCAAAAACAAAAAGCATTGAAATTATACCTGAATGCAGAAACATATACAACAGCAGAAAACCAAACAATTTGAAAAGTAGTTTGTTCTAACTTTGAAATTGTGCATCTAATTAGGGGAGTTAGGGGTCCTTTTTATACTAATTCTGACCCAAAAAGATAAACTCTAAATTAACCCCTTAGGCGAATTGAGTATGTCAAAAACATGCCCCAAAATTTAAACATTAAAGATGCAATTTTTCCCTCTACGGAAAGGGTATGCAAATGGAAAACAGTTTTTGCTGAGTAAGCAAATAGTCATTGTTCATTGTATTAGTTCTATTTTTCAACAATTCACAAATCTGTCTGATCCTTCTAGAAAACAAATCATCCTATTTGTAGTTTGATTTTCAAAAGTTTGTTAAATCATAAAAAATCTTCTTTTAATATGAAATTCAAGTATGAATATTTTTTTAAAAATTCGGATTTCTTTCTTTAAAATAAATTAATTGTTATGGTAGTAGATATTTTAGTAATATTGAAGGTGACATCGACAATTATCGTGTAACGATTTTATTATAATACTTGTTTTGACTATGTATACTTGCTCACATTTTTTTATTAAAATGGTTTAAATTACTTTTACACTAACATCCATTAAAACATATTTTCAAATACTTATAAAATTTACTACCATAAAAATTTGTCATTATTTTAAAGTAACATGCATCTGAAAATTTAACAAAAAACCATACATGAATTTATGAAAAAATAAAAATAATTCATCACTTAACAAACAATTCAAATATCAAATTAAAAATAGGAAAAAGTGTACTCTATAAAGATAAAAGAGATATGAAAATTGGGGAATAGAAAACTAATACTCCCTCTATTCTTAAATACACGTTGTTGTTTGATCATGTGCATTGTTCACATGATATATTTTGACCATACTTTATTTAGTAATATATACAGACAAATGTTAATATATAAGATAATATTTGATTTGTCTCAATGCATATTTTTAAAATTTGGTCCCTGTTCTGGTTTTTAATGGGGCTGTAATGAGTACTTTTTGTGTATCATTTGGTGCCATTTTGTAGGAGTATTTATTTGTTTGCTTGGGTGAGTGCAAACTGCGTTGTTTGGAATGCAAAGTACATTAACAGTCGACTCAACAACTAGAAAAACCAGGGAACGGAGGAGTTAGATTTTCAGAGAACTCTTAGACCATCGAAAACCATTTAAGTGGTAGGGTGTTCATTTATAGTTGTTCTTGTTGTATATGTTGAAATGATGGATAATATTGCTTAAAAATTTGAATAGTGATTAATTTCTATGTATATTAATAGTAATTTTGAATATTTTCACTAAGTAATTTTTTGTTATTTAAGGAAGGGAGCATAGTTCACATGGATGCAAGGGAGCCTGGTTTGCCTATGGATGCAAGAGGAGGATTATCTAGTACTAGATATGTTTGATTATTTTTTTTTTAATGTTCATTTAGTATAGATTACATTTAGGCTACTGTTAATTTTGTATTGTATTATCATGCACATTTTATATTTGTAGTATAATTTTTTATAGCATTGATTATAATATTTTATGTAACTGGTTATATTTTAATGAATGTTTCAGTTTTGTGATTAATTTTTTTTTATTTTTATTTTAACAATTTGCGGGGGTTTTCAACCTCCACAACAAAACCCCCGCAGTTTATTCCGCAGGATACCAGCGGTTGCCCAAAACTCCAGCAAATAATTTGTGGGATTAGTATAAGCGGCGGTTTTGAAAACTCCCGCAAAACACTTTGTGCAGGTTTAAAACCCCCGCAATTCGTCAAAAAAAACCCCGCAATCCGTGCGCGTTTTTTGTAGTTCCGCTCTTTGTTTTTAGGCTTCCCCCACACTTAGGGGAAGCATTGTCCTCAATGATTCAAAAGAAAATTAAAAGAGAATAAGAAGAAGAAGTAGAGGAGGAAGAAGAAGAAGGAGTAGAAGAAAGAGTAGGAGAAGGAGAGAAGAGGGAAGGGAAGAGAGGAAGAGAAAAGCTCACAATGTTTATTGAGGTCCATAAGGAGGACCTTGGAGTTGTAGGTGTTGCATCATCCGGTGGAGCATCTCATTTTTTTCTTGTGTTAAGCGGTTGCCCCTTTGAACATCGTTTCTTAGTCCGGAGATTTCAACACCTTGTCTTTGTTGCTCGGTGCTCATTCTTTCAACTTCATTGGGAATCCATGCCCATCTTTGATCTTCATTAAGCTCACCGGCTTCATGGCCATGGTGTTCCTCTTGGTGCAAGTTAGCACCTTCTCCTTCATCATGGTGCAAGTTAGCACCGTCTTCCTCATCATCATCACCAAGAACCTGCACATCATCATCATACAACAAATTTGCTTCCACCTAGGTGGTAGTCCGAGATGGGTTAGGCAGTAAAAACATGATTGACACATTTAGCTTGAGTTGGTAATGGAGTGGTGGACGATGTTTAATGAAATTCATAGCAATGAGGGTTTCCCTATTAAGCTTATTGTTTCCCTCAATTGGTTTGATCCCCTCATCCTCACCCACACCAAAACACCTAGCTATGTATGTAATGATGCCACCCACCACTATGTCTCCCTTACCGGCTGGTCTAGTACCTACGAAGTCTAGGTAATCAATCAAATAAAAGCCAGTGTTTACGGGGTGGTTGTAGAGCATTGCCCATATCATGAACAACTCATCGGTTGTAGTGTTTCCTAGCTCGGTTCTACCCCAAATAGTGCAAGCCATTACCCTCTGAAGTTACCTAAGTACGGGGTTGTGAATGTTGCTAGCTTTGTTGGCTCTAGGGACATTGTTGTCAAGGCCGATGATACGTTTTCAAAAGGCAGCTGGTTCATAGTTATCCGGTTTTAGGCTAGGATCCCAATGATCATGAATATACCCCTCATTGACAAAACCTAAGGCTTCACAAAAGTGCTCGAGTGACATATCATAATCAATATTCATTAACCGAAAAACAACTCTATGGTTAGATATATCAAAATCCAACTTATCTTTTGTAAAAACGATTGAGCTCAAAAATTCATAAGTGAAATTCTCATAACCCTGCATAGGTTCTAACATATCAGTCCAACCTAGCCTTCCTATCAGCCTATAAACATCATCTCTAAGCCCTAGCACATTCAAGTCATAAGAATCAGGATATCTAGAAGGATGTAGAGGTTTAGAAATAAGAATTTTATACCTGTCCCTTTGTGAGTTGTCCTTAAACTTGATCCCATGATTCTTGACTTGTGCCTTCTTCTTTGAGGGAGGTCCTCCTTGAGACCTTGCTTGTTCCTTACCACTTCTTCTTGAAGCCATTAGACCTTGACCTTGGGTTGACTTTGTGTGGTTTGGTTGAAGGTTAGGGTTTTGGAAGGTTTGTGGTGGAAAGGATTGGTTTAGGGTTGGGGTTGATGTTTGAGTAAGGTTTATGAGTTTGATGATGAATATTGGTGAAGAAATTGGGTTAGGGTTTAATGGTGTATGAATTTGATGTTTGGTTGGATGAAGGTTGGTTTTGATTGGTGGTTAAGTTTGGAATGATGAATTAGAATAATTTGGTTAAGAATTTGTTGGATTTGGTGGAATTATGGAGGTTTGGAGGTTGGGGGTTAATGGAGTTTTTAGAGAGAAGTGAGTGAATGGGGAAGGAGAAGAAAATTTTTGAGGGTATGTGGTGCAGAAGCTTGGCACGGGCAGTGCCAACATTTTGCCATTTTTCTGGTTTTGGGTGGTTTTGGGTTGGCACGGCCGTGCCAACCATAGCACGGGCCGTGCCAGCTTTCTGGACATGGGGACTTCAAAAAATTTTACTTTTCTTGAATCATACTTGGACAATTACCTACAAAACACTTAAAACAAACAAAAGCAATTAAATGAGTGGGTTGCCTCCCACGAAGCGCTCCTTTAAAGTCATTAGCTTGACGATCAAAAGGTTTCTCTATCCGATACCTAATCTCTCACTAAGGGACAATGGCATCAAACTAATATTCTCCCCTAAATCACACGTTGTTCTTTCTATAGTCTTGGATCCTATGACATATGGTACGGAAAAACTATCTGGATCCTTAAGTTTAGATGACAATTTGCTTTGAATGATTGCAATAGATTTCCTAAACTGCTCATCTAACTTGGACTCATCAAACCCTTGTGGGTAATGAATTTTTGGCTCATATGGTGGTGATATGTGAGGCTTATCACTTTCTACTACAACTTTCTCACTTTGTGGCTTTTCACTCTCTACCTCAACCTCAATTTTCTTGGTTTCCACAACGGGGTCTTCTAATTGCTTACCATCCCTAGGTGTAATAGCATTTATCGGGCTTTTGGGGTTGGTTTCAGTTTGACTCGGGAAGACTCCGGAGGGCTGTGGCGTATCAAAGCTTCTCTCGAAGTCAGTGAGTGTATCGCTCCAACAACCACACCTATTCTCATGGGTGATTGCCTTTGGGACCCTTGAAGATCGAAACTTTATATGTCTCAAGGTTTGCTAGACTATTCTCATGTTTCGCAAACCTTGTCTAAATTCACTTGTTCGAATATCAAAGCTCCGCGTTCGCTTTATGAATTGATATTTAAGATGATGAATTAACGATTATCAAACCCTCCGCGTTCGCTTTCACAGTTTGATAATAGTTAATTCATGTTAAAGCGGTGAATTTAGATTAGGAATTAAGGTAACATATAATTAGGGTTTAAGGCTTGGATTGATTCGGATTACGTCATTAGACTTATCCAACAATCCCAAGACGAAGAAGTCTACTCACTAACGTTCATTGTAGACAAAGAAGAGAAGAAGAAGAACGTAAAATAAAAGAACAATAGAATAAAAGTGAACTTTTATTCAAAGAAACAATTGTCACATATTATTTCCAAGAACAAAAGATGAATATTTGTGATGGAGAGATACTCTATTTATAGCTTTACAATTGACTTAAAATCTAAACAACTATAAGGGCATTTCGGTAAAACTAAAAACAGGGTAACTTGGCCTTCAAGCAAAAGCAGCAAAAGCAGTCCTGGGAGGTGGCACGGCCGTGCCAAGCTTCTGACTTGGGGGCTTTATATTTTTGTTCCGAATCTTTCGTATTTTTGCTCCAAATCAGCTCCAGACTCCTTTCTTTTGCTCCAAGACACATTCGTTCCTGAAATATAAAATATGCAATTGAAGTAAAATAGTTCAAAAAGGAAATAATATTTAAATAAAATAAAACTAAATCTAATTAAAACGGAACTAAATAACGCATAAAAATAGACTAAATATAGACTCATCAATGTTTTAAATATTCATTGTCAACTTAATAAATGAGTTAATTGAAGAAGTTTTCATCACAAGTAAACAAAGGTCATCCGTCAATCAGGGGCAAACAATATTGTTAATGCCATATTACAGACAACACCTATCAATTATGTGTCCAAAAAAGAAGATATGAGTGTCTGCAAAGTCAAAGAACCGTAACTCTTATTTCTCTTTTCAAGTCTCAGAAAGTTTGTTCCCTCAACAATTAAATTCTCCTGCACTATAATTTTTAAAGTCACCAGTCGAGATCAACCTTAAGTATACTAAATTGAGATACAAGTGTAACTGATCAACAAAGTTTCGACTTTCTAGACCGTAATAATATGATAATAATGCATTTGGTCAACATAAAATCAAAATAGCATAACTAACCTTGAATAAGCACAACTTGCTTAAAGAGAAGAGTTGAAAAATCCACCAGAAAGCTTATCTTGTCATATAAATTTGTAATTAGGGGTTAGCTGCTAAACATATAGTCTGCAATAGTAACAATAAAAGAAGATGATCAAATATCCCCCTTAAAACAAAATGTATGAAACATATTTAGATTTACGAAAAGCTAGAAGTGCAGATACTTAATGCAAAAGCCATATTTGAAGCAACAACATTTCAGTGTTTGGCTTTCTAATAACATAAACTAAGTACAAAACAAAGCAATATGACAATCACAATAGAAACTTCTTAATGCAAGATGACATACTCGGTTAATGACTGTGGCTTTTGATGATCCACTCTGGAGGCAGCTAGAACCAGTTGTAATATTCAGGATAATCAGACAAAGGCCAAAGCTGGCCATCTTGACCCATGAAAAAAATAGTCATTATATGTTCCATATCCGTATGATCGTAGAAGAAGACATCATCAATAAAGATTATACAGTTCCCTTCGGAAACACACAAATCCGAGGCTGAAGCAGAAAAGGAATATTCTAACCCTATGAACAAAACCCTATCTCCTAAATTCTCGATCTCCAACTAGTTCCTCTCCTTTTCATCAAGTCTGAAAACATCAACTGTTAAATCATGATCACTAATGCCCACTAACAGCAGATCGCCCTCGCTCTCCACTAAGAATCTCATGTTCCCATGATCAACCAAAGGTTCAGCTACTAACTCAACATTTTGGTTCTCCTCCGGTCCAATTGTAATTGTCTTGCCAGTTCCATCAACAGCTGCGTAAATCTTCTATATAAACACGCAGATGTAATCAACATAATCTGAGAAGTCGTCTGGGAACAAGAAATGTTTTTCATCGATGCAACGGAGAAGTAACATAAAGGGAGGAGAATATTTCTTCTTAGTAAGAGCGAGAGGTTTCTTCCCATTGCAAGTGAGAACAATGACAGCTTCAGGTAGTATGAAATCAGATGAAGAGGGTTTTGAATCTTCTTCGACAAGGAACTGATATCCCAAATGGAAGACGGAGAGTTTGTTGAAATCGAGCACGTCGAATGGGAAATCAAAAGAGAGAAGTTCAAATTGGGATAGTACAACATACTTCGGGAGAATGGCGTGTTAGGCTTACTTAATTATGTTATGTACTATAATTGTCCGATTTGAACAGAGATTAATTAAAACTAGAAATTACCTTCTATCGTTTTGTATTGTTTTACATGCATATATTGTTTTCTATTGTCGTAAGCAAATGACATGTTATTCAAATGGAAAAAGGTTGGTTTGTGTTTTGGAGAACTATGATGAGAGGTGTTGTTGCTATTCAGGTGCAAACTAGAACACAACACCAGTTAACGGTCATTGGTTCATTTAGCTAACAACACTTAATTATCATTGGAAGTGGATATTTTGGTAGTTACTGGGTGCTAAAGAGCAATTTTTGAAGTTAGACAAATAAAACAAAAAATTCTTTAGGGAGAATAGAATTAGAAAAAGTTAGACCAAAGAAAAAAAGAAAAAAAATCTCATAAACAGAGACTAAAGTCAAATATTATATATAATTTTAAATTATTAGATGGGATTATTATAAAATATACTCATAATTATCATTAAATGTTTTGAAAGATTATTTTTATAGGCAAATGTCTTGAATGATATGACAACTAATATATAATGAATTTGTTTTTGTGAAAGCAAATTGGGCTGACCTCCCGCTGCCGTAACCCTTGCTGTCCCCAATCTCCTCTCTTTGAGATGTAGCGCCCCTCCCTGGTGGTGCGATGAGCGGCGCTGGCCCTCCGCACCACCCCTCTTCCTGACCTGGCGTTGATGTCGCTGATGGTTTCGGAGGAGTTTGTGCAGTTTGCAGTTTACTTGGTATCTGCGATCTGCTCATGAAACCCTTAGGGGTCTGTTTCATAAACTTCTGCTCCCTAATGGTGGTGGTCGTTGGTTTTGTTGGTGTTCAAGGAATGGGTGTTGTTGCTGCGATTTTGTGGTGGTGGTGGTTACACCGCCGCAATTCCAATCAAAGCTTCAATCCCCACGGTGGTGCCGTCGTCGCCGTCAAGGTGATGGAGAGAGGCAATGGAAATTGATGGAAAGAGCCCGACGGTGAAGGGGTTATCGGTGATGAAATTGACTCTTTGCCACACACAACAGTGGTGCTGAAGTCACAGGAATGTTGGTGCAAGCATCACGCCTGTCTGCATCTGTTTAGATGGACACAAAGTACTGGTGTGCGGGGTCTGTTGGGCTCGAAAGGGCTGATAATACCTGCTGTGTTATGTTACAGGGGCTGTTGGTACATGAATCTTGTCCGTGTTGGCGGTTGATTCAAACACCATTCCTAAAAAGGATAGGCTCATGCTTGTCTCTGATTAATTGGTTCGTTCAATTCATTTTGTTGAGTAGATGAGTCAAATAAGACGTTTTCCTCTCCGGCGGCAAGCTTCAGCTCGGATTCCCAGCCTACCGTCGTCATCCTCAAGGTTGTCGTCGTTCTTCAAGGTCTGATAAGGGACGCGCTGTGGTGTTGATCCGGATGTTTCTGGATGGTGGTTGCGACTCTAGGCTATAGCTTTCAGTATCTTCCCCACGCCGTAAGGAGAGTTTTATTTGGCATGTACTTTGGGGCTCGAAAGAGTGTTTATCTTGCTGTGCTTTGCAGGGAGAGGATGGTACGTGGATCTGCTCCGTGTTGACAGTTGGTCCATTCACCGTGGTCTAGACCTCTACTTAAGAGGATGTTATAATCCACTTGTGTCGTTCTTATTTTTCATATTCCCCGTTTGGGTAGACCTCCGTTTGTGGATAAACTGGTCAGGTTTATGTCCCCCAGTTTTTTATGTATTTTTTTCACTTTTTTTTAATAATATATTTATGAGCATCTGACAGATTGAAGTTGGGTACCAACTTAGTTGGGAGCCACTTTTTTATGTCATTTGCTCTGGCCTTATCAAAAAAAAAAATATATAGTGTGACATAAGTCGTAAATATTCTTTAACTGGAGGTAAGTTTCTACGAAAATATTTTACACAGTTGTGTACGGAGGATACCTTTAGTTACAAAAGAATATTGATTTCAACGAATCACTGATGAAAAAGATATTATAAAAGCATCCATACATAAAACAGATACTTATTTTTAATCTATGTATGTAAATTGAATGTATAAGGGGAAAACCCCACCACTAAGCATATGTAGATCTTGAAATAGTTTTATTGAACTTATAAGATAATTTTGGAATACATAATAACCTTTATTTTATTTATTTTTTATTTTACAAACAAGTGCATTGATTATGAAATTGATAACATTCACTAGGATACCTACAACACCCACATTTTTTTGGACAAATTTTGTAATTGCTTTGTGAACAACAACTACAATCCATCACTCCCTCTACTGATTTCAAGCATACATCTAATTCTGCATACACAAACAATAGATGAATATAAGAACAAAGATTTATGCAATGTACAAAAATAAAATACAAATGATAAAATGATTGAAGTAAAAAATCATGTATAGATTTATAGAAATTTCACTCATATAGATTTATAGAAATTTCACTCATTTGTTTTAGACCTGATGTAAAGATGAGGAAAGCCAAAAATAACACCAAATTAAGAATTGAGTTCCTTGTGGTGTCCATGTTGTTCATAAAATAGATACTCTTCAATGGTTTATATTGGTAAAGGTGAGAACATCTGAACAATTTTTTAATCATAAATTGATAGGATAATTAAAATAATGAGCACTCACTGACTCGTTGACTCACCTAGTTCTAGAAGCAAAGATGACTCACCTTGATCTAGAAGGATCTAATATAGGGAGTACTATTGAGTATGCTAGGATGCATTTGTCTTATTGTGGGTGTGCATTTACCTATATAAGCATTGCATGACCTTATAATGAAGAAATGAAGAATTTCAGTCTTATCTTTGGTTTCTTAGATAGGCGTAGTTAGAGTAAATTAATATAAATAAATTATTCAAGATTTTATTTATAATATTTTTAAACATGTATCTAGTCATATTTTTTTTTCTAGATTGTATGATTTGTCATAAGTAATTACTTTTGTCTATCCAAGAACATGTCGCACCACACTTGTATGTGTTAAAATGCTCATCTCTTTTCCTAAAGCACCCATTTGCAATATACGATCAAAAGCATACATAAAATCTAGGTTGGATTTACCCACCACATTTATCTCTCCAAAGCCATACCTCCATGCAATCCCTCAAAATTACTTGAACTACTCCCTACATGGCCATTTAGACCCCCCCCCCCCCCCCCCCCCCCCCCCCCCCCCATCTCCCTCCCTTTAGAAAGATATTTCTCCTAATGGTATACTCTGAATTAAGCCTTCTAAATCCTCCCAAAACTTAACTTTAATATGTTATTCAAACCCTATCCGAGGTTTATAAGCCCTAATAACATTAAAATGTCTTGTTCCACTACAAATTTTAGGGCTATGATTTGATCTTCTATCCATTTTACATCCATAATATCTTTCTTCCAGTCTTTATCCATAATAATGTCTACCCCATTTTTCGATCTAACTTTTTCAGCGTACCAAAACTTAAAACATGAACTTTCTAATTCTTTTGTCTTCTCACCCAGACACCTACCCACTTGGCTTCTTGCAGGCACATAAATTAATCTTTCTCCTAGTCGCAGTGTCCACTATTTCTATAGATTTTCTTATAAGAGTGTCTATATTTCAAGTTCCAAAACGAATAAATATATGCAGGGCGCGGATGTTCGAACCCTAAACACCCCACATATTCACCTTAAAGGTAAATTTCTCTAACCACTAGACTATTTGACGAAAAAAACTTATTGACGACCCATGTCTGTCTTTCTATGAGTTTATAAAATAACTTTTATGGTAACTAATGAATTGTTTCTTTTTTCACTTTTAAAAATGGAAAAAAAAGGACAATCATTTTATTAATAAATATACATAATTATTTAAAAGAAATTTGGAAAAAAAATTGTGAATAAATCAGAGCAAACTAAATAAATAAGGTCCCAATTAACGCATCAAATAACCATTTATAATCCTAATTAGTAAAAAGGTGTAGTAAATATTTTGATATTATTGTCTTTATCAACATGAAATGAATAGTCCTGTATTTTTGGATTACAATGAAAAAAACTAATTAAAAAATTTTTGATGACAGGAAAATAATAAGTTATGATAAAAATTATTTTAATACTGTAAGTATATAAAAAATTAAATTAAAATAGAAATACTACGAAGATCCTTTTATAGAATTGGCCTCTAAGGCATAGAAAAAAATTATCGAAGGAAGTTCAGTTATATATAATATCAAGTCATGACCACTAACTTATATATGTTTTCAAATATATTTTCCTTAACATTTGCGATTATTTTATTCGCTAATTTATACATTCAATTCACTTATCGTATTTCTTATTATCGAATAATATAGTAATTAGTTTATTGCACTTGTCTTTCTCGGCACGAAATGAATCATTTCAAAGCTGAGTAGGATACATATAAAGTTACCAAAATTTTCATTAATATTTTTAAAGCATATACTATATATGAATACGTACTGATCCACAGTTATCGCTCCCAATTCAGCAATCATAATCCTAATTGGGAAATAACTTAGTGAATATACTATATATAATTGTCTTTCTCAACACGAAATGAATAATGTCGTAATTCTGAACTAACTACTTGTAAAAATAAATCATTACAAATCTGTTTTAGATGCAAAAAAAATTAAAACAGTCATGTTGATAATGGTGATATAAATAATTTCCTTAAGAAATTATTTTCAAATTAAAATTCCAAAAATAAAATAAAAAATTAAAGTTAAATTACTAGGACATATTCTATGTTACTAAGAATAAAACATCTTTTTAAGATGAGTCATCATTATAGAAAACCAAATTTAAACTACAAATTTGAGGCATTTTTTTCTTCCAATTATAGGTCCAACGCTACTGTTAGGCCAATCTTCTTCTTTTGTATTTTTGAATATATCTTGTATAGTAGAAGATATATTCAAAGGTAAAAAAAAGAAGTAGTTCTAGTGTGTGATAGCCAAATTCATTTACTATGTTATCCTTTTGTCTGAGCAATCATTGATCAATGAGATAGCAGAATTTCACCATTTGAAATGAGAGAACATCCTGCAACTAAACTTATAGAAATTTACATCCAAGAACCGGTCAGCTCGTTAGTTGGTTTAGTTTTGATTCTACCTTAGTATTATTGAACCAGATGGAACTGTAGTCGCATGCTTCATCTCGTTCTTATTATTTAATTTTTTAAATTTTTTTTTGGTGTATGGTTAGTCATGGTTCGATTGAATCATGACTAACTGCATCACAAAATAAAATAATGATTTAATTGTTTTTGTCATTATAATTAGGAGACTTTATCTTATAAATCAAGTATTGCAATAAATTAATGAGATTGAGGAAAGAAGAACAAGGAACAATGGAGCAAACTAGTATTATTCATTCAATTTTATTTTTTTTCACCTACAACGGGGCAATACAAGAAACTGGAAAATAAAGAAATACAAGACATTGAATTAAAGAATTGGATTTAAACCAAGAAATAAATACAAGATTGGGGTCCTATGAGACATCAGCACATGCAACAAACCTTACGCTCCGACACTAATAATGAATTAAAAAATAAAAATAATGAAAGTAATCACATGTGTCGGTGCCCGGTGTCGGACACCGACACATGTCAAACACCAGACACATTCAATCTGAAGTGTCAGTGCTACGCAGCTTGTATCTATCTAATTTTGAAGAGCAGGATAATCATGTGATGGAGCAGCTGGTTGAGAATGATTTAGGACATCATACAGAAAAAGCAAGTTGAAAACTCCATGTTGTCTCAGCCAAGCAGTCAGTACTTCTCCAGGAGACACCAATCTTCCCAAATTATTCTCATAAATTCTGAAGGGTGACCCCATGCCATTTAGGAGTGCTTCAACAACCTTTTTCAAAGTTCCATCTCCCAGCACTTTACTGTGCTTGCTCCAACCAGTTAAAATGCTGCATAACAAATAAAATGAAATTGTGATTAACAATTTAATCATCTTATTAATCAAATTAAATGAAAAAAATATAAAATTCATAGGTTGTAAAGATCCATACTTCACAAACTTAGGTAGTTGAATGCCTTGAAAAAGAGAACTATGCAGACTGAGCAACCATGAATGAACCATTGCACAAGCAGCACCACAAACTTTAGGGAAAAAGTAGTTCTCTTCCTCATCAATACAGGCAATGGGTTGTTGTAAACCTGTTTTCAAATACACATGATACATATGCAAAAAATCTAGCAAAACTTTTTGACCATCTAACTCTACCTCTACAACTGCCTTCTTAATTTTGAAATCCTTCTTAACCAAGTCAACAACATCCTCCAGATAATCCAACCATTCATCGTTCTTGTAGAACAGTAAACGTTTGAGCATCCCACTTTTATTATAGTTCATCAATGACTTGGAAATACCAGGATCAGAGGCATTTGATTTGTGTACATCTCCAGCCAACCTCATTTGTTTAACAACTACACTTGTTGGTGCCGAAACTCCAGTTAGATGTTGAACACATTGAGTGGCTCTCTTTCGCTTTTTATTTAATGCAACTCCATCCAATGATTTTGAGGGTTTTTCTTCCATTTTTATCTATTAGATGACTATCTATATACTCACGCTCAAATATACAAGCTCCGGTGCAACAATCAACTAAAACTCTAGACCTTAAGCAAGAAGAATATTTGGCAGTCCCTGTATAATTCAGACATTTAAGAATATTGAAATAGTAGAAATGACCATGTGCTCATCATATTAATTAATGTTGATACAATAATAAAGATATAGAGTTAGTCAATAAGAGCATTCCCTTGAGGGCAAAACAAGTAATTTGCAAAAAAATGTAAAGGTAAATTATTTCAACAGTACAAACATAACATAATGGAATATAACATTAAAGCAGAGTTTGAAGGTTGCTTTAGCATCATAGTGTTGAATGTACTAGAAATTCACATGTATGCCAAATGTGGACATATTTAGTAAACTCGTAGTCATAAAATATATTGTAGTGGCCTTAGATGGCATCGAGATTCCAACAAAACAAATATATTTCTACAAATCTTCCTTAGGTCCCTAAAAAGCCTTCAAAATAAGCACTTCATAAATTTTCTTAAAATTGATAAAGCTTGATCCATTTCTCACTCACTTATAAAAAGAGTTGTGCAAATAAAGTTTCAAACTTGCCCATATATGAGTATAATCTAAAGCTACCTCTGCGAAAAACTAGTATGGATTCTACTGAAATCCATCATCATTTTCACCATCTGGCATCCATGAAAGGATTAGGCATAAAAACGAAATTGATATTTACTAAATGGTGAAGCTAAATAATAAAAACCATAATTAAAACATGATGAAAACAGAAGAAGAAAAAATATTAAACACAGTAAACAAATTATGCTAAATTGACAATAGTAACAAAAAAATTATGCATGCTCAACACATGAGAAATTGCACATGCTCTCCTTGTAGGCAGATATGCTTATGGTAAAAGAATTTAACAATATAAAAGATCATAACTTTTTAAAAATAAAAATAAAAATAGTACTTGACCTAATCAAAATTTAAACCCAACAAGGTCTTGCATGCACCATTCCCCAATTCCAACTAAAGTGATTGTATCAATATTTTTCTCAAATTTAAATAAATAATTAAATATATTCACACCACTCTTCTAATTATTTTTGAGAAAAACTTTAAAGTATAAATGCATCATTAAAAATTAGTGATATCCCAACTATGTTGGCACCCAAGTAATCCAACAATCATCTATAACACCCGAAGAAGAAAAAAAAATATTCAAAACCATCTGTGAGTTTCGATATCACTTCAAACAACAAAATCATCCTTAAAAAAGTGATGAAAAACAAAAACTCAAATCAAACATAAAGAATAAAAAAAACTTAAATCCACTTAAACTAACTCATCAATTACACATTCAATCAAACAAAACAAACAAAAGCAATCTAAATTGAAATTATTCAAACTCAAAATAGAAAAAACAATTCATATAAATAATAAATAAAAAAATTAAGCAAAAACAAAAAGCATTGAAATTATACCTGAATGCAGAAACATATACAACAGCAGAAAACCAAACAATTTGAAAAGTAGTTTGTTCTAACTTTGAAATTGTGCATCTAATTAGGGGAGTTAGGGGTCCTTTTTATACTAATTCTGACCCAAAAAGATAAACTCTAAATTAACCCCTTAGGCGAATTGAGTATGTCAAAAACATGCCCCAAAATTTAAACATTAAAGATGCAATTTTTCCCTCTACGGAAAGGGTATGCAAATGGAAAACAGTTTTTGCTGAGTAAGCAAATAGTCATTGTTCATTGTATTAGTTCTATTTTTCAACAATTCACAAATCTGTCTGATCCTTCTAGAAAACAAATCATCCTATTTGTAGTTTGATTTTCAAAAGTTTGTTAAATCATAAAAAATCTTCTTTTAATATGAAATTCAAGTATGAATATTTTTTTAAAAATTCGGATTTCTTTCTTTAAAATAAATTAATTGTTATGGTAGTAGATATTTTAGTAATATTGAAGGTGACATCGACAATTATCGTGTAACGATTTTATTATAATACTTGTTTTGACTATGTATACTTGCTCACATTTTTTTATTAAAATGGTTTAAATTACTTTTACACTAACATCCATTAAAACATATTTTCAAATACTTATAAAATTTACTACCATAAAAATTTGTCATTATTTTAAAGTAACATGCATCTGAAAATTTAACAAAAAACCATACATGAATTTATGAAAAAATAAAAATAATTCATCACTTAACAAACAATTCAAATATCAAATTAAAAATAGGAAAAAGTGTACTCTATAAAGATAAAAGAGATATGAAAATTGGGGAATAGAAAACTAATACTCCCTCTATTCTTAAATACACGTTGTTGTTTGATCATGTGCATTGTTCACATGATATATTTTGACCATACTTTATTTAGTAATATATACAGACAAATGTTAATATATAAGATATTATTTGATTTGTCTCAATGCATATTTTTAAAATTTGGTCCCTGTTCTGGTTTTTAATGGGGCTGTAATGAGTACTTTTTGTGTATCATTTGGTGCCATTTTGTAGGAGTATTTATTTGTTTGCTTGGGTGAGTGCAAACTGCGTTGTTTGGAATGCAAAGTACATTAACAGTCGACTCAACAACTAGAAAAACCAGGGAACGGAGGAGTTAGATTTTCAGAGAACTCTTAGACCATCGAAAACCATTTAAGTGGTAGGGTGTTCATTTATAGTTGTTCTTGTTGTATATGTTGAAATGATGGATAATATTGCTTAAAAATTTGAATAGTGATTAATTTCTATGTATATTAATAGTAATTTTGAATATTTTCACTAAGTAATTTTTTGTTATTTAAGGAAGGGAGCATAGTTCACATGGATGCAAGGGAGCCTGGTTTGCCTATGGATGCAAGAGGAGGATTATCTAGTACTAGATATGTTTGATTATTTTTTTTTTAATGTTCATTTAGTATAGATTACATTTAGGCTACTGTTAATTTTGTATTGTATTATCATGCACATTTTATATTTGTAGTATAATTTTTTATAGCATTGATTATAATATTTTATGTAACTGGTTATATTTTAATGAATGTTTCAGTTTTGTGATTAATTTTTTTTTATTTTTATTTTAACAATTTGCGGGGGTTTTCAACCTCCACAACAAAACCCCCGCAGTTTATTCCGCAGGATACCAGCGGTTGCCCAAAACTCCAGCAAATAATTTGTGGGATTAGTATAAGCGGCGGTTTTGAAAACTCCCGCAAAACACTTTGTGCAGGTTTAAAACCCCCGCAATTCGTCAAAAAAAACCCCGCAATCCGTGCGCGTTTTTTGTAGTTCCGCTCTTTGTTTTTAGGCTTCCCCCACACTTAGGGGAAGCATTGTCCTCAATGATTCAAAAGAAAAGAAAATTAAAAGAGAATAAGAAGAAGAAGTAGAGGAGGAAGAAGAAGAAGGAGTAGAAGAAAGAGTAGGAGAAGGAGAGAAGAGGGAAGGGAAGAGAGGAAGAGGAAAGCTCACAATGTTTATTGAGGTCCATAAGGAGGACCTTGGAGTTGTAGGTGTTGCATCATCCGGTGGAGCATCTCATTTTTTTCTTGTGTTAAGCGGTTGCCCCTTTGAACATCGTTTCTTAGTCCGGAGATTTCAACACCTTGTCTTTGTTGCTCGGTGCTCATTCTTTCAACTTCATTGGGAATCCATGCCCATCTTTGATCTTCATTAAGCTCACCGGCTTCATGGCCATGGTGTTCCTCTTGGTGCAAGTTAGCACCTTCTCCTTCATCATGGTGCAAGTTAGCACCGTCTTCCTCATCATCATCACCAAGAACCTGCACATCATCATCATACAACAAATTTGCTTCCACCTAGGTGGTAGTCCGAGATGGGTTAGGCAGTAAAAACATGATTGACACATTTAGCTTGAGTTGGTAATGGAGTGGTGGACGATGTTTAATGAAATTCATAGCAATGAGGGTTTCCCTATTAAGCTTATTGTTTCCCTCAATTGGTTTGATCCCCTCATCCTCACCCACACCAAAACACCTAGCTATGTATGTAATGTTGCTAGCTTTGTTGGCTCTAGGGACATTGTTGTCAAGGCCAGTGATACGTTTTCAAAAGGCAGCTGGTTCATAGTTATCCGGTTTTAGGCTAGGATCCCAATGATCATGAATATACCCCTCATTGACAAAACCTAAGGCTTCACAAAAGTGCTCGAGTGACATATCATAATCAATATTCATTAACCGAAAAACAACTCTATGGTTAGATATATCAAAATCCAACTTATCTTTTGTAAAAACGATTGAGCTCAAAAATTCATAAGTGAAATTCTCATAACCCTGCATAGGTTCTAACATATCAGTCCAACCTAGCCTTCCTATCAGCCTATAAACATCATCTCTAAGCCCTAGCACATTCAAGTCATAAGAATCAGGATATCTAGAAGGATGTAGAGGTTTAGAAATAAGAATTTTATACCTGTCCCTTTGTGAGTTGTCCTTAAACTTGATCCCATGATTCTTGACTTGTGCCTTCTTCTTTGAGGGAGGTCCTCCTTGAGACCTTGCTTGTTCCTTACCACTTCTTCTTGAAGCCATTAGACCTTGACCTTGGGTTGACTTTGTGTGGTTTGGTTGAAGGTTAGGGTTTTGGAAGGTTTGTGGTGGAAAGGATTGGTTTAGGGTTGGGGTTGATGTTTGAGTAAGGTTTATGAGTTTGATGATGAATATTGGTGAAGAAATTGGGTTAGGGTTTAATGGTGTATGAATTTGATGTTTGGTTGGATGAAGGTTGGTTTTGATTGGTGGTTAAGTTTGGAATGATGAATTAGGATAATTTGGTTAAGAATTTGTTGGATTTGGTGGAGTTATGGAGGTTTGGAGGTTGGGGGTTAATGGAGTTTTTAGAGAGAAGTGAGTGAATGGGGAAGGAGAAGAAAATTTTTGAGGGTATGTGGTGCAGAAGCTTGGCACGGGCAGTGCCAACATTCTGCCATTTTTCTGGTTTTGGGTGGTTTTGGGTTGGCACGGCCGTGCCAACCATAGCACGGGCCGTGCCAGCTTTCTGGACATGGGGACTTCAAAAAATTTTACTTTTCTTGAATCATACTTGGACAATTACCTACAAAACACTTAAAACAAACAAAAGCAATTAAATGAGTGGGTTGCCTCCCACGAAGCGCTCCTTTAAAGTCATTAGCTTGACGATCAAAAGGTTTCTCTATCCGATACCTAATCTCTCACTAAGGGACAATGGCATCAAACTAATATTCTCCCCTAAATCACACGTTGTTCTTTCTATAGTCTTGGATCCTATGACATATGGTACGGAAAAACTATCTGGATCCTTAAGTTTAGATGACAATTTGCTTTGAATGATTGCAATAGATTTCCTAAACTGCTCATCTAACTTGGACTCATCAAACCCTTGTGGGTAATGAATTTTTGGCTCATATGGTGGTGATATGTGAGGCTTATCACTTTCTACTACAACTTTCTCACTTTGTGGCTTTTCACTCTCTACCTCAACCTCAATTTTCTTGGTTTCCACAACGGGGTCTTCTAATTGCTTACCATCCCTAGGTGTAATAGCATTTATCGGGCTTTTGGGGTTGGTTTCAGTTTGACTCAGGAAGACTCCGGAGGGCTGTGGCGTATCAAAGCTTCTCTCGAAGTCAGTGAGTGTATCGCTCCAACAACCACACCTATTCTCATGGGTGATTGCCTTTGGGACCCTTGAAGATCGAAACTTTATATGTCTCAAGGTTTGCTAGACTATTCTCATGTTTCGCAAACCTTGTCTAAATTCACTTGTTCGAATATCAAAGCTCCGCGTTCGCTTTATGAATTGATATTTAAGATGATGAATTAACGATTATCAAACCCTCCGCGTTCGCTTTCACAGTTTGATAATAGTTAATTCATGTTAAAGCGGTGAATTTAGATTAGGAATTAAGGTAACATATAATTAGGGTTTAAGGCTTGGATTGATTCGGATTACGTCATTAGACTTATCCAACAATCCCAAGACGAAGAAGTCTACTCACTAACGTTCATTGTAGACAAAGAAGAGAAGAAGAAGAACATAAAATAAAAGAACAATAGAATAAAAGTGAACTTTTATTCAAAGAAACAATTGTCACATATTATTTCCAAGAACAAAAGATGAATATTTGTGATGGAGAGATACTCTATTTATAGCTTTACAATTGACTTAAAATCTAAACAACTATAAGGGCATTTCGGTAAAACTAAAAACAGGGTAACTTGGCCTTCAAGCAAAAGCAGCAAAAGCAGTCCTGGGAGGTGGCACGGCCGTGCCAAGCTTCTGACTTGGGGGCTTTATATTTTTGTTCCGAATCTTTCGTATTTTTGCTCCAAATCAGCTCCAGACTCCTTTCTTTTGCTCCAAGACACATTCGTTCCTGAAATATAAAATATGCAATTGAAGTAAAATAGTTCAAAAAGGAAATAATATTTAAATAAAATAAAACTAAATCTAATTAAAACGGAACTAAATAACGCATAAAAATAGACTAAATATAGACTCATCAATGTTTTAAATATTCATTGTCAACTTAATAAATGAGTTAATTGAAGAAGTTTTCATCACAAGTAAACAAAGGTCATCCGTCAATCAGGGGCAAACAATATTGTTAATGCCATATTACAGACAACACCTATCAATTATGTGTCCAAAAAAGAAGATATGAGTGTCTGCAAAGTCAAAGAACCGTAACTCTTATTTCTCTTTTCAAGTCTCAGAAAGTTTGTTCCCTCAACAATTAAATTCTCCTGCACTATAATTTTTAAAGTCACCAGTCGAGATCAACCTTAAGTATACTAAATTGAGATACAAGTGTAACTGATCAACAAAGTTTCGACTTTCTAGACCGTAATAATATGATAATAATGCATTTGGTCAACATCAAATCAAAATAGCATAACTAACCTTGAATAAGCACAACTTGCTTAAAGAGAAGAGTTGAAAAATCCACCAGAAAGCTTATCTTGTCATATAAATTTGTAATTAGGGGTTAGCTGCTAAACATATAGTCTGCAATAGTAACAATAAAAGAAGATGATCAAATATCCCCCTTAAAACAAAATGTATGAAACATATTTAGATTTACGAAAAGCTAGAAGTGCAGATACTTAATGCAAAAGCCATATTTGAAGCAACAACATTTCAGTGTTTGGCTTTCTAATAACATAAACTAAGTACAAAACAAAGCAATATGACAATCACAATAGAAACTTCTTAATGCAAGATGACATACTCGGTTAATGACTGTGGCTTTTGATGATCCACTCTGGAGGCAGCTAGAACCAGTTGTAATATTCAGGATAATCAGACAAAGGCCAAAGCTGGCCATCTTGACCCATGAAAAAAATAGTCATTATATGTTCCATATCCGTATGATCGTAGAAGAAGACATCATCAATAAAGATTATACAGTTCCCTTCGGAAACACACAAATCCGAGGCTGAAGCAGAAAAGGAATATTCTAACCCTATGAACAAAACCCTATCTCCTAAATTCTCGATCTCCAACTAGTTCCTCTCCTTTTCATCAAGTCTGAAAACATCAACTGTTAAATCATGATCACTAATGCCCACTAACAGCAGATCGCCCTCGCTCTCCACTAAGAATCTCATGTTCCCATGATCAACCAAAGGTTCAGCTACTAACTCAACATTTTGGTTCTCCTTCGGTCGAATTGTAATTGTCTTGCCAGTTCCATCAACAGCTGCGTAAATCTTCTATATAAACACGCAGATGTAATCAACATAATCTGAGAAGTCGTCTGGGAACAAGAAATGTTTTTCATCGATGCAACGGAGAAGTAACATAAAGGGAGGAGAATATTTCTTCTTAGTAAGAGCGAGAGGTTTCTTCCCATTGCAAGTGAGAACAATGACAGCTTCAGGTAGTATGAAATCAGATGAAGAGGGTTTTGAATCTTCTTCGACAAGGAACTGATATCCCAAATGGAAGACGGAGAGTTTGTTGAAATCGAGCACGTCGAATGGGAAATCAAAAGAGAGAAGTTCAAATTGGGATAGTTTGGGTTTTCCATTTGAGGTTTGAGTAGTTTTGATCAGCCAAGGACGAAGATTAATTCGGGTTTGTCGTTCTTGTTCTTGTGTTGGTTTGATGAGGAAGAAACTGCTTTTGGAGAGGTGACAGAAGGAAATAGGTATGGCTTCATTGTTGATGATTTGGGATGGATGAAGAACGCCAATGGGAACAAACTGATCGGAGGCGAATGAGATCAATTTCAATGTCGATTCGTTGCGATATCAAATGGAGAAGTTCCCTTGGGAGTTCTTTCCAGTCTGCTTTCATTTTCAATGCCGCCATGGATGCTGATTCCGATTTTCTTCTTCCTGTTCTTGGTTTCTTTTTTTAGTAACTGTAACGATAAAATAAAAAACAGAACTGTATCAAATGAGGGCTGAAGAAGACGATGGATGAAGCCGGAATGGATAACAGGGATGAAGATGATTTGATTGGAGATTTTTAAAATAACAGAGATAGATAACATATGGGGTTTTAGGAGGTTGAAGGGATTCTAGAGTCTGTTGTATTCATTTTCTTCATCACATTTACCCTTAAATATATCAGTTATATTTCAAAAAGATGGTGAAAATAAAATAAAAAATTATATTAAAAGAAATAAAATGGAAAAATCATTAATATTTTTCTATTGATATTAATAATCATTAATATTTGTCTTAGCAATTGCTAGCAGTTGATAACAATGTTGTTGCTTAGTTTTTGAATCTATTTACCTTAAGCTCTATTTGCTAAAAATAGCAAATAGCTAGTAGATTATATGTCACGACCCAAAATACTAATCGTGATCAGCATACAGACTTATACATTTTAGTCCAGCAAGCCCAACAACCAAGCTCGACAAATGACAAATAAATAATTTACACATAACCCTTTTTCATCAAAATAATATTTATAGAAATTTTGACTCCTCTGTATTTTCAACGTTTCGTAGATCTGAATCATGTAAATAAACATGTTTTCATCAACCAGAAACTCAAAATGAGACATTTCTAGACTCCATATAGCTACATATACATTGACTGAAATATGTACTTAGACAAAAGAGCCATCCATCAAGGAGGCCTGCCAAAAAGTGACAATGTTGAACTTCGAATCTACTTGCAGCTTTCTACTCAGCTGATTGGGAATCTGAAGAAAAAAATAGAAAATGAAAGAGTAAGTCACAAGGACTTAGTGAGGAGACAACAACCACCACCAACTACAAGGGAAAGACACATGCGCACGAGTAATTAAGTTTCTGAAATCAAATGTTCATTTACAACCGTATAAAATTCTATTAATCCAAAATCAAATGAGAATATTTATGAATCCAATGTCGCCGAGGTAACAAATATGTGGCTCTTAGCTTGTTGAACCAAACTGTCATAAATTGAACTAAATTATTAGGGGAATTTTTATTACACCTTTTAAACTATGAGTTTATTCTTCTGGTATAATCTTACTACAAGCCATCTCTTATCTAACATTTGGAAGGAACATGAATATTTCTACTTTCAATTACTTTGTATCATTGTACGTTAAAATTAATATCATAAATAAGAATATTTCTAAATCCAATGTTGTAAAGAGGTGAAATTAAAATTATGCCTTTAGACAATATATTGCCGAAAATCATAATAAAAGTCTTTAAATAAAATATAGAAAACTCCATTTTAGTGAAAATAATCAAAATTGGTGAACCGAGAACTAGCTCTATCCCATTGATAGCTCTTTCCTACTAAGAGTGGCCTCTCTCTTAGTGGTAGGTCCATCTAATGGATAGCTCTTTTCTCTCGACTCAAAACAAAACATAAAACATTTTCAATAGGGAGTTTACCTCTCATTGATAGCCCTCTCCTCCCAATGGCAGCCTTTCCATAGGGGCAGCTCCATCTAACGGAGTAACTCTACCTAACCGAAATCACATACTAGGTGCACCTAGGTCGTCACAATTATAATCGTATTTCTCAAAACACATAGCTTTAAAACCATGACTCATAAAATATCAAACTTGTGTCAAATGCATACAATCAAATCCCAATTTGCAATTCTTTGCTTATAAGTCGTAGATAAAATCCAAATAAGAGATCATATTAAAATCGGTAACTTTAAACATGTATCAGAGACGAGAAAAATATTCGAAGGGTGTGTTCTAAATTCTAGTAAATACTTTAACATATAAAATCATAAAATTATCAATAATAACGATAATGAAAATAAGTGATAATGATCGTCATCAACTCACAGTTACTACGAATCAACTAATTGTGCTCTCCAACCATCCCTAGAGAAGCATGTGAACCATCCGGCGCCATATCCGGCGCCATAAATAGTTTTCTATCAAAATCTAGAATATGTCAGCTGGGATATATTTTCTGTTTTGGAATATATAAGGGTTAATTATGTTTCTAGTCCCTATAAAATAGCGACCTTGTAAGTTTAGTCCCTACTTAATTTTAATAGCATTTTTAGTCCCTAATTTTGTTTTTCTGCACTGAGTATTAGTCCCTACTCAATTCAAATTTGTTTAATTTATGCTTAAACTCTTAAATTTTTGAACAATTTTTTGCAGACATGTTTAGAACATTACTAAAAGTTCGTCCGCAAAAAATTATTGCAAAATTTGATTTCTACATCCAGATTTTATTACTTTTTATCTTTAACTTTTGTCGTTTTAGAAAATTCATATTTAATTCATTTCATGTCAGAAAATTCTAAATTTTAGTAAACGAACCTTTCATAGTGTTCTAATCTTGTCTCAAAAAAATCGTTCAAAAATTTAAGAGTTTAAGGATAATTAATCAAACTTTGTTTTAGCAGGGACTAAAATTATAAGTAAATTTTTTTTTATAGGGACTAAAAATGCTATTAAAATTAAGTAGGGACTAAACTTACAAGGTCGCTATTTTATAGGGACTAGAAACATAATTAACCCAATATATAATGATAATGCTGCCTCATTTAGAGCTTGTGGCAACAATGAAATAACATACTTTGGAATAATATAACGGTTTCTAGTTATGCGGCAGTTGATTGTGCAGTGCATCTGATGGGTGCTGGGACGTGGCAAGACAGATTAGACATGGACCTGATCCGCACATGACGGTACCAACAGTTGTAAAGTGGATGAAACTGGTATTAGGATGCCTAAAATGCAACTTAGATGCATCCTTTTCGACAAGGCTAAAATACAAATGCAACATATTTGTATCAAGGATGATCAAGGAACTTTTGTTCTTGCTAGAACTAAATGGTACCCTCTTCTCGTCGACGAATTTATGAAGTAAATCTGGTAGTAAATTGATGTGAGTCAAATGTTAGAGACGAATTTAGATATTATTTTTTGTCAAAGACTGAATTTGGTCGCAAACAAATTATTATGGATCAAATTAATAGAATTTTTCATTTATACTTGTTTGTAGGAGTCACTCTTAAATTTATTTGTACAGATTTCATGAATTTAAGAATGACCTGCATGGTTTGCAGTGTCATATAGCTTTCAGTCTCATGGTTCTTTAAGAGAAGATGCATATTTAGAATTATCCCATCAAGAAATGTTCCTGTTAGGAGTTTGGTACATCAAATTTGTTTAACTTTTGACTAAGATCCTCTTCATTAACACATAAATATTAATTATAAAGATGAGTGTTGAATAAATGAAAATGAACCATGATACAGAGTTTAAAAAACATCCTAATGATGAGAAGATAAATGAATAACCTATATAAAAAGCAGTTTTAATTCAGCGTGACAGTTTAGAGTAGTTTTCATTGACAGTATAATAACATGACACAACTTAATTTAATGATATATAAGATAGTTGCAGAAATTTATTTATTAGAGAAAGTAGAATATTAAAACCATGAATTTGCTAGCACTCCGGATTCATTTTATAATTTACGGTGAGAAAGTAAATCGTAAAACAACCAAATCATGCTTATAACTATCACTAAAACTATCAATAAAACTATACTAAAACTCTGCCAACTAATTTGTCAAATATTTTAAAATTTTGGCAGTATGTAAATCAGAGGCAATATATGGAGCAAACTAAATGATGAAAGGAACTCCAACATAGTTAAAAAAAGTTAACCGGACAATAAAAAAAATAAAAAAAATAGGCCGAACAGACAACAAGACTGGATCCTATCTAAAGATCTCTTAAATATGGCCTAGCTTTATGGAGCTCTTAGCCTGCTTTTCTTTAATATCTCTCTGAATTAAGAAAATAATTGAAATGGATGAAGATTTTATTGATTGTAGTGGAAATCGGTGTTGGGAAACCAGCAAATAAAAACTACCAGAGCCTAAGATCCTCTTTTGAGAGAAAACTATTCTCTCTACTGCCTACCACAAGGGTTCTGACAGCATGGTGATTGCATGAACTTGGCTATCTGACATTTCCATCCTCTTCTTACTCTCATGATTCAATCCCACCAACACATCCCCCTCATTTGGGTTGGAACTAGACATCACTCTAACTCAACATTTGGATATTTTTACTAAGAAAGCTTCCAGGAAACAGAACTCCAGGCCGAAGAGAGGAAGTTGTCTAGACAGTAAGTCATGATCGCAAGAGTTCAAGAAACTCTCTAGCATGTACCATGAGGATTGTATATTCAATTTGGAAAATAACAAATATAGTAAGAACAAAACAAAAGTGATGACAGTAATAATATATAAGAGAATAACAGCAGCAATAACAAAAGCTAGAAACCATATATACTAATATAGCAAGAACAATTTGAAAAACTTATGCATTGGATCCCCTTCAAATGATGATACAATGAAAAGAAAGAAAAACCAGCTTTGTTCTCAATATATCAAACATGAGTAGTACTGAGAAATGGTGATTGCATGAACAAAAGAAAAGTGATGCAGTAATAAGGAAAAAACAGCAGCAATAACAAAAGCCAGAAACCATATATACTAATATAGTAAGATCAATTTGAAAAACTTATGCATTGGATCCTCTTCAAATGATGATGCAATTAAAAGAAAGAAAATCCAGCTTTGTTTTTCATTACCAAGTAGAGAAGAAAATACAAATATTAGAAATAAAAACTGAGAATCAATAACCAATTAGAAATTAGAACTCTTTTCAATATATCAAACATGAGTAGTACTGAGAATAGAAACAAAATAACAACAAGTCTTCTTGGAAATATAACACTTTTGCCAATTTCACCGTCATGCCATCAGGATATAATAACAAGAGATTAAATTTGCATATTGCCATGTTTTGTGCGTGAAGCCATTGTTGTCTCATGTCCTCTTTCTTTCCCTCGCCCCTGTATAAAGTGACAAAAGTTTCTGTTAAAACTAAATGAAAAGATCAAAATCTTAATAAATCAAATCAGAGAAAATTTATAAAAATAAAATGATAAATTCATTTTCTATATATCTAATAGTGAGAATTACACACCAAGTAATAAGTACATGATTTATGTACAACGAAGAAAACTTCAAAATTTATATAACAAAGGATGAACTATCATAACCTAATCAAAGTAAACGAGAAACAAAGAGGACAGATAAAGTCATAGATAAGTTACTCAGAACTACATTTTTCACAATGTGCTTTTTAACAAGGGAAACAAGAAACAAGAGTTTGCAACCATAGTTACATATATCATGCCCTCGAATACAAACTATGGAGAAACTAGCATTCCAAACACTAATGTTATTAGACAATAGATGGGTTAATTATGTTCAAAAAATTCTCTCTTTTTTTGAATCAGAAAAATTCTCTCTCAAATGACATCATAAGGTTTGGTAAATAATGGAGTAGTTCATAATATCCCTTCTATAAATAGAGAAGATTTTAGGAGATAGGCTTTAGTCCATAATAACAGTTTTAAGATACTCGGTCGAAAGATTGTAATGACGAAAGAATCAAAGAACCATGGCTCTTATTTCATTAAACCCGAAAAAGAGTTATTGTTAGACATATAACTGTATCTGATAAGTTTCAAATTTACAGCACCATAATTATTCATAATACAAGTGGTCAACATCAAATCAAAATAACATAACATAACAATCCAAATTCAACCACTTTTTCTAGCATCTTTTTCATATGAATATGTAATTAAGAATTAGGAATTCATTGCAAAACATGTTGTCTGGAAAAGTAAGAATAAAAGAAGACTCTAAAGATAACTAGCCATGGTGATGTACTACATATATCCATACATACATTATTGAACTAGACTCTAAAGATCATTATTGCTCTCAGTTCACGATAACATTTGGTCAGTTTCTTAAACTAACGTGATTTTCTCTGACTGCAAAACTAGTTGAAATATGACAGGGAATGAATTCAACTGACATGCCAAATAATTAGGAGAAACACTTAAGATCAACTTCAACACATATAATAAAACAAATTTTTTTAAGCTGCCACTATAAAACGCTTCTTTTGCACCTTAGAAACTGCAACAAACCTCAAATTAGATGAAAAATATAACATATTAGATGACTAGTTTTTTTATACTAAACCATGCAATATTCCATCATCCAATTTCTTTCAAAAAGATGGATGTAGTATACCACAAATAAGCTTCATATTTACAAGTGATTCAAAAATATATAATGACCTATGATGACAGTTTACAAGTGATTCAAAAACAGGTACAGTGGTAAAATATCAGAGAAAAAGAATTCAGATGACATAGATAAAACCAAGACAAGCTAAGTGAAAGTTGAAACAAGTTTTAAATAGAGTTAACTACCTTCTCTTAATACCTTTCGAACAACCACCTCTGACTCCATCTCTGTTACGAACGCAACTCGGCAATCCACTCTGGAGGTGGCCAGAACAACTTGAAATATTCAGGATAATCCGACAAAGGTGAAGCCTGACCTTGATCCAAGTGAAAAACACTCATTTCACATTTCCTGATATTAAGATCGTGGAAGCTATCAGATGTACTATAGATGACACAATTCCCATTGGCAAAACCCAACTCGGAAGCAGAAGCAGAAAACGAACATCCATTCCCCAAGAACAAAACCTTATCTCCTAAATTCGCCAACTTGACCCACTTTTTCTTCTTCTCATCAAGCCTAAACATATCAATCCTAAACACATCAAACCATACCGGAACACAATAATTATTTTCATATCTATCCACTAGCAACAGCTCAAACTCACTACTCTCGACCAAGAATTTACTTTGCCCACCAAACACCGGCTCAGCGATCAAATGAGTGGTCAAATCCGGTCCAATCATGACAGTCCGACCAGATTTGTCTACCACACAAGGCCGCCCTTTGAAAACACAAGCATTTCCTCCATAGGAGTTTGACATGTTGGGGATGGTAGTCCAACTATCGTCCCCACAACGAAACATCATCACCGCCTGAGTGATGCCACAATGAGTGAACTCACCGTGAGTGACGATAACAGGACGTTGTTCCCCCGACAAACAGCAGCAACACAATGGCTAAAGGAACTCTGATATCCTCCAATCAGGTGGTGTATGTAGAAGTAGGACATGCAACCGAGAACTCGAAACGAGAGTTTGTTAAAGTCAAGCACATTATTGAAATCTGAAGATAAACTTTGGTCACATGAGAAAGGATGCCAGAGTTGAAGTTTACCTTTGAAATCAGGACCGATTCCGATCAACCAAGGGTTGAGAGATGGTTGGTGTTGTGGTGGTTTGAGGAGAAAGATGGCGTGTTTTAATTTTCCATTGGAATATGCAAACTCGATATAAATGTGTACTAATGGCATTCAAACCGTTTTTAGAAGTTATATAACAAAATAATTAATTAACATTGAAAATAGACATGCACATTAAGTATCATTATTAGTGATGAATGCCTATGAGGAACACGAAAGGAATAGCTTAATGGACCATTGACTTATTTCAAGTACTATATATACACACACTGAGATTTGTTTTGTCATAACAACAAAGATATCACCCTTTACATAAGAGGTAAGAATGATGGACAACCAATCTGCCAAAAATGTCACAAAATTCCTCATTCAGTTTCAAAAAGGTTTTTTTCCTTAAAAGATGCTATCTTTATCTGCATTTTCATTTTCACATGAGTTGAGGTTTTGCTATTGCTTTCTGGTGTCTTTCTTACGATTTTTGCGTTTACAAATACGGCTTTAGGGGAATATAAACCAACAGATCCACCTTATATTCATCTCTTGAGGCTTAAATGACATACCTATCACGTATGATACCATCCAATAGAGATATGTTTGATAACATACCTGATTTTGTAAAGACAATGTTTGCCATATTTGCTATCCTTTGTTCATGTTATGTAGCATTTGTAAGAGAAAAAAATGTTATAAATAAATCATTCCTATTAAGATTGTAAGCCAGACACAAAATTTGTTTGAGTTTTATGTATGATTGCTTTAAAATGTTTACACTTTTAAGTTGTAGTATCATGTTTTGTTGCAACCCATGAGTTTTTGAAAAGGACTTGCAATCATTGAGTTTTTTTTTTTAAAAAAAAAATATCTTCTTTTGTGTTGCTTAAGGAATTAATTTACTTCTTTTATTTTATTTTTGAATTGCTGGATTATCTACACTTTAGTGAGTTTACTTTATTCTTAAACCAATTATAATGAAACCTACAAACTATTTTAGGTAAGTTTTTATGATTGTGCATAATTTATCAAAAATCTAATGCTTATTCCTTCTCTTTTCTCTATTATTCTGTTTGTTAAAATTGAAGAGGTTCTTGCTTTGCAATGCTTAAAGGGTTTAATATACCTTTTTGTTGTTTGATTAATTTTTCATTTTTGTAAAATTTAAGGATCAAAATGCAAAATTTGAAAAATTATAACAATGAAGAAATTTGAAATTCTTAGCTTTTAGGTGTCATTCAAAATTCTCTAAATTTAACTTTAACAAAATACTTCATAAATTTCTATCATTTTGAAATTCTTTAAATTATTATCCAAATTCCAAATAATGGGATTCACCTAAAATTATTTGAATTCTCTCAAAACTTTACATGACCTCAAAACATTCCTCTGTTTAACATAATGTGATGAATTTCATTCGATTCCATCTCACTTAGATTAAACCTTGCTCAAACTCTTCTAATTTTGTCACACCATTTTAATCTGACCGTAATCAAATTAGATACAGGTTCTTTATGTTCACCACATTTCAAGTTTTTTTTTTTTTTTTTTAAATTATTTAGTGATTTCACTAGTTTAAAATTTCATGATTGTTCGTGTAATTATGTTGATTAGTTGTTATGAAATGACATTCTACTTTGTGTGTTTTTGGAGATTTGATGGGTTTGTTTAGATCACATGAAATTGCTGTTTTTTAATATATTTTTCTGGTAAATGATTTTCCTCAAAATATATATGTCTATACTTTGAAATTTTAATGAATGAAAAAAGAGAGGTTCAATGTATTGTTTACTGTTTACAGTGTGGTGAAAGATTCCATTTTTAGTTGTTGCTAAAAGTATTTTACTAAGGCATTATTTGGATAAACAACTTAATTAAGTGCTTATCTTGAAGAAAAAAACTTAATTGAATGCTTATAGTATAAGGTATTATGTATAAACTAGGCTTGTCTGGATTAAGTTATTTGAGATTGTCTACTAGCATAAGCACTGTGATACTGTTTGGGAGAACTTTGAAAACACCTTATAACTGTACATAAGTTGTTTCAAGCTTACTTTTATAAGTTTTTCAAGATAGTTTACACAAACAAATTATAGGAAAAAAACTGACAAGTTCATAAGCCGTTCTCAACATTATTGACAGTATAGTTTATGAAAATAGCTTATAGGAAAACAATTTAACTTTATTTTATATTTTGTTATAGGAATAACTTATCCATTAACACTTATCGTAATAAGCGCTTATGCTACAAGCTATAAATTAAGTTGTTTATCCAACTTATTTGACAGTATCAAGGATCAAATTGATAGACAAAATAAATAATGGAGGGATCGATTTGATAGTGAATAACATAATTTAGGGACCAACTTGATTTTTAACGAATAATTCAGGGATCGTTCAACAGTATAACAATTGGTGATGACTTTCATTTAAATTTATTTTTTTATTAAAAAAGTTAAAAAAAAATCGATCAAATCCGTCCGTGTAAACCTGGAAGCTGACTTGGAACTCCACGTCAGTGCTTAACGTGACATGTCAACACTGTTAACAACAAGACTTGACGGAGGGACTATATTGATTGACATTTATAAAATTCAGGGACGTATTGACTATTTTGGAAAATTTAGGAATGAAATAGACCGGTGCATGCAAATTTGAGGACCAAAATGCCTATTCACTCAATAGAGATGTGTTAAAAGGAAAAAATTGATAGAGAGTATCGCTAGCAACACTCTCTTTTGAACACTTTCTCTAATACTCACTCTTTTATTAGGTTAAATCACTGTGAGTCTACACGTTGAAAATAGAACCCACAGCGGTGGAACATACATTAATTTCATCAAATAAAAGAGTGAGTGGTAGAGAGAGTGTTCGAAAATGAATGTTGCTAGCATTCCTCTTTTCTCAGGAATTGAAGGGTTAACGCAAAAAATAAAATAAAACTATATATTTGGAAAAATCAAATTTATTTTTTTAACAAAAAATTGTTTAAAATAAAAATGGATAATTTTTTTTTGACAAAATAAAAATAGATACATGAAGAGCTAAAATTTTATAAATTTGACAAATAAGTAATTTAAATATTAAAAATTAAAATACACTAACGTAAATGAGCAGTACTAATTACAAGTTAATTTTCTTCTTTTAAAAATGACATCACAATCTAATTTGGAGCTGGTAGAATTTCCTTTGGCAAATAAAACTATGAAAGTAACACAGGTAGTAGTCCAACCCTTCACTCATTTTCTTATAAAAATCCTTTTGGATATTACATTGTGACAAACAAAATTTTATAAAACGACGGTTAATGTCACTTTAAATAATCATGATTTTTTTTAAGAAATAATCATGATTTATCTCTTCTCCAATTTAATAAAGAAACATAACATAAAGATCTTAAGAGTAAACTGAAAAAAGTTTAAACGTACATTAATTCAATTTCATAGATGTTCATTCTCAACTTTCAAGTAATATTATTTCTAACATTTCATTTTTTATTAGATGAAATGAAAGATATATGGATGAAGGATAAATGAGTATCGCTAGCATTAAAATGAGTATCGCTAGCATTATTCATAATTTCTAACATGTTATTCATGATTTTTTGAATATTAAAAAATATATTAAAATGAGTATCTCTAGCATTATTCATAATTTTTTGCAATTATATCTCATTATTTCACATAATTTTTTGCAACCAACGAAAAATACTAGGATGAAGGATAAATTTGTAAACACAATATTAAATTCAAATGGACCTAAAATGTTAGAACGAAAAGGGGAAAAGGGATTACGAAAACAACATCGTTGTACTATACATTAAAGGTCCATTTGATTTGCAAAAGGTAAATCCTAACAGAACAACACAAAACATAACAATACAAGATAAATTTCTAACGTATTAAACAAATTTTTGTCTTTTACAATATTTGGTGGACAGCAGATTATTTTATTATTTGAGGCAACTTGATTTTTTTTTCCTTCTTCTTTTCAAACACACCTAAGGAGACAAATATCTTTGCACCATGAAAAGAAGAGACTCATTCCATTGACCAATGAATCATAAGTTCATAACAAATATAAGCATGTCTATGAGCTTTAATACTTCTAAAATAATGCAAGTCTAACTCACCATCAAATTTTGAATAACAACGAACAAATAAAGATACTAGCAGAGTACATAAAGAGCTGTTTTAAATCTTCTTTATTTAAATTCAAACATTTTGAGTTCTGGACACCCCTTAGCTAGTCAATCACTCTTAACCTATTGTAAACCAACCCCTTGGAGAGGTAATGTTCTGCATCCAAAGTTGCAAGCACCCTGCACCAAAAACAAAGAAAACTCTTTTGAAACATAACCTAACTCTGATTATTAATTGTAATTATTGTAGATATTGTAAGACCAATAGGCAACAATAACTATCAAAGCCAAAGAAAGCGTAACACTTAATATTTTTACAACATGGTCATAATTGTATCTAGTTCAAGTACACATGACAAAGCAATGTGGAGATTCCCAATGCATGCAATGTATCCTCTAACTAATGAATATGTATTATCATTTTTCCGTTTCAAAAACAAACGTACAAAATAAATCAGCTTCAAATTTACAAATACAATTAAACAAGAATTTGGTATTTTGAATATTCATTGTCAACTTTATAAATGAGCCTAATGGAAGAAGTTTCCATCACAAGTAAACAAAGGTCATCAAATAATTAGGGGCAAAAAATTTTGCCAATGCCAAATTATAGACAACTCCTATCATGACATTTAAAATGTTCTTATAGTTCACAGTAAAAATTACTGTGATGATAACAAAGACAAAAACAGGTAAACATGAGAACCAAATTCTAAGGACCTATAAAAGCAAGGAGAAAGTGGTATGACACGTTATTACGACAAAGATGCTCAAGGTCAACATGCTTCCAAACAAATTTATATTGAATTCGTTTACATGTCACAGAAGAAAATCTGGGCCCAGCTAATTGAATTGATTGAAGGTGTTAAATTTAAATCTAATGGCATCTAAGCATGTACTATTCAATAATAATATATGCACCTTTAATGATCCATCACTTCTGAAGGTCCCTCAGAAACATCCAATTTTTAAAGGGAACTAGCATTCAAAAACATTATTGTCTTAGTGACTTGAGGTACTAATAATGTTGACTGAAGTTTTATGCTGAAAAGCGAGTTAAATCAGATACAGAATGGACGAATAACCTCAAAAACATATCCTTACAATAAATATCACGTTTCACTTGTCAGTCTCATACGTTATGCCATGGTTTGGGTTTAACTTCTAAATTCAGTTAATTAACTAATTCCTATGTTAGAAAAAAAAACATAGTTTTATATGAAAAAGTTAAATGAAGGCAAATGCCAATTTCACTTATACAAGAATGTATTCTTTAGGAAATCTCTGACCAAATATAAGATCATTTAAATATGAACTAGTTGCAAGATAACTTACTCAATTACAAAGGCAACTTTTGATAATCCACTCTGGAGGTGGCCAGAACAAGTTAAAATATTCAGGACAATCAGAGAGATGTGAAAGCCGACCTTGATCCAAGTGAAAAACACAGGTCCCAAGCCACATGTTTTTAAAATACAGGAAGTCGCCACCATCAGTAAAGACGACGCAATTTCCTCTAGGAACACACAAATCCGAAGCACAAGCAGAAAACGAACATTCATTCCCCAAGAACAAAACACTATCCCCTAAAGTTGTTAACTTCACCCACTTCTTCTCCTTCTCATCAACCTTAAACACATCAACCCTCATAGCATCATGACCCGGGAACTCGAAACAAAAACACTCATAAATGTCCACTAGCAGCAACTCTCCCTATCTCTCGACTAAGAATTTTTTGTCCCCGCCACCAACCAAAGGTTCAGAAACTAAGTGGACATTCGAGTTGTCCGGCCCAACCATAACTGTCTGACCATTTTTTTCGACAACATAAAGTCACCCTTTGAAAAGGCAGATGTCTCCAAATTTAATTGACATGTCGGGGATCACCTTCCAATTATCATTGCTAAATTTCAACAGTACTGGTTGAGGGGAAAAGATGAATTTGCCAAGAACAATAGGGTTTTTTCCATGGAGTGTGAGAATAGCGATCTTTTCAGGAGTGTATATGAAGTCAAAAGGAGATAGTTCAGGGAAGTTGTTGTCTATAGTGAACATGCATCCCAAATGGAGGAGGGAGAATTTGTTGAGGTCGAGCACGTTTGGGAAATGAAAAGGGTCACATGAGTCAGTTACAGATAGTGGATGATGCAGTTGGGTATTTCCAATTGAGTTTTGACAATTATTATCAACCAAGGGTGTAGGGTTTGTTCTTGTTGTTCCTGTTTTGGTTTGATGAGGAAGATAGTGTTTTTGGAGAGGTAACAAAATGAAGTATTGTCTTTGTTGTTAATGAAACCAATGTCGATGATATATGTGTTTGAGAATTTGAGGAGTGGGAACTGTAACGCCCACTTTGAAAGAGTCTAGAATATTCAAAAGTGTGTTAAAACTGATATTGGATACATTAATTATACAATACAGAAACGACATCAAGTCGAGAGTTTAGATACATCGACATCCAAAGTCATATGTTACATTATTACATCACCAAAGTTTGCCATACAAGGCTGTTATACCCTAATTTTGGACCTAAAAATACTTGTTCAATTCTTCTTTTCTTGCATTACAAGCCATTTGAACTGTCTCTGATCAATTACATCTTTCTCTGCATTTTATTTCAATATTACTGGCAAAATTCACATATAAGGGTATTTTAGTCATCTCCTGCATTCAACTCATTTTAATCCTTGAAAATTGTTTGAGTCTTTTAAATTGGTTAGAATAAGTCCTCATTTCAATTCTATGTCAAAATCCATTTTAAAATTGCATTTGAAGTCATTTTGAGTCAGTTTTGCCCTTAGGGGCATTTTAGTCTTTTCAAGTGTCAAAGCTCTGTTTAAACCCTTAAAATTGTCTCTGGGTCTGTTAATTTTGTGTGTATAAGTTCTTGCTTTGATTTCTTGTTAAAAATCCATTTTAAAATTTGTATCTGAGTCATTTTCAGTCGTTTTAGCCCCATGGGCATTTTGGTCATTTCACACGAAATTTCGGCAGAGAGAGGTTACTTTAAAGTACCGCATTTAGGCCATTGGTTCATTTTAGTCCGTTTTGTCAAATTTTAATCGTTTCACTTTACGTTATTTTCATTTTACCAATTTTAATTCAATTTTATTTTAAATTTCATTTTAACCCTAAAAATTCTAAAATTTGCATTTTGGTCCTTGTGTCATTTTATTTTAAGTCTTTGTTAATTTTAGGTCAATTTTCGTTTCAAGTTCCTTTTTTTTGGTCGATTACATTTTGGTCCCAGAAAGTCTCAAGTATTGCAAAGTAGTCCTTCTTTTGTCCAGGTCTTTTTTAGTCCTTTTTTTTATTTTGCAGGTCAGTCCCCAAAGTTCCAAATATTGCAAAAAGGTCCCAAAATTCAGAAATTGCCCAAGGCCGAGCCATTTTTCAGTCCAGCACAGGTGTCAAACGCTCATTGGATCAGAAGTCACAAGCTGGCCTATAAAGCATTGCCAACTCAGAATTTTTTAAGAAGAATAATCAATCACTCAGTGACACATCAACAAAAAGAGTCTAACATATTTTTTTCTCTCTCCCAAGTCACCACCGTAACAAACTCAGGAACCACCGTAACAAACTCGGTCACCACCGCAACAAACTCAGAAACCACCACACAAACTCAAATTCGTACCAGTTTTCGCAAAATTCATCATCAAACATTCAAAATCAACATGAATTTCGAGAGAATCAAAACCGAAGCATTCAATTCAATAAAATCCTTTTGAATTAGGATTGTTCTCAGAGATTTTCCACGAAAATCATCATCATCATCGAACTATCTTCCTTCGTATTCTTGCAATTCAAGTCTGAAGACGATCACAAGAAGATTTGAGAGAGAGAAGAAGAGAAATTGAAGCAAGTTCAAACCAGTTCGAAGAAGAAGAAGATTGAATACCGATTTATTTTCGGTTTTGAAGCTTACCAGAAGAGTCCAAAGCTCGCAAGGATCCACTTGTTCGAATCTCCAAGCACATTCAGATAAAAATACGAAAAATCTTCTCATAGTCATCATCGAAGCTTCGTATTAAAAATAATGGTGAATCCGAGTGAAAAGCTTGAAAAATTCGAACGAATTGAAAAACTGAAACCCTAGAACACAAAAATCATGAAGATTCACCGTTTACTTTTTAATTCAGAGTGTAAACTCATCATTAGCATAAGAAACGAATCAGATTAGGGTTTCAATTCCAAGAAAGCCTCAAAATCCAAAACGTTTCGAACTTGTGAAGGATTAGGATAGAATCCGTTCGATCGGTGTGGTTTGAAACGTTTCGATTCGACTTTCCTCAAAAAATATCAAGTTTAAAGTGATTCAAACGACTTTCTTCGAAAAATCTGGATTGAAACGTTTTAAACGGTGTTCTTCAGAAAACATCAAGTTTGAAACATTTCGAATGATTTTCTTCAGAAAAATATCCAAATCGAAGCGTTTCAAACAAAAAGTATCCAGATCGAATCATTTCAAACAACTTTCGTCAAGAAGTAGTAAGATCGAAACGTTTCGAACTGATTCCATGGAGAAATGCTTAGATCGAATCATTTCAAACGGTTTCCTTCAAAAAGCAACAATATCGAAACATTTCGAACGGATTCTCTTCGAAAAAGTACCAAGATCCAAAACGTTTTGCCCAAACTGTGTGGATGTGTGGTTTATTTGTGATATGTGGTTTGAATCCATGAGTGTGGTAGGAAGAAAATGGATGGAGGATGAGAGAACGAGGGAGAAGAACGGCGGAGAGGTTAGAAGATTAGGGTTAGAAATGAGCTTCTGTGTGTTGGTTTGTTTATATACCCCTCCCCAATCCAGTGTATGCGCGTCTCTGAAGCTCATCGTGCGCCCTCCTTGTGAGCCGTTAGATCTTTGATCTAACGGCTACTGTTAATCCTCACTTCAGTGGGAGCGTGTGTACCGTTTGATCTAAGGGTTTGGGTCTCTGGATCCATCGTGTGGCTCACATGGCTTCCTGAGACCCAAATCCAGTTGGTGCTTGGGCCTGGACCTTAGGTCTGGTAGTTTTCCTTAGTTCCTTAGGTTTTCTTGCTATTTTACTACTATGCTTTAATTTTTTACACCCCTGACTCACTTGAAAACTTTAATAAGCTTCCTAAATTTTTTATAGTTGCTTTCTTGTAATTTTTTGCAATTCTTGATCTGTTTTTCTGGATTAAAAATGTGTGTGGAAATTTTTCTTGTTAGTTGTTTGTTATTTTTTTTTTTTTGATAAAGTTTGTAGAATTTTACATTTTTCTCGTGTCTAAAATCCTTCAAAAATTCCCAAAAAATTCATGTAGGTTTTTTGATAATTTTGTATTGTTTTGTGATAACTTTTGCATATTAAAAATTGGTAAAAAAAAAATAAGGCGTTAATTTTCTTGCTATTTTGTGATATTTTGTGCTAAAATTGATGGAAATTTGCTTGATTCCAATTCCAAATTCTTGATGAACATTTGTGACCTATACCACTTAATTTCATCGAGTCTTAGCCACTGTTTTGTGTTTGATATTGCTGCATTAGTGTGAATCTTGATAGATTACTTAGTTTACAAGTTACTTGTGTAAATAAATAATGCAAATATGCCTAGTTTGCTTCCAAGATGTCAAATTAACCATGTAGCCTTAATTCCCATTCCAAAAATCTGATTCTAAACCTTTAAAAGTGTGTTGGAATGTGAGAATTATGGGTCATATGGTTCTTGCATCTTATGGGCAAATTTTAGTCATGTTTGCACTCATTTTGCCTTTATTTTAGTTTGTTTACTATACTTTGTGCTATAGGGTCTTTCTTGCTTTACTTCATTTGATATTGTCATGTGTTACTAACCATTTCATTTCATGTCTCATATTCTTCATAAGCATTCTCATCTCATCTCATATCCACCTTTAATTTCTTGCACTTTAATTTTTACCAAGGCTTAGTATGTAATAATTAGGACTTTTTGTACTTTACTTTCATGCAATTTTAATTCCTTGCAAGACCATAGAATGTAAACTAGGGCATGATGTAATAAGGACAATGGACTCTAATGATGTACACCGACACAAGCACCGACACATGCACACACATCACTTTAGATATATAGCTAGAATATGCATGTTTAGATGTATGTTTAGGATTGTATGTTTAGATGAATGTTTAGGCTTTATACTTAGAAAAATCATTTTCCAAAAAATATGAACAAACTTCACTCAAACTATTTTCTAAATAAACCTTGGGATCAAAATCCCATTGAATTTTCCTTTTTCATTTTCTTAATCAAATTTCAATGAAAATAATCATACTTGGCTTCTTTTGCAAATGACTAATTCAACCTCACAATTTCATAATCTCATGCCCTTGAGGCCTCTTTCTCTCATTCTTCAAAATTCCATTTTCAAACTTCAAATCAACCAACAAAAACAAAAACATCTTTTGAGAGAGAACTACGGTGGATTTGATCCCTTAAACGGGTACGTAGGCAAGGAACAAAATTCCTTCAATTCAACTAAAATAAAAATCCAAAAACATTCTTCTCCCTCCAATTCTTCACTTAGAATACCTTTAGGTTTAAATAAATACTTTCAAATAGCATTTAAAAATAAAGCGCGCGCGTAGAAATCAAAGACGGTTCCTATAGGATACTATAGTCGTTATGGGTGCCTAACACCTTCCCGTAGCGAAAACAACTCCCGGACCTCGATTCTCAAGGGTTTTGCTTACTTTTTCCCTTCCCAAGAAAAAATAAGATATCACCGGTTTAAAAGGTTCAAACGTAATCAATGTTTGACACCCGAAAACCAAGATAAAACAAAGGCTAGCTACAATAGTTCATAACTAAACATCTCATAATATAACATATACATCAACTATATGAACACCGAGTTGGTTCCACGCAAACACGATCAATCCAAAGCTTTTTCTTTACCTTTTGCTCGAGAACCCTGTGTACTTGAACAAATAAGGAGACGGATGAGACATAATGCCTCAGTGAGTTCTATCTAACCCCAGGCTAATGATAACCTCGGGGAAAGCCTATGGTTACCATGTGTCTAAAATACAACCTGGCGGATGATTATATGTGTATGGGGGATTGTATACTTAGACGGTCGTGCATGCTAGGGCCGTCATAAGATTCTTCTTACTTGTTATAAGTCTTGCTATCACTATACGTATCATGGCGGTTATGGCAAGTCTAATACCGCTATGCCAAGAAACGATCTACACATCAAGGCCTATTCATAACATAATCATGATACGATTCTAAGTTGGACGATTAGGGAAAACCTAAGATCGTCGTCGACGTAACTATCTTTACTTGTTCTACTACATAGCTTGAACGTATCTAACGTCGTCTCATAACCAAGTATAATTATGTTAGAAGTTAGCGTTGAACAATATCAAATCTGAGTTCATTTTACGAAGAGCCCCGGGGTGGAGTAAACCCGAGCACAATCCCTTTCTAACCGTTGGAAACCTATCTAAGGTATAACCAACGGAACTCCCTAAGTGACATGCGGGCCCCTTACGGCTAAACCCGTTTCACCTAATGGAAACCCCTTGAGACCAACCTAGTGTGGTTCTCAAGAGACACGACACCTACTTGTTATTTAAACATTCTTTGTGAATAAGATATCTAATTGCATCACGTCTGAACATAAATGAAATTCATGCGTACTGTTCTAATTTCTCGACATACTAGGCCAAGGCTCTATATTTATTCCCTTGTTAGTTCATGTCTATTCCATATACATATAAGGAGAGACTCTCTCTCTCTCTCCTAGGGTTTACCTAGTTGATTAAAATACGTGTTCCATATGTCTTCCCATTTCCCTTCAACCAAGAGATGTCTAGGGTTGCAATTACATGTTCAAGAAATGAGGGTTTTATTTTTGTGTTTACAATGAGTTTAATGCTAAACTCAAGTGGTACAAAGATGTCCCAACAAGTTACTAGAATCAGCCGTAGCGAAACATGTATGTTGTTTGCGAATAGCGAAAAGTCCAGAAACTTTCTAGACAATTTCGCTATCAGCGAAATTAATAATTTTCCATGCTGCAGGTTCGCTAATGGCATAGCTTGTTGGGAAATTTCGCTAATGGCTTGGAAATTTCGCCATTAGCGACTTTCTTGAGCTCAGACCCAGAATTTTAGAAAATGAGCTTGCCAACCCTCAATCATGAACTTGTTCTCAACTCTATACAACCAAAAAACAGGGAAACATAGGTATTGCAGAATACAACTCTTAAATTTCATTATCAAACATTATATTCTTGAATCTTAAGCATGGGAAATATTCAAGATTCAAGCTATTGCTTCCTAGCAAGATTATATCTCACCCCATGGGAAAGAGTTACTAGCTAAGAACTCACCTTGAATGGTTTTGAAGTTGCTTCCAAATTTCTAAACCACAAAACCCTAGAAATCACTACTTTAGGTAAAGGAATAATAGTTGAAATAGCTTGCTCCTATATGCACAACACTTGCAAAGACTCTTGCCTAAAGGATTCAAATGAAACTTGAGTGTTGAGGAAGAAAAAGGAACTGAGTTCCTAGAGAGAGATGAGAGCTCCAATGTTGTTGTTGACCTAGAGAGAGAAGCTTGAGGGAAAAATGAAGATTTTGGGGTCTAAAGCCTTTATATACCTTTCAAGTTCAAATGTCTAAAGTACCCTCATCTTAACTCGCGCACAAATCATAGTTAAAAGATAATACGTTTCTACATATTAAGCGGGATATTACAGGAACTTAAAGGGTAAAATTTTATGATGATTGGGGATGGAAGAAGAGTGCCAATTGGAACAAACATATCGAAAGTGAATGAGATCAAGTTCATTGTCGAGGCGTTGCGATATGAGATTGAGAAGATCCTTTGGGAGTTCAGACCAATCTGCCTCTGCCATGGATGGAGCTAGGTTTCTGATTTGTGTGGGATTGAGCTTTTGGTTCTTCTTATAAAGCTAGCGGCTCCTTCTTTTGAAATTTATGTGGTTTGTCTCACGTGGAAGCAAGGTGGCAGATTTTGACCAATAAATGAATATCGCGTATCTACATATTTTGCAATCTGTAATTTATGACGTATTACCACTGCGACCAAGAATCAATTAATGTTCAAAATTACTTAACAAGGAAGTATCTAGTAAAATCTGCATTAAAAAAAGTAAATAATATGAGAAAGTCAAATTTTGACCAAGCTTTTGAGGTAGTGATAAATGTTGCAGGATGTGGGATTGAGACTGAATTGATGTAAACAGGAAGGAAATTCTTCCTTGAATATACACTTCATTATTAGAATTAATATCAAAAAAATCATGGAAATTTTCAAGGGAGGATAGATTGATGGTAGAAGGTTGGCAGACTAATCAAATTTCAATAGTATGATATAATGGCAGAGCAGCCTCTTATCGCTACAGCTGTAGAACTTCCATGTGTCACATTTTCCAACTGCAGCAGTCTCGTGCTATTCCTGCCACTATAATGGAAGATTATGGCCTGTTGTATATTGTCACAAATCTCATCTTTACCTCCCCACAAATAACTATGATGACTTCTACTTCAAATAAAAATAGCTTAAGTAGTGGCCACCATAACCATTTATGGGCTGATCCATAATTACTCCTTTGGTTAAGTTCAATTTTTTTTTATTTGGTCTCTTTTCATTCATTTTTACTACAAGTCCATACTCCATATATTATGAACTATTTATTTATTTTGAATTTATACTCTCCTCTGATAAAGCAGTCACCACACAATCCTGTATTCTGTTATAGCATTTTTCAGGTCAAACCCTCCTCGTCTCGATGAGATAATTATGTTTCAAAATTCTCCCCATCTTCCATGTCTTCAACAAAATACAACCTCCTCTATCTAATACCTGGTGAGCTTGAGCTGCAAGTTCAGCCAAGAAAGCTTCTGGATGGCACTAGAGAGATTTAGTACATTAGGAATGTCTTCCCGGACAAGAAGAATCATGGGAACACTATATACCATTCACAAGCAATTTTGCCAATTTCACCTTGAAGACAAAATGAGTCTTGTTGGCGACATGCTGATAGAGCCATATGAATGAGATCTACACAAGGATAATTTGATGAAGGTTCACCTGAAAAGAATTTTAGACCAGATATTCCCTCAGAGTCAATCACATGGATGGGGAGTTCCTGGATGTGAATGATGATGTGATTCACAAGAATTATGAGAAGAAAGTGGGAGAGAGGAAGAGGATCTGTTACATTAGATTGAAGGATAAAAATGGTGTCTCTGACTATGAAGAGTAACCTCTAGTTTTCTCATTCCCTTTGCTTACTATCCAAATATTTTCTCACCGTATCTCGGAATCAATTCTCTACTTTTATGGACTTTAACTTCTCTGTTTTACAAATAAAGTTAAATGTTCTTTATCACCCATTATTTCTGCTATTCTAAATTTTAGACCCTATCGGGATATAATGCTGTTAGTCAACCTATTCATGTGTCCAAAAATGAAGATACGAGTCTAACTCGATAATGATACATAAATAAGATAATCTAAAAGTGGGACATGGCTCATATCTAACAATGTTTTGAAGTCTTGATTATGGAAATGGAAGTTGGAAGTTATCAATCGGGTTTGAGCTTCAAATGTTAGAACTCAATACCTTATTTTGCAAATTGAAAGAAAGATTGTAACTGAGACCATAACTCTTATTTCTCTTTTCTGGTCTCAGAAGGTTTGTTGCCTCTAAACAATTAAATACTCCAGTCAAGATCAAGCTTACGTCAACTTAGTTGAGATATAAGCGTAACAGATCAAATGAGTTTCAACTTTACATCACCAAAGCAATTTAGGCGATCAAGATCAAAATAAAATAACCAAGATCAAACTTAAATAAACTCAATTGAGATATAATTGTAACCAATCAACTAAGTTTCGACTTTATAACACCATAATACGATAATAATGTTAACATCAAATCAAGATAACAGAACTAACCTTGAATATCGCAACTTGGTTAAAGAGAAGAGTTGAAGAATCCACCAAAACACTTATCCAGGAATCCAAATTTAACCTCATTTTCCAGCATCTTTTCATACCAATATGTAATAAGGGGTTAGTTGCTAAATATATAGTCTGCAAAAGTAAAAATAAAAGAAGATAATCAAGACCATCTAGTTTAGTCAATCTAACAACATAAATTGTTAGGGATATCAGCGCAATGCGGAAGCACAGGATCGATGCAATTGAGAATTAAAGAGAAGTAAGTAAAATAACAAGAGAAATAACACACAAGATTTACGTGGAAAACTCCTCAATATGATAAGTAAAAAACCACAGGCGATCACGAGCAAAGTTCCACTATGTAAAAGAAAAGAGTACAACAAGTCCTCTTATAGTGATGAGGACAAAGGACAATATTTTCTCTCAATATCTCCTAAAATACTCTCTAAATTGGAACAAAAATTTTAACCAAAAATACACTCAAGTGTATGTTACAAAGTGTGTTAATTGTTATGTGATCACTCTATGTATCAAGCATTTTGTGTTGCTTACATATATATAGGCCTTAATCTCATACTTAAGAGTGAAGGAATCAAAGTTGCACCATCCACCTAAAGTAGGAGCTTGGAAGAAAATCATGATTTCTCTTGGTCAAAAATTGTAGGCTCATATTAGAAGGAAATTATTATGTCTCTTGGTCAAGATTGTAGGCACATGTTGGTAGCAAATTAGGATTTCTCTTGGTCAAGATTGTAGGCACATTAAATCCAAGAGTTACATACCTCACAAGTAAGTCAAACATAATGGCTTGTAAAAGTCAAACATAATGGCTTGAAAAAATGGAGAATTAGAGCCTCATAATCTAACAATCTCCACCTTGGTTCGAATTCGACAAGTGCTCATCGCCAAATAAAGCCCCGAAGGGCACTTAAGTGCTGTAGAGACCAACCAAGTTCAGACAATGCTGAAACTTGGTATTTGGAAGTGGCTTGGTAAGCATATATGCTGGATTCTCAAAAGTGTGAATCTTTTCAACTATAATTTCACCAGCAACAACAATATCTCGGATAAAGTGGTGTTTTACATCAATGTGTTTGGTCTTGTCGTGATAACGATTATTCTTGGTCAAATGAATAGCACTCTGGCTGTCACAAAACACAGTAAGAACGCCCTGTGTAAGACCAAGTTCATTGACCAAACCTCGAAGCCAAATAGCCTCTTTAACACCCTCTGTTGCTGAAATATATTCTGCTTCAGTTGTAGATTGAAGGTTGACAGGTTCATCAAGCTCAGAAGCTTGATTGGCATGAAGGAAGTGGAAACTTGAATTAAGGGAGGATGTTAGTTTTAATTCAAGTTAGAATAAGTGTGTTTAGTGACTTAAACAAGTTTGTTTTGGTTAAGATCACATGTTTTCAATTAGTTTGTTTGTTATAGCAATTTATGGTTTGTTAAAGCCCATTTACGATTTGTTATAATTTGATACAGTTTAGAAAACAACTTGTTTTTCAAGTAACAAAGTGTATATAAACCTTTGTATAGTGCGACTCAATTACAATGAATGTAATCATAATTTCACAACTTTCATTCTTCTACTCAACTTCTCATACTCTCAAATTCACTAAATCACTCAAAACCAAGAAAACTCCAGAAACCATAATAACAGAATCTGTTATTGTTGCGTGTTTAATAAGCTTCCATTGTTGCACCAACAACATCTGCATACACAAACAATAGATGAATATAAGAACAAAGATTTATGCAATGTACAAAAATAAAATACAAATGATAAAATGATTGAAGTAAAATATCACGTATAGATTTATAGAAATTTCACTCATTTGGTTTAGACCTGATGTAAAGTTGAGGAAAGCCAACAATAACACCAAATTAAGAATTGAGTTCCTTGTGGTGTCCATGTTGTTCATAAAATATATGTTGTGAATTCGGACTCAAAATCACACCAATACAAACTATGATGTGTGGAGCAAAGGAAAGTAGTAACCAATATCAAAGTAAACACAAGCAATAACAACAATAACAGCACCTCGATCTAATCTAGGAATCAAAGTGAAAAGCACAAAACCACAAGCAAAAGATAAAGGGAGAAGAGAAACAAAACACACCAAGAAATGTTCACCCAGTTCGGTCCAACTTGACCTACTCTGGGGGAGAGATTGATCTCTCCAATCCACTATCAATGAGCTCTTACAAAGAGATATAAATGGGTTACAAGAAATTAGCTTCAACAAGCTCACAAAGAACAACCCTAATTTCTACCCATTTTCCCAATCTCACCAATGAACAAGACACTCAATGATTTTCACTCACCCAAGGTGTTTACAATATTTCCCAACCTAAGAGAACCTCACTACAAAGACACTCAACCCTAAAGTTCCCTCCTTTGCAGTCCCAAGTTTTTCTCTCTTCAAGCTCTCCTTCAAAATCTGCAAAGAACACTTAAATAGTACTCTGCAACCGTCAAAATTGTGTCACGTTTTCCCAAAATTGTGTCACGATTGGACACCCTGCAAAACATGCTCACGGCACTACCAAAATCGTGACACGCTTATGAAATCGTGTCACGATTTCTTTGTTCTTCCAAAACACAAATTGAAGGCACTTTACAACATTCTCCACCTTGCCTTCAAATTGATGATGATGCCACTTTAACCATCAATCACCAATCTCATTTTCTTTTCCTTGCATCCAACTACACCGAGTAGCTCCACAAGTATACACCAAACCCTCTTCAACCACGGAACGTCTCCCGCTTCCTTGAAGGTCACCTTGCACCCAATCACCCTTGGTCTTTTAGGTAATCGCACAAGCCACATCATACATTCTTCAAACCCCGGAATGCCTTCCGTCCTCATGAAGAATTCACATGCTCACAACTAGATCATAACACCCAAGGCCTCCATAGCTGTACCATTCCCAGTGTCATCAACTCCACCTCAAGTTGAGCTTTCTCTACCTCAACTTCCGAATGCGTACACACACTATGCCTTCACCTTGAAACTCCACCTCAAAGGTTGATCACTAGTATTATTCACATCGCTTCTCCAGGCTGATGTTGAGTGTTTAACGTCTCTCCAGACGAACCACCGCTCTACAAGGCATCAATACCAAGGTGAGAAACCTCACCTTCATCCTCCCAACAACTCACCACCAAAGCACCCGCATGCTCATACTCCTCGGACACAACTTGCGCGGAGTTCTCATTGTCCTCTGGACAATCCCTCTTGAAGTGACCAAACTTGTGACACTTAAAGCACTTATACTTATCCTTTTTACCGCTCTTTGAGCTTCCTCGGTTACCTCTACCTCCACCATTTCCTCTTGAAACACTAAGGCCTTCACTATTTTCATCCGCTCTCAAGTCCTTGGACTTGGTCAACTCCTTGGTTCTCAAAGCCGCTTGAACTTCTTCCAAGGTGACAGTGCCTTCTTTGCCATAGAGCATGGTATCCTTGAAGGATTCAAATGATCTCGGTAGAGCACACAACAAGAGTATAGCTTTGTCTTCGTCTTCAAGTTGCACCTCAATGTTCTCCAAATCATCAAGGATTTTGTTGAACTCCGTCAATTGCTCCATCACGGTCTTTGACTCCACCATCTTGAATGAGTAGAGTTGTTGCTTAAGGAATTGCCTATGAGCCAAAGATTTGGTCATATACAATGACTCTAACTTTGACCACATCGACGCCGCGGTAGGTTCCTTCGCGACATCCCTCAAAACTTTGTCCCCGAGGCACAAGACAATGGCACTCCTAGCCTTGTCCACCATCTCGGTCTTCTCCGCTTATGTCATGGTGACCGGCAACGCACCTTCACCCTTCAAAGCTTTCTCACATTTTTGTTGTATCAACACTGCTTGCATCTTCACCTTCCATAACCCAAAATCATTACTTCCGGTGAACTTTTCAATATCCCACTTTGAACCCATGGTACTCACTAAACCAATTCACTCATATGCCCCACGGTGGGCGCCAATTGTTGTGAATTCGGACTCAAAATCACACCAATACAAACTATGATGTGTGGAGCAAAGGAAAGTAGTAACCAATATCAAAGTAAACACAAGCAATAACAACAATAACAGCACCTCGATCTAATCTAGGAATCAAAGTGAAAAGCACAAAACCACAAGCAAAAGATAAAGGGAGAAGAGAAACAAAACACACCAAGAAATGTTCACCCAGTTCGGTCCAACTTGACCTACTCTGGGGGAGAGATTGATCTCTCCAATCCACTATCAATGAGCTCTTACAAAGAGATATAAATGGGTTACAAGAAATTAGCTTCAACAAGCTCACAAAGAACAACCCTAATTTCTACCCATTTTCCCAATCTCACCAATGAACAAGACACTCAATGATTTTCACTCACCCAAGGTGTTTACAATGTTTCCCAACCTAAGAGAACCTCACTACAAAGACACTCAACCCTAAAGTTCCCTCCTTTGCAGTCCCAAGTTTTTCTCTCTTCAAGCTCTCCTTCAAAATCTGCAAAGAACACTTAAATAGTACTCTGCAACCGTCAAAATTGTGTCACGTTTTCCCAAAATTGTGTCACGATTGGACACCCTGCAAAACATGCTCACGGCACTACCAAAATCGTGACACGCTTATGAAATCGTGTCACGATTTCTTTGTTCTTCCAAAACACAAATTGAAGGCACTTTACAACATTCTCCACCTTGCCTTCAAATTGATGATGATGCCACTTTAACCATCAATCACCAATCTCATTTTCTTTTCCTTGCATCCAACTACACCGAGTAGCTCCACAAGTATACACCAAACCCTCTTCAACCACGGAACGTCTCCCGCTTCCTTGAAGGTCACCTTGCACCCAATCACCCTTGGTCTTTTAGGTAATCGCACAAGCCACATCATACATTCTTCAAACCCCGGAATGCCTTCCGTCCTCATGAAGAATTCACATGCTCACAACTAGATCATAACACCCAAGGCCTCCATAGCTGTACCATTCCCAGTGTCATCAACTCCACCTCAAGTTGAGCTTTCTCTACCTCAACTTCCGAATGCGTACACACACTATGCCTTCACCTTGAAACTCCACCTCAAAGGTTGATCACTAGTATTATTCACATCGCTTCTCCAGGCTGATGTTGAGTGTTTAACGTCTCTCCAGACGAACCACCGCTCTACAAGGCATCAATACCAAGGTGAGAAACCTCACCTTCATCCTCCCAACAACTCACCACCAAAGCACCCGCATGCTCATACTCCTCGGACACAACTTGCGCGGAGTTCTCATTGTCCTCTGGACAATCCCTCTTGAAGTGACCAAACTTGTGACACTTAAAGCACTTATACTTATCCTTTTTACCGCTCTTTGAGCTTCCTCGGTTACCTCTACCTCCACCATTTCCTCTTGAAACACTAAGGCCTTCACTATTTTCATCCGCTCTCAAGTCCTTGGACTTGGTCAACTCCTTGGTTCTCAAAGCCGCTTGAACTTCTTCCAAGGTGACAGTGCCTTCTTTGCCATAGAGCATGGTATCCTTGAAGGATTCAAATGATCTCGGTAGAGCACACAACAAGAGTATAGCTTTGTCTTCGTCTTCAAGTTGCACCTCAATGTTCTCCAAATCATCAAGGATTTTGTTGAACTCCGTCAATTGCTCCATCACGGTCTTTGACTCCACCATCTTGAATGAGTAGAGTTGTTGCTTAAGGAATTGCCTATGAGCCAAAGATTTGGTCATATACAATGACTCTAACTTTGACCACATCGACGCCGCGGTAGGTTCCTTCGCGACATCCCTCAAAACTTTGTCCCCGAGGCACAAGACAATGGCACTCCTAGCCTTGTCCACCATCTCGGTCTTCTCCGCTTATGTCATGGTGACCGGCAACGCACCTTCACCCTTCAAAGCTTTCTCACATTTTTGTTGTATCAACACTGCTTGCATCTTCACCTTCCATAACCCAAAATCATTACTTCCGGTGAACTTTTCAATATCCCACTTTGAACCCATGGTACTCACTAAACCAATTCACTCATATGCCCCACGGTGGGCGCCAATTGTTGTGAATTCGGACTCAAAATCACACCAATACAAACTATGATGTGTGGAGCAAAGGAAAGTAGTAACCAATATCAAAGTAAACACAAGCAATAACAACAATAACAACACCTAGATCTAATCTAGGAATCAAAGTGAAAAGCACAAAACCACAAGCAAAAGATAAAGGGAGAAGAGAAACAAAACACACCAAGAAATGTTCACCCAGTTCGGTCCAACTTGACCTACTCTGGGGGAGAGATTGATCTCTCCAATCCACTATCAATGAGCTCTTACAAAGAGATACAAATGGGTTACAAGAAATTAGCTTCAACAAGCTCACAAAGAACAACCCTAATTTCTACCCATTTTCCCAATCTCACCAATGAACAAGACACTCAATGATTTTCACTCACCCAAGGTGTTTACAATGTTTCCCAACCTAAGAGAACCTCACTACAAAGACACTCAACCCTAAAGTTCCCTCCTTTGCAGTCCCAAGTTTTTTTCTCTTCAAGCTCTCCTTCAAAATCTGCAAAGAACACTTAAATAGTACTCTGCAACCGTCAAAATCGTGTCACGTTTTCCGAAATCGTGACATGTTTGGTGCGTACGACCCAAGGTACGACCAACCTTATCCTCAAAACTTGCCCAGCAAGCCGAAAATCGTGTCACGTTTTCCCAAAATCGTGTCACGATTGGACACCCTGCAAAACATGCTCACGGCACTACCAAAATCGTGACACGCTTATGAAATTGTGTCACGATTTCTCTGTTCTTCCAAAACACAAATTGAAGGCACTTTACAACAATATATATTCTTCAATGGTTTATATTGGTAAAGGTGAGAACATCTAAACAATTTTTTAATCATAAATTGATAGGATAATTAAAATAATGAGCACTCACTCACTCGTTGACTCACCTAGTTCTAGAAGCAAAGATGACTCACCTTGATCTAGAAGGATCTAATATAGGGAGTACTATTGAGTATGCTAGGATGCATTTGTCTTATTGTGGGTGTGCATTTACCTATATAAGCATTGTATGACCTTATAATGAAGAAATGAAGAATTTCAGTCTTATCTTTGGTTTCTTAGATAGGCGTAGTTAGAGTAAATTAATATAAATAAATTAGTTCAAATTTTATTTATAATATTTTTAAACATGTATCAGTCATATTTTTTTCTAGATTGTATGATTTGTCATAAGTAATTACTTTTGAAAAATAGGTATTTAATTTTTTTAAGACAATTATATCTAGCCATACACTTTTATTTTATTTCAGATCAAAAGAATATTTATATATAAGAGTCACTTTCAAAATTCTCAGATATAAAAAATATTTTTTGCAATAAATTTTATTAAAAATATATATTATTTTTTCCTAATTATTCTTTTTTTCCTAGACAAGGCAAAAGTAAGGAAAATATCAAAGAGAAACTTAGACATCCCAACTGGGTCGGCACCCTCAAGAAAATCATATCCTTTACCACTCACACACACACACACACACACACACACACACACACAAGATTGGGAGTAAAACCAAACCTAAATAATTCCAAAAAATGGAAAAAGAAATAAACAAAGACTAAGGGAAGCAATAATTAGGTAAAGTTAAAGGGTTCTGAAAAAAGTCTTCCCTAAATAAACATGGAAAGAGAATCCCTCCAAACATGTAGCCTGAATAGAGAGTCCCTTCTTAGAATGTTTATCTGCGCATAAGTTACCGGAGGCAAAAATGATTGTAAGATTCATATATCATCTTTAATACAATTCACTTGATCCAAATCATTTTTCCGTCTTTTTCGTAGCAAGCCCATATACATATTTTTCTCCGTCTTTGGTACCTAATTACTAGTATAACCCACCAAAAGCTTATGTTCTTGCTTTGCTCACCATCTTCTTGGTCTCTTTCTTAGTTCTCTTCAAATTCTATCAAGTTTCAGCATCTTTAAAAAATTCTCTTTTGATTCTCACATTACTTTGAACACTTCTGTTCCACCACTAAGATTATTTACCCCTAGGTCTAAAACCTCTTGATTCTCCCGAAGTCCAATCCCATGTTCCATATTGTCCCACATATCATCTGCACTTCCTTATAGGTGCCACAAACTCCTTATAAAAGATCTTGTCTTGGAAAGATACTTGTTTTTCCGACTTTAAATGCCACCACTTGATCCATGGAGCCACACTGTGGCCTATTCTCTTCCCTCTCCTATAAACTTTTACTCCCATAACCAATACTTTATGTTGGATAGTCAAGCTCTCTCCAGGTATAACTCTACAGTTCAAACAAACCTTTCTGTCTGATTTCTTAATAAGAAAGAAATCTATCGAAGAACATGTCGCACCACACTTGTATGTGTTAAAATGCTCATCTCTTTTCCTAAAGCTCCTATTTGCAATAGTAAGATCAAAAGCATACATAAAATCTAGGTTGTATTTACCCTCCACATTTATCTCTCCAAAGCGATACCCCCATGCAATCCCTCAAAATTACTTGAACTACTAATGGTATACCCTGAATTAAGCCTTCTAAATCCTCCAAAAACTTTACTTTAATATGTTATTCAAACCCTACCTAAGGTTTAATAGCCATAATAACATTAAAATGTCTTGTTCCACTACAAATTTTAGGGCTATGATTTGATCTTCTATCCATTTTACATCCATAATATCTTTCTTCCTCTCTTTATCCATAATAATGTCTACCTCATTTTCGATCTAACTTTTTCAGCGTACCAAAACTTAAAATATGAACTATCTAATCCTTTTGTCTTCTCACCCAGACACCCACCCACTTGGTTTCTTGCAGGCACATAAATTAATCTTTATCCTAGTCGCAGTGTCCACTATTTATATAGATTTTCTTATAAGAGTGTCTATATTTCAAGTTCCAAAACAAATAAATATATGCAGGGTGCGGATGTTCGAACCCTAAACACCCCATGTATTCACCTTAAAGGTTAATTTCTCTAGCCACTAGACTATATGACCAAAAAAAACTTATTGACGACCCATGTCTGTCTTTCTATGAGTTTATAAAATAACTTTTATGGTAACTAATGAATTGTTTCTTTTTTCATTTTTAAAAATGAAAAAAAGGACAATCATTTTATTAATAAATTTACATAATTATTTAAAAGAAATTTGGAAAAAAAGCTGTGAATAAATCAGAGCAAATTAAATAAATAAGGCCCCAATTAACGCATCAAATAACCATTTATAATCCTAATTAGTAAAAGGTGTAGTAAATATTTTGATATTATTGTCTTTATCAACATGAAATGAATAGTCCTGTATTTTTGGATTACAATGAAAAAAACTAATTAAAATTTTTTTGATGACAGGAAAATAATAAGTTATGATAAAAATTATTTTAATACTGTAAGTATATAAAAAATTAAATTAAAATAGAAATACTACGAAGATCCTTTTATAGAATTGGCCTCTAAGGCATAGAAATACTACGAAGATCCTTTTAGTAATTAGTTTATTGCACTTGTCTTTCTCGACACAAAATGAATCATTTCAAACCTGAGTAGGATACAGATATAGTTACCAAAATTTTCATTAATATTTTTAAAGCATATACTATATATGAATACGTACTGATCCACAATTATCGCTCCCAATTCAGCAATCATAATCCTAATTGGGAAATAACTTGGTGAATATATACTATATATAATTGTCTTTCTCAACACGAAATGAATAATGTCGTAATTCTGAACTAACTACTCGTAAAAATAAATCACTGCAAATCTGTTTTAGATGCAAAAAAAATTAAAACAGTCATTGTGATAATGGTGATATAAATAATTTCCTTAAGAAATTATTTTCAAATTAAAATTCCAAAAATAAAACAAAAAATTATAGTTAAATTACACGCTGGTTAAGCATTACTTTTAGCTGAACATTTTTATATACAAACTATGACAACACGATTCTATTTCAATTTCAAGTTCAAAAACACTTTAACATCAATATTAAAACTGAAACTTCAAAAAGTTGAGATGAAATGGATATTATAAAACTTAAACAAGTGATTAAATTAAAATGATCATTATAACATAAAATACAATAGAATGTATATACAAGACAATATATTAACACCCAAATCATTGATTGAATATAACATTCACAAAGACATATTCTATGTTACTAAGAATAAAACATCTTTTTAAGATGAATCATCATTGTAGAAAACCAAATTTAAACTACAAATTTGACGCATTTTTTCTTCCAATTATAGGTCCAAAGCTACTGTTAGGGCAATCTTCTTCTTTTGTATTTTTGAATATATCATGTATAGTAGAAGATATATTCAAAGGTAAAAAAAAGAAGTAGTTCTAGTGCGTGATAGCCAAATTCATTTACTATGTTATCTTCTTGTCTGAGCAATCATTGATCAATGAGATAGCAGAATTTCACCATTTGAAATGAGAGAACATCCTGCAACTAAACTTATTGAAATTTACATCCATGAACCGGTCAGCTCGTTAGTTGGTTTGGTTTTGATTCTACCTTAGTAATATTCAACCAGATGGAACCGTAGTCGCATGCTTCATCTCGTTCTTATTATTTAATTTTTTTATTTTTTTTTGGTGTATGGTTAGTCATGGTTCGATTGAATCATGACTAATTGCATCACAAAATAAAATAATGATTTAATTGTTTTTGTCATTATAATTAGGAGACTTTATCTTATAAATCAAGTACTGCAATAAAATAATGAGATTGAGGAAAGAAGAACAAGGATCAATGGAGCAAACTAGTATTATTCATTCATTTTTTTTTTTTTGCACCTACAACAGGGCAATACAAGACACTGGAAAATAAAGAAATACAAGACATTGAATTATTGAATTGGATTTAAACCAAGAAATAAATACAAGATTGGGGTCCTATGAGACATCAGCACAGACAACAAACCTTACGCTCCGACACTAATAATGAATTAAAAAATAAAAATAATGAAAGTAATCACATGTGTCGGTGCCCGGTGTCGGACACCGACACATGTCAGACACCAGACACATTCAATCTGAAGTGTCAGTGCTACACAGCTTGTATCTATCTAATTTTGAAGAGCAGGATAATCATGTGATGGAGCAGCTGGTTGAGAATGATTTAGGACATCATACAGAACAAGCAAGTTGAAAACTCCATGTTGTCTCAGCCAAGCAGTCAGTACTTCTCCAGGAGACACCAATCTTCCCAAATTATTCTCATAAATTCTGAAGGGTGACCCCATGCCATTTAGGAGTGCTTCAACAGCCTTTTTCAAAGTTCCATCTCCCAGCACTTTATTGTGTTTGCCCCAACCAGTTAAAATGCTGCATAACAAATAAAATGAAATTGTGATTAACAATTTAATCATCTTATTAATCAAATTAAATGAAAAAATATAAAATTCATAGGTTGTAAAGATCCATACTTCACAAACTTAGGTAGTTGAATGCCTTGAAAAAGAGAACTATGCAGACTGAGCAACCATGAATGAACCATTGCACAAGCAGCACCACAAACTTTAGGGAAAAAGTAGTTCTCTTCCTCATCAATCCAGGCAATGGGTTGTTGTAAACCTATTTTCAAATACACATGATACATATGCAAAAAATCTAGCAAAACTCTAGACCTTGAGCAACAAGAATATTTGGCAGTCCCTGTATATTTCAAACATTTAAGAATATTGAAATAGTAGAAATGACCATGTGCTCATCATATTAATATAATGTTGATACAATAATAAAGATATAGAGTTAGTCAATAAGAGCATTCCCTTGAGGGCAAAACAAGTAATTTGCAAAAAAATGTAAAAGTAAATTATTTCAAGAGTACAAACATAACATAATGGAATATAACATTAAAGCAGAGTTTGAAGGTTGCTTTAGCATCATAATGTTGAATGTACTAGAAATTCACATGTATGCCAAATGTGGACATATTTATGTAATATAGTTCTACATAAGACAATCTAAGTAAACTCATAGTCATAAAATATATTGTAGCGGCCTTTGATGGCATCGAGATTCCAACAAAACAAATATATTTCTACAAATCTTCCTTAGGTCCCTAAAAAGCCTTCAAAATAAGCACTTCATAAATTTTCTTAAAACTGATAAAGCTTGATCCATTTCTCACTCACTCATAAAAAGAGTTGTGCAAAAAAAGTTTCAAACTTGTCCATATATGAGTATAACCTAAAGCAACCTCTGCGAAAAACTAGTATGGATTCTCCTGAAATCCATCATCATTTTCACCATATGGCATCCATGAAAGGATTAGGCATAAAAACCAAATTCATACTTACTAAATGGTGAAGCTAAATAATAAAAACCATAACTAAAACATGATGAAAATAGAAAAGAAAATATTAAACATAGTAAACAAATTATGCTAAATTGACAATAGTAACAAAAAAATGATGCATGCTCAACACAGGAGAAATTGCACATGCTCTCCTTGTAGGCAGATATGCTTATGGTAAAAGAATTTAACAATATAAAAGATCATAACTTTTAAAAATAAAAATAGTACTTGACTTAATCAAAATTCAAAACCAACAAGGTATTGCATGCACCATTCCCCAATTCCAACTAAAGTGATTGTATCAATATTTTTCTCAAATTTAAATAAATAATTAAATATATTCACACCCCTCTTCGAATTTTTTTTAAGAAAAACTTTAAAGTATAAATGCATCATTAAAAATTAGTGATATCCCAACTATGTTGGCACCCAAGTAATCCAACAATCATCTATAACACCCGAAGAAGAAAAAAAATATTCAAAAGCATCTCTGAGTTTCGATATCACTTCAACAACAAAATCATCCTTAAAAAAGTGATGAAAAACAAAAACTCAAATCAAACATAAAGAATAAAAAAAACTTAAATCCACTTAAACTAACTCATCAATTACACGTTCAATCAAACAAAACAAACAAAAGCAATCTAAATTGAAATTATTCAAACTCAAAATAGAAAAAACAATTCATATAAATAATAAATAAAAAAATTAAGCAAAAACAAAAAGCGTTGAAATTATACCTGAATGCAGAAACATATACAACATTAGAAAACCAAACAATTTCAAAAGTAGTTTGTTCTAACTTTGAAATTGTGCATCTAATTAGGGGAGTTAGGGGTCCTTTTTATACTAATTCTAACCCAAAAAGATAAACTCTAAATTAACCCCTTAGGCGAATTGAGTATGTCATAAACACGCCCGAAAATTTAAACATTAAAAATGCAATTTTTCCCTCTATGGAAAGGGTATGCAAATGGAAAACAGTTTTTGCTGAGTAAGCAAATAGTAATTGTTCATTGTATTTGTTCTCTTTTTCAACAATTCACAAATCTGTCTGATCCTTCTAGAAAACAAATCAACCTATTTATAATGTGATTTTCAAAAGTTTGTTAAATCATAAAAAATCTTCTTTTAATATGAAATTCAAGTATGAATATTTTTTAAAAAATTCAGATTTCTTTCTTTAAAATAAATTAATTGTTATGGTAGTAGATATTTTAGTAATATGGAAGATGACATCGACAATTATCGTGTTAACGATGTTATTATACTACTTGTTTTGACTATGTATACTTGCTCACATTTTTTTATTAAAATGGTTTAAATTAGTTTTACACTAACATCCATTGAAACATATTTTCAAATACTTATAAAATTTACTACCATAAAAATTTGTCATTATTTTAAAGTAACATGCATCTGAAAATTTAACAAAAAACCGTACATGAATTTATGAAAGAAATAAAAATAATTCATCACTTAACAAACAATTCAAATATCAAATTAAAAATAGGAAAAAGTGTATTCTATAAAGATAAAAGAGATATGAAAATTGGGGAATAGAAAACTAATACTCCCTCTATTCTTAAATACACGTTGTTGTTTGATCATGTGCATTGTTCACATGATATATTTTGACCATTCTTTATTTACTAATATATACAGACAAATGTTAATATATAAGATATTGTTTGATTTGTCTCAAGTTTTAAGCCACTTATTTGGATGGATGTGATTTATTAAGAGTAAAAGAATCATTTTCGTGCGATATTGTTGGTTGCTCGATATTTGCAGAGAAAATAAGAAAATATTCAAGGGAACTATCGTGTGTTTATTGTGTATCATGTCTTTGTATTGATCGATTAGACGATCTCAATTGAGAAAGAATAAAAGAATCATTTTTTGAGCATATTTTTCGGTTTACTATGATTTTCTATAGGTAAATAAAATAGTTATATTTTTAAAATATAAAAAAGTATAAATTTTTATGATAGATAATTAAAGATATTAATGGTCTAAGTTGTTAATAATATATATGAGCACCTGACAAGGACTGGAATCTGTAAGACATCCCAACTTCGTTGGAGTGTCTTTCATTCCTTTTCTATTGTCAGTGTGTCCTTGCCTTATAAAACAAAATGGTCTAAGTTGTTCATTGACATGTGAAAAGTGGTTGACTCCAACACGTATTTAGGAACGGAAGGTGTACAATCAATTATAATTTTTAGAACATTATAAATGTTTTACTTTATTATAATTACTTCTAAAGTTACATATATGGTTGACTGCGATTTGCTAACGGTGTATCATTTTTTAAACTAACGTTTTATATATAAAACAAAATTAAAGACTTCATTTCACTTCTGGTCCCATTTTTTACAAAATTAAATTTGTTGAGAATACATAAGAGGAATACAATATTTTAACATAATATTATTTGGTTTCTAGACAATTGGTCTTGTTGAGAATATAATAGAGGAACTAAAATATTAATTGCTCTATTATATTTGAGTCTGATCTATGGTTTAATGATAACAAACTTTTGTTCAAAAGATAAACTTATGATATTTGTTGTGTTATTGATTATTAATAAAACATGTTTGAACTTATGCTAGAAAGAATATGACTAGTATTATCAAGTAAGTAACAATATAATAAAATAGTTTAGCATTGTTTAGATGGAAATCATACATTTTTCATCTTTATCAAAGTTCTTGATGTGCCACCCAATTAGCAATATATAGTACCTTGCCCAACATTATACAATGCACAATCATATTGTTTGTGAATATTGAGCATAGCCCAATGCTTGTTTCAATGAACCATGTATGTTACATCCATATAGACAGAACATATCATTATGTACCTTAATCAATTCAATTATTTCACCATATTAAACTTTTTCAGAATCTTCTAAAGCATTAAAAATCATTCAAAATACAAGAGTACCTAAAAAGATATATTAATCAAACACTTTTCATATTACATCCATACGGAATTTCCAGTACTTTAATATTCGTATTTCAAATAATTCATTCTTACATACTTATATTTGTTGTGTAGCAAGTGTGAGTTAGAAGTCCCACATTTCTTATAAAAGTGAAGGTTGAGCACTTTATAAGTGAGAGAACCATTAAACAAAATACTTTAAGGTTTAGGGTTAAAGTGTGGTGTCCAACTCACTTGTGTGGTTGCTATATTCCTAATATGGGTGATCCACCGGACTCCCCTCATGACCGAACAATGGCATCAAAGTTGAGGTTCGACAATGGGTAGCAGTATCAAAGATGGTACAAATGTAATTGTTTTTGGATAAAATTGCTTTTTGTTGAGGGATGGGCATGATGAACCGGTGGACTCACACTTGACCTGGGAGATTGTTGTATGGAATGTATGAGTTAGATGTTCCATATTCCTTAGAAAGTTAGAGATTTATGACTTTTTAAGTGAGAGGACCCATAAACTCAATTCCTTAATGTTTTAAGTTAAAGTGTGGTGTCCATTTAACTTATGTGGTTTCTCTGAACCCAATCAGAGTGATCCCCCGAGATCCACTCGTGACCCAACAATATCTTATCATTAATAAGTGATTCTGTTATCAACATATGCAAACATATTTGATATATATATAGGTAGGATCCGTTGACACCATGTGTAAGTTGAAAGACTTACACCAAATCTTATCCGTTAAAATTAATAAATGGTGTGGTCCAAAATATGGGAGCAAAAGATCTAAGATTTGACAATGGAGAGAATCAATTCTCTAAAAAAAATACAATTTGCATCTGATCACACAAGATCACCGTTATGTCGATGAGAAAAATCAAATCAGTCTTGAAACATTAGATCAGGTAACCGAAATAATGATTTTAAACAATTTGGTTAGTATATTTAGAGATAACAATGTCGTAATTGAATTTCAACTAAAACTTTATCCTAGGGCATGGGATCCTAAATTGGGTTTTTTTTTGTTACTTGGGTACAACCAAGTGAGAAAAGTAAAATAGAAAACCAAACATTCATGATTTCTCTGGTTGACGAATGTTATTTTGTATTTTTATCGGCACTGTTAATTTACCAAATTGCTAGGTTGTATGTTGATGGTGTGTTAGGAGTTCCAAGGATTTATTTCATCAGAATGAAAAGGGAGGAGATCATGTGCTTCTCTTCTATTTTCTTTTCTAGTTTAAACCAATGGAATGTTGTAAGCCATTGGATTACTTAGATTTAATGGCTAAGATTTGGTGTAAGTCAAAGTCTTTTGACTTACACCTAATGTCAATGGATCCTGACTCATATATATATATATATATATATATATAAAGTTTTAGTAAACTAATGTAAATATGATATTATTTGAAAACTCATTACATGTGTTATCTTCAAACAAGATTTAGATATTATAATGTATTCATTATGACATCTTAATTAGCATATGGTTAAGCTTTTGAATCAACTTATAATATGTCAATATTTCTCAATTTAAAGAAGAATCATTTTTGTCCACACGCAACAAAATATCAAACATTACATCATCATAAAATATAACTTGATTCACAAATTATTCTTAAAGGAAAACATAAATTGTAACATCTTAATGTTCCAAAAACAAAAATTATTTTGAAAGTCGTCGTCGTAGTGAGATTAATATACTAATAACTTATGTATCAACACATCTTAAGTAATCATGTACAATTTCATGATCATTGGGGTGCATCAATATACGTGTCAGAGAAAAAAAATTAGTATATTAATTGGAATAAAAATCTATTTGCGTTACAATTTTCAAGAAGAAATTTTTCTACTCTAGAAATATTTCTTTGATTTCACGCTCTAGGACTCGATAATAAACTCAGTTGCATAAACCAATAGAAAAACGTGTAATTAGAAATTTAAAACACTGATTTGAAATATATATGAATAAAGTGTCTCATACCTAATTTCTTACTGTTGTCATACTCCTAGAGTTGTGGTATTAAAAAAAATTGAAAAAGGTGTAATTGTGTGATGCATCGAGATCTTTGACCCGAATGGCTGGTTTTCCTCCTTTTGGAATATTTCTTTGCTTTAACACTATAGAACTCAACAACAAATTCAATTTCATAAACTAATAAAAAAAACTAAATTTGGCAATTTAAAACATACTTGAAATATAGATGAAGAAATGATTTCATACCTAATTTCTTATCGTCGCCATTCTCATATGGTTTTGGTGTTATGAAATTGCAAATGTTGTAGTTGTGTGATACAACGGCATCTCAGATTTCAAAGGTTAATTTTTCTCCTCTAGGAATATTTCTTTGCTTTCAAGCTTGATAAATCACCAACAACATCAAGTTCATAAACCAATTGAAAAACATGCAATCGGCGATTTAAAACACTGATTTGGAATATAAATGAAGAAATTATCTGATACCTAATATAATACCATCGCCGCACTACTAGGATTTTTATATTAAGAAATTGCAAATGGTTTATGTTCTGGACCGGTCGAAAACACCCAAGGCCCATTTACATAGGCCCAATACAATCCAAGCCCAAATACCGCATTTGGCAACATTACTCGCAACACAACCCTTCCTCGCGAGGTGCGTACACGGAGCAATTGAGACCAGTTCAAACGAACTGCAACGTCTCATTGCATGTTCCTGTGAATCTCTCTCCGGCGGTTACACTTCCCATGATTTCGTAACCGCCAGACACACATATGCCATTACAACGGCTCTGCAGCCACCCACCTCTATATATAAGGGACTCCTAGCAGTCCCCAAGGTAGAATCCACTCTCCCTTTAAACCCTCATTCGCTGATCTCTACTGACTTGAGCGTCAGAGTGCCTGGAGGTACACCCCCTCGCCGTTCCAAGAAGCATTCTTGACGCATTCGACCACCATTCAAACCACTGCATTCAAAGAGCCGGAAGTCACCTTCTGATCATGTACGACCAGTGGCGCCGTCTGTGGGAACATAAGCTCTCTCCGTTTTTAAAACTACTAAAAACCAAAGCTTTGCAAAAAAAACTACCACGACTGCCAACGGTGCCAGCTCACGGATACGAAGTGAAGTTCGTGTCTGTAACAGCCCGATTTTCGCTAGATTTATTTTATTATTTATTTATGTGTGTTATATGTGTTCTTATGTGATTATTTGCCTCTGTGTGTATTTTTGGTTGGGAATTGTAGAATTCAGTGTTAGAAGGGTATTTTAGTCATTTTGGACTTAGAGGCATTTTGGTCATTTTGAGAGTAGGGGTAATTTTGTAATTTGGTTGAGGATTAATTTTGGTTGTAGTGATTTATTTTATTTACTGGTAGGTAACCGTTAGTATTACTTTTTACTGTTAAGTGAGTAGTAATATTTTGGGGTTGGAATAGAAATGGGTTAGGCCCATTAAGATATTGTGAGTTGAGCCCAATTAAATAGGACCAATATAAACTCATGTTAGTAGAGAAATAGGGTTTTTTCATCAACATTTTACAATAGAGAAAAGATAGAGATAAAGAGAAGATAAGGGTTCAAGAAGAAGAAATAGAGAAAGGGGTTGGAGGCTAGAGCTAGAAGAGGAATTCATCATCTAGGAGCTAAATTGAAGCTTGGGTTAGAGATTCTTGGTGTTAGAGATGAAGAAATCCTCCCCGCTGCAGCCTTCTGGGTGTTAAAATCGCACTTTAGCTCTCCAAAATCGTAATTCCCTTTGTTTGAGACTGACTTCAGCTTAAATAGGCAAGTTCTAATCGCCCAAAATCGTACCACGATTAGATAAATCGTACCACAATTACATCTTTAAACCCTTATTTCCTTTAAAGCCCTTCTTGAAATCGTATCACGATTATATGGATCGTATTACGATCCAGCTTCTTCAAAAACATGCCTTCTGACTTCAAAAAATCGCATTGCGATTGGAAAATCGCAGTATGATTGGCTAATTCCAGTTCTTCCAAATTTGTTGCTTTTAACTGCTCTTGGGCACTTAATGTTGCTTATAACTCTACCAAAATGTCAAAATAAGTCCTAAAAATTACGTAATGACAGCATGTCATCACAACCCCAAACTTAAGCCATTCCTTGTCTTCAAGGAATTCATTTGCAAAATTGACAGTCGACAGTAAAATAACAAATACCTGATCAAGTAATAGTACTCAAAAAGTTCAATCACCTTACTAGCTAAAGATGAGCTAGTTTGACTTGTTCGCATCCACCAATTCACAACTCCACGCAACAATTTGAATAGGGTTCACAGTCGACATGCAATCTACATATTACCATACGCTTGAAAAGTTTCTAAACGTCAATCAAAATCAATGTCAATGCATACTTTGAGGTCTTTAAGGGTTATAACGGGGCTTAGGTGAAGGTGGGATAATATTTGGATAAGTAGGCTACACAAAATTTGAGTTAGGCATTCCTACGGAAGTTAAAGCACAAAATTCAATCCTTCATTTATTCACCTTGTGGAACAACAATCAATGTTAAGGTACTAGAGAATATTTTTAACCTTAGGGACAATCGAGTTTGAAGTTACTCGGATTTTCAATGTTTTGTCCCTTTCTTTTCATCATTCATTTTCATTTTTTTTTCATACACCATTTTTGTTTATATTTTGCATGACAATTTCTTTTTCTTTCATTTTTGTTCTCTTATTCTCTAGTACCCCCACCCCAAACTTAGTTGGTTGCAAATTCCAATAGCAACCCCAAACTTAATCTTTAGCAACATTCTACAATGCCTTAACTCAAAAAATACATTAAGGGACAAATCCTAAAAGTCTCTAGGCTTGTAATGTAGTTTGTCACCGAACAAAAAGTTCTAATCCTACCGGCTCAAATTGGCTAAGAAATGGATAATATATAACAATTAAAATCAGGGTAGGCTTCAAAAGGCTCACAGGACCAAGCGCTTTTGCCTCAGTGCGCTAATGACAAAGATCAATCAACAGTAAAGAAAAATCGCAAGTTCTAGAAATGTAGATGCATGGAATATTCTAATATATGTAAATTGAAAAACAAAATTTGGCAATGAACCTTATGGCTGAGATTTCTGGGAGTTGTGACTACCTATCTTTACTGCCGTACACTTCGCCTTTGAAATACCAAGTCACTCCTCCTTTTGAACTTTTGGAATATCACTTTGATCAAACATTTGTTACTAAACTGTAAAGAGTCAACTAACAAACAAATTCGTCAATAATAAACAAGTGCAAATTTATCACAAAAGGGGAAATAAGTTCAACGGACTTTTGACATTGAAGGGAAATTAAAAACAAAATGAAACGAAAGCAAAAGTAAATCTAGTGGGTTGCCTCCCACTCAGCGCTTCTTTATCGTCACTAGCTTGACTGCTAAGGATCCTTAGAGGTCCTTCAGAATGAGTCCCACCCTTCCTTTTGGTAGGTTGCCACCTAGGTATGGCTTAACTCTTTGTCCATTCACTTTGAAACTTCAATCTCCTTCAGGTGTTACTAGTTCAACAGCTCCATATGGTGACACACTTTTGACCAAGAATGGTCCAGACCATTTTGACTTGAGCTTCCCAGGAAACAGCTTCAACCTGGAATTATACAACAAAACTAGTTGTCCACAGTTAATATCCCTATACACTAAGTTTTTGTCATGATACCTTTTTGTCCTAGCTTTATAGATGAGCGCATTTTCATACGCTCTAAGCCTCATCTCCTCAAGTTCATTAAGTTTCAAAAGTCTTTTCTTACCAGCGGCTACTTGATCAAAATTTAAGGCCTTAATGGCCCAATAAGCTTTATGCTCTAGCTCGACTGGGAGATGACATGCCTTCCCATAGACTAACTGATAGGGTGAAAACCCAAGATGAGTCTTAAAGGCTGTCTTATATGCCCATAGTGCGTCATCTAATTTCCTAGACCAATCTTTCCTATTTGACGCAACTGTTTTCTCTAGAATTTGTTTCAGCTGTCGGTTTGAAACCTCTACTTGAGCACTAGTTTGTGGGTGATAGGGAGTTGCAACTTTGTGCTTAATGTTATACCTTTTTAGCACATTTTCAAGAAAATTATTGCAAAAATGCTTCCCCTCATCACTAATCAATACTCTAGGGGTTCCAAACCTAGTGAAAATATTCTTCTGAAGGAAGTTGACAACAATTTTGGCATCATTAGCAACACAACGTATTGCTTCAACCCACTTTGTGACATAATCTACACATACTAGAATATGGAGATAAGAGTAAGAGGAAGGGAATGGTCCCATAAAATCAATACCCCAACAGTCAAATGGTTCAACTTCAATGATTCCTTTTAGGGGCATTTCATTCCTCTTTGATATGTTACCTGTCCTTTGGCATCTGTCACATCTTGTGACAAAGTCGTGGCAATCCTTGAAAAGTGTGGGCCACCAGAATCCACTTTGCAAGACTTTTGCAGCTGTCCTTTCTCCACTATGGTGGCCTCCATAAGCTGAGCTATGGCAGTGCCACATGATACTATGTGCTTCCTCACCTGCAACACAACATCTAATCAAACCGTCAGTGCCTACCTTAAACAGATAAGGATCATCCCACAAGTAGTGGTTCGCATCTTTGAAGAACTTTTTCCTCTGAGGGTAAGTCATATCATCAAGAACTGTTACCGACCTTAAAGTTAGCCATGTCAGCAAACCAGGGCCTTTCTCCAATAGCAAACAGCTGTTCATCAGGGAACTCGGCCTTGATGGCCTTCTCCTTCTTTGTCACCTCATCATTCTCCAGCCTTGAGAGGTGATCAGCTACCACGTTCTCAACTCCCTTCTTGTCACGAATCTCAAGATCAAATTCTTGCAATAATAGGATCCACCTCAACAGTCGAGGCTTTGAATCCCCTTTAGTCAAGAGATATTTAAGAGCTGCATGATCTGTAAAAACAATGACTTTGGAGCCTATTAGATAAGAACGAAATTTTTCCAATGCAAAGATTACAACAAGCAATCCCTTTTCAGTTGTGGAATAGTTAACTTGATTTTCATTTAAAACCTTGCTTGCATAGTAAATTGCATGGAAAAATTTGTTCTTGTGTTGGCCTAGGACTGCACCAACAACATAATCACTTGTATCACACATAAGTTCAAATGGTAAATCCCAATCGGGTGCAATGATTATTGGTGCAGTCACCAACTTGTTTTTAATCAAAGAAAAAGAATTTAGACATTCAGAATCAAAATTAAACTCGTTTTCTTTGACCAAGAGGTTACAGAGGGGTTTGGAAATTTTAGAAAAGTCTTTTATGAAACGCCGATAGAAACCGGCATGCCCCAAGAAACTCCTTACTCCTTTAACATTAACGGGTGGAGGAAGTTTCTCTATAACCTCTATCTTAGCTTGGTCCACTTCAATGCCTTTAGCACTTATTTTATGCCCCAAAACTATACCTTCAGTTACCATAAAATGACATTTTTCCCAATTCAAAACAAGGTTAGTTTCGGTGCATCTTTTAAGTACAACGTTTAAATGGAACAAGCATTGATCAAAAGACTTACCAAAAACAGAAAAATCGTCCATAAATACCTCAATGTTCTTCTCTATCATATCAGAGAAGATGGAGAGCATACACCTTTGAAAGGTCGCCGACACATTACACAGCCCAAAGGGCATCCTTTAATAAGCAAACACACCAAATGGACAAGTGAAGGCAGTCTTTTCTTGATCTTCCGGAGCCACTGCAATTTGATTATACCCCAAATACCCATCCAAGAAGCAATAAAAGGCTTGGCCAGCCAATCTTTCAATCATTTGATCCATGAATGGTAATGGAAAGTGGTCCTTTCTTGTTGCGGTATTCAACCTCCGATAGTTTATACACATTCTCCAACCAGTGACGGTACGGGTGGGTATTAATTCATTTTTTTCATTAGCCACCACCGTCATTCCTCCTTTCTTAGGCACCACGTGAACTGGACTCACCCATGAGCTATCTGAGATAGGGTATATCATACCTGCATCTAGTAACTTCAGCACCTCTTTCTTCACCACTTCCTTCATTGTTAGGTTAAGTCTCCTTTGAGGTTGAACCACCGGTTTGTACTCAGCCTCCATGTGTATTTTTTTCATGCAATAAGCTGGACTAATACCCTTCAAATCAGAAATGTTCCACCCCAAAGCTCCTTGATTGTCCTTTAACACCCTCATTAATTTTTCTTCTTCCAAAGGTGTCAAGGTATTGCTGATGATTACTGGTTTAGAGGCATTTTTGGTGAGGAAAACATACTTCAAGTGAGAAGGAAGTTCTTTTAATTATGGATTTTTCTCTCCTTCTCCACTCAAAATAGGAGCATCCCTAGAGTACTTACCCATTAATTCTTCTATTTTTACCGGTCCCAACTCTTGCTTGCTTGCTTCTAGTTGCTTGACACAATCACTTACTTCAAGATCTTCATCATCATTACAACTTGCTATAGAATTCACAATTGCACGTTCAAGAGGTTGTGTTGGTTGATGTTCACAAGAGTCATCTTCAACTATTTCTTCAACAACATCAATCCGGTAGCACTTGGGGTTTTCATCTTTGTGCTACATGGCCTCAAATATATTAAACACTACTTGCTCCTTGTGGAATCTCAACGTTAGCTCTCCTTTTTCAATATCAATCAAAGCACGACCAGTTGCAAGGAAAGGTCTTCCTAGAATGAGTGGCATTTCTTCATCTTCAGCCATATCTAAGATCACAAAATCTGCCGGAAACACCAAGTCATTAACCTTGACTAGCACATCTTCAAGCACACCAAAAGGATAAGAGATTGACTGATCAGCTAAAGTAATGGTCATTCTTGTTGGTTTTGGTTCCCCACACTTAAGCTTCTTCATCATTGAAAGAGGCATCAAGTTGATACTTGCTCCCAAATCACACAAAGCTCTACCAACGTCTACCGGTCCAATGGAACGAGGGATAGTAAAAGCACCAGGATCCTTCAGCTTAGGTGGTAGCTTCTTTTGAAGAATAGCACTACAATTCTCTGAAAGTGCTATGTTCTCATCATCCTTAGGCTCCCTTCTTTTAGTTAACAAGTCCTTCATGAACTTAGCATATAATGGCATTTGATCAACAGCTTCACCGAAAGGAATATTCACCTGAAGTTGTGAGAAAAGTTGCATGAACTTCTTGAATAAACCTTCATCCTTTTCTTTCTTCTTGGCTAAGTGAGGGTATGGAAGCTTCATATATGATGGAACAACTTGTGGTTTATCTCCATCTTTCAAGATTTGACTCTTCGACTTCCTCAAGATTGAATCCTCATCAATTAACTTCTCACTTTTTTCTCCCTCTATTTTTTTCTTCCTTTCATTTTCAACTACTTCATGATCACTTTCTTTTTCAACTACACCCTCATCATTCTTTTCAACTTCACCATCTTCCTCCTCCTCAACTACTACATCATCAACCTTCTTTGGAGCTTTTGGAACTAAAGGTGTCAAAACCTTTTTGTTCCTCAATTCAATAGCATTACAAGACTCATTCTTAGGGTTGTCTTTAGTGTTACCTGAGAATCCGCCTTTGTTTTGTTCAGCCAATTGCTTAGCTAATTGCCCCAGTTGAGTTTCAAGCATCTTCCTGGAAGCTTCATTGTTCTTTCTTCCAGCCTCTTGACTCCTCTTCATCTCTTCAAAGTTGCCTTGAGTCATCTTCATAAAGTTCATTATCGTTTCCTCAAGAGCTGATGGCTTTCTTTGTTGTTGTTGTGGAGGAGCAAGCATCTGAGAATTTAAAGCGTTGTTATTTGAGTAGCTTAGATAGGGATGCTTGTTGATTCCTGGAGTGTAGTATTGATTTTGCCTTTGATATCCTCCCATGTAGTTAGCTTCTTCACTAGACCCTTCTGGTACACATTCACCATTGAGATGTTCTTCACCACATAAGTCACACTTGATTGCAGCCACTTGTTGTTGCTTATGAGCCAAAGTGAAGCCTTGAAACTCCTTAGTTAGAGCCTCGATTTGTTTGTTCATGGCTGCTTGGTTAGCAAGGATAGCAGTTTGTTCACTCACCCCAAACACTCCTCTTTCCTTCTTCTTAGCTTCAGCACGATACTCATTTCCAGCCATGTTTTCTATTAAAGCTTGGACTTCATGATCAGTTTTGCTCTTGAGACTACCTCCCGCGGAAGCATCTAAGAACATCCTAGTGTTTGGTGTTACCCCCTCAGTGAAGATTTGGAGGTATTGTTTCTCGGTGAACTCATGATTAGGGCATCTCTTAAGAAGCAAGTTGAATCGCTCCCAAGCATCATATAATGACTCACCTTCTCCTTGTTTGAAGTTAGAGATCTCCATCTTCTTTTCCCAATACTTAGACATAGGGAAATATTTCTCAAGGAACTTCAGCTCTAACTCTTCCCATGTTTGGACAGTCCCGTTGGGTATTGTTAACAACCAATCTTGTGCTCTTCCCGTCAAGGTGAAAGGAAATAGCTTTAGTTTCTTTTGTGCTTCAATCACGGTGGCTGGTTGCACACAAAACTCGCAAGTTTCAGCAAAGCGGCTCAAGTGTTCATGGGGACTCATAGCTTCAGTCCCATTGAATTGTTTGTCCCTCAAACTGTTGATGACAGTTGTCTTGATGTCGAAAGCAACGGGATTGGCTGGTTGAAAAGTATAGGTCAGTTGACCGCGATGAGTTGCTAACCCGTAGTCTCCTAGCTTTGGTCTTTGTACAGGTTCTCCCATGATAGCAGATTGAGGAGAAGCAGATGTTTCAGATTCAGTTGAGAGTGGCTCCGGTATTTGTTCTCGAACACCCGGTGGAACGGAATGAGATAACCTTGGCAACTGGGCAGCTTTCCGGAGTGCTCTAGCAGTCCTTTAAATTTCTGGATTAAATTCGAGATCGTCGGCGCTCACCTTACCTCGCATAAACAGCAAAATACCTTAGTAGCACTGCACAATGCAAAGTAATCAAATGAATACTAAAACAGAAAAATAAAATAAAAACAGAAAATTAAATTGCAGAAATCCTAAATTATAACGTAATTGCCTTGTTGAAATAATTCAACAGTCCCCGGCAACGGCGCCAAAAACTTGATAGAAATTTGGCAAGTGCACCAAATACTATCGAAGTAGTAAAGATATCGATCCCACAAGGACTGTTTTTAACTTCAATAATTCAATCGCGTTATAAAAATAGGATGTATAAAAGTTTATTTTAGTTTGCCACTACGCAGTAGTTTTGGTTTGATTTTATGAAATCAAATAAAAGAATTAGATTTGATTAAGAAAATATGAGAGAGATGAGATCTGGTCTTCGAATCCTCTATGTTTCCCCTAATTGGTTACTGCACCTATTGTTACTAATGATCTTCTAGTTTCACGATAGTTAACAAATTAGCCCTAATCAATCCCTTGAGTTAGGACCCTCTTCTTAAACTACAGCCCCTAATTCCTTAGCTGGTATAATAATCCTTGAAGGTTTTATGAACGTTAACCTAATCTCACTAACAAATGATTATCCATTCCTAGACTAACCATGTTTATTAGAACAATTCAATTAGGTCTAAGTCGAAAGCTATGGTCAGTAGTCATTCCTTCTTACAAAATCATGTTTATATTTGATCAGGATATAAAAAGCATTAAGAACAATTGAATTGAATAAAGACTAGAAATTCACTAATAAACAATAGAGTTTCACAGCAACATATGATCAATTAGGGTTACATAAGTTCATCTCCGACCTAATCTCTAAGAGATTTAGCTACTCATAATTGAGTTTACAAATAGCATAATCAATGAAAGAATTAAAACATACATAAACTGGGTTAGAGATGAAGAAATCCTCTCCGCTGCAGCCTTCTGGGTGTTAAAATCGCACTTTAGCTCTCCAAAATCGTAATCCCATTTGTTTGAGACTGACTTCAGCTTAAATAGGCAAGTTCTGATCGCCCAAAATCGTACCACGATTAGATAAATCGTACTACATCTTTAAACCCTTATTTCCTTTAAAACCCTTCTTTAAATCGTATCACGATTATATGGATCGTATTACGATCCAGCTTCTTCAAAAACATGCCTTCTGACTTTAAGAAATTGCATTGCGATTGGAAAATCACAATACAGTTGGTTGATTCCAGTTCTTTCAAATTTGTTGCTTTTAACTGCTCCTGGACACTTAATGTTGCTTAGAACTCTACCAAAATGTCAAAATAAGTCCTCAAAATTACGTAATGACAGCATGTCATCAACAGGATATTATCGGAGGTTCATTGAGGGATTCTCTAAGTTGGCGTTGCCATTGACGCAGTTGACTCGGAAAGGGCAAGCTTATGTTTGGGATGCTAAGTGTGAGAAGAGTTTCCAAGAGTTGAAGAAGAGGTTGACTTCAGCTCCAGTGTTGATTTTGGCGAATCAGAAGGAATCGTTTGCTATGTATTGTGATGCTTCTAAGATGGGTCTTGGTGGCGTGCTTATGCAGAATCGTCAGGTTATGGCTTATGCTTCGAGGCAGTTGAAAGTGCATGAGAAGAATTATCTGACTCGTTATTTGGAATTGGCGGCCGTTGCGTATGTGCTGAAGATTTGGAGGCATTATCTGTATGGTTCTAAGTTTGAAGCGTTCAGTGATCACAAGAGTTTGAAGTACTTGTTTGACCAGAAGGAGTTGAATATGAGGCAGAGGAGATGGTTGGAGTATCTTAAGGATTTTGATTTTCAGTTCAGTTATCACCCTGGGAAGGCGAATGTTGTTGCTGATGCTTTGAGTAGGAAGTCATTGCATATGTCTGCTTTGATGGTTAAAGAGTTGGAGTTGATCGAGCAGTTCCGAGATTTGAGTTTGGTTAGTGAGTTGACGCCGGATGGTGTGAGGTTGGGAATGTTGAAGTTGACAAGTAATATCTTGGAAGAGATCAAGAATGGTTAGAAGGAAGATTTGGAACTTGTAGATCGAGTGGTTTTGGTTAACCAAGGTAAGGGAGGAGACTTCAGGTTGGGTGAGAACGGTGTTTTGATGTTTCGTGATCGTGTTTGTGTACCAGATGTTCTTGAGCTTAAGAGAAGGATTTTTGATGAAGGTCACAGAAGTAGTTTGAGTATTCATCCAGGAGCGACTAAGATGTATCAGGACTTGAAGAGGTTGTTTTGGTGGCCTGGAATGAAGGAAGAGATCGCAGAGTTTGTGTATGCTTGTTTGGTTTGTCTGAAGTCTTGATTGAACATCAGAGACCGTCAGCTTTGATGCAACCGTTGTTTGTGCCAGAGTGGAAGTGGGATAGTATCTCTATGGATTTTGTTGGGGCTTTTCCAAAGACTGTGAAGGGCTGTGATTCGATTTGGGTAATTATTGATCGGTTGACGAAGTCGGCACATTTTGTTGCTATTAAGACCGGTATGTCTGTGGCGAAGTTGGCTGAGATCTACATTGAGCATATTGTTAGATTGCATGGTACTCCTTCTAGTATTGTGTCGGATCGGGATTCGAGGTTTACTTCTATGTTTTGGTAGAGTTTGCAAGTTGCTTTGGGAACTAAGTTGAGGTTGAGTTCTGCTTATCATCCCCAGACTGATGGTCAGACGGAGAGGACTATTCAGAGTTTGGAAGATTTGTTGAGAGCTTGTGTGTTAGAGCAAGGTGTCAGTTGGGTCGAATGTTTACCGGTGATTGAATTTACTTACAACAACAGTTTTCATTCTAGTATCGGAATGGCACCGTTTGAGGCTTTGTATGGTCGGAGGTGTAGGACTCCATTGTGTTGGTATGAGTCAGGTGAAAGTGCTTTGTGTAACACCCTATTTCTAATTAGCGGTAAAACACGCGAATACATCAGACATATTCTAGAAATAGATGTTACGTCTCCGAATAAACCACAAAACATACATGCATAAAGATCATGTTACACAACATAGCAGCGGAACGTACATATAATTTATAAAAACATCTCCAGATCTCAACAAAATACAATTGTATTCTCCAATTCTCAAATAACAAATAACATCTCAACTCCAAATACATAGTCCAATAAAAACCAACATGCAAGAACTACCCTAGATCAGAGCCCTAATCTAGACACTTGCATGAAAAAGAGGAACTCCACTCCTCGACATCATCAAACAAACAACTAAACTACACCTGCACGCTGTCTACCCATCCATACAGAGAGGTAGGCGGTCCACCACAGACCACTGAGGGTTAGCATTACATCATCATAATCCATAAAAGATTTAAACAAGAACATTGAAAATGAAAGATATATTCAAGAATACAGAATAACAAATCATACATGTATTCACAAGTATTCATGATTCTCATACCATTCAAAACCATTCCATATCATCATTCCAAGTTCATATCAACAAGTGTACCATACACGTATCACATATACATAACCCTTCCTCCTAGAACACTAGCATCACATGATTATTATTATCCCCCATCACTTACATTTCAAGCTATCACATTATTATCATAGCATAGCATGCATATTCAACCTCTAATCAAGTCATCAACAAAAGCTCATCATTTATCAACATCAATCAATGAAAACATTACTCACTTCATTACTCATCTAGCATGCTTATCTCAACAAGTACAATTCATCATTTCCAAATTATAAGCAAGCAATCATCATTATCAAAGAAATCACCATATCATATGTATGTATATATACAATTCTCACCTCATCATTATTATCCAATTAATTATCATCAAATAGATTCACCAAGTGTATAAGTACAAACAATTAAGACATGCAATTAGAGCATAAATCAATTATTCACAACCATCCACAAAATTCACCAATGTACTTATACATCAATCCACACAATCACAACATTCACCAAATTTCACCAATGTACTTATACATCAATCCACACAATCACAACATTCACCAAATTTCACCAATACACAAATTCGCCAAGTCATATATTCAATTATGACACAACTCATCAATTATTCAAATGCATGCAATGTTCTAGACTCTTCTCTAGATGCATGTGGTACCAAAACACCTCAAGGTCGTCACCTTCGATGCAACAAAAACATCATACTCACCTTAATTGGATATAAAATCCGCAACAATTCACCACCAATTTAACATATATACAATCACCAACAACATCAAAAATCACACAACATGAAGTTGTCACATAATTACACCACCAACAATCAACATTTAACATGTTCAACAAACAATATAACATAAACATGTTCATCACCATTCAATTAGTATATATACATCGACAACAATTCACCACCACTTGACATATATACAATCACCAAAAACATCCACAATTCAATCAACATATAGTTTTCACTTATATACATCATCAATCATCTCCACATCAATCAACATATAGTTGCCACAATTCTACATAATTCCTTACAATCCAAATAAAGGAACAAATACAACATATGATCACAAACATCATATTCATCACCCAATAACCATTCATACACCATTTCATAGTCATATTAATCTATTCATAAAGGGTTCATAAGCAATTGGCTCTCAAAAATCATCTTTAGTCAAGTTCGTCTCTCAAAATCACAACAATTAAATTAATTGAACATTTAAGTCAAAACCAAGTAAACAAGTTCCAATGCCTCAACTAAGCATACCTCTAGACCACATATGAGTGCAGTAGAGGATACCTTGGCGTTTCACCGGCCAAATACGACGAATTCTTGAAAAACTCAAAGTTCGTCTCATTTTATCACTTTCCCAAAATTTTCCATTTTCAAAGAAAAACAAGTTCAAACTTGATGAAACCAATCACAATCATTTTTAGAAATCATATAAACATTATACAACTCTAATCCCACTGCAATTTTCGGAGAAAGACGAGTTTTCGGAAAAAAAACGACGTTTAGACCGTTTTTATGAAAGTTAGACGATTTTCACATATCCAAGTCCAAACCAATTCAAATCATGTTCCAGTAGGATTATAGGTATAAACAGAGGTTAATTAAGTCCAAAGAAACATTTTAGAAGTATCGGATTGGTCCCCAAGTGCACGAAACGAAAAATCAAAAGTGGCTAAACCTGCGCAGGTTCGCTTAAGCGAAGTCACAGTTCACTTGAGCGTACTAAAGTCAGAACCTACATGCTGGTTCGCTTACGCGTTCGCTTAGCGTTCGCTTAAGCTAACCATCACAGTTCTGCAGCAAAAAATGTTACGGGTTCTACCCCTTTTCACCCCAAAATCCAATTTTCAATCCCCCAATTCCCAAACCAAGTTCCAGAAAGTGTTTATGGGTCAAAATAGGTTCAATACACTTAAACAAACATGAATCATGCATCAGAAACAACAATTTGACTCATTTCATCAAAATCATGAAATTTTCTCAAAACACCAACATAACCACAAATCTCCTCATGAATCCATAAATAATGATTCCAGTTACACCAATTCGATTCTAACAGTTCAACAATCATCAACAACAACTAATGAACACAAATTCATGCACAATTCAACATCACAACTTCATTTTTCGTCAATTTTGCTCAAGAACACAAAGCACCAACAACTATGCATTTAAACATGTTAAGTCACATACTAACATACAATTATCTTATAAATCATGTTCTCAAACATAACAACAACAATCATGCACGAATTTACAACAATTAGATTCAATTCATCAATTTCACAAAAATGGGTAAAGAGAAAAAGTTATGAATTATGGTTGAAATCTATCCCTCTTACCTCTAACACCAAGATTCTCTAACCCAAGCCTCAATTTTGCTCCTAGATGTTGAATCCCCTATTTGCCTTCTAACCCTTGTTGTTGTTGTTGCCTCTAGTCTCTATCTCTTCTCTTCCCAAATGGAATGAAATGAATAATGTTTGTAAAACCTAGTGTTACCAACAACTAGAGTTTATATACTAGCTCTACTCAATTGGGCTTATCTCTTAAACCTTAATGGGCCTAACCCATTTCTATTCTAACACCCAAAACGTCACTACTCACTTAATGGTAAATTATAACACTAACGGTCACTTAATGGTAATTAAAATAATTACTACACCCTCTCTAGTAACTTGGTAAAATAATACTCCTACTAAACATTAAAAATAATCCTCATCCAAAATTACAAAATTACCCCTGCTCTCAAAATGACCAGAATGCCCCTAAGTCCAAAATGACTAAAATACCCTTCTACACCGAATTCTACAATTCCCAACCAAAAATACACACAGAGGCAAATAATCACATAAGAGCACATATATCACACATAAATAAATAAGAAAATAAAAACTAGCGAAAATCGGGCTGTTACAACTCTCCCCCACTAAAAAGAATTTTCGCCCTCGAAAATTACCTGAAGGAAACAACTCTGGATACGCAACCCTCATCCTACTCTCCGATTCCCAAGTGGCACTCTCACCAGTTGGTCCAACCCAAATCACTTTAACCAAAACGACCTCCTTGCCACGCAAACGCTTCACTTCACGATCCTCAATCCTAACTGGCCAAGTCTCAACGGTCAAATTATCCCTTACTTCCAAATCATCCACGTGAATCACATGAGACGCATCATACACATACTTCCTCAACTGAGACACATGAAACACATCATGAAGATTCGATAAAGATGGCGGTAACGCAATCCTGTACGCTACAACCCCTACCTTCTCAACAATCTCAAAAGGTCCAACAAAACGAGGAGTCAACTTCCGACACTTCAAAGCACGTCCAACACTAGTTACAGGATTCACTCTCAAAAACACATGATCGCAAACCTGAAACTCGAGGTCTTTCCTCCTCTTATCATGATAACTCTTCTGCCTACTCTGAGACACTCTCATCTTCTCCTGAATCATCTTAACCTTCTTGGTCGTCTCTTGCACAACTTCCGGTCCTAACAAAGCACTTTCTCCTGACTCATACCAACACAAAGGAGTTCTACACCTCCGACCATACAAAGCTTCAAACGGTGCCATTCCGATACTAGAATGAAAACTGTTGTTGTAGGTAAACTCAATCAACGGCAAACATTCGATCCAACTGACACCTTGCTCCAACACACAAGCTCTCAACAAATCTTCCAAACTCTGAATAGTCCTCTCCGTCTGTCCATCAGTCTGGGGATGATACGAAGAACTCAACCTCGACTTAGTTCCCAAAGCATCTTGCAAACTCTCCCAAAACTTAGAAGTAAACCTCGGATCCCGATCTGACACAATACTAGAAGGAACACCACGCAATCTAACAATCTGCTCAATGTAGATCTCAGCCAACTTCGCCACAGACATACCGGTCTTAAAAGGAACACTACAAGAAATCAGCCTTTTAGAGACCGAATATTCAGTCGCTACATCAGCAAAATCGGTCTCTGATTGACTTAGTGACTGAAATAGAGACCAAAAATAAGAGTGGCTAAAACGCTGGTCGCTGATCCTTTGTGACTGGTCTAGCGACTGATATTTAGCGACTGATTTTGTGACCACTCATAGAGACTCATTTTGTCACTGAATTCTGAGTGGAATTAGAGACTGATATAGAGACGTTCTTGGTGACCGATCCAGAGACCGAATCTAGACACCGATTTAGACACTCTTTCCTTGGCTGAAATCAGCTAATTTAGTGACTTATTTTGTGACTGGGATTGACACTTAATTAGCCACCGAATTTAGTGATCGAATTTGTGACTAAAATTATTTTATCTTATTATTAATTCTGGTTGCTATTTCGGTCTCTATTTGGATTTTTTTTTTTAATTGTTTGTTGAACACTATACTGGTCACTGTTTTGTGACTGAAAGAATTACAATATTTTTTTAATATTGTAATTTTTAACTCACATTTTTATCAAATTCCATACAAAAGATCAAAATGATTCAATGTAACCTGATAAAAGAAATAACATTAATCATTCAATGCTACATACATAAACAAGCCAAAATATATTACTAATGAGCTGAGGAGATTTGTTAATTCACAAAAGCCTATGCACTAGGTAGTCTTAACAAAATACATAATACTAACCAAAAGAAAGTTGCAAGTGGTAGGCTTAACAAAATACTAATCCAAAAATATTTGTGAATTAACAAAACACATCAAATTATCTATTCAGGAACATTTTGTGCTTCCAACTCTAACTCGTCATCAACCCCATCATCACCAACTTCATCATCAACCCTGTAGACCAATATTTTCGGGTGTCAAGCCATTGATTGGACTTGAACCTTCAATCTACCGGACTTGCTCGATTTTATTCTTGGGAAGGGAAAAATGAGATTGAAAAACCCTTTTTGGATCCGGGGGTCGGTTACGATTCGGGAAGGTGTTAGGCACCCGCGTCGTTCACGGTACTCCGTGAGAACCTCTTTCTAACTTTATTTTTATTTGAAAATTTGTTGTTGAAAGTTGAAGTGAAAGAATGGAGGGAGAAGAAGTGGGAATTTTTGTTATTTTTTATTTGATCGATTTGGAAGGAATAAACCCATGCCTACGTACCCTTTAAAGGGATCAAAACCGCCGTAGTTCTCTCTTAAAAATATTTTTTGGTGGGTTAGGTTGATTTTAATTATTTTTGAAAATGATTTTTAGAAGGGGATTGAGGGGCCTCAAGGCTCTAGAAATAAAATAGAAGTGAGGTTGTTTCATTTTATTTAAGAAATTTAGTCTAAGTTTAATTAAGATTCATTTAGGAATTTGATTAAGAAAATAAAAAGGGAAAACAACTTGGATTTGGATCCAAGGTTTATTAAGAAAATAATTTGACTTTTGCTTATTTGATTTTTTTTTGAGATAAAAATGTTTTTCTATACTAACGGTAAGCTAATGTAACGACGGAAAAATAAAGCGAGATAAAAGCGATAAATAAAGTGTCGGTGCAAGTGTCGGTGATTGTGTTACCTACATTATTACAAAAATTCCTAGATACATTCTATGGCCTCTTTGCCAAGCTACAAACCAATGGTAAAAAATATACATTCAGTTCCTAGTTATACACACTAATATCATGGAATTAAAATAAAATGCAAACATAAAGAAAATGCATGAGATTATACTAGGGATGATGCAAAACAAAATATACCAAAATGTTAAATCTTGAATCAAAGAAGTTTTTTTTTTAAAAGAAACATCACATACGAAAATAATTACCAAGTAAAATGCATGACATTAGATATAAAAATAATGCATGAAATGCAAGTTTTGAAAACACATATTAAAAGCAAAATTAACTACAAGATGCATGTTATAAGGACTGAGGTATTTAAAAAAAATGCATGAGACATAGTGAAAAAATTTATGAGTTTAAAAGACATAGGTTTAAATTTTTTAAAAGAAGAACTAGAATGTAAATAAGTCATAAAGAAAGGATTAAAATGCAAACAAAGCAAACTTGGCTCAGCCTGAGTTAATCTGGACAGTCTGATGAATCAGAGGGTCCGAATTAAACAACATCAAACTCATCATAGCCACTCAAACATGTCAAGAGGTTTTAAAAACTAAGGGAACACAGGGACCGTCAGATCTACGATCTGACGGCTAGCAAAGACGGTGCACAAAAGGAATCATTAAACAGGCGCACACACAAGTAACAGAGAAGACACACAGTAGCCGTTAGATCAAAGATCTAACGGCTCGCAAGAGAGGCACACCACAGGTTCAATTAAACATGCACATAGAGGATTAAGCAGGGGTATAAAAGCCAATACAACTAACAGACACACACTTCTAACCCTAATCTTTCTAAACTCTCAGCCGCTCAACCTCTCCTCTCTCAAACGTTCTTCTTTTTCTCTTCTTCTCCCAACCGTACTCTCTCAATCTTTCTTCCTTTTCTCAAACATTCAATCATATAAACACACATACACATAATCATACAACCACACATACACATAAACATGCAAAATGAAATGATTCATTCACACAAACACCAAAAAAAATATTAACAGCGATTCTGCTCTCCCTCCTAAACAATCAAACACTCTTCACATGATAACAACAAAACACACACACAGACTCGTATTCCTCATATTGATGAAATTCCACTTAAAGTTTGGTTTCAACTTTCAACGCAAACAAAGTAGAACAACAGTTTCAGAGAAGATTAAAACGCCACACAAAATGCACAACAAGAAAAGATTCAAGCACAGATCGGACTAACAATGGAAGTGGTGATACCTGAGCTAAGATCGGAGGAACAACGAACTTAAGACGGAAAACTTCAACAAGATTCCGATCCAGCAAACATCTTCGCCGATCTGGATATTCACCAGCTTGATCTGGACGATTCTTCTTCTTCTTGATCTGGACGAATCTTCTTCTTTAGATCTGGACGAATTAAAGTTGTTGTTTGTTAGGATCGGTGGAAATCACGAACTGAAGGACCGTTGCTTTTGTTGAATCGGCTTAGTTTAACAGGATTAGGGTTAAATCGCGTTTGAATCGGAAATTTGAGCTTAAAAGTGAGTTTAGGTCTAGAAATTGTTTACTGGAAAATTAGAGATGAAGGTGAGTGATGAACTTCATGAAGGTTCATCATTTTTCATGAGTTTTGTTGTGTTTGATCTGTTTTCAGTGGAGAGAGAGAGAGAGAGAGAGTTTTTGGTGTTTGTATGAGGGGAGGGACTAAACTGACACATTCTGACTGTGCTGCGTCTACAGTGATTCGTCCCCTTTTTCTGAGCCAATGATTGCTGCTTTTATAGTGACACATTAGGTCTAATTCTGCAGGTGAAAAAAGGACAATAATACCCTCACAAGGGATCACATGGTAATGGACAGCTGGCCACTAATCTTGGACCAAAAGAAAAGGATTTTGGACTAAAAACATAATTTAATATTTAAATAAGTAAATAAATAAATACAAAAATTAAAAGATAAAAGGCTAAAAAGAGATGAAATAAAATCTAAAAGGGATAAAAAGATTAAGAAATTACTAATTGATAAAGAAAATAAAACAAGATAATAAAACACTTCAAATTGTCCCTTCGGTAACATAAATGGGGTATTTTAAAATACCTCTCTGCCGAAATTCCGTCTGAAATGACGAAATTACTCGGCGATTAAAATACGAATAAAAACTTAAAAACAAAGAAAAGTGGTCAAAATTTGGGGTATGACAGATGCCCCTATTTAAGTTTCTTCGTCACGGGGATTTAAAATAAAGTTTTAAATCGACGGGTCGAAGAGACTTAAATACTAAGTACACCAATTTTGACCAGTTGAAAAGTTAAAAATGCAATGCTTATGAGCACAATGGCATGAATGTATGCGATGCAATTATGAATGCAACAACGATGGAAACAGACCGACTGGGGAACAACCTGATAAGTATCACTGGGAGGAAATAACTGTCTATTACCTTTAAATTGATAAAGACGACATCACAAGAAGCATAAACACATGTCTGTTACCTTTAGTACTGGTAAAGATGACATTACAAGGAGAAAAGATAAACACATGTCTATCACCTTTAGAATTGGTAAAGACGACATCACAAGAAGGATAACACATGTCTATCACCTTTAGAATTGGTAAAGACGACATCACAAGAAGGATAAACACATATATGTTACCTTTAGAATTGGTAAAGACAAACAAGAAAGAAATCGGTCAATTACCGTGAATTGGGTAAAGACACACAATACAAGATAGAAATCAGTCTATTACCGTGAATTGGGTAAAGACACACAATATGAGATAGAAATCAATCTATTACCGTGAATTAGGTAAAGACAAACGAAGCAAGAGAGAAAATAGTCTATTACCGTGAATTAGGTAAAGACAAACAATGCAAAAAAGAAATTAGTCAATTACCGTGAATTAGGTAAAAGACCTGTCTGTTACCGTGAATTAGGTAAAGACAATGCAAGAAAGAAAATAGTCAATTACCGTGAATTAGGTAAAAGACCTGTCTATTACCGTGAATTAGGTAAAGACAAACAATGCAAGAAAGAAATTAGTCAATTACCGTGAATTAGGTAAAAGACCAACATGCAAGAAGGAAATCAGTCAATTACCGTGAATTAGGTAAAAGACCTGTCTTACCGTGAATTAGGTAAAGACAAACAATGCAAGAAAGAAATTAGTCAATTACCGTGAATTAGGTAAAAGACCCGTCTATTACCGTGAATTAGGTAAAGACAATGCAAGAAAGAAATTAGTCAATTACCGTGAATTAGGTAAACGACCCGTCTATTACCGTGAATTAGGTAAAGACAAACAATGCAAGAAAGAAAATAGTCAATTACCGTGAATTAGGTAAAAGACCTGTCTATTACCGTGAATTAGGTAAAGACAAACAAGAAAGAAATCATTCAATTACCGTGAATTAGGTAAAAGACCTGTCTATTACCGTGAATTAGGTAAAGACAATGCAAGAAAGAAATTAGTCAATTACCGTGAATTAGGTAACGACCAACAGGAAAGGAAATACCGTCAATTACCATGAATTAGGTAACGACCAACAGGAAAGGAAATACCGTCAATTACCATGAATTAGGTAACGACCACATACAGAAAGAAAATACCGTCAGTTACCTTCACTGGAGTAACGACCAACAGGGTAAAACTCAACAACTACCAATACAAAGATAGCTTAAACAATACATGGGATCTGAAAAGCATTGGTACAATGATAGTTTAATGGGACCTGCCACTTGAATTTTAATCAGACACCTTGCGGATGACATTTTTGGATACATTTGAAGGAAGACACGAGATAATAATGCAACCATGCATGAATGATCTTTGTATGCATGCTATGTATGCATGAATGAATGAATATATATGAGACTCATATGACAGTATAATGGTAAGACTGTTGAGACAAGTTTGGGCAGATCCAAAGAAAGTGGCCCGACATCTCATTACAAATACTCGGTAATCTTCATTGGGGATAACATTACTGGAGATGAATTAAAACATTGATCGGGGTAAAGCCATTCAAACCACTGATGGGGTAAAGCCCGCATTCTGAACCATTGATGCGGTAAAACCCATACTTAAACCAAACTGACGGGGTAAAACCCATATTCAAACCAAAATGATGGGGTAAAGCCCATATTCAAACCATTGATGCGGTAAAATCCATACTTAAACCAAACCCAAACTGACGGGGTAAAGCCCATATTCAAACCAAAATGATGGGGTAAAGCCCATATTCAAACCATTGATGCGGTAAAATCCATACTTAAACCAAACTGACGGGGTAAAGCCCATATTCAAACCAAAATGATGGGGTAAAGCCCATATGATCAACTACTGAAAGGGGGAAGCGCCCAATAACCAATTACTGAAAGGAGAATGCCCCGTAATCAAACCACTTGAAGGGAGAAACAACCCATTAATCAAACCATTGAAGGGAGAATGCCCCATAATCACACCACCTGAATGGATAACAAGCCATTAATCAAACCAACTAAAGAGCTAACAACACAATAATCATACCACTGAAGGGGTAACAACTCATTAATCATACCACTGAAGGGAGAACAACCCATTAATCACACCACTCGAGGTAACAAACTCCTTAATCAGGCCACTGAAGAGGTAACAACCCAATAATCGAGGTAACAGAAGGGATAACAACCCATTGATCATACCGTTGAAGGGGTAACAACCCATTAATCAGGCCACTGAAGATGTAACATATCATCAATTCAACCACTGGATGGGTAACAACCCATTAATCATACCGCAAAAGGGGTAATGGCACATTAATTATACCGCTGAAGGGATAACAAACTCCTTAATCAAACCACTGAAGAGGTAACAACACATTAATCAAACCACTGATCGGAGTCGCTCTCTATCAAACCACAGGCAGAAGTCGCCATTTCTCAGGATAAAACTCATCAATCAATCATTTTGGCAGAAGTCGCTATTTGTAACCCAACACCAAGTGCATTCTTTTCATTTGATCCACTTGAACTGTGATGTCTTTGTCTTTTTCATTTTTTATATTTTTTTTTGTGTATATATTTTTTTTTAAAATCCCTAATTTTTGCCTGGACCGCCCTTTCGGGTTTTCAATCCACCGGGAATATATTCTTTTTGCATGCCCCTAATTTTTGCCTGGATCGCCCTTTCGGGTTTTCAATCCACCGGGACGCTCATTTTTGCCTAAGCCGCCCTTTCGGGTTTTCAACTTAGCGAGCTCTTTTTTCGTATTCTTTTTCTTTCTTTTTTTTTGACAGAGGCTATCTCACAGTGCTTGGTCATACCTATCTTGCAGAGTTTAACTGTCCTTGAGACGAATGTTGATGTATGTTTCTACTACTCATAAGTTCAAAGAAGATGTACCTGTTGTTTATGCTCTTCAAAAGACAACTAAAAAAAGTTTTAAATTTTTTTGCTTTGAGTATTCACATCAAAAATAGAAGAAAATTATGCAAACAGAATAACTGAAAATTTCAAATAAATGGGCACTAGCTCAAATTAGATGTAAAGGAGTGGTAGCCTGCCAAAGGCGTGGCTCCACGGATTTTAAAAGTTTGGAAAATGGTAATTATATGGGAAAGGTACATTGAACACAATAACCACTGTTCTCCCTGACAACTTTGAATTTCACTGTTTCGAGTCTCTGATTTACAGATGCTTTATATCAAAGGTCTTTTGACAATTGAAATGCCCCAGATGAATCATATCTGAATTGGTGCATTTACCTTTTGACGACTGAAATGCCCCAAGTGAGTCATGTCCGACCAGATGCAGTCACTTTGTCACAATCCTTAAATTTTGCATAGGTCGCCCTTGCGGGTTTCAACCTATCAGGATAAACATTCATTTTTTATCATCATTTTTCATGTCTCTGACTTTTGCATGGACCGCCCTTTCGGGTTTTCAGTCCATCGAGACGCTCTTTTTTGCCTAAGCCGCCTTTTAAGGTTTGCGGCGGACCGCCCTTTCGGATTTTCAGTCCATCGAGACGCTCCTTTTTGCCTAAGTCGCCTTTTAAGGTTTGCGACTTATCGAGCTCTTTTTTTTTTTTTTACAAAGTATTTCTTGACTGCATCGGTATTCCCAGGACGTACAAATTTATCACCATTCTTTTGTAATTAGGCATTCATTGCCCCTGTAATCATATAACTTTGAAGCACAAGATCACTTTCTTGATATTCATGGGGACGAGCCTTCTTTGTCGAAAACTTGATATAACTGTCCATGGCACACAGCAATAACACTTTTAAATTCAATCAAGCTTAGCTTTCATTGAAACTTCCGTTGACAGGACTTTGACCTCCATGCGGGGCACTGCCTTTATACTGTATACTGAGGGATGATGGGGGGGTTGCCCCTGTTGAAGTGTGCACTTGAAGTACAATATCCCTGCAAGGCAGATGGTAGCATCTCGTACCAGTCTATGGACATGAAAGTCCTCTTCTGGACAAACTTTATTGATATTTGCAGCTTCGATGGACAAGATGCCCCAGTAGGCAATAATCTCATTGGGAAACTTTCATCTTCCTTTTTTTTTAGCCTCAGACACAAGGAACTCTAAGTCGAGAGAGAGTACAGGGTTAAAGTGTTCAACGGATTTATTAATGCATGATTTGATTATTGATATAAACATTATGATTATGCAAATATGTGAAAATGATTTAAAGGAAAATAAATTTTTGGTTTTTTGTATTACCATTTTTTCCAGGAAAAAGCACAAAATAAAAACAAAGTCGGGATCAAAGCGACTTTTTAGTTAATGATGAAAATACATAAAGCAAAAAGCCCTAAACAAGTTCACTTCCGTCTCGGGTGGGACGAAATGTTTTTTTTTTGAAAAACATAAAACAACAAACAAACATATAATTTGAACAAATGAGTAGTAGAAAGAAACATCAACAAAGACCCAATTGCAGCTAAACATTTCATGTATCAACATCATGTTCCAAGATCCGATAGCGGATTAACTTGCATATTCAAATTCAAACTCTTCGAAAGGTAGACCCTTATCTTGGATCAACTTCTGAACTTCAGTCCTAAAAGCAAAACAATTCTTAATATCATGACCAGGTGCCCCTTGATGGAAATCACATTTGAGCTTCGGCCAATACCAAGATGGCAGCGGATTTGGCACCCGATGAAGTGGCCTGGTTTGAACAAGTTTCTTCTTAAGCAAGATAGGAAGCAAATCCACATATTTGATAGGAATTGGATCAAACTGTGATGTTTTCTGTAACAGCCCGATTTTCGTTAGTTTTATTTTATTATTTATTTATGTGTGTTATATGTGCTCTTATGTGATTATTTGCCTCTGTGTGTATTTTTGGTTGGGAATCGTAGAATTCGGTGTTAGAAGGGTATTTTAGTCATTTTGGACTTAGGGGCATTTTGGTCATTTTGAGGGCAGTGGCAATTTTGTAATTTTGCAGAAAGTTATTTTTTTAGTGTTTAGTGGAAGTTATTATTTTACCAAGTTACTAGAGAGGGTGTAGTAATTATTTTAATTACCGTTAAGTGACTGTTAGTGTTATATTTTACCGGTAAGTGAGTAGTAACATTTTTGAGGTTGAATTAGAAATGGGTTAGGCCCATTAAGGTTTGTGAGAGAAGCCCATTAAGTGAGCCTTTATAAACTAATGTTAGTGAGAAGAGATAGGGTTACAACATTTTCATTTCATTTTTCATTTGAGAAGATAAGAGATAGAGGCTAGAGAGAAGAACAAGTGCAAGGGTTAGAGGCAAGAGGGATTCATCATCTAGGAGCTAAATTGAAGCTTGGGTTAGAGAATCTTGGTGCTAGAGGTAAGAGGGTTAGAATTCAACCATAATTCATAATTTTTCCTTTTTACCCATTTTGTGAAATTGATGAATTGAATCTAATTGTTGTAAATTCGTGCATAATTGTTGTTGTTATGTTTGATAACATGATTTGTGAGATAATTGTGTGTTAGTATGTGAATTAACATGTTGAAATGTAAAAATATGGGTATATTGTGTTCTTGAGCAAATTTGTTGAAGAATGAAGTTGTGGTGTTAAATTGTGCATGAATTCATGTTCATTAGTTGTTGTTATTGATTTGGTACATGTGGTTGTTGGATTTATGCTTTGGGTGTTGATGAAAGTATTGTTGTGATTGAATTGTGGTGATTTCACAATTTTTGGTGAAAATGGGTTGATAATGAAGAAGTTTGATTTTGTTGATGTTGAATGAATTAAGAAGATTGTTAGAATGATTAGAATGGTATGATTTTCTGTTTTAATCACTTGGTTTTGGAGATAAATCATTTTGGGAAGAAAATGGGTTTTTGAGTAAAAGTTGTTTTTAAGAGCTTTTACAAAATAAGTCATTTTGGGATGAGTTTGTTTAAGTTGTTTTAATGTTGAAATGTCAAGTTTTCAAGTGTGGTTTGTATGGTCTAAGTGTTAGGAATGCATTGGTGAAAACGGAACTGAAATCGGATTCGAAAACAAGATTTTATGCACGAAAACGTAAAATTGCATTTTTGCTGTACTGGTGGAATGACACGACCGTGTGTCTGGATGACACGACCGTGTCAGAGTCCCCTATAAGGGATCACAGGACCGTGTGTCCTGACCACGCGACCGTGTCAGTTCTGCAGAATCCCAAAACCTTGTTTTTTCGTATTTTTGTGTACTTTTAAGCATACCAATGGATTCCAAACACCTAACCTTATTCAATCAATTTATAAGTAAGCTTCTAAGAGTATCATAGCTTGGGTCTAACTTGTTTTGCTTTGAAAATGGAAAATTTTGTAAAGAGTGGAAAAGTGAGACGAACTTTGTGATTTTTATGAATTCATCGTATTTGGCCGATGAAATGCTTATGTAATCTCTACTGCACATATGTGTGACTTGTGAGGATACCTGGCATAGGCAATTGAACTCGTTTACTTGGTTTTGGTTAAATGACCCAATTATTTTCAATATTGTGGTTTTGAGACGAACTTGATTGAAAATGATGTTTGAGAGCCAATTGCTTATGAACCCTTTATGATTAGATTGATATGATTATGAGATGATGTATGAATGGTTGTTGAGTGATGAATATGATGTTTGTGATCATATGTTGTATTTGTTCCTTTAATTGGATTGTAAGGAATTATGTGGAAGTGTGGCAACTATATGTTGATTTATGTGGAAATGATTGATGATGTATATATGTGACAGTTATATGTTGACTGAATAGTGAATATTGTTGGTGATTGTATATATGTCAAGTGGTGGTGAATTGTTGTCGATGCATATATACTAATTGAATGGTGATGAAAATGTTTATGATATGTTGTTGTTGAACATGTTAAATGTTTATTGTTGGTGATGAGTTTATACATGCTAATTTGGATGTGATTGGAGAGGAATGCATGTATATACATATAGCCGTCGACTATGAGGAATTGTATGAAGTTGTTAAACTATATGATATAGTTGAATGTTGATGATAGCCGTTGATTTATAGCCGTTGATTATAGCCGCTGAATTGTTGTGAATATATGCATGGTGAAATGAGTCATATGTTCATGCATCATATGTCGTGTCGGATGTTATATCCATATTGCCGTTGACCAGATACTTGTATCCATATTGCCGTTGATTATAGCCGTTGATAATGATGTTTTTGTTGCATCATAAGGTGACGACCTTGGAGGAGTTTGGTACCACATGCATCTAGAGAAGAGTCTAGAGCATCATATGCATTTGATTAGTTGATGAGTCGTGTCATAATTGAATATATGACTTGGTGAATTTGTTCATTGGTGAAATTTGGTGAATGTTGTGATTGTGTGGATTGGTGTATATGTACATTGGTGGATTTTGTTGATGGTTGTGAATAATTGAATTATGCTCTAATTGCATGTCTTATTTGTTTGTGCTTATACACTTGGTGAATCTATTTGATGATAATTAATTTGATAATAATGATGAAGTGAGAGTTGTATATGTATTTGCATATGATGTGGTGATTTCCTTGATGATGATGATTACTTGCTTTTAATTTTGAAATGATGAACTCTAGTTGTTGAGTTAAGTATGCTAAGTGAAGAATGAGGTGAGTAATCCTTTCATTGATTGTTATTGATAAATGATGAGCTTGTGTCGATGCCTTGATTAGAGATTGAATATGTCTGTTATGCTGTGATAGCTTGAAATGTAAGTGATGGGGGATAATAATGATCATGTGATGCTAGTATTCTAGGAGGGATGGTTTGTATATGTGATATGTATGATTCCTTGAATGCTATGTTTTCATATGGATTATGATGATGTAATGCTAACCCTCAGTGGTCTGTGGTGGACCGCCTACCTCTCTGTATGGATGGGTAGACGGCGTGCAGGATGCTTAGTTGTTGCTTGTTGATGCCGAGGAGTGGAGTTCCTCTTTTTCATACAAGTGTCTAGATTAGGGCTCTGATCTAGGATAGTCCTTGCATGTTGTTTCATTTTGACTATGTATCTTGGAGTTGTTGATATATTCTGTTATTTGGATTTGGAGAATACATTTGTATTTAGTTTAGAGATCCAGAGATTGTTTATGAATTATATATTATTCCGCTGCTATGTGGTATAGCATGATCTTTATGCATGTATTGTATTGTGGTTTATTCAGAGACGTAGCATCTATTTCTAGAATATGTCTGATGTATTCGCGCGTTTTACCGCTTATCAGAAATAGGATGTTACAAGTTGGTATCAGAGCCTGGTTGGTCTTGTCCAGACCAAAACCCGTTGAATTTCCTTTTTGTATGCGACATGTACGGAAGTACTGTCGGTACTTGTTGTGTTGTTCCATTCTTTTAGGTGGGTTTGAGCTTAGTGGGGGAGTAGCAGGTTGCTTCAGGTGTGTTGGTCTGGCAAGGGAAGGTATCTTTGGCTGCGGAAGCTCAGTCGGTTGTGGTTTGTGTTAAGGTTCTTGTTGATTTTGAGTTGGATCTTGTGTGTCTTCCGTTGAAGCGTATGGACGTGATTTTCGGTATGGATTGGATGTTGATTTTTGGTGTTAACATTAATTGTTTGACCAAGAGTATAACGTTTTCTAAGTCGGTGGCTGAGGAAGGTAGAAGGTTCTTGACCGCAGAGCAAGTGAAGAAGTCCTTGGATGGTGAATCTAGTGTGTTCATGATGTTTGCTTCCTTGAAGGAAAGTAGTGATAAAGGAGTTGGTGATTTGCCGGTAGTGCAAGAATTTCCAGAAGTTTTTCCAGACGACATTACCGAATTACCGCCGGAGAGGGAAGTTGAGTTTGCAATTGATTTGGTTCCGGGAACGAGTCCTATTTCGATTGCGCCGTATCGGATGTCTGCATTAGAGTTGGGTGAGTTGAAGAAGCAGTTGGAAGAGTTGCTTGAGAAACAGTTTATCAGGCCAAGTGTTTCGCCGTGGGGAGCTCATGTGTTGTTGGTTAAGAAGAAGGATGGTAGCATGAGGTTGTGTGTGGATTATCGGCAGTTGAACAAGGTGACAATCAAGAATCGGTATCCGCTTCCGAGGATTGATGATTTGATGGATCAGTTGGTTGGTGCAGAAGTGTTCAGCAAGATTGATTTGAGATCAGGATATCATCAGATTAGAGTAAAGGCGGAAGATATATCCAAAACTGCGTTCAGAACGAGGTATGGACACTATGAGTATTCTGTGATGCCATTTGGAGTGTCTAATGCGCCAGGTGTCTTCATGGAGTATATGAATAGAATATTTCATCCTTTTCTGGACCGTTTTGTGGTGGTGTTTATAGATGATATTTTGGTGTATTCCAAGTCGGAGGAAGAGCATGCCGAGCATTTGAGGATTGTGTTGGGAGTCTTGAAGGAGAATAAGTTGTTTGCTAAGTTGTCGAAGTGTGAGTTCTGGTTGCGGGAAGTGAGTTTCCTTGGTCATGTGATTTCTAAAGGTGGTATTGTCGTAGATCCGTCGAAGGTTGATGCAGTGTTGCGGTGGGAATCACCTAAGTTTGTTTTTGTGGTTAGAAGCTTCCTTGGATTGGCAGGTTATTATCGGAGGTTCATTGAGGGATTCTCTAAGTTGGCGTTGCCATTGACGCAGTTGACTCGGAAAGGACAAGCTTATGTTTGGGATGCTAAGTGTGAAGAGAGTTTCCAAGAGTTGAAGAAGAGGTTGACGTCAGCTCCAGTGTTGATTTTGCCGAATCCGAAGGAATCGTTTGTTGTGTATTGTGATGCTTCTAAGATGGGTCTTGGTGGTGTGCTTATGCAGAATCGTCAGGTTGTGGTTTATGCTTCGAGGCAGTTGAAAGTGCATGAGAAGAATTATCCGACTCATGATTTGGAATTAGCGGCCGTTGTGTATGTGTTGAAGATTTGGAGGCATTATCTGTATGGTTCTAAGTTTGAAGTGTTTAGTGACCATAAGAGTTTGAAGTACTTGTTTGACCAGAAAGAGTTGAATATGAGGCAGAGGAGATGGTTGGAGAATCTTAAGGATTTTGACTTCCAGTTGAGCTATCATCCTGGAAAGGCCAATGTTGTTGCTGATGCTTTGAGTAGAAAGTCGTTGCATATGTCTGCTTTAATGGTGAAAGAGTTGGAGTTGATTGAGCAATTTCGAGACTTGAGTTTGGTTAGTGAGTTAACGCCGGATGGTGTGAGGTTGGGAATGTTGAAGCTGACAAGTAATATTCTGGAGGAGATCAAGAATGGTCAGAAGGAAGATTTGGAACTTGTAGATCGAGTGGTGTTGGTTAATCAAGGCAAAGGTGGAGACTTTAGATTGGATGAGAACGGTGTTTTGATGTTTCGTGATCGTGTGTGTGTGCCAAATGTACTTGAGCTAAAGAAGCAGATTTTGGAAGAAGGTCACAGAAGTAGTTTGAGTATTCATCCAGGAGCGACTAAGATGTATCAAGATTTGAAGAAGTTGTTTTGGTGGCCTGGAATGAAGAAAGAGATCGCAGAGTTTGTGTATGCTTGTTTGGTTTGTCAGAAGTCTAAGATTGAACATCAGAAACCGTCAGGTTTGATGCAACCATTGTTTGTGCCAGAGTGGAAGTGGGATAGTATATCAATGGACTTTGTTGGAGCGTTGCCAAAGACTGTCAAGGGTTTTGATTCTATTTGGGTGATTGTTGATCGATTGACGAAGTCGGCACATTTTGTTCCTATCAAGACCGGTATGTCTGTGGCTAAGTTGGCTGAGATCTACATTGAGCAGATTGTTAGATTGCATGGTGTTCCTTCTAGTATTGTATCGGATCGGGATCGGCGGTTTACTTCTAAGTTTTGGGAGAGTTTGCAAGATGCTTTGGGAACTAAGTTGAGGTTGAGTTCTGCTTACCATCCTCAAACAGATGGTCAGACGGAGAGGACTATTCAGAGTTTGGAAGATTTGTTGAGAGCTTGTGTGTTGGAGCAAGGTGTCAGTTGGATTGAATGTTTACCGTTTATTGAGTTTACTTACAACAACAGTTTTCATTCTAGTATTGGAATGGCACCGTTCGAAGCTTTGTATGGTCGAAGATGTAGGACGCCGTTGTGTTGGTATGAGTCAGGAGAGAGTGCTTTGTTAGGACCGGAAGTTGTGCAAGAGACGACCGAGAAGGTTAAGATGATTCAGGAGAAGATGAGAGCGTCTCAGAGTAGGCAGAAGAGTTATCATGATAAGAGGAGGAAGGATATTGAGTTTCAGGTTGGTGATCATGTGTTTTTGAGAGTGAATCCTGTAACTGGTGTTGGACGTGCTTTGAAGTGTCGGAAGTTGACTCCTCGTTTTGTTGGACCGTTTGAGATTATTGAGAAGGTTGGGGTTGTAGCGTATCGGATTGCGTTACCGCCATCATTGTCGAATCTTCATGATGTGTTTCATGTATCTCAGTTGAGGAAGTATGTGTATGATGCGTCTCATGCGATTCAAGTGGATGATTTGGAAGTTAGAGATAATTTAACCGTTGAGACTTGGCCGGTTAGGATTGAGGATCGTGAAGTGAAGCGTTTGCGTGGCAAGGAGGTCGTTTTGGTTAAAGTGATTTAGGTTGGACCGACCGGTGAGAGTGCCACTTGGGAATCGGAGAGTAGGATGAGGGTTGTGTATCCAGAGTTGTTTCCTTCAGGTAATTTTCGAGGGCGAAAATTCTTTTTAGTGGGGGAGAGTTGTAACAGCCCGATTTTCGTTAGTTTTATTTTATTATTTATTTATGTGTGTTATATGTGCTCTTATGTGATTATTTGCCTCTGTGTGTATTTTTGGTTGGGAATCGTAGAATTCGGTGTTAGAAGGGTATTTTAGTCATTTTGGACTTAGGGGCATTTTGGTCATTTTGAGGGCAGTGGCAATTTTGTAATTTTGCAGAAAGTTATTTTTTTAGTGTTTAGTGGAAGTTATTATTTTACCAAGTTACTAGAGAGGGTGTAGTAATTATTTTAATTACCGTTAAGTGACTGTTAGTGTTATATTTTACCGGTAAGTGAGTAGTAACATTTTTGAGGTTGAATTAGAAATGGGTTAGGCCCATTAAGGTTTGTGAGAGAAGCCCATTAAGTGAGCCTTTATAAACTAATGTTAGTGAGAAGAGATAGGGTTACAACATTTTCATTTCATTTTTCATTTGAGAAGATAAGAGATAGAGGCTAGAGAGAAGAACAAGTGCAAGGGTTAGAGGCAAGAGGGATTCATCATCTAGGAGCTAAATTGAAGCTTGGGTTAGAGAATCTTGGTGCTAGAGGTAAGAGGGTTAGAATTCAACCATAATTCATAATTTTTCCTTTTTACCCATTTTGTGAAATTGATGAATTGAATCTAATTGTTGTAAATTCGTGCATAATTGTTGTTGTTATGTTTGATAACATGATTTGTGAGATAATTGTGTGTTAGTATGTGAATTAACATGTTGAAATGTAAAAATATGGGTATATTGTGTTCTTGAGCAAATTTGTTGAAGAATGAAGTTGTGGTGTTAAATTGTGCATGAATTCATGTTCATTAGTTGTTGTTATTGATTTGGTACATGTGGTTGTTGGATTTATGCTTTGGGTGTTGATGAAAGTATTGTTGTGATTGAATTGTGGTGATTTCACAATTTTTGGTGAAAATGGGTTGATAATGAAGAAGTTTGATTTTGTTGATGTTGAATGAATTAAGAAGATTGTTAGAATGATTAGAATGGTATGATTTTCTGTTTTAATCACTTGGTTTTGGAGATAAATCATTTTGGGAAGAAAATGGGTTTTTGAGTAAAAGTTGTTTTTAAGAGCTTTTACAAAATAAGTCATTTTGGGATGAGTTTGATTAAGTTGTTTTAATGTTGAAATGTCAAGTTTTCAAGTGTGGTTTGTATGGTCTAAGTGTTAGGAATGCATTGGTGAAAACGGAACTGAAATCGGATTCGAAAACAAGATTTTATGCACGAAAACGTAAAATTGCATTTTTGCTGTACTGGTGGAATGACACGACCGTGTGTCTGGATGACACGACCGTGTCAGAGTCCCCTGTAAGGGATCACACGACCGTGTGTCCTGACCACGCGACCGTGGCAGTTCTGCAGAATCCCAAAACCTTGTTTTTTCGTATTTTTGTGTACTTTTAAGCATACCAATGGATTCCAAACACCTAACCTTATTCAATCAATTTATAAGTAAGCTTCTAAGAGTATCATATCTTGGGTCTAACTTGTTTTGCTTTGAAAATGGAAAATTTTGTAAAGAGTGGAAAAGTGAGACGAACTTTGTGATTTTTATGAATTCATCGTATTTGGCCGATGAAATGCTTATGTAATCTCTACTGCACATATGTGTGACTTGTGAGGATACCTGGCATAGGCAATTGAACTCGTTTACTTGGTTTTGGTTAAATGACCCAATTATTTTCAATATTGTGGTTTTGAGACGAACTTGATTGAAAATGATGTTTGAGAGCCAATTGCTTATGAACCCTTTATGATTAGATTGATATGATTATGAGATGATGTATGAATGGTTGTTGAGTGATGAATATGATGTTTGTGATCATATGTTGTATTTGTTCCTTTAATTGGATTGTAAGGAATTATGTGGAAGTGTGGCAACTATATGTTGATTTATGTGGAAATGATTGATGATGTATATATGTGACAGTTATATGTTGACTGAATAGTGAATATTGTTGGTGATTGTATATATGTCAAGTGGTGGTGAATTGTTGTCGATGCATATATACTAATTGAATGGTGATGAAAATGTTTATGATATGTTGTTGTTGAACATGTTAAATGTTTATTGTTGGTGATGAGTTTATACATGCTAATTTGGATGTGATTGGAGAGGAATGCATGTATATACATATAGCCGTTGACTATGAGGAATTGTATGAAGTTGTTAAACTATATGATATAGTTGAATGTTGATGATAGCCGTTGATTTATAGCCGTTGATTATAGCCGTTGAATTGTTGTGAATATATGCATGGTGAAATGAGTCATATGTTCGTGCATCATATGTCGTGTCGGATGTTATATCCATATTGCCGTTGACCGGATACTTGTATCCATATTGCCGTTGATTATAGCCGTTGATAATGATGTTTTTGTTGCATCATAAGGTGACGACCTTGGAGGAGTTTGGTACCACATGCATCTAGAGAAGAGTCTAGAGCATCATATGCATTTGATTAGTTGATGAGTCGTGTCATAATTGAATATATGACTTGGTGAATTTGTTCATTGGTGAAATTTGGTGAATGTTGTGATTGTGTGGATTGGTGTATATGTACATAGGTGGATTTTGTTGATGGTTGTGAATAATTGAATTATGCTCTAATTGCATGTCTTATTTGTTTGTGCTTATACACTTGGTGAATCTATTTGATGATAATTAATTTGATAATAATGATGAAGTGAGAGTTGTATATGTATTTGCATATGATGTGGTGATTTCCTTGATGATGATGATTACTTGCTTTTAATTTTGAAATGATGAACTCTAGTTGTTGAGTTAAGTATGCTAAGTGAAGAATGAGGTGAGTAATCCTTTCATTGATTGTTATTGATAAATGATGAGCTTGTGTCGATGCCTTGATTAGAGATTGAATATGTCTGTTATGCTGTGATAGCTTGAAATGTAAGTGATGGGGGATAATAATGATCATGTGATGCTAGTATTCTAGGAGGGATGGTTTGTATATGTGATATGTATGATTCCTTGAATGCTATGTTTTCATATGGATTATGATGATGTAATGCTAACCCTCAGTGGTCTGTGGTGGACCGCCTACCTCTCTGAATGGATGGGTAGACGGCGTGCAGGATGCTTAGTTGTTGCTTGTTGATGCCGAGGAGTGGAGTTCCTCTTTTTCATACAAGTGTCTAGATTAGGGCTCTGATCTAGGATAGTCCTTGCATGTTGTTTCATTTTGACTATGTATCTTGGAGTTGTTGATATATTCTGTTATTTGGATTTGGAGAATACATTTGTATTTAGTTTAGAGATCCAGAGATTGTTTATGAATTATATATTATTCCGCTGCTATGTGGTATGACATGATCTTTATGCATGTATTGTATTGTGGTTTATTCAGAGACGTAGCATCTATTTCTAGAATATGTCTGATGTATTCGCGCGTTTTACCGCTTATCAGAAATAGGGTGTTACATTTTCCAAGCCTGATTTTGAAGAATGAGTTGCTGAGGAACCTGACTTTGAGGGATAAGCTGCTGAGAAGCCTGATTCTGGGAAGTAAATGGCTGAGGCTGTTGAGGAACCTGTTGTCGAGGTCGTTTCATGCACATTGGCTGACATAATGGCTGAGACCTTTTCTGAACAAGCGGTGGATCCTTTGCAGCCATCAATGAAGATACTAGGCTAGTTAACTTTTCTACCTCAGCCCGAAGTGTTGTTACCTCTCCACGAAGCTCATGGACCTCTTGCTCAAGTTGATCCATCTTTTGTGTTTGCACGAGTGTTTGCATATGCGAGCCGAACTTGGATGAAGACATCGGACCACTTTACCGATGGATTGACCTTTTATGGAGAAGACACAGTGTGAGACACAGACTAGAAACTATGAATGCACATGATGCATGAAATGCTTATGCAAAAATATACAAATTTTTTTTGAAGGGCTTATCGAAGCTAATTTGTAAACATTGTAAAGGAACATGATTTCATTTGAAAATTGTAAAGATATCGCAATCGGTTCTTTTTCGAGAGGTAAGAACGAAACCAAGGACAAAGTTCTTTAACAAAAGCAAAAGCTTAGTTAAGATTTTTTTGAAATTGTATTGCTTGGTGTTCATTCTTACAAGGTTGATTCTTTCGATGTTTACAAAAAACTTGGCTAAATCCTTTCATAGTTTTATGAATGGGAAAAAATATTTATGGATGAATGCGTGAATGCGTGATGATGCTGAGAAAACATGATGAGATTTAAGGTATACAATGTTGGAGCTTAGGGATAACAACGCCATTTGGTAAGGACTATGGTTTCAACTGCACATGTAACAAGGGTTCTACCAAGTTCTCAAATTACAACTACCCTTATGAATATCTCGGTGCGTAGGATTAACTCCTAGACCAATAATTCGTAAGGAAGTCTAGTTTGAGTGTAGTATCGCGTGACGACCAAAGTCAGGACTACTCCTGGTTTAGTCTCCGCACTACGTCCTAATAAATGGCCAAGATGGGTTAAGGGTGATCTAAAGGTCCTCAACGCTTGATGGATTTCAAGAATAATAACGCCAATCACGACTACTCATGGTGACGTATATGTACTCTTGAACCCATGTTGAGTGGAGTTATATCACATGCACACATAGGCAGGACTACTCCTGGTATGGCACTATGACCGTACTCCGTACTATCTTAGGTTTCACTCAAGTCCGGGAGTAGGACTTCTTTTCTCACCCCTCACGTAAAAGTATTTACAAAGTATATACAAATGATAAAGCAAAAGTAATAAAGAAAGAAAGGTGGGCTAAACCCGCATAGGATCCCCAGTGAAGTCGCCATTTTTGTAGACCAAGATTTTCGGGTGTCAAGCCATTGATTGGACTTGAACCTTCAATCTACCGGACTTGCTCGATTTTATTCTTGGGAAGGGAAAAATGAGATTGAAAAACCCTTTTTGGATCCGGGGGTCGGTTACGATTCGGGAAGGTGTTAGGCACCCGCGTCGTTCACGGTACTCCATGAGAACCTCTTTCTAACTTTATTTTTATTTGAAAATTTGTTGTTGAAAGTTGAAGTGAAAGAATGGAGGGAGAAGAAGTGGGAATTTTTGTTATTTTTTATTTGATCGATTTGGAAGGAATAAACCCATGCCTACGTACCCTTTAAAGGGATCAAAACCGCCGTAGTTCTCTCTTAAAAAATATTTTTTGGTGGGTTAGGTTGATTTTAATTATTTTTGAAAATGATTTTTAGAAGGGGATTGAGGGGCCTCAAGGCTCTAGAAATAAAATAGAAGTGAGGTTGTTTCATTTTATTTAAGAAATTTAGTCTAAGTTTAATTAAGATTCATTTAGGAATTTGATTAAGAAAATAAAAAGGGAAAACAACTTGGATTTGGATCCAAGGTTTATTAAGAAAATAATTTGACTTTTGCTTATTTGATTTTTTTTTGAGATAAAAATGTTTTTCTATACTAACGGTAAGCTAATGTAACGACGGAAAAATAAAGCGAGATAAAAGCGATAAATAAAGTGTCTATGCAAGTGTCGGTGATTGTGTTACCTACATTATTACAAAAATTCCTATATACATTCTATGGCCTCTTTGCCAAGCTACAAACCAATGGTAAAAAATATACATTCATTTCCTAGTTATACACACTAATATCATGGAATTAAAATAAAATGCAAACATAAAGAAAATGCATGAGATTATACTAGGGATGATGCAAAACAAAATATACCAAAATGTTAAATCTTGAATCAAAGAAGTTTTTTTTTTTAAAAGAAACATCACATACGAAAATAATTACCAAGTAAAATGCATGACATTAGATATAAAAATAATGCATGAAATGCAAGTTTTGAAAACACATATTAAAGCAAAATTAACTACAAGATGCATGTTATAAGGACTGAGGTATTTAAAAAGAATGCATGAGACATAGTGAAAAAATTTATGAGTTTAAAAGACATAGGTTTAAATTTTTTAAAAGAAGAACTAGAATGTAAATAAGTCATAAAGAAAGGATTAAAATGCAAACAAAGCAAACTTGGCTCAGCCTGAGTTAATCTGGACAGTCTGATGAATCAGAGGGTCCGAATTAAACAACAGCAAACTCATCATAGCCACTCAAACATGTCAAGAGGTTTTAAAAACTAAGGGAACACAGGGACCGTCAGATCTACGATCTGACGGCTAGCAAAGATGGTGCACAAAAGGAATCATTAAACAGGCGCACACACAAGTAACAGAGAAGACACACAGTAGCCGTTAGATCAAAGATCTAACGGCTCGCAAGAGAGGCACACCACAAGTTCAATTAAACATGCACATAGAGGATTAAGCAAGGGTATAAAAGCCAATACAACTAACAGACACACACTTCTAACCCTAATCTTTCTAAACTCTCAGCCGTTCAACCTCTCCTCTCTCAAACGTTCTTCTTTTTCTCTTCTTCTCCCAACCGTACTCTCTCAATCTTTCTTCCTTTTCTCAAACATTCAATCATATAAACACACATACACATAATCATACAACCACACATACACATAAACATGCAAAATGAAATGATTCATTCACACAAACACCAAAAAAAATATTAACAGCGATTCTGCTCTCCCTCCTAAACAATCAAACACTCTTCACATGATAACAACAAAACACACACACAGACTCGTATTCCTCATATTGATGAAATTCCACTTAAAGTTTGGTTTCAACTTTCAACGCAAACAAAGTAGAACAACAGTTTCAGAGAAGATTAAAACGCCACACAAAATGCACAACAAGAAAAGATTCAAGCACAGATCGGACTAACAATGGAAGTGGTGATACCTGAGCTAAGATCGGAGGAACAACGAACTTAAGACGGAAAACTTCAACAAGATTCTGATCCAGCAAACATCTTCGCCGATCTGGATATTCACCAGCTTGATCTGGACGATTCTTCTTCTTCTTGATCTGGACGAATCTTCTTCTTCTTGATCTGGACGAATCTTCTTCTTTAGATCTGGACGAATTAAAGTTGTTGTTTGTTAGGATCGGTGGAAATCACGAACTGAAGGACCGTTGCTTTTGTTGAATCGGCTTAGTTTAACAGGATTAGGGTTAAATCGCGTTTGAATCGGAAATTTGAGCTTAAAAGTGAGTTTAGGTCTAGAAATTGTTTACTGGAAAATTAGAGATGAAGGTGAGTGATGAACTTGATGAAGGTTCATCATTTTTCATGAGTTTTGTTGTGTTTGATCTGTTTTCAGTGGAGAGAGAGAGAGAGTTTTTGGTGTTTGTATGAGGGGAGGGACTAAACTGACACATTCTGACTGTGATGCGTCTACAGTGATTCGTCCCCCTTTTCTGAGCCAATGATTGCTGCTTTTATAGTGACACATTAGGTCTAATTCTGCAGGTGAAAAAAGGACAATAATACCCTCACAAGGGATCACATGGTAATGGACAGCTGGCCACTAAACTTGGACCAAAAGAAAAGGATTTTGGACTAAAAACAGAATTTAATATTTAAATAAGTAAATAAATAAATACAAAAATTAAAAGATAAAAGGCTAAAAAGAGATGAAATAAATTCTAAAAGGGATAAAAAGATTAAGAAATTACTAATTGATAAAGAAAATAAAACAAGATAATAAAACACTTCAAATTGTCCCTTCGGTAACATAAATGGGGTATTTTAAAATACCTCTCTGCCGAAATTCCGTCTGAAATGACAAAATTACTCGGCGATTAAAATACGAATAAAAACTTAAAAACAAAGAAAAGTGGTCAAAATTTGGGGTATGACAAACCCCATCATCATCAACCTCATCATCAACCCCATCATCATCAACCTCATTATCATTAGCTTGGTCGTCCTCATTGGCTTGGTCCATAGAATGGTGGGTGGGATGGAAGTTCATGGTTTCCATCATTTGTTTTATCAATTGAAACTGGTGTTCAACAGCCTCATTTGTTTTTGCCAATTCTTTCCGAAGTTCGTCTCTTTCATTTCTCATTTCTTCAAGCTCATGCCTTTGCACCCACTCAGTTGAAGAAGAACCAGAGCCACGATAATGTGGACGTCCTTCTAGTACAGAAGATTCCATTCCAAGACCATATATTTGTCCTTTCTTTACTCCTGCAACATCAGTCCACACCTCTAGCTCATTTGGTGGAGGCATTCCTTGCGAAGATGCTTCTTGTGTCAAAGCATCCCACTTGCGTGTAAATTCTCTCTGTTAACCAAAAGATAAGATCAATTGATATGTCAAACTAACTAGAAACACAATAAAACCAACATAATACAGAAACTAAGGTTGAGAGTTTACATCCACATGTTCAGATATTTTATCAACCCACGTCTTATCTTTTTTATGCTGGTGTGTGCGTCGAAACAATGCCACATTAGAAGGTGGGATGCCGCTACTTTTTGTCTACGGAAAAAATAATAGACATTAAAAGCATTAGCACTGCACTATGCAAAAACGAAATCATCTATTCCGTGAAAATAAACGATAACAGTCAAATACAACAACAATGGACATCAGCTACTACATTAAAAAAGGACAATTAAAACCAACAACAGATCCCCTCACACCATAACATGAAGGTGAGAAAAACACAAGAAGGGGGGGGGGGGGGGGGGGGTTGAATTGTGTTTTGAAAAATTCTTCAATTCTCCTAAAAACTGAACACACTGATCAGAAGCTAGGTGATACAGCTTCTGAAGTGATTTATCAGAATCTATATGCAGCGGAATAAAACAGAGAGAGAGAAAAGAAGAACGACACAAAGCAATTATACAGGTTCCTTCCACAAACCGGAAGTAGTCCTGTCCCCCTTGCACTTCTAAGGAGATTTCACTAAGAGTAATATCTGATTACAATTGCTCAAGCACACAAGCAAGAGACTTCCTTTGCTCAAGCACATAAGCTAGAGACTTCCTTTGCTCAAGCACACAAGCTAGAGACTTCCTTTGCTCAAGCACACAAGCTAGAGACTTCCTGCTCAAGCACAACTGCAAGAGACTTCCTAACTAAACAAAATTACACAGAAAATTGTTTAAGGTTGAACACTTGATATACAATCAGAGGTGCTCACAATATAAATCAGATACAGACTCAATGGACTTAAGAATTTCTAAGATATGACTTTGAGACACAGAAATTCTAAGTGAATGCAGAACAATTTCAGCAGAGGTTTGGCACTTGTAAAAATGTTGTGAGTCTTTCGTTCAGCGTTCTTGCATTACCAAAACTCTAAGTTTTCACTCCTTTATATAGAGGTGTGAAAGAGACGTTGTGAAATTGCCAGCACACCAAAGAGTCGTTGTTGAAGCTTGATCATTCACCAATGATATTTTGCCTGATTTGGTTGTTGTCCTATGAAGAACAAATTTGAAATGCATTCCTTATCCAAAGGAACATCTTTGCAGGCGAAGCCATATTCTGAAGCTGTTTTCTTGTCTTGTAGCGTGGACACAAAACAGAGTAGTGGAGAACGTGGTTGTACAATTCGTACAAAGTACAATGTCAACGCTTTCGTCCAAATTGCAAGCACATGCCTTCAAACACCTTTGAAATGACCGTTGCAATGTTTCACTAATTTTCTGCTGTGTTTTCGAATCCAATAGACAGCTTTTGCAATGTAGATTCTTCAATCTTTGAATCTTATGCAAATCCAGTTGATCTTCAGCTTCTGGTGAAATGACTTCTGATGAGGCAGCTTCTAATGATGCAGCTTCTAATGAAGCAGCTTCTCCAGCTTCTGATGATGTGGCTTCTTCAGCTTCTAATGATGCAGCTTCTCCAGCTTCTGATGATGTGGCTTCTGGACCTCTTGTCTTCAGGAGCACTATTCTTCAGGAGCACTATTTCTTCAGGAGCAGCTTGACTTCATGAGCGCTTTTACTTTCAGGAGCGTATTGCCTTCAGAATCGTCTCAGCTTCATCTTCTTTTGCTCTTTATTTGCTCATTCAGAACCAATTAATGATGTAACTTTTTTTTAACTGTGGTCCTGTACACTTGAACAAATATTAGCTAGTCCAATTTACAATTTTTAATACCTTGTTATCATCAAAACTCTTTAAGGTTCATTGTTAAACACATTTTGTTCCAACAATCTCCCCCTTTTTGATGATGACAAACAATAGTATTTAAAATTGGTCAATTGTTGTTAATCTAATTAACGAGTTGACTTTGGGGTTTCTGAGGGTTTGTAAGCTCAGAGTCTGAGGTTTGTAAGCTCTAACTCCCCCTGAGTCTGATAGTCTTTAAGGTGAGGTTTGTAAGCTCCCCCTAAGTTCTATCCAGGTTAATTAAATTCATTTTTCGCATAATAATATCAGAGCTTATAAAAAAATTGAAAGAATTGACTTATAGATAAGAAGAATGGTTCAATTAATTTTTATTTGAAATTTGATACTCCCCTTTTTGATACACCCTTTTAAAGGTAAAACAAAAAGATAGAAATTTTTTCAAAATTTTCAAATATTATTAATGGGGCTCAGAGCCTTTAAATACTATCACATATACTCCCCCTTTTGTCATTAGCAAAAAGACATAAACAAAAAGAAGAGATGAGAAAAACATAAGATTAAAGGTTCAGAGCATAATTCAAATCATTATAAAGCATATTAACCATCTTCAAAGATTAAATAAACAAGCATAGCAAGCATTATTATCAAATAATAACACACAAGGTATAAACAGTTAAAGATTTTCAGAAGCAGGAATAATTCAGAAGCATATAATATCAGAAGTGAAAGACTAAGTCAGAAGCAGAAATGAACAAAGAATATCAAAAGCCTAAAAAAAAACAGAAAAATAAGCTAAAAGTGTGCAACTATGGGTTTGGCTTATTTCTCTAAAATCTTCTTCAGAAGCTCTTGAACATCAGCATACATCTTGTCCATATCTTTTCTGTAGTTGTCTTCTCTGATCTTGGCTTCTTGCATATCAGCTTCCAATTTTGATATCTTCAGCTTCTGCTCTAGTAGCTCTGTTTCAAGCCTTTCATTTTCTTCTTTGAGCACCTTGTTTTCCTGAGCTAGAGCCAGGTTAGGTGCATCAATCTTCTCCAGGATCTCAGAAGGAATCATCAGATGTAGCTCCTTAGGCAGGAATTCATCAGGTTCTCTGCCTCTGATACTGAGTGGATTCTTCACCCAAGTACCAAGAATTTCTACATCTCCATCATTCTCTTCAATTCCATTCAACCATTCTTCCAGCTTCTGCTTGGCTTGCTCTTGAGCCTCAATGCAGGAATCATGCAAAGCTGAAATTAGGTTGATGACCCTTGCTTTTATTCTTCTCCATTGCTTCTGATAGCTAACCTGATGACCCAAGTCATTTCTTCCTGCTATCAGTCTGAGGACTTCAGAAGCAATATCTTCCCACACATCTCTTAGTACTTGAGAGTCCAGGTAAATGGTGGGAGGTGAAGGTTGTTTAGAGGGTTTTGGAGGGGCTAGGGGAACAATTGGTAGGTTTGATGATGATTGGTCATTTGTAGTTGATGATTGGCTAGTTGATGGTTGGTCAGGAGTGGGGTCAACTACCATATCAGAGGCATGATCATTTTGATCATCCTCAGAGTCTGTGTCCATATCACATACACCAGTATGATGGGTGATCTTGATAACTTGTACTGGTGAAGGAGTTATGGAAGCAGGGGTTGGCTCAGGAACAATGTGTTCAGGAACGGCAGTTTCAGGTTCAGGTTCAGGAGTGGGTTTAGTAACTGGTTGTTCAGGAACAGTATGTTCAGGAACGGTCTTTTGAGAAGAGACTTGTTCAGGAACAGATGGCTCAGGAGTGATTGGGGGTGATGAAGTTGTAGGGGGTGAAAAGGCTTTATCTGGTGAAGGTTTTTGTTGTGGGGGGTCTTCTGAAACAACGTTATCAGAAGCAGCTGCTTCTGGAGTTGTCTCAGAGGCTTTTTCTGAGGTTGAGTTAAAGCTAAATGGGGGTAGTTCACCTAGATAATGACTTTCTAGGTGATCTAACAAAGAAGTGTCTTCAGAAGGAATAGAGGATGTGGTACAAGATGTGTGAGAAACTTGAGGTACCTTAGATAACATAGATGAGTTATCTACTGCTTCTGAAGTTCCAAGATTCTGAACTTGCTTTACATTGTCAGCATCAGATTCATCCACGATTAGCATCCTTTCTCCTTCCTCTTCTCTTTCAAGTTCTTTCATGCCTTTCACTTCTCGCCTATTTGCTAAAAAGTCATCAGAAAGTTCCTTAGCCGTTCTCTTCATGGTTGGAGTTACTTGAACCATGGAGCTTTTCTTGTCAAGTGGAGCCTTCTTTCTTTTTAGCTTAGGCTCTGCCTCTTCTTCCTCTATCTCATCCAAAGCTTCATCCAGTTTTTCCTTGTAGTAAACTGTTTCAGCTTTCCCTCTCTTTCTCTTAGCATCCTTCTTTTGCTTGGGCTTATTATCAGTGTCTTCTGACGCAATAACTCCTTTAACTTTCTTCCCTTTGGTCTTAATAGGAGTAGTTACTTCCTGAGAGCTTGCATCTTCTTCCAAGACGTACTCAGCTACTGATTTGGCTAAGATTTCAGGATTGCTTTCCTTAAAGATGGAAGGAAAGTCTCTGATAATCTCAGTTTCTGCAGTTGTCATCTCTAACCACTTCTCATCTTTAGAGACTTCCTTGATAACCTTCATAGAGCATAAGCTCCTGCTACTGATAGTCCTTTCAGCAGTAGAGACTTCGAAGCATCTATCAGAAGCACTCCTTGTCCTCTTTAAGAACTCCACCACCCTTCCTTGATGAAAGATCTCAGAAAGCAGTCTTCCATAGGGCACTTGTTTCCTTCCTCTAACAGTGCCTTCATTTATAGCCCAGCAGAGATGATCCATTACATATCTTGGGAAGTTTATCTTCTCCAAAACAACCATGAAGTATATTGCTAGCTTCTGTTGGTTGTTAGGTTGGTCAGACCCTCCTGCTCTTTGAAAGAAGCAGTCATTACTGAATTTCACTAACATCCTGTTGTGAATTTCAATTTCAGAAGGCTTAGCATCTTTGTTCCCACCCAGAAGAGTGTTGTAGTAGCCGTTGAGCAGGACATCTTCCTTCTTGACTATTTCCTGAAATCTTCCCTCTGCATTTACTCTACAAGCTTTGGCTATAACATTCTCAGTGATGGTTATAGGAATGCCCATCACTTCAGACCTTATTTCCAAGCTTTCAAAGGAGGTAGGATTCATTTCCACCGTCATTTTTCCCTTCTTTGAAGCTGCTTGTTTACCCACGACCTTTGCAGGCTTCCCATTGTACACTTCAGCCTTTAACCAGAAGTCTTTGACTAGGTTCACATATGTTGGTCCATTCAGCATTTTGAAGTACTCAGACAGCTTCTGAGTTTCTATCACTCCTTCCATGTTCACCTTGTACTTCTTGAGTGAAGCGAAGTCCACCGGTGACTCTACTTGAACTATTAAGGATTTCCATGGAATATCCATAGTCTTCTCTTTGTAGACTGACCCAGATCATGGTGCGCCTTGCTTGCTTGACGTAGATTCTGAAACTTTTAAGCTTGATGATGCCATTTGATGATGATTGAAGAAGATTTAGAGAATGTAGGGTTCTAAGGTTTTTGCGCTTACTTCGCAAGAGGTTTGAGAGCAAAATGTGTTTGTTGTGAGTGAGTAGTGTGTGAATTGAAAAAGTGTTTAAGAGTAAAAACGTTTGCAATTCAAAAGAGACAAACAAACATAACATTAATGACAAATTGGGGGCGCGTGAAAAGTACTTTCAAAGCTATTAAATCATCATTGCCCTTTTAGTTATACACCAACACATACAGGCCACGTAAGAAGTTCACAGAGTAACTACCAAGTTAGTGGGCCAGAAGTTACTTTTAAAAAGTAACTCCCAACGTTTCCACTAATTGAACTATTTGAAAGCAATAAATCCAGCTTCTGGACTTCAGATGCTGACGTCATCATCAGAAGCGAGTTTTCCTCAGAACCTCAATAAAGAGCTTCTGATGGACTACTGCTTCTGAACTAACTTCAGAACCTAAAATCCTATTCAGGAGCAAGCAAACATCTAATCAGACACGTAGTGCATGTTCAAATTTTTCTTTATAAAATCAAATCTTTCAACAGTTAAAGGCTTAGAAAATATATCAGCCCATTGATTTTCAGTATCAATGAATTGTATATCTAAAATTCCTTTTTGAACATAATCTCTGATAAAATGGTGTTTGATCTCAATGTGCTTAGCTCTTGAATGGAAAATTGGATTTTTAGAAAAACAAATAGCAGCAGTATTATCACAATAAATGGGAATACTGTTAGCAGTTATCTGATAATCTTCCAACTGATGTTTCATCCAAAGTAGTTGTGTACAACAACTTGCAGCTGAAATGTATTCTGCTTCTGCTGTAGACATAGCAATAGTTGTTTGTCTTTTGCTCGCCCAGGATATAAGATTATCACCCAGAAATTGACAATTGCCACTGGTTGACTTTCTTTCAATCCTATCACCAGCATAATCAGCATCACAGAATCCAATTAGCTTATAGTCTAAGGATTTCTTATAAAGGAGTCCCAGATTAGTTGTTCCTTTCAAATACCTGAAGATTCTCTTGACAGCAGTCATATGAGATTCTCTAGGATCTGATTGGAATCTTGCACACAAGCATACACTGAATAAAATATCTGGCCTAGATGCAGTGAGGTATAACAAAGAACCAATCATACCTCTATACAGCTTCTGATCTACTTTAGCTCCTTCATCTTCTTTGCTTAAGGTGCACGTAGGGTGCATTGGAGTGTTCATCACTTTACAATCTTCAAGTTTGAACTTCTTCAGAAGCTCCTTTGTGTATTTTGATTGATGAACATAGACTCCATCTTTGCATTGATTGATTTGAATGCCAAGGAAGAACTTCAGCTCTCCCATCATGCTCATTTCAAATTCATTCTGCATTAACTCAGAAAATTCCTTGCAAAGAGACGCATTAGTAGAACCAAATATTATATCATCAACATATATTTGCACAACAAGAATATCTTTCCCAAGGGTCCTTCTGAAGAGTGTAGTATCAACCTGTCCTCTTTTAAAATCATTCTTGATTAAGAAATTACTTAGTCTATCATACCAAGCTCTGGGAGCTTGTTTCAGGCCATATAGTGATTTCTTCAGTTTAAAAATATGGTCAGGATATTTAATATCCTCAAATCCAGGAGGTTGCTTGACATACACTTCTTCTTCTATGACACCATTGAGAAATGCACTCTTGACATCCATCTGATATAATATTATGCCATGATTAACTGCGTAGGAAAGAAGTAACCTGATTGCTTCCAATCTTGCAACTGGAGCAAACGTTTCAGTGTAATCAATGCCTTCTTGTTGACTATACCCTTGTGCAACAAGCCTGGCTTTGTTTCTTGTTACTTCACCTTGCTCATTCAGCTTGTTTCTGAATACCCATTTTGTTCCAATAATGTTCTTGTGCTGAGGTTTGGGTACCAGATCCCACACATCATTTCTTTGAAATTGATTCAACTCTTCTTGCATAGCTAGGATCCATCCATCATCTGAAAGTGCTTCATCAACTGTTGTAGGTTCAATCATTGAGATTAGTCCAATCATTGACTCTACTTGTCTGAAATGTGATCTTGTTCTTCTTGGACTATCTTTGTTTCCAATGATTAGCTCCTCAGGATGTGAAGACTTGTGTTTGAATGTGTTTATGGGAGGATCTGCTTGATGTGAGCCATCTTGTGCTTCATCAGAAGCAGTTTCATCTTGCGCTTCTGATGTGGGTTCAGCTTCTGGACTATCTTTAGATTCAGCTATCTGATCAGGTTCTGAGGTAGCTTCAGGAACCTGTATCTCTGCAAAACTTTCACCTTGCTTTGAAGTTTTATATTCAAGCTCTTTGTCATCAAATCTAACGTGCATAGATTCTTCAACACAGAGTGTTTCTGAATTATACACTCTGTATGCCTTTGACCTTTCAGAGTAACCTAAAAAGATTCCTCTTTGGGCCTTGGCATCAAATTTCTTTAGGTAGAGCTTGTTATTCAGAATGTAACATGTACATCCAAATTGATGAAAGTAAGAGATATTGGGTTTTCTTCCTTTAAAAAGTTCATATGCTGTTTTCTCCAAAATAGGTCTGATAAAGATCCTGTTTTGAACATAGCATGCTGTATTCACTGCTTCTGCCCAAAAATGTTTTGGTAAATTGTTTTCATGAATCATGGTTCTGGCCATTTCTTGTAAAGTTCTATTTTTTCTCTCTACAACCCCATTTTGTTGTGGTGTTCTAGGAGAAGAGAATTCATGGAAAATTCCATGTTTTTCACAAAAAGCTTCAAATGGCTCATTTTCAAATTCTCCACCATGATCACTTCTGACTTTCAAAATTTTTGATTCTTTTTCAGATTGAATTTGAGTGCAGAAGCTACTGAATACATCACACGCAACATATTTACTCTTTATGAATTTCACCCAAGTCCATCTGCTGTAATCATCAACTATGACTAATCCATATTTACTTCCATATAAGGATGCAGTACTCACTGGTCAAAATAAATCAATATGGAGTAATTCTAAAGGTCTTGAGGTTGAAACGATGTCTTTGGTTTTAAAAGATGATTTCACAATTTTCCCTCTCTGACATGCACTACAGAGTGCATCTGAATGATAGTCAATGTCTGGTAGCCCTTTCACAAGTTGTAACTTACTAAGCTTAGAGATTAACCTCCAGTTAGCATGTCCCAACCTTCTGTGCCACATCCATTTCTTATCATTCACTGATAGCAGGCAAATCACCTTCTGATCAGCCAGTTCAGAAAAATTGATTTTATAGACATTGTCAACTCTCTTTCCCTTGAACACAATGGATTTGTCTTCCTTGTTGATTACTGTACAGTTGGGTTTTTCAAAAAGCACATCATAACCATTATCACAAAATTGACTAATGCTCAAAAGGTTATGTTCAAGACCATCTACCAACCATACATTATTAATTGAGGTAGAGGAATTACCAATAGTTCCTGTACCTATGATCTTGCCTGACTGGTTGCCTCCAAACTTCACATTTCCTCCCTCTTTCATTGTTAGGCTGAGGAACATGGACTTGTCTCCTGTCATGTGTCTTGAGCAACCGCTGTCTAGGTACCATGATCTTTGTTTTGGCACTGCTCTTAGACATACCTGCATTATTGACATTTTTAGATTTAGGTACCCATTGTCCTATGGGTCCTGGAAGGTTAGTACTTAAGGTTTTACTCTTCACTTCTTGTACCTTGTGCTGTGAGTTGGGTTGCTTCTGATTAACCATTACTTTAGGTTTTGGTACTTCAGAAGCAGTAACTGTCTTCTTCTGAAACTTAGACTTCAGAACCTCAGGTTTTGGTTTCACCAGACTCTGAGGAATAGGTTCTGATCTTTTTAGGATCCTAACCTTTGAAGTCTTGGAATCAGATTTGATCATAGCCTTTGACATAGAGTTCTTTGGCCTTGAAGTAATCTTAGCCTTAGAACTAGAAGCTTAAGGTTCTGATTGAACAACAGTTTCCAACTCAGCACCTTCTAGTACAAAGAATGTTTTCAGACCTTCCTTGATGCATTCACAACAAGATTTTAGATTGGTTTTCTCAAGTTTCACTTCTGGAAAACCAATTCCTCTTCCATTGTTCTTGTAAATGCTATAAATCATAGAAGCCACTCTGCTTCTGTCAATGCCAGATATAATAAAATCTTCAAGAGCAATTTCATGGTTACTTAAAGGTTTTTCATTACACTTTTCTTTTAGCTTCTGACACAAGAATCTGAGCTGATCTTCATACGTTTTACACATGAAGTCAAAGCCCCTAAGTCCTTGTTCAGAAGCCTTCAGATCCAATAGAGTTGATTTTTGCTGTTGTACCAAATCAGCATATTTTTCTTTTAAATCCTTCAACTCATTGGTTCTTACTTCAAAATGTGTAAGAAGTTCTTTAAGTGACTCAACAAGTTCATCTCTGGGAATTTTGGAATATACCTCATTTTCATCTTCTGAATCTGATCCAGCTTCTGAAGTTGCTGTTGCTACCAACCCAACAGCTACCTTTGCATCTTCATCAGCTTCCTCTTTGTCAGATCCAGATTCACTTCCTAAATCATCCCAGGTTGCCATTAAACTCTGCTTAATCTGCTTCTTGTATTTGCTTGGTTTGAACGTTGATTTCTTTGACTTGTCCTTTGATTTCTCTTTCTGAAGATCAGGGCATTCAGCAATGAAGTGTCCAGGCTTCTTACAGTTGAAGCATCCCTTCTGATCTTCTTTCCTTGAGCTTCTGTAGTTACCCTTTCTGGCTTGAAACTTTCTGTTCTTCTTGGCCAGATACTGAAGTCTGCTTGAGAGCATAGCCATCTCAGCAGGATCTGGTTCAGAATCTGAACTAGATTGATCTTCCTCTTCAGATTCAACCACTTTGAGCGCTTTTGATGACTTGCCTTTGGATGGAAGAGCTATTGATTTACTCTTCTTAGTAGACTCATGTTCATTAAGACTTATCTCATGAACTTTGAGAGAACTAACAAGATCTTCGACACTTAAAGTGTTTAAATCTTTAGCTTCCTCAATGGCAGTAACTTTTGGTCTCCATCTGGCAGGCAAGCTTCTGAGTATCTTGCTTACATGATCAGAAGCAACATAGCTCTTTTTTAGGATTTGTAGCCCAGAGACTAAGGTTTGAAACCTTGAGTACATCTCCTCAATAGTTTCATCATCCTTCATCTTGAATAACTCATACTGATGTACAAGCATGAGAGCCTTTGCTTCTTTAACCTTCTTGCTGCCCTCGTAGTTTGAACAGAGAGAAGCAAACATAGCTTTGGCAGTGGATTTGTCACTCATCTTCATGTACTCTGCTTTAGGAATAGCAGTGACAAGAGCTCCTCTGATAATATGATGCTTCTTGTAGAGTTTCTTCAGCTCAGGAGTATGTTTCTTTCTATCCACAGCAGCTCCTTCTTCATCAAGAACTAAGTCACCAACACCAGCTTCTAGTATATCCCATAATTCTTCATCTAAGCTCATGATATAACTATAGAAGTTGGTTTTCCACCAAGAGAATTCTTCAGCATCTCCATTGAATTTTGGAATCTTTCCAACACTAGATTTCTTACTATCACTATAATCATGTGAGACATTTTTATAGCTAGTATCACCAGAACCAGTAGGAGGAGGAGTAGACATGTTTTTCTCAGATCTTTGACTGTTACACGGTTAAGTGAGACACAACAGACCAGGGATCTGATACCAATTGAAGGTGAGAAAAACACAAGAAGGGGGGGGGGGGTTGAATTGTGTTTTGAAAAATTCTTCAATTCTCCTAAAAACTGAACACACTGATCAGAAGCTAGGTGATACAACTTCTGAAGTGATTTATCAGAATCTATATGCAGCGGAATAAAACAGAGAGAGAAAAGAAGAACGACACAAAGCAATTATACAGGTTCCTTCCACAAACCGGAAGTAGTCCTGTCCCCCTTGCACTTCCAAGGAGATTTCACTAAGAGTAATATCTGATTACAATTGCTCAAGCACACAAGCAAGAGACTTCCTTTGCTCAAGCACACAAGCTAGAGACTTCCTTTGCTCAAGCACACAAGCTAGAGACTTCCTTTGCTCAAGCACACAAGCTAGAGACTTCCTGCTCAAGCACAACTGCAAGAGACTTCCTAACTAAACAAAATTACACAGAAAATTGTTTAAGGTTGAACACTTGATATACAATCAGAGGTGCTCACAATATAAATCAGATACAGATTCAATGGACTTAAGAATTTCTAAGATATGACTTTGAGACACAGAAATTCTAAGTGAATGCAGAACAATTTCATCAGAGGTTTGGCACTTGTAAAAATGTTGTGAGTCTTTCGTTCAGCGTTCTTGCATTACCAAAACTCTAAGTTTTCACTCCTTTATATAGAGGTGTGAAAGAGACGTTGTGAAATTGCCAGCACACCAAAGAGTCGTTGTTGAAGCTTGATCATTCACCAATGATATTTTGCCTGATTTGGTTGTTGTCCTATGAAGAACAAATTTGAAATGCATTCCTTATCCAAAGGAACATCTTTGCAGGCGAAGCCGTATTCTGAAGCTGTTTTCTTGTCTTGTAGCGTGGACACAAAACAGAGTAGTGGAAAACGTGGTTGTACAATTCGTACAAAGTACAATGTCAACGCTTTCGTCCAAATTGCAAGCACATGCCTTCAAACACCTTTGAAATGACTGTTGCAATGTTTCACTAATTTTCTGCGGTGTTTTCGAATCCAATAGACAGCTTTTGCAATGTAGATTCTTCAATCTTTGAATCTTCTCCAAATCCAGTTGATCTTCAGCTTCTGGTGAAATGACTTCTGATGAGGCACCTTCTGATGATGCAGCTTCTGATGAAGCAGCTTCTCCAGCTTCTGATGATGTGGCTTCTTCAGCTTCTGATGATGTGGCTTCTGGACCTCTTGTCTTCAGGAGCACTATTCTTCAGGAGCACTATTTCTTCAGGAGCAGCTTGACTTCAGGAGCGCTTTTACTTTCAGGAGCGTATTGCCTTCAGAATCGTCTCAGCTTCATCTTCTTTTGCTCTTTATTTGCTCATTCAGAACCAATTAATGATGTAACTTTTTTTTAACTGTGGTCCTGTACACTTGAACAAATATTAGCTAGTCCAATTTACAATTTTTAATACCTTGTTATCATCAAAACTCTTTAAGGTTCATTGTTAAACACATTTTGTTCCAACATAACAGACCCCTCACACCATAACAATCAAATACAATAGCAAAGGACATCAAAAAAGGACATTAAAACCAGTAATAGACCCCTCACAACATAAGGGTCATACACACACTCGTCACAACATAACAGTCATAATTAAACCCCTCACAAAATTACGGTCAAGCAAAACAATAAACGAGATCGTTACTCCATGATAAAAGACCATAATGCAGTTATTGAAGTGTTACAATATAATATTCATGTTTGAATAAAGTAAAAGAAAGGTTACTACCATATTATCTTTATGTTGAGAAGCGGTGATAGAGCCGCAAGTGTGAAGGGACCCTCCCAACCCTCCACAATCGGATGCTCGATTGGTTTTGGCTTGTATCCTCTTTTTTATATATCCTTGACTTGCCCAATGATTACATAAGTTAGGCCAAATATCCTCATTAATCCAACTCGGCCTATTCATAACCGTGCGAGCCTTGTTTAAATTATTTTTCATAACTGCTGCACCTCTCATTTCAAAGTTCTTTCTTGCCCATCTATCATCGGGTGGACAAATTGAAAACTTTTTCTGTACGAATAAACATAAACAAAAATGAGTAGGGAGAAAATAGGTGTATGTGAGGTTTAAGCGGATAAAATCTGAACGGAAAAGGAAGACATACCTTAAATTCTCCAAACCACATGTCTCTTGTCGCACTAGGTACCTTTTTCCACGATAGCCATGGCCCATTAAAGTGACTCTTAAAAATTTCCCCAATACAATTAGCTGCCGGGTAATAGGGCAAGAATCTACAAAGTGAACAATACAATATATAGTAAATAAGGAGAAACAAGTTATGTAAATATAATAAATAAATATAATATATAGGAAATATATACCCTTTTCCATTGAGAAACAAAGTTATCTTGCCAACATTGCTTTGTGTCTCTGATGCAGCTACAGTTTCACTAGTTCCTGGGGAAGGTTCCTCTGAATGAGATGGTTGTGAAACTGATGGTGAATCTACACCTCTTATGGAAGATGGAGGTGTTACATGAGATGAACTTGGAAGGGTTGCAACCTGAGATGTTCTAGGTGATGAAGTAGTAGCAGATGTTCTAGCCGTAGGTGAGAAAAGACTTGTCCTAGGTGTAGGTGAGACATGAGTTGTTCTAGCCGTAGGTGAGACAAGACTTGTCCTACTTGTAGGTGAGACATGAGTTGTCCTAGCTGTAGGTGCAACATGACTTGTTCTAGTTCCAACAAGACTTCTCCTAGTTGTAGGTGCACCATGAAGTGTCTTTGAAGTAGGTGGGACAAGAGGTGTTCTTGAAGTAGGTATGCCATTAGGTGTCCTTGAACTAGGTGTGACGTGCAGTGTTGTAGAAGGATCTGGGACATGAGATGTTGTAGAAGGAAGGGGAACTTGAGATTGTTCAGAAGTAGGAGTTATGTGAGCTGGACGCTTATGAGGTTTTTTGGACTTAGGAGGACTCTTTGAAGATTTTCTTTTGTCTACCATCTGCAATGAATACAATATAAAATTCAAATTAACAACCAAAGTCCACTTGAGAAGAATAAGAAATTTTTTTTTGAAGAACAATAAGCAAATTAAAGCACTATGTATATAACATGTTCAAAAATAATAGATAAGAGATAAAAATAATTACCTTTAAGACAGAACTATATAAGACCATATATAAAATAAAGAGATGGCATGTAAACAACTACCTTTAATATTCTGGATAAGCAAAATATATATTAACAAGAGATAGAAAGATTACAAGCACTGCAACTAGCTAGCAGGTAAACTACTCAAGTCTATTGGCTAAAACCCCTGTAGTGGTAAAAGATGCAACCGGACCAAAAAGACACCAAGCCCCCCAATAAAGAACAGTATATCATATCAAAACATCAGGAACATACATGATAAACATGTGGTGTCACAACAAAAACACAAAATGCATGCACAATAAAGAAGAAAAAACAACACAATAGGCATGATTTAAAAATAGCTCATGGACTGAGACTTATAATTTACTAATCTTCATTTTCATCATCCTCCTCATCGAAATCCACATCTTCATATTCATTCACATCTGCATATTCATCCTCATCTTCATCCTCAATGTCTTCTGCAACCTCAATGATTGTTTCTAATTCCTGGTATTCCCCTTCATCTCCCAAATTGCAAAGTACGTCACCATTTGCTACAGAATCCACATTAGTGGTTGAATCTTGATACGCAACCTCTAATGCATATCGATCATCAACTGTACCTCTTGGTTTGGTTTTAATGACAACCCACCAATCAACCTTTTCTTTTATTTTTTCTGGGTAAGGTACATAATACACTTGAATTGCATTTGTTGCAATTATGAAAGGATCATATTTTTGATATCTTCTACGATGATTAATCTCAACAATACCATATTGGGGATGAACCTTCACACCACGGTTCACAGCAACATCAAACCATTCACAATTTAATAAAACTAATTGCTTGGTTGGTTCTCCCGGGTATTCAACTTGCATAATCTCTTTAATAATACCATAATAATAATTCTCATCGGCTCCTTCATCATCACCCTTAACACAAACTCCACAATTAATGGTTTTCTTTCCATAACTCCAGTCTTCAGTATGAAACTTAAAAGAGTTAACAAAATATATAGGCCAAGTATGAACTTTCTTTTTAGGACCCCATGCTAAGTGATGCAAATGCTGATTTCGTACCAAGTTATTTTTATCATGTACCTGCCAATATCCAACAGTATTCATTATATTCCAACACTGCATGATTAAGATGTATTTTATTACTGCAATCGTAAGAAACTTACATAAGTTTGGAACCAGATTGGGAATTCTGACGCAATCCTACTATCAACTTCAGCTTGACATATATTTGGATCAGCATCTTCCAAATATTGCACAAAGCGTCTAACATATTACATATTATATTGTTATAAATCTGTTTAGCATAGTATGAATAAATAAAATATAATTAAACTTACTTACTCAATATATGGTTGAACTTCTTCACAATTTAAAAGGATATGCAAGTGTGCAGCCCTTAATTCTCTATCAGTCAAATACCGACTCTTACAAGCTCTAGCTGAGCGGCCATGATGATTGAAAATAGATAATATTATTTGACCTTCATCTTGACCTCCATCATCATTTCGACCTACTCTATTTCTCAACGATTGAACAAGAAGCTCAAAAAAATACGAGAGAAAATAAGATGTCTCGTTACAAATATATGCCTCACAAATGGACCCTTCCACATGATAGGCCAAACCGCAAGTGCACGGTCTATCGAAGTAATAGTGGTAAAAGAGTATCGTTCCGCTAGGGAGTTATGAATTCGATTAACTTTTAGATAATGATTAGGAAAGAAGAAAGATTATAAAAAGGGAGGTTTAGTTGCTGAAGGTAAATAACAATAATAATAATAAAAGAGCCTTGGGATTATTGGTTCATCATAACAACGAATCTTTTCACAAGCAAGCCTTAAACTTATAATTATGCGTTAATCCTAATTTCTAAGGACAAGTTTCTCTTTAGCATATCACAGCTTCTCTCGAAGTCAGTGAGTGTATCCCTCCAACAACCACACCTATTCTCATGGGTGATTGCCTTTGGGACCCTTGAAGATCGAAACTTTATGTGTCCCAAGGTTTGCTAGACTATTCTCATGTTTCGCAAACCTTGTCTAAATTCACTTGTTCGGATATCAAAGCTCCGCGTTCGCTTTATGAATTGATATCTAAGATGATGAATTAATCATTATCAAACCCTCCGCGTTCGCTTACACAGTTTGATAATAATTAATTCATGTTAAAACGGTGAATTTAGATTAGGAATTAAGGTAACATATAATTAGGGTTTAAGACTTGGCTTGATCCGGATTACTTCATTAGACTTATCCAACAATCCCAAGACAAAGAAGAGTCTACTCACTAACGTTCATTGTAGACATGGGGGAAGAAGAGAGAAAGCAATAAAGTAAAAGAACAATAATATAAAAGTGAACTTTTATTCCAAGAACAAAAGATGAATGTTTATGACGGAGAGCTACTCTATTTATAGCTTTACAATTGACTTAAAATCTAAGCAACTATAAGGGCTATTCGGTAAAACTACAACAGGGTAACTTGGGCCTAAAGCAAAAGCAGCAAAAGTTATCCAGAGAGGTGGCACGGCCGTGCCAACCTTAGCACGGGCCGTGCCAAGCTTCTGACTTGGGGGCTCTATATTTTTGTTCCGAATCTTTCGTATTTTTGCTCCAAATCAGCTCCAGACTCCTTTCGTTTGCTCCAAGACACCTTCCATCATATATTCGTACCTGAAATATAAAATATGAAATTGTAGTAAAAAGATTCAAAAAGGAAATATTATTGCAATAAAATAAATTCAAATCTAAATAAAACTAAACTAAATAATGCATAAAAATAGACTAAATATAGACTCATCAAACTCCGCCACACTTGAATCTTTGCTTGTCCTCAAGCAAAAGGCAATGGACATAGCAGCAACTAAAAGGATTAATTATGGCAATGCAATTGAAAACACAAGTCTCTTTGAAGGTTTTGTTTCAAGTACACTAATCACAATTTCAAACATTCCTCGTGAACCTATTCAACCCAACATCAAGTCTCAAGTGAGTGTGTGTGTGCAGTCCAACCCTTTTCTTGCTCCTGTATAAGACAGATATTATGAGGAACAGGTTCTATCCTTAATGCTAAAGTAACCGAGAAAAGTCCTTTCTTCATTTCATATAAGAGTGATGGGAATTTAAGTTAAAATTAAATTAAATTAACAATTAAGCACAAAGGGGCTGCAGATGCTTAGGGGCAATCTATCCTCATAGGAAGTCTTCTCGGATGTAATTGTCCTTTCCCCCTAGATTCAAAATCACCCTAAGCAGTGCTGCAAAATTATTATTTGTTTCATCTCCGCGTAGGAAGTCTTTTTGGATGTAATTGTCCTTTCCCCCTAGCATTGATGAATTTGTTTCACTTTAAGTTCAAATCAGGGAGTCACCACCACAATTAGGAAGTTAGGGATTATCCTTCCCCCACATGTTGGTGCCATTCTCCCGCCCCATTTTAACTTTAACAATTAAGCATAAAACAATTAAGAACATTGATTATTTTCCCACACAAACTTATATTACTTTTACTCTGAAGACTTTAAAGGGTCTAAGTTAACAATAAAGATAGAACGTGCTCCTTAAAATACCTATTCATACACTTGCTCAAAGATTGCAACTGGGTGCTTTTCTCATTGGAGATTTTTCACAATAAAACAAGATGTGGGTATAGCAAGAACACAAGAAACACAAGAAACTACTTTCATGTACAACAAATAACTTTTAAAGAAGAGACAAAACAAAAAATTTTATGCCATATTTTACATTAAAAACAAGCTACTAATCATGCCTCTTGCTATAAAAACAAAACAAAAGAATAAAGTTCAAGGGAGTTTGGGAACACTACGACTCTAGACACTTTATTAGGCCCCCCCACACTTAGGAGAAGCATTGTCCTCAATGATTCAAAAGAAAAGAAAAGAGAAGAAGAAGAAGAAGATGATGAAGAAGAAGAAGAAGAAGAAGAAGAAGAAGGAGAAGAAGAAGAAGAATTAGAATAGAGAAGAGTAGAGGAAGAGGAAAGCTCACAATTTTATTGAGGTCCATAGTGGACTTTGGAGGTGAAGGTGTTGCATCATGTTTCGGAGCATTTGATTGTTTTCTTCATTTATTCGATTGCTCCTTTGGACATTGGTTCTTTCAACACCTTGTCTTTGTTGCTCGGTGCTTTATTCTTTGAACTTTGGTTTGCATCCATGCCCGCCGTTCATCATTATAGCTTCCACCGGCTTCTTGTTCATGGTGCAAGTTTGCACCTACCTCCGCTTTATCACCACCATCATCACCATCATTATGTACCTGTGGGTTAGTACCAACATAAAGCAAATTTTCCATCACCTCCGAATTATTTAAGTCCGGATTAGATAGAATAATCAAACAATAAGCTCTAATAATTTTCCATTCATATTGGTAATTGTGGTCATGAGGTCTAAGGAAGGACAAAGTAGTCTAGATAATAGTTCCCCTCTATCCTCTTGATCCCTTAATTCACACTCACCCCAAACTTCCTAGCAATAAAAGTGATGATTCCACCTACCATTATATCACTCTAATCATCCTGTTTCTTTTTAACAATTGAAACAAGATAATCATGCAAATAATAGCAAATGTTAATATGATGGTTATACAGCATAGCCCACAACATAAACAGTTCATTAATCCTCATCATCCCTAACTATTTCCTACTCCATATGGTGCAAGTCAATGTGTTCAACAATCTAACCATAGTATCTCTAATACTTAGTGTAATCATAGTATTACGATCAGGGTACCTGCAAGTAGATATAGGTCTAGAGATAAGAGTTTTATACCTATTCGGTATCTTTGAATTTGATGTCATGGTTCATGACTGTTGATTTCTTCCTCCTTGCATCATCATCTGAGCCAGCAATCTTCTTCCCTAAAAAAATTTTTTTTTTTTGAATTTTATTTTTCTTAGGCACGGCCGTGCCACCATAGGCACGGGCCGTGCCTAGCCTCTGAAATTTAGGTACAAAACTTTTTTTTTTTTTTTTAAATTTTTTTTTCTTTCAAATTGTTTTTTTTTTCTCTTTGCATCATCTTGGACAAGTACCTACAAAACAACTTAAAACAAGTAAAAACAAACAAACAAAAACAATTAAATACGTGGGTTGCCTCCCACGAAGCGCTCGTTTAGAGTCATTAGCTTGACGATGTAGAAAGTGGTTTATCTATCCTATACCCAATCTTTTAGAAAGGGACAATGACATCAAACTAACATTCTCTCCCAAATCACACATGGCTTTGTCTATAGTTTCAGATCCTATGACACAAGGTAGGGAAAAGCTTCCTAGATTCTTAAGTTTAGGTGGCAATTTGTTTGGAAGTATTTCAATTATATTCATAAACTGCTCATCTAACTTGGACTCATCAAACCCTTGTGTTAATGGAATTTCATGCTCATGAGATGGTGAAACGAATGACTTTTCATTCTCTCCTATGGCTTTCTCACTTTGAGGCTCATCACTCCCTATCTCTCCTTCATTGTTCTTAATTTTCACAACGGGGTCCTCTAATTGTTTACCATCCCTAAGAGTAATAGCACTTATATGGTTTTTGGGGTTGGTTTCGGTTTGGTCTAGGATGACTTCGGAGGATTGAGAGGAAGTAGCCACATGTTGGGGCACTTGAGAAGTCTGAGTCTCAAGCATCTGACTGTGAGTAACTATGGAGTCTTCTTTTGATGTAAGTTTGGCAAGAGAGTCACTCAAAAATTCAGTTTGATTTTTAAGCTCTTGGAGCTGCTCGGATTGATTTATACAAAAAATTTCTAAAAAAAGTTCCAAGCTGGATTTTTGAGGGACTATTTGGTTGTTTTCATAACTGGGTGGTGGTGTTTGTTGACCAAAAAGATTTTGAGGGGTTTGAAAAAAAATTTAGTTGTTTCTAAACCCTTGATTATATTGAGCATAGTTTACTTGCTCAGGACTTCTAACAACACTACCTAGTTGGCAATCAATGTCAATATGACCAAATACACCACAAATTTCACAAAAAGGAGATGCAGAAGAAGAAGAAGAGATGACACTAACATTTATTTTTTCAAATTTTTGGGTTAATGCATCAATCTTAACGGCAAGGTGATCATAGTTAGAGACTTCATACATACCTGCCTCCTTTTTGGAGGGTGAAGAATTAATGATGGCTCTCTCGTCGGTCCACTTGTAATGATTTTGAGCCATGTCTTCAATCAAGGCGTATGCTTCTGTGTAATTGTTGTTCATTAAAGCTCCACCTGCAGTTGCATCAACATAAATTTTTGTGGTATACAAAAGACCATTATAAAAAATGTGAATAATAAGCCAATTCTTTAAACCATGATGGGGACAAAGTCTAAGCATTTCTTTGAAACGCTCCCACGCATCGTAAAGAGATTCTCCATCTTTTTGAGTGAATTGTGTGATTTGATTCCTTAATTGGACGGTTTTAGAATAGGGAAAGAATCGTGCAAGAAAAACTTGCTTCATTTGTTGCCATGAAAAGATAGAACCAATTTCCAATGAATGAAACCAAGCACTAGCTCTACCCCCTAAGGAGAAAGGAAAGAGGTGCAGTCTTACGGCCTCTTGGTTTGCATTCAAGGTTCCACTGAGTCTTAAAAAGGTTGAAATATGAAAATTCGGATCCTCAGTGGGTGATCCGAAAAATTGATTTTGCTGCACTAAGTGAACAAGTGCAGGTTCTATTTCAAAATTGTCCTCAACCTTTGGGTACACAATAGCATCGTATGACTCATTTGAAGATGGGATTGCATACTCTTTGAGAGAGCGTTCCTTAGTCATATCGTTATTATCTTCCCAAGAAGTTAAAGGAAAAAGAAGAAATAGAGAAAGAAAGAAATAAAATAAAATAAGATAAAGCAAAAGATTTTTTTTTTATGGAGAGAGAGAGAGAGAGAGAGATTTTTTTTTCTAAAATAAAAGTAAAATAATAATAAAAGAGGAAATAATATATTTTATATATATATATATATATATATATGTTTTTTTTTGGAAAGAAATATAAAAAGAAACACAATAAAATAAAATAGGATAAAATAACGAAAAAGATATTTTTTTTTTTAGTCTAATCGTTAAAAAAAAGTTAACCCAATTGCAATAACTCCCCGGCAACGGCGCCAAAAACTTGATAGGCCAAACCGCAAGTGCACGGTCTATCGAAGTAATAGTAGTAAAAGAGTATCGTTCCGCTAGGGAGTTATGAATTCGATTAACTTTTAGATAATGATTAGGAAAGAAGAAAGATTATAAAAAGGGAGGTTTAGTTGCTGAAGGTAAATAACAATAATAATAATAAAAGAGCCTTGGGATTATTGGTTCATCATAACAAGGAATCTTTTCACAAGCAAGCCTTAAACTTATAATTATGCGTTAATCCTAATTTCTAAGGACAAGTTTCTCTTTAGCATATCACAGCTTCTCTCGAAGTCAGTGAGTGTATCCCTCCAACAACCACACCTATTCTCATGGGTGATTGCCTTTGGGACCCTTGAAGATCGAAATTTTATGTGTCCCAAGGTTTGCTAGACTATTCTCATGTTTCGCAAACCTTGTCTAAATTCACTTGTTCGGATATCAAAGCTCCGCGTTCGCTTTATGAATTGATATCTAAGATGATGAATTAATCATTATCAAACCCTCCGCGTTCGCTTCCACAGTTTGATAATAATTAATTCATGTTAAAACGGTGAATTTAGATTAGGAATTAAGGTAACATATAATTAGGGTTTAAGACTTGGCTTGATCCGGATTACGTCATTAGACTTATCCAACAATCCCAAGACAAAGAAGAGTCTACTCACTAACGTTCATTGTAGACATGGGGGAAGAAGAGAGAAAGCAATAAAGTAAAAGAACAATAATATAAAAGTGAACTTTTATTCCAAGAACAAAAGATGAATGTTTATGATGGAGAGCTACTCTATTTATAGTTTTACAATTGACTTAAAATCTAAGCAACTATAAGGGCTATTCGGTAAAACTACAACAGGGTAACTTGGGCCTAAAGCAAAAGCAGCAAAAGTTATCCAGAGAGGTGGCACGGCCGTGCCAACCTTAGCACGGGCCGTGCCAAGCTTCTGACTTGGAGGCTCTATATTTTTGTTCCGAATCTTTCGTATTTTTGCTCCAAATCAGCTCCAGACTCCTTTCTTTTGCTCCAAGACACCTTCCATCATATATTCGTTCCTGAAATATAAAATATGAAAATGTAGTAAAAAGATTCAAAAAGGAAATATTATTGCAATAAAATAAATTCAAATCTAAATAAAACTAAACTAAATAATGCATAAAAATAGACTAAATATAGACTCATCACCACACGTGATCTATTTCTAACCATTCTTTTCAACCGATTCAAGTACCTAAAACAAAATATATATAAACTGTTAACTACTGATTGTAAAAAAAAAAACAAAAAAAAAATTGAAAATTGGTGATGTCAATAACTACCTTTCAAATGGATACATCCAACGATATTGAACAGGACCCCCAACCCTTGCTTCATACGGAAGATGAATAGGTAAATGTTCCATGGAATTAAAGAATCCAGGTGGAAAGATTTGTTCTAATTTGCATGTTGTAGTGACAATATTTTGTTCCATCAACAACAAATCATCCACTCGCAATATTGTTGAGCACAAATCTTTGAAGAATTTACTCAACTCAGCAATTGGATTTAACACTTGACGTGGAAGTGCACTAAAAGCAGTCGGTACTAATCGCTCCATAAATACATGGGCATCATGACTTTTCATTCCAACAAGCTTTCCCTCTTTTATGTTGACACATCTACGCAAATTAGAGGCATGTCCATCAGGCATTTTCAACTCAGTGACCCATTTATACACAGAATTTTGCTGGTCTTTGGACAAAACATATTTTGCTTTAGGCTTTATAACTTTTCCATTAGACTGCTCTTGTAGCTCTAGCTCCTTTCTTCGACAATACACCTTCAAATCCATTCTAGCCTTCAAATTATCTTTAGTCTTATCTTTGATGTCCATCACTGTATTGAAGACATTATCAAACACATTTTTCTCAATATGCATCACATCAAGATTATGTCTTATTAGGTTTGTCTTCCAGTAAGGCAACTGCCAAAATATACTTTGTTTTTTCCAATTATGAGTCTCACCAAACCCATCACATTTATCATCACAAGGACCAACCTCAATTATTTGAGGAAGATCAAAAACTTTTTCCCACACTTCAGCCCCAGTCAACCGTTGTGGAGGTTTAGAATTTTCCTTTTTATTCTTGATAAATGCGTCCTTGTTTTTTCGAAATGGATGATCCATATGTAAAAATTTACGAGTTTGATCAAACCAGGAACACTTGCCTCCATATTTTAAAGGAAAAGCCTTTGATTTACCCATGCAAGATGGACATGCTAATTTTCCTGCTGTACTCCAACCCGACAGCATACCATATGCTGGAAAATCGTTGATGGTGCACATTAATGCAGCTTTCATGTTAAAATTTTGTTGCTTGGAAATATCATATGTCAACACTCCTTCATTCCATAACAACTTTAGCTCATCTATCAATGGCTGCAAAAACACATCTATATTGTTCTTAGGATTATGTGGTCCAGGGATAATTAAAGTGAGAAACATATAAGGAGTTGTCATGCAAAGTTCGGGAGGAAGATTGTAAGGGGTGACAATTACTGGCCAACAAGAATATGGTGTGGCTGATTGATTAAACGGCGTAAAACCATCAGTGCATAGACCTAACCTTACATTTCTTGGTTCAGCTGCAAAGTTAGGATATGTTTAATCAAAGTGTTTCCAGGCCTCTCCATCCGAAGGATGACACAACACTCCAGGCTGTCTCTTTTTATGATGCCACCTCATATGGGGAGCCGAACTCATCGAGGCATACAATCTCTTTAACCTAGGAATTAGGGGCAAATAATGCATCCTCTTCACAGGTACCTCTTTGAATCTCCCCTTACCAACCTTTTTTTTTGTATAACGAGGTGCATTACAAAACTTACATTCTTTTAATTCCAAATTTTCTTCAGTGTAGAATAACATACAACCATTCACACAACAATCTATTTTTTGTGCCGTGAGACCTAGTTTTGAAACTATTTTCTTTGCCCTGTAATAATCTTCAGGAACTAGATTATTTGGAGGATGCGACTCTTTCAACAATGCCACCATTTCATTAAAAGATTGCTGCGACATATTTCCCTCCGACTTAATTGTCAACAATCTTACAGCAAAAGATAACTCGGTGTGATTAGTACATCCCGGCCACAATGGCTTTTGAGCTGCTTGTAATAAATCATAAAACTTTTGATCGTCACTATTTGGAGAGTCTACCATTTCTTGGTCATCGTTCATTCTACGCTCTGGACAAAGAGTATCATAAATCATACTCTCAAATCTACTATGTTCACCTTGTCGCTCTTGTGTACTAGTGGTGGTCCTATGATGAGTGTTGGATTTTACACACAAGTTTGGATCTGTTTCTCCATGGGAAGTCCAATACCAATAACCAGGTTTAAACCCCTGATTGTGAAGATGAACTATAACTTCATCTGGATATAAGTGATCGAGATTTTTGCATTTAGAACAAGGACACCTAATCTTTCCATTTGAAGTGCCTGGTTGTTGGATTGCGTAAGATATAAATTCACCTAACCCTACCTCAAATTCACGAGTATAATCTTTCCGTCCAGGCATTAATCTATTATACATCCAACTATGACTTACACGAATATCCATATTCTGTCATATAATGCAGCAAAATTTATAGATTACAATAAACAATCAAGAACAATACATACAAGTTTATCAAATCACAATAAATGGCTTCGAAAATTATGCTTGTCATAGTATTATTTTTATATATTACTGCTAGTATCATGCTTCTTTTGTTCTGGCAGCAACTATGAATAGGACTTATGCTTACCTCAAGGTTGACAACAACGGCTTGCATAAAAATAGCGATTTTTTCAAATTCTGCTATGCTTTAGAGCTATATTGTCATTACAAATACTATTTAACAACATATTGTGTACTACAAAGAAGACAGGGATGCTGTTGACAACTTAAACCCATAATATAAAGCAAAATAACCTGGCATCTCATAAGTTAAAATCAGAACCATATAAAAGTTGAGGAACAAGAAACTCACCTTTCACAAATAGAGTTTCCCTTTCCTTAGTTGTTCCTGAACACAAAAAAAAACAAAATTTGTCAATGAGAAAATTGATGATATGGATAAAACCATGCAATCTATATTTTCTTAGTCATCTAAATTGTACTTCTACCTGCGTTTTTTTTAAAACAACATATTATACATGACAGACCAGCTGCAAAAGAATTGTAGAACTGGTCAAGGAACAAAACCAACAATACAACCCAGTGCATACACATAGGCGCTCGACAAACAACACGAAAACATCAGAGGAACGAACAGAAAAACAGCACCAAAAACACAGACCAAACAACCTCTGCAGGTGCCTAAAAACGCAGCACATGCATGCACTAACAGATTGCCACAACAGCACAGCACACCTAAAACAGCCCCTCGCCGAGCACCCCAACCTCACAACCTCAAAAGGCATTCCCTCGGATTCCAACTCCATTCATAGAAGTCACAACAACATCACCTTAACCTCTTCCACAATCTCGTCCACACCTTTTTCTAAGTTATTAAAAAAAGCTAGCTTATAAGGACTACTTTGGTTTCATCTCTATGTGAACTAGACATCTAAAGCATGAACAAATGTGGGAGGAATGACATATATATTAGTCCAATAACAGATTAGCTTGGATATCGTCTTAGTCATTTAATTTCTTTATAAACATATGAATTATAATAATAGACGTGTCCCAAATCCAAAAAAAAAATAGTCTAACATAAGCTAAATACCAACATAACAGAGCTCTGCAGAAGTAACAAAACCTAACAGAACAAAGCTTAACAACGACCCAAACAGATTAGGAGCAACCAGGACAAGTTATATAAATTAGTTGACCATCCAACGCTAATATAGGCATCATTTTTGTTAACAAAAATAATCTACTATCTACAAGATTAGTACCTACAGGCATCATTTTGTTAAAAAAAAAACTTTAACCATCATTCGATTAAAAAAAGTAGTTGCAAATTCTAATTTAGTACCTTTTTAATGAGCTATTAAAAATTACATTAACTATAGGTACCTTCTTTAATCATTCGATTAAAAAAGTAGTTGCAAATTCTAATTTAGTACCTTTTTAATAAACTATACAAAAAATCTATAGATTGATGTGAATAATAAAGGACCCATATTCACTATAGATTTTTAATAGAGTCATTCAATGAAACAAATAGTACAGTGACTCAGATTCACATAATACACAAATGACCATAAAAAATATAAACCCTTATTAATTCAAGTTCCAGAAACAAATATTATTGACATAATCTTTACCACAATCAACTCAATAAAAATAATTTAGTTTTCCCTTTAGGTAGAAAAGTCTGAAACCGCATATACACGGGAATAGAGAACTAATATAGAATGACCCATAAAGGACCCATATTCATATAATATATGAACAAACAAACAAGAGGAACAAACCTTGTGAGTCAGATGTCAATTACAAGAACTTGAACAGCAACAACAAGCTACGATTCATATGGGACCAAAAACGTGAACAGTACAACAAGAACATGAACAGTACAGTGAGAACAAGTAATGGAGAAACTGGAACTTTATCAATGGGGTTCGATTTTGATTATGGGGTTTGATTTCATGATTACTGATTTTGATTTCAAGAAAAAATTATGAAAAGGGGAAATTTCTTGTTGAGTTAGGGTTATACGTTCTTTTGTACAAGTGAAAAGAGAGAAAGATAAAAGAGAAGTGAAAAGAGAGAGAAAGATAAAATAGGGTAATAAAGGTTTAATTTTTAATTTTTAATGAAAATATGAAGAAGAAAATTCATTCAAGAGGGAAAGTTTTAGGTATCACTTTTGATGAAAATATCAAAGGGGGGGAATTTTTTGACAATCCCGCTCAAATGAAATTGTTCCACAATCTTGAGTAGGTTTAATAATAATAATATTAATAAAATAAAAATTATTCTTTTTTGAGACCAAAAATTCGGTGGCTAATTATTATAATCAATTTTTATTTTAAAAATTGAAAAAAAGAGTGAGAGGATATACAGTGAAATTTTGGTTGTTGGACAATCAGTTTTTAAATTGGTCACTAAATAAATTTAGTGAACGATTTAGAGACAGTCTTTGTTTTGGTTAATTGTTTATAATAAATGGTGGTTATATCGGTCACTACTGAGACTAATTTATTTTGGTGTCAAAATCGGTCTCTAAATGACTGTTTTCTAGTAGTGGAACAAAATGTGCCGACTTCGTCAACCGATCAACGATCACCCAAATAGAATCAAAACCCTTAGCAGTCTTCGGCAACGCTCCAACAAAGTCCATTGATATACTATCCCACTTCCACTCTGGCACGAACAACGGTTGCATCAAACCTGACGGCTTCTGATGTTCAATCTTAGACTTCTGACACACCAAACAAGCATACACAAACTCTGCAACATCCTTCTTCATTCCAGGCCACCAAAACAACCTCTTCAAATCCTGATACATCTTAGTCGCTCCTGGATGAATATTCAAACTACTCCTGTGACCCTCTTCCAAAATCTGTCTCTTAAGCTCAAGAACATTTGGCACACAAACACGATCACGAAACATCAAAACACCGTGCTCATCCAACCTGAAATCTCCACTCTTACCTTGGTTAACCAATACTACTCGATCAACAAGTTCCAAATCTCCCTTCTGACCATTCTTGATCTCCTCCAGAATATTACTCGTCAGCTTCAACATTCCCAACCTCACACCATCCGGTGTCAACTCACTAACCAAACTCAAATCCCGAAACTGCTCAATCAACTCCAACTCTTTCACCATCAAAGCGGACATATGCAACGACTTCCTGCTTAAAGCATCAGCAACAACATTGGCCTTTCCAGGATGATAGCTCAACTGGAAATCAAAGTCCTTAATATACTCTAACCATCTCCTCTGCCTCATATTCAACTCCTTCTGGTCAAACAAGTACTTCAACTCTTGTGATCACTGAACACCTCAAACTTAGAACCATACAGATAATGCCTCCAAATCTGCAGCACATACACAACGGCCGCTAATTCCAAATCATGAGTCGGATAGTTCCTCTCATGCACCTTCAACTGCCTTGAAGCATAAGCCACAACCTGACGATTCTGCATAAGTACACCACCAAGACCCATCTTAGAAGCATCACAATACACAACAAACGATTCCTTCGGATTCGGCAAAATCAACACTGGAGCTGACGTCAACCTCTTCTTCAACTCTTGGAAACTCTTCTCGCACTTAGCAGCCCAAACGTAAGCTTGTCCTTTCCGAGTCAACTGCGTCAATGGCAACGCCAACTTAGAGAATCCCTCAATGAACCTCCGATAATAACCTGCCAATCCAAGAAAGCTTCTAACTTCAGAAATCACATGACCAAGGAAACTCACTTCCCGCAACCAAAACTCACACTTCGACAACTTAGCAAACAACTTCTTCTCTTTCAAAACTCCCAACACAATCCTCAAATGCTCAGCATGCTCTTCTTCAGACTTAAAATACACCAAAATATGATCTATAAACACCACTACAAAACGATCCAGAAAAGGATGAAATATTCTATTCATGTACTCCATGAAGACACCTGGCGCATTAGATATTCTCAAGCAACTCTTCCAACTACTTCTTCAACTCACCCAACTCTAATGCAGACATCCGATACGGCGCAATCAAAATAGGACTTGTTCCAGGCACCAAATCAATTGCAAACTCAACTTCCCTCTCCGGCAGTAATTCGGTAATGTCGTCCGGAAAAACTTCTGGAAACTCTTGCACTACCGGCAAATCACCAACTCCTTTCTCTCCACTTTCCTTCAAAGAAGCAAACATCATGAACACACTAGCTTCACCGTCCAAAGACTTCTTCACTTGCTCCGCGGTCAAGAACCTCCCATCTTCCTCAACTACCGGCTTAGAAAACGTTACACTCTTGGTCAAACAATTAATGTTAACACCAAAAGTCAACATCCAATCCATACCAAAAATAACATCCATATGCTTCAACGGAAGACACACAAGATCCAACTCAAAATCAACATGAACCTTAACACAAACCACAACCAACTGAGCCTCTGCAGCCAAAGATACCTTCCCTTGCCAGACTAACACACCTGAAGCAACCTGCTACTCCCCCACTATGCTCAAACCCACCTAAAGGAACGGAACAGCTAAACAAGTACCGACAATACTTCCGTACATGTCGCATACAAACAGGAAATTCAACGGGTTTTGGTCTGGACAAGACCGACCACGGCTCTGATACCATCTTGGAACACCCTATTTCTAATAAGGGGTAAAACGCGTGAATACATCAGACATATTCTAGAAATAGATGTTACGTCTCTGAATAAACCACAAAACATACATGCATAAAGATCATGTTACACAACATAGCAGCGGAACATACATATAATTCATAAAAACATCTGCAGATCTCAACAAAATACAATTGTATTCTCCAATTCTCAAATAACAAATAACATCTCAACTCCAAATACATAGTCCAATAAAAACCAACATGCAAGAACTACCCTAGATCAGAGCCCTAATCTAGACACTTGCATGAAAAAGAGGAACTCCACTCCTCGGCATCATCAAGCAAACGACTAAACTACACCTGCACGCCGTCTACCCATCCATACAGAGAGGTAGGCGGTCCACCACATACCACTGAGGGTTAGCATTACATCATCATAATCCATAAAAGATTTAAACAAGAACATTGGAAATAAAAGATATATTCAAGAATACAGAATAACAAATCATACATGTATTCACAAGTATTCATGATTCTCATACCATTCAAAACCATTCCATATCATCATTCCAAGTTCATATCAACAAGTGTACCATACACGTATCACATATACATAACCCTTCCTCCTAGAAAACTAGCATCACATGATTATTATTATCCCCCATCACTTACATTTCAAGCTATCACATTATTATCATAGCATAGCATGCATATTCAACCTCTAATCAAGTCATCAACAAAAGCTCATCATTTATCAACATCAATCAATGAAAACATTACTCACTTCATTACTCATCTAGCATGCTTATCTCAACAAGTACAATTCATCATTTCCAAATTATAAGCAAGCAATCATCATTATCAAAGAAATCACCATATCATATGTATGTATATATACAATTCTCACCTCATCATTATTATCCAATTAATTATCATCAAATAGATTCACCAAGTGTATAAGTACAAACAATTAAGACATGCAATTAGAGCATAAATCAATTATTCACAACCATCCACAAAATTCACCAATGTACTTATACATCAATCCACACAATCACAACATTCACCAAATTTCACCAATGTACTTATACATCAATCCACACAATCACAACATTCACCAAATTTCACCAATACACAAATTCGCCAAGTCATATATTCAATTATGACACAACTCATCAATTATTCAAATGCATGCAATGTTCTAGACTCTTCTCTAGATGCATGTGGTACCAAAACACCTCAAGGTCATCACCTTCGATGCAACAAAAACATTGTACTCACCTTAATTGGATATAAAATCCGCCACCATCAGTCTTGGATATAAAATCCACCACCATCAGTCATGAATGCATGAACATATGACTCAACTACAAATGCATATGTTCACACAAACAATAATCACTTCACCATCACCAATACTTGTATATATGCAATCATCAACAATTCACCACCAATTTAACATATATACAATCACCAACAACATCAAAAATCACACAACATGAAGTTGTCACATAATTACACCACCAACAATCAACATTTAACATGTTCAACAAACAACATAACATAAACATGTTCATCACCATTCAATTAGTATATATACATCGACAACAATTCACCACCACTTGACATATATACAATCACCAACAACATCCACAATTCAATCAACATATAGTTTTCACATATATACATCATCAATCATCTCCACATCAATCAACATATAGTTGCCACAATTCCACATAATTCCTTACAATCCAAATAAAGGAACAAATACAACATATGATCACAAACATCATATTCATCACTCAATAACCATTCATACACCATTTCATAGTCATATTAATCTATTCATAAAGGGTTCATAAGCAATTGGCTCTCAAAAATCATCTTTAGTTAAGTTCGTCTCTCAAAATCACAACAATTAAATTAATTGAACATTTAAGTCAAAACCAAGTAAACAAGTTCCAATGCCTCAACTAAGCATACCTCTAGACCACATATGAGTGTAGTAGAGGATACCTTGGCATTTCATCGGCCAAATACGACGAATTCTTGAAAAACTCAAAGTTCGTCTCATTTTATCACTTTCCCAAAATTTTCCATTTTCAAAGAAAAACAAGTTCAAACTTGATGAAACTAATCACAATCATTTTTAGAAATCATATAAACATTATACAACTCTAATCCCACTGCAATTTCCGGAGAAAAACGAGTTTTCGGAAAAAAAATCGACGTTTAGACCGTTTTTATAAAAGTTAGACGATTTTCACAAATCCAAGTCCAAACCAATTCAAATCATGTTCCAGTAGGATTATAGGTATAAACTGAGGTTAATTAAGTCCAAAGAAACATTTTAGAAGTATCGGATTGGTCCCCAAGTGCACGAAACGAAAAATCAAAAGTGGCTAAACCTGCGCAGGTTCGCTTAAGCGAAGTCACAGTTCGGTTGAGCGTACTCAAGTCAGAACCTACAAGCTGGTTCGCTTACGCGTTCGCTTAAGCGAACCATCACAGTTCTGCAGCAAAAAATGTTACGGGTTCTACCCCTTTTCACCCCAAAATCCAATTTTCAATCCCCCAATTCCCAAACCAAGTTCCAGAAAGTGTTTATGGGTCAAAATAGGTTCAATACACTTAAACAAACATGAATCATGCATCAGAAACAACAATTTGACTCATTTCATCAAAATCATGAAATTTTCTCAAAACACCAACATAACCACAAATCTCCTCATGAATCCATAAATAATGATTCCAGTTACACCAATTCGATTCTAACAGTTTAACAATCATCAGCAACAACTAATGAACACAAATTCATGCACAATTCAACATCACAACTTCATTTTTCATCAATTTTGCTCAAGAACACAAAACACCAACAACTATGCATTTAAACATGTTAAGTCAGATACTAACATACAATTATCTTATAAATCATGTTCTCAAACATAACAACAACAATCATGCACGAATTTACAACAATTAGATTCAATTCATCAATTTCACAAAAATGGGTAAAGAGAAAAAGTTATGAATTATGGTTGAAATCTAACCCTTTTACCTCTAACACCAAGATTATCTAACCCAAGCCTCAATTTTGCTCCTAGATGTTGAATCCCCTCTTTGCCTTCTAACCCTTGTTGTTGTTGTTGCCTCTAGTCTCTATCTCTTCTCTTCCCAAATGAAATGAAATGAATAATGTTTGTAAAACCTAGTGTTACCAACAACTAGAGTTTATATACTAGCTCTATTCTAACATCCAAAATGTCACTACTCACTTAATGGTAAATTATAACACTAACGGTCACTTAATGGTAATTAAAATAATTACTACACCCTCTCTTGTAACTTGGTAAAATAATACTCCTACTAAACATTAAAAATAATCCTCATCCAAAATTACAAGATTACCTCTACTCTCAAAATGACCAAAATGCCCCTAAGTCCAAAATGACTAAAATACCCTTCTACACCGAATTCTACAATTCCCAACCAAGAATACACACAGAGGCAAATAATCACATAAGAGCACATATATCACACATAAATAAATAATAAAATAAAAACTAGCGAAAATCGGGCTGTTACACTTTGTTAGGACCAGAAGTTGTACAAGAGACTACAGAAAAGGTTAAGATGATCCAAGAGAAGATGAAAGCGTCTCAGAGTAGGCAGAAGAGTTATCATGATAAGAGGAGGAAGGACATTGAGTTTCAGGTTGGTGATCATGTGTTTTTGAGAGTGAATCCTGTAACCAGTGTTGGTCGTCAATTGAAGTGTCAGATGTTGACTCCTTGTTTTGTTGGACCGTTTGAGATTGTTGAGAAGGTTGGGGTTGTAGCGTATCGTATTGCGTTACCACCGTCTTTGTCGAATCTTCATGATGTGTTTCATGTGTCTCAGTTGCGGAAGTATGTGTATGATGCATCTCATGTGATCCAAGAGGATGATTTGGAAGTAAGAGATAATTTAACCGTTAAGACTTGTCCAGTTAGGATTGATGATCGAGAGGTGAAGCGTTTGCGTGGCAAGAGATCGTTTTGGTTAAAGTAATTTGGGTTGGACCAACTGGTGAGAGTGCCACTTGGGAATCAGAGAGTAGGATAAGGGTTGCGTATCCAGAGTTATTTCCTTCAGGTAATTTTCGAGGGGGTTAGAAGGGAATTGTAGAATTCGGTGTTAGAAGGGTATTTTAGTCATTTTGGACTTAGGGACATTTTGGTCATTTTGAGAGTAGGGGTAATTTTGTAATTTGGTTGAGGATTAGTTTTGGTACTTAGTGAGAGTTGTTATTTTACTAAGTGCTAGGGAGTTGTAGTAATTTATTTTACTTACCGGTAGGTGACCGTTGGTATTACTTTTTACCGTTAAGTGAGTAGTAACATTTTGGGGTTGGAATAGAAATGGGTTAGGCCCATTAAGATATTCTGAGTTGATCCCAATTAAATAGGACCATTATAAACTCATGTTAGTAGAGAAATAAGGTTTTTTCATCAACATTTTACAATAGAGAAAAGATAGAGATAGAGAGAAGATAAGGGTTCAAGAAGAAGAACAAGAGAAAGGGGTTGGAGGCTAGAGCTAGAAGGGGAATTCATCATCTACGAGCTAAATTGAAGCTTGGGTTAGAGATTCTTAGTGCTACAGGTAAGAGGGTTAGGCTTCACTCATAATTTCATAACTTTTCCCTTTTACCCATTTTTATGAAATTGATGAATTGATTTCAATTGGTGTAACTTCGTGCATGATTGTTGTTGTTATGTTTGAGAACATGATTTGTATGATAATTGTGTTGTTGTTGTTGAATTTGCATGACAAAATGGGTTTATATGCATACAACATGTTCTTGAGTGAAATTGATGATGAAAAATGTTGTGGTTGATAAATTGATGATGAATGAAGTTGTTGTTGTTTAATTGTGGATGAAATCATGTTCAAATGTTGTTTTTATCTTGGCATATGTTGTTGCTGAATTGATGCAATGGGTGTCATTGGAATGATGAATTATTGATGAGTTTGTTGTTGTTGTTAAAAGTTGTGGCAAATTGGTGAATTTTTATGAAATTAAGTTGAATTGTGATGTTGATGATTTTTAATGAATGAAACAAGTTGATTATGATGAGTTATGGTATTATGATTTTCTGTTTTTGGCCATTGATTAGTATTGAGAAATCGTTTGGGAGAAAATTAGGATTTCTTGTAAAAGTGATTTTTAAGTGCATTTGGAAATAAGTGATTCTAGGATAAGCTAGTTTAAGAATGTGAAAGTATAGTTTTTCAGAAAAATATGATAGGATTAATTGAGTAGAACGCGTAGGCGAAAACGGAATTGAATTTGGGTTAATAGTAGAGATTTTACAAACAAAACAGCGAACCGGAAAAGTCGGGACTGCACTGAACTGCAGCACAGCCGTCAGGTTGTTGGCTGCTCACGCTTGAGCGCAACACACCTATGCCCAGGCGCAGCCAGGAAGCCCCTTCAGGGCAACAATTTGTTGTTCCTTGATTGGGCGCTTCAAGACCAATTCCGGACTTCCAAACCGATTCCATTGATGTTTTTCGCTATTTTCTAGGTCTTCTAAACCTTTGGAAACATCAAAAGAATTGGGTTGAACTTGACTCCTTGGATCTAATCAAGCTTATTGTTGATTGTTCAAGAAGTGTCCAAGAACGCTGATTTTTTCGAAACTTGTTTTCTCAAGAAAATGAAGCAGGGTTAAGTATGTATGATGTTTATATGACTTCTATAAATGGTTGTGAATGGTTTCACCAAGTTTTAACTTGTTTTGCTTTGAAAATGGAAATTTTCTTGAAAAGTGATAAGGTGAGACGAACTTTTTGATTTTCATGAATCTGTCGTATTTGGCCGATGAAATGCTTACATAGCCTCTTTCATTTCGGATGTTCTTGTTAAATCTTATATGGATTATGATGATGTAATGCTAACCCTCAGTGGTTTACCACCTGCCTTTCCGTATGGACTGGTAGATGGAGTGCAGGGTGCTTAGATTGTGTGCTTGATGTTGTCGAGTAGCGGAGTTCCTCCTTTTTATACGCAAGTGTCTAGATTAGGGCTGATCTAGGGTAGTACTTGCATGTTGGATCTTGTTTTGATTATGTAGTTGGATTTGAGACATTGATTGTATCTGAGAGATGTATTTATTGTCATGAGATTTGGAGATGTTATTCACATGGTTATATATATGTTCAGCTACTATGTTTATGAGACTTGACAATTTATACATGTATGTTGTTTTTGTTTTGATGACGTAGCATCTATTTCTAGAATATATTTGTATATTCGCGCATTTTACCGCTTATTAGAAGTAGGGTGTTACAAGTTGGTATCAGAGCCGTGGTTAGTCCTTGTCCGTACTAGTATCCGTTGATTTTTCCTGTTAGTATACGAACGGTAATGAGTTACCTTCGATACTTGTCTGGTTGTGGTTTTGTTCTTATCTGTTGGTTGTTTTTCCCGTTGTATGCGTGGACAACCGTGATGCCCAGAATGACCGTAATGCGTACGGTCCATTCACACGGCGCATCCAAGAAGCTCCCATCCCCCGCGGACTAGAGAAGCCTACTCAGATGGATTCATACGACGGAACAACGGATCCAGACGAGCACATTGAGAACATCGCGGTTGTTCTCACCTATCGATCGGTGAAAGGCGCCGTTAAATGCAAACTCTTCCTCACCATGCTGAGACGAGGAGCCGTCACGTGGTTCAAGAACTTACGGAGAAACTCCATTGACTCATGGAGCGACATCTGTGACGAGTTCACAACCCACTTTACTGCTTCAAGGACACAACCAAAGACGGAGGTGTCCCTTGAAGCTATTGTCCAAGGAAAGAGCGAACGTCTTCGAGATTACATCGAAAGGTTCAATAAATAGGTCGTGCAAGTATGGGGTGCTGATGAAACAATGAAACGGAACCTCATTGCCAAATGTCTGCGCGAAGGCACGGACGTCAACAAAGATGTCTGCCTGGATCGCCCAAGGGCTCTCAACGAGTTACTAGCGATCTTAAAGATCTACATAAGGTACGAAGAGGTGTTGTACGCAGACAACCATAACAAATCCAAGAAGGAGGAGCCAGTTGCTGAATCCTCCAAAAAGCCCTTCCATGAGAAAAAGAAGGAAGGCAAAGAAACTCGTGAAAGAAATGGACCTATTGGTCGCTCCACCGAGTACACGCCCTTGGCCATGTCCAGGGAGAAGATCTTTTGTCGAGATTGTTGTAGCCGATCTGAAGGAAGCTAGCGTCAAGCCACCAAAGGCTCCTTCGCAGGAAAAGAAGGGGGTCGACAAAACCAAATACTGTCAATTCCACAAGTGCCACGGGCACGTTCCTGATGATTGTATCCATCTGAAGGATGCTATTGAACTCCTCATCCAACGGGGGAGGCTCAAGCAGTTCATCAAGAGCCCAGAGTTGGAGAAAAATACCATCGAGCTCATCACCGATGACAGCGAAGCAGACAAGGTAGTCGCCATGTATGTGGAACATCTGGGCAATTTTACTGACAACGTGGAAGTCGTCCCTTACTCATGCACATGGGAGCAGTTCCCCACCTCCAACGTCATCACGGGAGGAACGATGAACATCTCCATGGGAAACCTGAAGAGAAAGTTCGAAGAGCTCATGAGTGACAACCTGCGGATCCCATCCAATTCCAACGTAAGAGGAAGACCACCGTTGGTGTTCTAAGATTCCGAACTACCTGGTGGGCCCTCAAATTCAGCCATTACTTTGCTCGTTCAAGAATCAATGGCCAACACCGACGTCCGCCGAGTCCTGATAGACACGGGAGCCTCGTGCAACATCATGTTCACCAGGCTGTTCAAAACTCTCTAACTAACAGAGAAAAACCTTTCTCCATATGTTGGAAACGAACTCTACGGTTTCAACGGCTCCTCCACTCAACCTTGGGGCTACGTAGAGCTGTTGGTCACCTTCAGCAAAAAGGAGGCCAAAAAGATAATAAAGACCCTATTCTTGGTGATCGACTGCCCATCTCTCTATAGTTGCATTATAAGGAGAACTGGGCTTGCCCAGCTGGGCGCCACATGTTCAACCTCTCATCTGATGTTGAAATACCATGCAAAGGATGGCATCATCACCTCCCTTTTTAGGCACCAAATGAATAGGACTTACCCAAGAGCTATCAGAGATAGGGTAAATCATACCTACATCCAGCAACTTTAAAACTTCTTTCTTCATCACTTCCTTCATTGTTGGGTTTAGTCTTCTTTGAGGTTGAACCACATGTTTGGATTCAGCCTCCATGTGTATTTTGTGCATACAATAAGCTGGACTAATACCCTTCAAATCATATATGTTCCATCTCAAAGATCATTGGTTGCTTCTTAACACCCTCATTAGTTTCTCTTCTTCTAAGGTGTCAATGTACTACTGATGATTGCTGGTTTTGAAAAATCCTTGCTTAGAAAGACATACTTCAAGTGAGAAGGGAATTCTTTTAATTCTAGATTTTTCTCTTTTTCACTACTCAAAGTTTGTGACCCCCATACTTTTCACCAAGGATGTCTTCAATTTTTGGAGGTTGTATCTGCTGCTCGTTTGCCTCAAGTTGCTCAATACATTCCTTTACCTCAACATCTTCAACGTTTTCACCACTCTCTATAGAATTAACAATTATCTTCTCCATAGGTTGTGATGGTTGAGGCTCACGGGACTTATCTTCAACTATTTCCTCAATAACATCAATCCGGTAACACTAAGGATTTTCAGCTTGATGCTTCATGGCTTCGAAGATATTAAACACCACTTGCTCATTGTGGAATCTCAACATAAGCTGGCCCATTTCAACATCAATCAAAGAACGACCTGTTGCAAGGAAGGGTCTTTCCAGAAGTAGTGGCATGTCTTCATCTTCAGCCATATCTAAGATCACAAAATCAGCAGGAAATACTAGCTCATTAACTTTAACGAGCACATCTTTAAGCACACCAAAAGGGTAAGATATTGACCGATCAACTAGAGTGAGGGTCATTCTTGTTGGCTTTGGCTCACCACATCCAAGCTTCGTCATCATTGAAAGAGGCATCAAGTTGATACTTTCCCCTAAATCACATAAAGCTCTACCAATGTCTACCGGTCCAATGGAGCAAGGGATAATAAAAGCACCAGGATCTTTTAGCTTTGGTGGGAGTTTCTTCTGGAGAATAGCACTACAATTCTCGGAAAGAGCAATGTTCTCATCATCTTTTGGCTTTCTTCTACCCGTTAATAAGTCTTTCATGAACTTAGCATAAACATGCATTTGATCAAGAGCTTCACCGAAAGGAATATTCACATGAAGTTGTAAGAAAAGTTGCATGAACTTCTTGAATTGGCCTTCCTCCTTCTTTTTCTTCTTGGCTAAATGAGGGTAGGGAAGCTTCACATGTGATGGAACAACTTCTGGTTTATCTCCATCCTTCAATATCTGGCTCCCAGACTTCCTCAAGATTGAGTCTTCATCTATTAATTTCTCACTTTTTTCTCCATCTATTTTTTTCTTCCTTTCATCTTCAACTACTCCTTGATCATTCTCATTCAACTACACCATGTTCAATTTCTTTTTCAACTACATCCTCAACATTCTTTTCACCTTCACCATCTTTTTCTACCTCCACTACTACTTCATCAACTTTCTTTGGAACTTTTGGAACTAAAGGTGTCAAAACCTTTTTGCTTCTTAATTCAATAGAATTGCAAGACTCATTTTTAGGGTTCTCTTTATTGTTTCATGAGAATCCCCCATTGTTTTGTTTAGCCAACTGCTTAGCTAATTGTCCCAGTTGAGTTTCAAGCATCTTTCTGGAGTCTTCATTGTTCTTTCTTTCAGCCTCTTAACACTTCTTCATCTCTTCAAAGTTTCCTTGAGTCATCTTCATGAACTCAATCATAGTTTCCTCAATAGCTGAAGGCTTTCTTTGTTGTTGTTGTTGAGGATTAGGCATTGGAGGGTTCAAGGTGTTGTTATTTGAGTAGCTTAAGTTGGGATGCTTGTTGAAGCCTGGATTATAGTATTGATTCTGCCTTTGATAGCTCCCCATGTAGTTGGCTTCCTCACTAGATCCTTCAGGTACACATTCTCCGTTAGCATGTCTTTCTCCACACAAATCACATTTGACTGCAGCCACTTGATGTTGCTTGTTAGCCATAGTGAAACCGTGAAACTCCTTAGTTAGAGTCTCCAATTGCTTGTTCATGGATTCTTGGTTAGCTAATATTGCAGTTTGATCACTCACCCCAAAAATTCCCCTTTTCTTCTTGTCAGCATAAGCACGATATTCATTTGCAGCCATACTTTCAATTAGAGCTTGGACTTCATGATCAATTTTGGATTTCAGACTTCCACCAGTAGAGGCATCAAGGAACATCCTATTGTTATGTGTTAAACCCTCAGTAAAGATTTGGAGGTATTGCTTGTCGGTGAATTCATGGTTAGGACATCTCTTAAGAAGCAAGTTGAATCTCTCCCAAGCATCATATAGTGACTCACTTTCCCCTTGCCTAAAGTTTGAGATCTCTTGTTTCTTGTCAAGATATTTTGCCATAGGAAAGTATTTCTCTAGGAATTTTAGCTCCAGTTCATCCCATGTTTGAATTGTTCCAGCTGGCAAAGATAGCAACCAATCCTTGGCACTTCCGGTGAAGGTGAATGGAAACAACCTAAGTCTCGTCTGACTCTCCGTAACATTAGCTGGAGGTACACAAAACTCGCATGTTTTAGCAAAGTGACTCAGGTGTTCATGAGGACTCATATTGTCTGTCCCGTCAAACTGTTTCTCCTTCAACTTGTTCTGAACAGATGTCTTGATATCAAATGCCACAGGATTAGCAGGTCGAAAAGTATGAGTTAGGCGACCACGATGAGTAGCTAAACCATAGTCTCCCAACTTCAGTCTTGGTGGTACACGTTCTCCCATAATGATGGATTTAGGAGAAGAGATTGTTTCAGATTTACTAGGTGTCGGCTCTGGTATCGGTACTCGTGCACTCGGTGGAACTGATTGAGACAACCTTAGCAACCGGACAGCTTTCTGAAGTGCTCTAGCAGTCCTTTCTATTTTCGGATCATACTCTAAGTCGTCAGAGCTTATTTTACCTCGCATAAACAGCAAAATACCTTAGTAGCACTGCACGAAACAAAGTAATTAATGAATACTGAAACAAAGAAATTTTTAAAACAGAAAATTAAATTTGCAGAAATCCTAAATTATAACGTAATTGCCTTGTTGAAATAAATCAATAGTCCCCGGCAACGGCGCCAAAAACATGATAGATTCTTGGCAAGTGTACCAAAACTATCGAAGTAGTAATAAATATCGATCCACAAGGATTGTGTTAATTTCAATTCTAGCAAGTGCGTTATTCGTTCGGATGTGTAAAGATTATAATGGTTGCCCTATACAGAAGGTTTTTGGTTCAATACTTGGTAAATAAATGTGGAGAAAATTACTTTGAGATGAACGATTAAGTCGGTGAATCCGTTATTGCTTTATATGACTAGTTTACCTCTATTTACTCTCAATTACTATTCATTCTTTATGACAAATTAACTAAGTGGTTTTGATCAATCTCTCGACTCAAAACCCTTTCCTAAGTTATAACCGTATTAATCTCTTAACCTGATTGAATAACCGTGGAAGCAACGTCAGAACGTTAATTTATATGTCATAACTCTCAATTTCCTATCACTAGGTTCCTAGTGTTGAGTTAAACAGAATTATTATTTCAAGATTAAAAGTTAGGGCTAGTAGTCATTCAATTCCTAAGATCAATTTATTTGATTGCAAGAAGCTAGGGTTAATAGTCATACAAACAATCATATGAAAAGCAATGAACACAAATAATTTTGAATAAAGACTGGATAACATTGATAATAAAGAGAGTTAAACTACCGATTCATATATTACAATAGGTTCATCATGGCTTAATCAAACTAAGAGTTTAGCTACTCATAACTAAACAATCATAATCATAAACAAGAGAAAACATACATAAATCTGACCAACGGAGAGTTGGTATGAGATTCAGGGCTTGTTCTTCGGTCTCCTTGTGTCTTCTATGCTCAAAATCGCAGTAATAATCGGTACCCTAATCCTTGGCTGCATATAGCTTTATATAGAAATAATTTTAGGGTTTCAGAATGCCCATCATCGTGCCACGTTACGATCCAATCGTGGCACGATGGTTTCATTAATCCTACGTGGCAGCAGACAAAACCTAGCATCGTGGCACGTTACATATAGCTTCGTGCCACAAATTTTCCAGTGCTGAATCCTATTGTCCCACGTTCCCATGTCGTGCCACGAACTTCCTTCAACGTGGCACGATTCTTCACTCTTAGGAAATTTTCATCTTTTTATCAGTTTCTTCTCTTTGGGCTCTTGTTCCTATTTTGGTCTGATTTCACCATGAATCACAACAGTTGACTCTCTAAATGCCATAAAAACGACATAAACATAACTAAAAACTAGTGTTGATGCACAATCATCAGGGTGCGGTGGATGAAGGGTTGTGTTTTTGGGGGTAGTATGTCTATGGAAGTCCGACGGAGGAAATTAATATTCAAAGGGGGCTTAAACAAGGTAACCCGTTAGCACCATTTCTCTTTCTTTTGGTAGCCGAAGGTTTTAGCGGGTTGATGAGGAATGTGGTGAATCTTAATTTGTTTGAGGGCTTTCGGTTCTCCACGGAAGGAAAGGTTATCTCTCACCGCCAATATGCCGACGACACTCTTTGTAATGGGAAAGCGATGGTGGATAATCTTTGGACCTTAAAGGCCTTGTTGAGGGGTTTTGAATTGGCATCGGGTTTGAAGGTTAATTTCTTCAAGAGTTGTCTGATTGGGGTGAATGTGCCTAGAGATTTCATGGACTTAGCTTGCAACTTCTTGAATTGTAGCGAAGGTTCTCTTCCTTTTACTTAATTGGGGTTACCGATTGGAGCTAATTCCGGAAGGGCGTTAATGTGTGAACCTCTTTTGAATCATTTATTCCGGAGATTGAATAATTGAGGGAATAAGTATATTAGTCTTGGAGGTCGGATAGTGCTTCTAAACTTGGTGTTAAATGCCATCCCAATTTTCTACTTGTCATTCATGAAGATGCCTAAGAAAGTGTGGACGAAGATTGTTTAAATCCAAAGAGAGTTTCATTGGGGACGTGTGGAGGGAGGTAGGTCGATCAATTGGGTGAGTTGGAATGACGTGTGCCTTCCAAAACACAAAGGAGGTTTAGGTGTGAGGGATGTGAGGAGGGTCAATTTGAGCTTATTGGCTAAGTGGAGATGGCGGTTACACCAAGAGGGTGGTGACCTTTGGAGGGAGGTGTTGGTGGAGAAGTATGGTGGGAATGTGGGAGATTTGATGGACGGACATAACCGTGAGTGCTTTAGGTTTGCGTCCCATTGGTGGAAGGAGTTGAGGGGTTTGGAGGTGGGGGAGATTGCAAATTGGTTCAACTTGGAATTGACTAGAAAGGCGGGGAATGGGAATACTACTAGTTTTTGGGAGGTGCCTTGGAGAGGGGAAATCCCGTTTCGAGTCAAGTATCCTAGACTCTTTGCGTTATCTAATCAAAAAGAGGCTAACGTGGGAGATATTTGCGGTTCCATGGATGCGGAGTCTGTGTGGGGTTTCTCTTGGAGAAGGCCATTTTTTATTTGGGAAGCTACATTGTTAGGTGATTTGATGGAGGACTTGGGGGGTTTTAGGAGGTCGAGCGTTACGGATAGGTGGTGGTGGAAGTTGGAGGATAAGGGTACTTTCTTGGTGAGCTCCATGTATAGGAAGTTGGATGAGATGAGGCTGGTTGTGCATCCTCGTACGAAGGGGCAGCTGAAGGTGTTTACAGATATTTGGAAGACTCCGGCACCGGTAAAGGTGATTTCTTTCTCTTGGAAGCTCTTTCGCGATAGGATACCGACTAGGGGTAATCTCTCTAGAAGGCATGCCTTACCGCCAGATTCCCCCTTAAACTGCATTCTCTGCGTTGGTGTGCCGGAAGAGTCGGATCACTTATTCCTCCATTGTGTGACGACAACAACAGTTTGGTCTAATCTGTTGAGATGGCTTGGTTTTGACTACCATCCACCACCGGATCTTTTCCACCATTGGCAGTGGTGGAATGACTTGGCTAGGAATAAGAAGGTTAGGAAGGGTTATCGGATCATTTGGCATGCGGCGGTTTGGACTATTTGGAAAATTAGAAATGATTTTATCTTTAATAACTCTGTCTGTGGTGTTGATGAAGTGGTGGAGGCAATCAAGGTGTTAGCTTGGAGGTGGGTATTGAGTCGCTTGAATTTGCCGCTTTGTTTATTTTACGAATGGACGTGGAATCCGTAGGCTTGTCTGCTGCGGTAAAGGTGCAGGTTGGCGGCCCTCCTGCTGACAGATCAGGTTGTGCAGGTTTGTAGAGAGGGTGGTGATGCTGCGGTATGCTATGAGGTTCCTGTGGGATTAGGGGGTATATGACAGCCTCACTGTTGCCTTGCTGGTATGTTTTTTTTTTGTCTGGTCTTGCTGTAATTTTGTTTTGCGCAACCTGCTATGTATTTTGGGGGGTGCTGTTTTCTTTTTTCCCTCCCTGTGCGGTGTGGATGGGTTTTTTTTGGTTTTGGCAGTTCTGTTTTTGCGCCTTGTATTGTTCCTTGGTTCAATCCGCGTCTTGCACAATCTCGACGTGAATAAATTTTGTTGATTCAAAAAAAAAAAAAAATAGTTTTTGACATTTTTAAGTTTTAAGTTGGTTTCTTATGTAACAAAAGTTTGTTCTTACCGTCAAATTGAATTAACTCTATCTAAAACGTTCACGTGCCACCATAAAATTATTCGTGTTTGTCTATGTTAACCACATGGTCCCTTTAAAAATGATCTTGTCCTCGACATCAAATTTCTATTTCCATCAATCCAACAAGAAACTTGCTTAACAATTTCCCCACAACAAAAATGCAAAATCATCTTATTGGTCATTCACCACATGTTTTCCGTCAATATCACTTCTTGTTTTCTTCAAAAAGGAATGTGTGAAAAAGTTGTTGCTAATATATAGCTTTCCTCGTCCAACAATAACTTAATCTCAAACCATATATATTAGCCACCATGTAATAATATTCTTGTAGAATATGAACTTATTTCTTAATAAACTCATTCCATAATATGCATAAATACAATCATACATACCAGTCAAAATTTATAAAATCAGTAGCAGAAGGGATAAAATTAACAAGATAGACATACCTGTATCATAAAGACATTATTTGGTATAAAATGACTTGTAGCACATTGGCTCTTCCTTCGTTCAGTAAAATTTTAAAAAATCAAAAACAAAAATGTATGGATCAATTTCCACTAAGTAGGGTCGACCACATGGATCAAACAATGTCATAATGGTCTGACATATATCATAGTAAGAAAACAAAAGCCAGAAACCATATCTACTAATATTGTAAGAACAGTTTAAAAAACCATTGCATTGGATCTCCTTTAAAGGATGATATAATGAAAAAAAAGAAAAGGAAGCTTTGTTTTTCATTACCAAGTAGAGAAGAAGATCAAAATATTGGAAATAAAGACTGAAACCAGTAACCATTTAGAACTCTTTTTAATACATTAAACATGAGCAGTACTCAGTTGAAATAAAATACCAAGTCTTCTATAAAATAGAACACTTTTGCCAATTCAATAACAAGAGATTAAATTTGCATGTTGCCATGTTTTGTGCATGGACCCGATGATGTGTCTCATGTCCTCTTTCTTTCCCTCACCCCTGCAAAAAGTGATAAAAGTTTCTATTAAGTAATAAGTACATGATTTATGCACAATGAAGAAAACTTCAAAATAGATAAAAATAAAGGATGAACTATCAAAACCTAATCAAAGTAAAGGAGAAACAAAGAGGACAGTTAAATTAAAGTCATAAATAAGTTACTCAGAACTGCATTTTTCACAATGTTCTTTCTAATAAGGTAACAAGAAATAATATTTTTCTATCATCGTTACATATATCATGCCCTCGAAGAAAAACTATGGAGAAAATAGCACTCCAAACACTTATATTATTAGACAACAGATGGGTTGATTATGTTCCAAAAGTCATCTCTTAAATGACATCATAAGGTTTGGCAAACAATGACCCTTTTAAAACATAGAAGTATGTAAGGCTTTGGAAGATGGCCTTGAGTCCATAATATTTCATAGGAGAGTTGAATAACCTGTTGGAACGCTAATTCGGCAACCCAAATTCCGCCTCATTTTCCAGCATATTTTCATATCAATATGTAATCAGGATTTGGGTGTTTGTTGTTAAACATATAGTCTGAAAAAGTATTGATTGTAAAAGATAATCAAACCCATCAACATTGTTACATCTAGTTTACAAACTTCATAAAAATAACTTGCCATGGTAATGTCCTGCATATAATCATATATACATTTTATCTAACTAGATTCTCAAGATATATTATTGCTAACATGAATCTCAATTCAAAAGATAGCAAGAAACATTTTTAGGTGACGCTTATACCATTTGGTCAGTTTCGGAAGCTATTGTGATTTGCTCTAACTGCAAAGACTAGTCGAAATATGGTGGGGAATGAATCCAACTATCATGCTAAAAGAATAGGAGAAACACTAAAGGTCGACTTCAATACATATAATGAAACAAAAAAATTTAAGCTGCCACTATAAAGTATAAACACCTTTGAAACTACAACAAACCTCAAATTAGATGAAAACTATAAAACAAACTAGATGACTAGTTTTTTTATACTAAACTATAAACCACAAATACGTTTCATATTTACAAGTGATTCAAAAAGATATAATGACCTATGATGACAATTTAAAAGTGATTCAAAAACAGGTACAGTGGTTAAATATCAGAGAGAAAGAAGCACATAAATTTATAGATATACAACAAAAGATCTGTTTATATATAACAAAAGATCTGTAAATAAGTTGCTAAAATCTAGCACATAAATTGCAGGTGCAAAACACAGTGCAATTGCAAATAGTTTTAAAATTACATGGTCCTGCTTTTGCCTTTTTTGGTTATATTTATAGAGATAAAATCATGCTCTTAACTGAAAGTTGAATAAAATGTGTGCTTGATTCATAGAAGGGTAGCATTATGATATGGACTACAACAACTAGGAGTACACAACTTCGATTTTTGATTTATCCATTAACCTATCTGCATCACTTAGTCTAAGCCATGAAACAAGAGATAACTACTCTACATTCTCTTAATTAAGGTCTATTTTCAATCCATCACTGTTATTCGCATAATGCCATTAAACTAAAACTATTAGGTTCAATAGTAAACCGTACCTTCTCTTAATACTCAGTAACCCACTTTGGAGGTGGCCAGAACAACTTGAAATATTCAGGATAATCCGACAAAGGTAAAGCCTGACCTTGATCCAAGCGAAAAACGCTCATTTTACATTTCCTGATATTAAGATCGTGGAAGCTATGAGATTTACTATAGATGACACAATTCCCACGAGCAAAACCCAACTCCGAAGCAGAAGTAGAAAACGAACATCCATTCCCCAAGAACAAAACCTTATCTCCTATATTTGCCAACTTGACCCACCTTTTCTCCTTCTCATCAAGCCTAAACACATCAATCCTAAACACATCAATCCATACAGGAACACAACAATTCTCATATCTATCCACTAGCAACAGCTCAAACTCACTACTCTCGACCAAGAATTTACTTTGCCCACCAAACACCGGCTGAGCGATCAAATGAGTGGTGAAATCTGGTCCAATCATGAAAGTCCGACCAGTTTTGTCTACCACACATGGCCGCCCTTTAAAAACACAAACATTTCCTCCATGGGAGGTTGACATGTTGGGGATGGTAGTCCAACTATTGTCCCCACAACGAAACATCATCACCCTTTGAGTGATGTCACAATGAGTGAAGTCACCACGAGTGACGATAACAGGACGTTGTTCCCCCCGACAAACGGCAGCAACACAAAAGCTAGAGAAAGTCTGATGTTCTCCGACTAGGTGGTGTATGTAAAAGTAGGACATGCAACCGAGAACTCGAAATGAGAGTTTGTTAAAGTCAAGCACATTATTGAAATTTGAAGATAAATTTTGGTTAAATGAGAAAGGATGCCAGAGTTGAAGTTTACCGTTGAAATCAGGACCGATTTTGATCAACCAAGGGTTGAGAGATGGTTGGTGTTGTGGTGGTTTGATTAGAAAGATGGTGTGTTTGATGAGGTTGCTAGTACAATATTTGCTGTTTAGAATTTTGAACAGGTCAGAGTTGGTATCTGGAAATAGTGGAAGGGTTAAGGGTAAAGGGTTTTTGTGTTTGTGGTTAGGGATTGAAGAAAAACGCCATGTTGAACATACAGAACGAAATTGAAGGAGGCAAAGTTCAGTGTCGAGTTGTTGTGATATTAGTTCTGAAGGAAGGTGAGACCAATCTGCTGCCATGGATGCTAGGGTTTGTTTGGGGGTGCACAGCTTTGCTAGGGTTTGTTAGAGACCGTAAATTGTAAATGATTTACTTACCCAAAAAAAAAAAAAAAAAACACATCCTAACACACATGCTTTTACAATTTCACAAATATTTTGGCTTGCCGAATATAGCATTGTTATTGATCAAAAGTATATTAAATCTGAAGCTATATCGTGCAAAGAACATTTTTTGATAGTTGTTTGCTCCATAGACGAAATAAGAAAGTCATTATAAACTCATACACACAAGTGAAGGTACTGGGGTTCGAACCCCGGTCATGACATCCGGCCTAACAACTTCGACATTTTGCTAGTTGAGTTAGGATTTCTGGATGACGTTGTTTTAATATAACTTGAAAGGATACAAGTGAAGGTACCAGGGTTCGAACCCCGGTCATGACATCCGGCCTAACAACTTCGACATTTTGCTAGTTGAGTTAGGACTTCTGGATGACGTTGTTTTAATATAACTTGAAAGGATACATTTTAAGTGTAAATCAATTTTACACTTACATATAACTAAAATCTAATTTTTTTTTTGAACAAATCAAAATGATATATATATATATATATATATATATATATATATATATATAGGAGGGATCTATTGACTCCAAGAGTAAGTATAAAGAGTTACTCCAAATTCTAGCCATTGATTTTAATGTAAATTAATGGTTGTGATTAATCACCACTAATCCCTAGCATAAGGTTTTATTACTCCTTTTTCCTAAACAATCCACCTGAATACACGTGAAAACAATCTAAATAATGGCTATTGCAATTTTCAACTTTTGCTGTTAAATTAAATAAAAAGGTAAATCACCAGCCATTTTATTCAATAGAAGATTAAAGGAAAAAAAACTTATTCAACCATGAACTTTTGCAATCGTGAACTCTGCAAGATGATTTGAAGAATCAAACTTTTTTTTTAAGGATGAAGAACACAATTTATTGAATCCCATAAAAAAATGAATTTAATTGAATCAGTTTTTTTTATTCTATAGAAAATCATTTTTATTTTGATTGAATCAGATTCTTTGCCTATTCATATAGATAACCTAAAATTGAAATATGCAGAAAAATGATCACGGAATTGCATGATTTCCAACAAATAGTATATAGTTTTCATCTTGTGATTCATTCATTGTTTCTTATTGAGGTAGAGGCATATAACGACATGTTCCAAAGAGTAAGCCATTAATTTGAGAATCAAGATTTCTGTGTAGTTGTTATTTGGGAAGAAGGAGCATTAAAACCCTATGCTAGTCATTACTAGTGATTAATCACAACCATTAATTTACATTAAAATCAATGGCTAAGATTTGGAGTAACTCTTTATACTTACTCTTGGAGTCAATGGATCCCTCCTCATATATATATATATATATATATATATATATATATATATATATATATAGAGAGAGAGAGAGAGGGCATATCAAGTGAGAGGAGTAGTTATAATGAGAGGATGAGAGGAATTAATCTGGACCATTGGATTAAAATCAACGCTTCAGATTTAATTGTTCTTTAAAAAGGGTCATGCACTACATCCTCTACCTTTCATCTTCTCCACTCTCGCCTACCCTCAGCTGCTTCTGCTTTTACATTTTTTCCTCATTAAATTAAGAATCACCTTCTGCATTTATCTTTAGTGTGTTACTATTGCAACTTTTTTCAATATTGACTTTTTCAATTTTTGGGCTTCGATGAATTTGTTCAGTTCTTAGTTCAAGAAGAAAAAACCCAATCGTCCTCTTCTCTCTCGTATTACTGTTACCATTTTTTCTGGTTCTTAGTTGAATCAACTCTAATTCTTTTTCTGCATCTTTTCTTGTTTGAATCTGAGCTATTCGATTTTTCTATTGATCTTTGTTCTGGTTTTCTTTGTGTTTTTCTTGAAATTAATTAATTAAATTAAATTAGCACACCTGAACATGAGAAACGAAATTAATCTGTGCATTAAATTAAATTTAAAGATTAAGATTGGATATTGGAATTTGGAAGGAATTAAAGATATGAATAGACATGGATATTTAGAGTCTGTAATCGGTAGATTTACATGGAGGTTTATAAAAACACATAGAATTTGTGGTCGATGGCAGATAATCAGGTTATTGATGGTGAAGGTTCTGATGGTTTAGATCTCAGGTGGAAGAGAAGAGAGACCAACGAAAAGAAGAAGATAATCATAAGAAATCACATGTGTCTAGCCTTTTTTGCTTAAATTTGATCTTGACCCTTCATTTTCATCCAAAGGCTAATAATAGCTCCTCTCACCCTCTCACAATAACACTCCTCTCATTTGAAACATCCCCTATATATATATATATATATATATATATATATATATATATATATATATATATATATGGCAGGATCCGTTGACATGTAAGTCTTAAAACTTACACAGATTTGGAGTAACTCTTTATACTTACTCTTGGAGTCAATGGATCCCTCCTCATATATATATATATATATATATATATATATATATATATATATATATATATATGGCAGGATCCGTTGACATGTAAGTCTTAAAACTTACACCAGATCTCAACCATTAAAATTAATAGATCCTGTGGTTTAAAATAAGGGAGACAAAAACCTAAACTTTGTTTATATATATATATATATATATATATATATATATATATATATAAACAATGACGTTGCAATTCCCTGCACAAGGTGTGCTAAGGAAAACAACGCTTAAAAGTCTACAACAAGAGGATGCCAAGAAAGCTGAGGCACCACGAAAACAAAATAATTACAAGCAAAAACTCATACAATGAAGCGGGTGTTGCCACCAATCATGATAACATAACTGAAATGACGGCCATTTAGCTTTCAACCACAAATAAGAATGCATTATGATTTTCTCTATGAGGACGGAAGAATGTGAGCCCGTATTTTTGAAGACACGGTCATTACGGTCCTTCCAAATCACCCAGACACAAGCAAACCAAATTACTTTGAAGACACACTGGGAGCTTCGAGGAATCGAGGCATACCCGCCAATAAAGTGAATTGAGTATGATGATCCCTCACCTGACAAGGAAACACCGTCGGTATACCTATCCAATGACGCACATGTAACCACACCGTGTTGGGCACGTCGCACCCTAAAAAGAGAGGATTAGCTGATTCAGATTCACCGCATCCATAAGCACACACAGTATCATCAACCTGAATAACTCTACGCTGCGACAAATTAAAATACTATATATTTCGCCACAAACCTGTAATAGAGTTTAATGATAGTGCATTTTCAGTGTAAATAAGTTTTGTGTAGACGTATTCATAAAAATATCAAATCGCCACATAAATCCATTTTATGACCATAAGAAATTGCTACAAGATTTATTATTTTTATTAAACTTCAGTGTAAAATAAATAGTTGATCTTCAACTACGAACCAAAAATAGTTGTAATTTATGTTCCCACAATCACAAAATCATATATTTACAAATCATATACAATAAGCTAACAATTTCTAAAAGAAGAAAATATCAATTTATTCATATCAACAATAATATGTTAAATTGTGCTTCTCGAACACCAGACAACATGGGGAAGTGACCACTTTAAAAGATGATAAATGATATCCTAATGCGAGTTACTTTTGTATAAATATCTAAAATGTGTATGATTGATATGAAAAGTATGTACCAAGAAGTTCGTAAATAAATATGCCACTCGCATTCTCTCTTCAAGCCTCTTGATCAAATTTTGAATACCCATAGTAACCGAAATCAAAATCATACCCATAAAGGTTAAAAAAATGTGTATGATCAAATTTTGAATACCCATAAACAAAACTAAAAAAAAAAATGTGTATGATCAAATTTTGAATACCCATAAACAAAACTAAAAAAAATAATCATACCCATATTAACCAAAATCAAAATCAAGCATACCCATAAACTAATAGTACCATATGAATCTTCAGAAGAAGAAGAGGTGGAATCGTAGTGAAATCAGAGAAGAGGTTCGATTGAGATTGAAGCTGCTCCAGTGCCGTCGCCAAATGAGCAGGAATTAGGCTTCAATTGAGATTGACGAGGTTCGATTTATGCTTGATTAGGGTTTAGAGTGAAATTCGATTGAAGATGTGAAGAGTGAAATTAGGGTTTAGAGTGAAATTCCATTGAAGAGGTGAAGAGTGAAATTAGGGTTTAGAGTTTTTGTGGGATAAGATTAATTGAATTGTATGTTTCGGTTCGGTTCGGTACGTACGGTTAACTGAGTTTTGATAACGGTTCGGTTCGGTTCATAAACTGTCTTCAAAATAGCGGTTTAGTTCAATATCCAATATAAAGGTTCGGTTAATTTTAGTATGGATCGGTTCGGTTAACCGGTTCAGAATGGTTTTTGGTTAATTTTGCCCACCCCTACTCTCTTGTCTCCACAGATCCCACGTTCTCATCTTCTTTGACAATTTTGATTCTTCCTCTCCGATCAATCTTGCTCTTTCTCCATTTTTAAATACTTGTTTCGCTGTTATTATGTTTATTACATATATAAACCAAGTTTAACACAAATTTTATACTGAAAACTAATTACACTTTGATCAGTAATCTCTAGAAAGTTAGAATCTTTTTTTTTTTTTTTTTTGGTGAACAGAAAGTTAGAATCTTATATTCAAAGAGTTTAAGCAAGAAGAAACATATGGAAAACTTGTTTGTGAAGGAAAAATTATGTAATCAGTAGGGAAAAATCCTAATTTTGCTTCTCTTGAGCAGATTTCACAAATGGACGAAATAATTTCATTGGTTAATTCTCATCTTAATTTGTTTGCCGTGTTGTGAAGATATTGAAGTTCACCGAAGTAGCCAGGCACTTATTTATAGCCATTTCAACCAGAGAAAAACAATGGCAATTCGGATAAAGATAAAGTTGTTGACACAATGGCAACTTATTCATGGTTTTCTGATAGCACTGGCACAAAATCTACCAAATTTCAAACTTCTCTGACTACATAATCAAGATAGAGCCGCATTTCATTTTTTAATAGAGATTTTGGGCAAAATTCAAACTACCCGTCTGTTCCCCCCACATAATTTGATCAAAAACAAACATAATCTAACACATTAACAGATTTTTTTTTTTTGTCTGCCCTATAATGAAAAAAAAATTCTAAATCTGCCCTACATGAAAAAGAAAGTCCAAAACTACCTTACTTTTTCACTTTCTCTTTATTCCCCGCAAAACAGGTTTTGGGGGTGTCCTTCCCAGCAATTTCATTTTGGGGGGAAGGCCCTGTTTTTTTGTCTTATTATGTTCTTCCCTGCAAAACAAGTTTGGGGGGTGTCCTTCCCAGCAATTTCATTTTGGGGGGAAGGCCCTGTTTTTTTGTCTTATTATGTTCTTCCCCCATAATAAGACAAAAAAACAAGGTCTTCCCCCCAAAATGAAATTGCTGGGAAGGACACCCTCCAAACCTGTTTTGCTGGGAATAAAAAGAAAGAGAAAAAGTAGGGTAGTTTTGGACTTTCTTTTTCATGTAGGGCAGATTTAGAATTTTTTTTTCATTATAGGGCAGACAAAAAAAAATTTCCACATTAACAACTAAAAATACACACAAAATTAGAGAAAAAATGTTACACACCCAAACTAGGGATGTCAATGGGTACCCATGGGTATGGATAGTATGATACCCGTCCCCGCCCCGTTGGATAAATATGATACCCGTACCCGCCCCATACCCTCGTGGGTACCCACTATGCGGGTACCCGCGGGTATTGAGGTATCCATGGGTATTCATGGGTACCCATGGATTTTTGATTTTTTTTTTTTTGTACAAATAATAACTTTTATTAATTACCTACCAAAAACTTCAACTTTTAAACATTCATACATAATCCATTCAAAATTTCATAAATCATATATAATCCATAGAAAATTTATGATTCTTATATAATCCATAGAATATATTTTATGATGTGAATGAAGTGAAAATGGTGAACTTAATAAGATGAATTAAAAAAATTAAAAATAAAAATAGGTTATTAATGAGAAATCTTAGGTGGGCGGTAAAATTTCCTTCAATAAGGTAACAACTTTAAGTAATAACATAAGATATATAAAGATAATTTAGTAATTTACATAACTCATTATCGGGTATGGGTACCCGTGGGTATGGATACAATCAAATCCATGTCCATATCCATATAATAATGGATAGTCAAATACTCGTTATTATACCCGTGGATACCCGTTTAGCTACCCGCCCCATGCCCGTGACGGATTTTACCCACGGGTACCCGTGGGCATGGGTATTTTTGCCACCCCTAACCCAAACCATAGCCACACAGTGGAATTTCAATCAAATACTTTGTAAGAAGTATAGATTTATACTATTTTTTTTTTATAGTAAAAGTATAGATTTATACTATTAAAAGCAATTGTTTGTGATTGTAAAAAAAGACCAAAGCACAAACACACCAAATCTTGTAAGTTTGTCTAAAATCTTATGCGTGTATTTTCACCACAACAACAATAATTCTGTATAAACACACAAAAAAAAATGTAAAAAAATGAAATTAGAATGAAACTATTATAAAATGGGTGAACAAACTAAAATAAAATCTTCTCAGAAAACAAAGGAAGAAATACATAGAAGAAATACTTTAACATAATGATAGTGAAATAGGCTTTTATTGATGATGGAATAGGATAAGATTGCACCAAAATAAATATAAGAAACAAACTAGAGAATGAGAAAAATGAAAATCCATTTTAATTTCAATAGGTTCCCAAGAAAAGTGAAATGGAATTTTCGATCTAAAATTCAAACTCGTAAAATACATGGTTTTCTCAGAAACCTTCTTTCTTTACCATAAACTTCAATAATTATATTTTTATTAATGATTTTCTCAGATATATTGTTCACCACAAATTTTAATGATTCTATTTTTATTAAAGATACATGAACTTGGCAAACACATGATAATATCATATTCTAAATGACTAATTTTTATTAGTTAACTATACAAAATACCCACATAACAATTTTTTTTAGCCTAATTTAAAAGTTGGAGTAATTTCGTCACACTTCTTTTATATGTGATCCATTAAAGTTTGTTGGTAAATGGGGTATTTTTTTTATTGAAACCGTCCAATACAATGTCAGAGTAATGTCAAACATGTCATTGTATTGCATGATCGAATTTTAGTTGCCATAAGATCAATGTAACTTGTCTGAAAATTGAGAAAATTCAACATATTTCTTTTATTGAAAAGAGCTGTATGAAAATTATTCATTCTCTATTTAGATTATCTTTTATAAGAACACGACTCTTGGACATAAGAATGTACATATGCTTCATATTAAACATATTTCTTTTCTATTTGTTATATAACTTGATTGTTGGGAAGAGACTGCTGCACTCGAAACCTGAAAAGTTTAATGGTTATGCATGTGAAACTCAAAGCGCATGGGGTTGCCACAAAATGAGGAAGAATTATGTTGTTAATGCAACAAAATTCTTGTTTCTGTTGTGTGTCAAATTAATGCCCAAATGCCAAGCATTTATAATGCATTATATGCAGGGCCGTCTTAACAAATTTGTTGGCCCTGGTTTAGATTTGAAGGGATGAAAAAAAAATTAAATTTTGGGCCCCAAAAAACTAAATAAAACACTATAAAGAATTTTTTTAATAAAAAAATCTCTGGTGGGAATTGAACCCACATCACCAGACTCCATCATAAATGCACACGCCACTGAAGCACTTCGATCTACTTCAAATGTTTTCGCATTATATCTATATAAATATTAATTAAGTGCCTTACAATTTAAAAAAAAAAAATGTTTTTGGGCCCCCAAAAAATCGAGGCCCAGTGCCATAGCCCAGCCTCGACGGGCTATGGGCCGACCCTGATTATATGACCCTTCACATGAGAGAAAGCGCCCATTTGACTTGAATTAATGTTATGGTTCATTAAGCACCCTTTTGTCAAAGGTTATAATCATATACACTTGAATCAATGCTAAGGTTCATTAAGCACTCATTTGTCAAAAGTTATAATCATATGCACTTGAATCAATGCTAAGGTTCATTAAGCACCCCTTTGCCAAAGGTTCAAATGTATATGAAAGATTTACATGAAGAGTTACAACTTTTGATTCTAAAGTGATTCCATTATTTTGGAAATCACCAACAATATTATCTTGAATCATCAAACTTCTTGTCTAAATTTACAACCTCTAGATATATGAGCAAGGTAGGATATTTAGATATAGTATAACAACAACAAAAATACAAAAAGAAAAAACAAAACATTCTTTCATAATCATTCTACTTGAACTCAAAAGAAAGAAAAAAGGTGAATTTGTTGGTAATATTACATTAAGGCTATAAGAAGAAAAAAGAACAAAAGAAAAAGACAAACAATAGAAGTTAGATGGCTAAAAAATATCAAAACCACTACTTAAAAAGAAATTACTTTTCGATCAAAGCCTTAAAAGAGAAAACCAATTTGTAACAAAAAATAATGAAGTTTTATCCACAACGATCAACAATGATTGCATATCAACGAAAAATAAAATAAAACTTAAGAAGTATTACAAAAATAGGTGTTTATGCAAGAAATGAAAGAATAAAAATAAAAACAATTTTGGACGACAAAAAAAATATGATTGGAATGTTCCTAACTGTCATTCTTCTTTCTTTTGTGCGTATGAAACGAGTCATATACATCTATACTATATATAAAGAAAACTACCTCTTTCAACACTTTTGGGTTGGACTTTTCTTTCCAAAAATACCCTCATTTTTCAATACGAATAACACATGTAACAAATAGATAAGAATAAATTTAAATATTAAAACAAATGTAACAAACATGATATGAATATATGTTTTTTTTTTCCTTATCATTTAAAAAGTGTAACAAACTAGATGAATATATTTATACTTACTTTTTCATTATCCCTATTATACCCTTAAACAAATTTTTCTATAATAAAGATCGTAGTTGGTGTCATTAAAAAAAAGAATTTAGATTATATTTTTTTGTTATATTGTTGGTGTCATTGCATAAAATAATGTTTTGTTTGAAAGCAACAAACATTTATATTTTTTGTTTTAATCCAAATCAAAATTTCATAAAAAAAAAAAACCGTTAATAATTTTCAATAGTTAGCGCAATAAAAAAAAGCGGAAAGACGGGCACGGGAGTGCCCGTCTTTTCGCTAGTCCCTATAAAGTGAATCCAATCAATGAAAAGTTAAGGTCATTATTAGTAGATTTTCAAAATTGGTAAAAATTTGAATTATTATAAAATATTTCATTTATTCATTTTAATTTTCAATTATAAAATAAATGTATAAACATTAAATGAGATGTGTAGTGTGAATATGCCATATGTACTATTGATTTCAAGGAAGACAAATATTTATTATAGAGACTAGCAAAAAGACGGGCACACACGTCTTTCTGCTCTTTTTATTGCGTTAAAGTTTGAAAATTATGAACGGTGTTTTTTTATGAACTTTTAATTTTGATTAAAAGTAAAAATACAGTTTTTTTGAGGAAAAAAGTAAAAATATAAATGTTTTTTGCTTTCAAATTATAATAAATCAAACTAATCATGATTATCTATTTCAATGAAATCAACAATTTAACAAAAGAATATAATCTAAATTCTTTCTTTTTTAATGACACCAACAATAATATTTATTATAGAAAAAATTGTTGTTTAAGGGTATAATTGGGATAATGAAAAAGTAAGTATAGATACACTCATCTAGTTTGTTACACTTTTTAAATGATAAAAGAAAAAAATTAGACATTTGTGTTTGTTACACTTTTATTTTAATATTTAAATTTATTCTCATCTATTTGTTACATATGTTATTTGTATTAAAAATTGAGGCTATTTTTAAAATGAAAAAATCCAACCCAAAATGATGAAAGGGTTTGTTTTCTTTATACATAGTATTTAGATAAAGATGATTAAACTTAACTCGGTTGTTGTGAACATTTTCAAAGGATGAGACTATTTTCATGAGTGTGATATATAAAATAGGGTAAGTGAATGAATTAAGCATCATTTTGGTCCATCAAATTAATCTAAGGCTTTGTTTAGTAAAAAGTAGCTAGCAGATAAGCCTCAGAAGACTAATTGAACTACATATATAATGTGATGTCTCTACTAATTGAAGATAGTTCAATTAGTAGAGACATCACATTTTGGGTTGTGGGAATGGTGGAAGATATAAGGGTAAAGGGTTTTTGTGTTTGTGGTTAGGGATTGAAGAAGAACGCCATGTTGAACATACAGAACGAAAGTGAAGGAGGCAAAGTTCATTGTCGAGTTTTTGTGAAATTAGTTGAACAAGTTCTGAAGGAAGGTGAGACCAATCTACAGCCATGCATGCTAGGGTTTGTTTGGGGGTGCACAGGTTTGCAGTTAGTTTATCAACTTAGGAGATACCATAAATTGTAAATGATAAACCAACATTGTAATTAATTTACTTGCTTTGAAAACATAACAACAATTAAAGAAAGTTTTCATTGCATCTAAAAACATCCACATTGCTAGGGTCTTTCCGGTGCCTAATAGGTTTCCCATTGGGAAAAAAAATTGGGGGTCTTTTAAGACCCAAGGTCTCACTTAAGACCATCAATCTTAAGTTGACCCCATACAACTTTTTAATAAAATAATCATTATTTGAGTTGATTTTCATTAATAAATACTCCATCCGTTTCAAAATGAATGTCGTTTTAGCCAAAAATATTTGTTTCAAAATGAATGTCACTTTCGGTTTTCAATGCAATAAAAACCTTTTTCTTTTCAATTGTACCCTTCAATTAATACTATGTTACATTACTTCCAAAGTATTATTTTTCTTTAATGAAAAACAAACCAATAGTTAACCAAGTTGATTGGGCTCCAGTGGCAAGGAGCTCTTTCCAAGGACGTACCCGGAGAATACCGGGTTCGATTCTCAGGAGGAACAACACTTGGTTAGTGTGCATGCCTCTACGCATGAGCCGGATTAGTCGTCCATCTTTGATGGGTCGGAAACCGGTGAGAAAGCCAAAAAAAAAAAAACCAATAGTTGATTAGGATATTTTGGTAAAATTGTTATGACATTTGACTACTTTATTACATTCCTTAATCTGTGTGCAAATGGCTAAAACGACACTCATTTTGAAACGGAGGGAGTAGTTATTGGTGGGACCCATTTATATTCCCTCCGTTTTAAAATGAGTATCGCTTTAGCCAATTGCACACATATTAAGGAATGGAATGAAATAATCATTAGACATAACACTTTTACTAAACTACTCTTACTTTATAAGAAAAAGACAAACTTAAAGTTGCATTGAAAATTGTGTGAGAGAAAAGTTGAAGTATTTATTGAGGGTAAAGTTTGAAGAAAAAAATTAAAGTTGTATTTGAAATGTAAAGTGACATTCATTTTGAAACAATTTTTTTTGGTTAAAGTGACACTCATTTTGAAACGGATGGAGTAATAAAAAAGTGATATATCCATGTTGAACCCATTTAAGACCTCAAATGTGAGAGTCTCCATTGTGGATGCTCTAACCATTTACACACGACTCAAAGCAACAAGGATCAGCAAATTATATCTTTATCTTTATCGGTAAAATACATTTTTCTACTTTAACTTTGACAAAAATACTAAATTAGTCATTTAAACTTTTTATGTTTTAAATAGGTTTTTAAATTTATTTAAGTTTTAAATAAGTCTTTTAAGTTGTTAATTTCATATGTACCTTTTTTTTTAAAAAAAAAAATAAGTTTTTAAGTTTCAAATAAGTCCTTAAAAAGACAATAAAGACTTATTTGAAATTTAAAAAATTTAAAGGACTAACCCTTTAAGGATAAAAGAGGTATTTTGCCATCTTTATTCCATATACTCATCGTGTGAATGTGCAATAGATATGTGAGAAATATTTAATTCATAACCTCAAATCAAAAATATTTAGACACATAAAAATGAAGAAAATGCTAATTTGTGTCCTTAACGCACAAGTTAAAAACTTAAAAAAAAAAAAAAAAAACAACGAAATATTATCCTAAAAATTGTGTATTCAATGTTGTAAAAGTTTAATAATTTATATTTTCAATACAAAAATTTATTTCCTTAACAAAGTTAGGATGATGACCCTTTCAAAATTTGTTTATATTTTCGTGAATGAATCGTTTCAAAATTTGCATTTCCTCATCAAACAGTTACTCGATCTCAAACTATATCCATATAACCACCATGAAATAATACTTAGCGTTAAAACCATGAACAGTAAAAGAACCTGCATTCTCATATCAGTCCAGCTTTACAAGAAACAACAGTTGAAAACATCCTTAAACTTTGCCACTCTTGTAAAATATTTTTAGATTTTGACAGATATAAATGAGGCAATGTGTGGTGGAAAATAAGATGTGAGGAGATTATTACCAGGTTCAAACCTCTACTAAATGATGAAAGAAACTCTAATATATAAAATACTCCCTCCGTCCCGTAATAACTGAGCCATTTGTAAAAAAAATATTGTCCCAGGAATCTTGACCCATTTCAGTTTTCAATACAACATTAATTACTTTTTTCTAATTATAACTCTAATTAATACTACTTTCACCACTCCCAATTCAATATATTCTACTTTACATTTATGATAAAGAAGAATGCACCAATACTTGTCAAAGACACTCAAAAACCATTTTTCTCTCTCATTTATACACTTTTCTTAATCTGTGTGAAAAGCTAAACTAGCTCAGTTAAATTGGAACGGTGGGAGTACAAAAGTAAGAGACAGGGCAAAAGAAAAAAGAAAACTAGGTAGATACTAAAAGAGCATTTCAATGTTTAATTAGTAAAATAAATTGCATGCCTTCAGAAGCAATTCGACTTTCCTGCACTATAGTGAGTGTCCTTTCCAATACTACAGAAGCAAAAGCTCCCATAGTAACAGAATGTAACAAAAAAAAACAGTAATTCTAAAACCAAGAATGTTCCACAGAAGAAAGTAACTTGCATACTTCATTTCTTAATCTCCTTTAAGATCTATAAACTATCTATGCTCTACCATGTTGTCAAGCTCCAAGACCCATAACAGCAGGGGCGGACCTGGCCTGGGCCTACTGTGGCAAGTGCCACACCAGCCCAGGCCCAATTTTTTTTTATTTTAAATTATGCAGAAAAGTTAGTTGCCGTGTATATATTAAGCTTGCTACTGAGACCTGCTAAAATGTTAGTTGCTGTCTATAAATTAGCTTGCTACTTAATCTAATATACTGTAATTTAACGATAGTTGTCCTTTTTGAGCAATATCTCTAAAAAACTTGCAATTGCAGTCCAATAACTAATGTATGAGTCATTGGTTGATTGCACATGTCAATGAATAAAAAATACAGCAAAATTAAGTATGGTTACCTAGCAAAATTAAGTATGTTAACTAAGTAACAAGATGGGTGATCAATGTTTAAATGATCGTCTTGTAACGTAAATAGAAAGAGATGTTCTTGAAACAATTAATAATGATGTAATTTTAGCTTATTTTCTACAAATGGAAAATAGCGCATTTTCTTTGTAACTTTGGTTGTTACAACTATTTTTAATATATTATTTAATTATTTGATACAAAAATTGTGCCCCGGTGATATTCCGAGTCCAGGTCCGCCCTTGCATAACAGCCATAAAGATTAGACAATTCTACTCATTTCATTCGTAACAAACAAACTTAAAGCCAACCAGCTTGACAGTAATAAAAAAAATGCAAATTTTAATGTAAACTAGTTCTAACAAATACAAGAGCTTTGCATTAAGTGAATCATTCATATGAAGACAAGGGATTGAATAGAGAGAAAAGTCAAGAAAATGATGAGTAACAATAATCAATTAGCTCTTCAATGTATAAAACATGTATAGTGGCAACTGAAAATCACTAACTAAGGAAATGGATTTTATCCCATATTCATAGAGAAAGTCACACAGTTTTAAGTCATTTGATAGAATTGAAGAACTTGTAAAATCACAAGCCAAGATCAACCTTAAGTAAACTTAATTGATACATAAGTGTAACTGATGAATTAAGTTTGAACTTCACAGCACCATAACAATGCAGGTGGTCAACAACAAAATAACATAACAAAGATCAACCTTAAGTAAACTAAGTTGAGATATATGTTCAACTAACCAATTAAGTTTCAACTTTACAACATCGTAATAATGCAAGAGGTCAACATCAAATCAAAATAGCATCTGAATAACCAACAACTTTCTTACATAAGAGAGTTGAAAAATCTATAAGAACGCTTATCCAGCAATCCAAATGCAACCTCATTTTCCAGCATCTTTTGATATGAATATGTAATTAGGAGTTTTTTGGTAAACATATAGTCTGCAAAAGTAACAATGAAAGAAGATAATCAAACCCAACAGCATTGTTACATCTAGTTTAGAAACTTCATAACAAAAACAACAACTTGTCATGGTGATGTACTCCATATGTTCATATATCTATACATTTTATTACATAAGCTACCCCTAAAAACAAAATTCATCAAATACATTCAGATTTCAGAAAAAGCTAGCTGCATTTATAAAAAAATGAATTGAGTTCGTGAAAAATCAGAAGTGTAGATACTAGTCAATGTAACACAATAATGCACTATGAATCACTATCAAATTAGAAACTTTTCAATAGAAGATAACATACTCTGTCAAGAGTTCAGATTTTGAGGATCCACTCCGGTGGCAAGAACAAGTTGAGATATTCAGGATATTTAGACACACGCGAAAGCCAGTCTTGTTCCAAGTGAAAAACACGGTTGCCACGTATCATATTGTCAATACAGAGGACAGATTCATCAATGAAGATTGCACAATTCCCTTTTGGAATACATAGATCTGAAGCAGAAGCAGAAAACGAACATCCACGCCCCAAGAAAAAAACCCTATCCCCGAAATTCCTCAACTTCACCCATTTCTTCTCCTTCTCATCAAAATCCATCAACCTCACCCACTTCTTCTCCTTCTCATCAAGTTCAAAAAAATCAATACTAAGAAAATTAGATGACTCATCAATAGCCAATAACAACAACCTACCTTCACTCTCCACTAGCATTTTATTCCACCCACTATCAATTAGATGACCCAAAGGTTGAGCTGCTAACTCGACGCTCGAGTCCGGTCCAATTGTAACAGTCTGGCCGGACTGGCGGACCACGTACAACTGCCCTTTAAAGACGCAGGTGTCTCCGTAGAGAGATGACATGTTGGAAATCAGTTCCCAATGCTCATCGCGGTCACGGAAAAGCAGCGGCTGATGGGAACAATAACTCAATGTGCCAAGTACGAGAGGGTTTTTCCCATGGCATGTGACAGCAAGGACCGTTCCAGGATGCATGTAGGTACCGCGTTGATTTTGGTATGTGAAGTCGTCTTCGTCGACGATGAAATCGGTTCCTAAATGAATAACGGAAAGTTTGTTGAAGTCAAGCACAGGAGGACGAACAAGGGTTTGTTTTTGATATCGTCGGGGATATTTGATGAGTGGGTGAAAGAGTTTGGTTTTGCCATGTGAGTTTTGGGTAAATCTAATCAACCAAGGACGACAAGGAATTAGGGTTTGATCCTCCTCTAGTTGCGATGGTGGTGGTTTGACGAGGAAGATACTGCGTTTGGAAAGTTGGCAGAATGGAGAGTTGGTGTTGTTGATAGAATCACTGATCTCGTTGTCGCTGTATTTGATGGAATCATCTTCATTTTTGAGGAGTGGGAATTTGAAGGGTAAAATGTTATGGTGAATTGGGATGGAGGAAGAACGCCAGTTGGAACAAATTGATCGAAAGCGAATGAGATCGATTTCGGTGTCGATTCGTTGCGATATGAGAGTGAGTAGATCCTTTGGAAGTTGAGACCAGTCTGCTTCCTCCGCCATGGAAACTGATGCTCCTAATAATAATATAGCAATGATTAGCACAAATTCTAAAGTGTGCGTTGGTTTATCTGAAAAAATGCAAACAAAAAAACATAAAAATTGAAATAAAAAATGAATAATACAAGGACAAAAGTGAAAATTGCAAAAACTGCAGAAGCTTAACAATGAGGTGCATATATCATCATCTTCATGATGCAATTGCAACAAACAAAAAACATTTCCAAAAATAACAGAATGGTCTATTAAACAGAACTTCAAACAACCGAATCGTAGAGCATCGTTTGGAGTTTGAAAAAAAAAAACTTATCAACGAAATGGTAAAGCTAGCAAGGAATGAATGTCGGTGCCGTCACTTGGTTGAAAATACGAAAGCACCATTGTCCAATAATCAATTTCTCAACAGTCAAACAAAGCCTACAAATGATTTCAATGCATAAGCATAATGCATTCATATTTAAATTGAATCAATTTCTCAACAGTCAATTCCCTATTCCGAAACCCTAAACAAATGCCCAATTCTCAATTATAAAACCCTAAAACAAGCCATTGTAGAATGAATGAGAATTGAGAAAGTAGAGAATGAATGGACTTACCTAGGTTTGAAGAAGAAGAAGAAGTCGAAGAGAGAAGAAGATGCTGCTGCCTGAGACTGAGACTGGAAGAGAAGAGAGACTCATTGCATTGATTGGCTTTGTTTCTTGACAGAAGAGGAGAGAAGAAGGTCAAACGCGAGACATTTTGGTTCTCTAATTTGTACTCATTGGTCCCTCAATTCTTTGAAATAGTCAATGCGTTCCCCGACTTTATAAATGTCAATCAATTTAGTCCATCAATCAAGTATCCGCGTTAACAAGTGTTGATGTGTCATGTTAGGCGTTGATATGGAGCTCCAAATCAGCTTTCATAAGTACATGAACGAATTTGATCGAATTTTTTTTTAGAATATCCTTTTTTTAAAAAAGTCAATACAAATTGTTACACAGTCAAATCGATCCCTGGTCCATGAATTACATCACTCACTATCAAATTGATCCATAAATTATTTATCTTATCTATCAATTTGATCCTTCATATTATCAAATCAATGCTAAAAACTAAGAGTGTGTTTAGATGAGGTAATGGAGAAATTTCAAAGAATTTAAAATTTTAAGCAATTTAAATTTTTCAATTAAATTACTTTCATTTCTCAATACTTTTGTTTGGATGGAGTAATAAAAAAATGAGTTAATTAAGTAAATGGTCCCTATAAATATTCAGAATTTTGTTTTTAGTCTCTATAAAATAAAATCACACTTTTTAGTCCCTAAAAATTTTTCCATCAACATTTTTAGTCCCTATAAAATTTTCCATCAGCATTTTTAGTCCCTATAAAATTTTTCCATCAGCATTTTTAGTCCCTAAAATGCTTAAGAAAAATGTCACAGGGACTAAAAAGTGTGATTTTATTTTGTAGGGACTAAAAACAAAACTGTGAATATTTATAGGGACTAAAAACTTAATTAACCCTAAAAAAATTCACTGTCATCATTTTTAGGCTACTTCTATAAATTTTAATTTTTTATGGCCAAATTTGAAAATTAAAATTAGGGGTCACTTGTAAATTTCAAAAATTTTTAGGGGTGAAATTATAATTTTTGAAAAAATTGAGGGGTGAATTTGCAATTTTTGGGGTCAATTTGAAAATTTTGGAAAATTTGAGGATCAAAATGCAAAATTTGAAAAATTATAATAATGAAGAAATTTGAAATTCTTAACTCTTAGGTGTCATTTAAAATTCTCTAAATTTAACTTTAACAAAATACTTCATAAATTTCTATCATTTTAAAAATTCTTTAAATTATTATCCAAATTCCCAATAATGGGATTCACCTAAAATTATTTGAATTCCCTCAAAACATTCCCTCATTCAACACACGCTCTAAAAGAATGTGAAGAATTTGATTTGATTTCGTCTCACTTAGATTAAACCTTGCTCAAACTCTTCTAATTTTGTTACACCATTTTAATCTGGCCGTAATCAAATCAAATCAGATACAGGTTCTTTATGTTCACCACATTTCATTTTTTTTTTTTATAAAAAAATTATTTCGTGATTTCACTAGTTTAAAATTTCATGTACTTTTGTTGAGTAGTTGCTATAAAAAGACATTCAACTTTGTGTGTTGTTTAGTAGTTGCTGTTTTTGAATGTACTTTTCTGGTAAATGATTTTCCTCAAAATTTGTATGTCTATACTCTGAAATTTTAATGAATGATAAAAGAGAGGTTCAATGTATTGATTACCGTTTATAGTGAGGTGAATGATTCCATTTTTAGTTGTTACTAAAAGTATTTTACTAAAGCATTATTTGGATAAACAACTTAATTGAGTGCTTATAGTATAAGGTATTATGTATAAACTAGGCTTGTCTGGATTGAGTTATTTGAGATTGTCTACTAGCATAAGTACTTGAGACTGTTTAGGAGAACTTTTGAAAACACCTTTTGACAGTACATAAGCTGTTTCCAGCTTATTTTTATAAGTTCTTCAAGATAGCTTACGTAAACAACTTATAGGAAAAACACTGACAAGTTCATAAGCCGTTTTCAACATATTTGACAGTAGTATAGTTTATGAAAATAGCTTATAGGAAAACAATTTAACTTTATTTTATGTTTTGTTATAGGAATAGCTTATCCATTAACACATATCGTAATAAGCACTTATGCTACAAGCTAAAAATTAAGTTGTTTATCCAACTTATTTGACAGTATCAAGGATCAAATTGATAGATAATATAAATAATTCAGGGATCGATTTGATAGTGAATAACATAATTTAGGGACCAACTTGATTTTTAATGAATAATTCAAGGATCGATTTGACATTGTAACAATTTGTGTTGACTTTCATTTTAAATTTTTTTTTATAAAAAAGTTAAAAAAAATTCGATCAAATTTGTCCTTGTAAACGTGGAAGCTGATTTGGAACTCCACATCAGTGCTTAACGTGACATGTCAACACTGTTAACGGCAAGACTTGACGGAGGGACTATATTGATTGACATTTATAAAATCCAGGGACGTATTGACTATTTCGAAAAATGCCTATTCACTAAAATTTGAGGAGCAAAATGCCTATTCACTAAATAGAGATGTGTTAAAAGGAAAAAATTGATAGAGTCCTTTTCCTACGCAAGTAGTGCTAGCAACACTCTCTTTTGAATTCTAACAAAAAAAAAAAAACACTCTCTTTTGAACACTTTCTCTAATACTCACTCTTTTATCGGTTTATATCACTGAGTATGCACATTGAAAATAGAACCCACACAAAGTGGTGGGACATACATTAATTTCATCAAATAAAAGAGTGGTTGCTAAATAGAGTGTTCGAAAATGAATGTTGCTACCATTCCTCTTTCCTCGGGAATTGAAGGGTTAATGCAAAAAATAGTATAAAACTATATATTTGAAAAAATCAAATTTGTTTTTTTAAACAAAATTTGTTTGAAATAAAAATAGATACATGTAGAGCTAAAATTTTATAAATTTGACAAATAAGTAATTTAAACATTAAAAATTAAAATACACTAACACAAATGACCCGTACTAAGCACAAGTTAATTTTCTTCTTTTAAAATTGACATCACAATCTAATTTGGAGCTGGTAGAATTTCCTTTGGCAATTAAAACAATGAAAGTAACACAGGTAGTAGTCCAACCCCTTCACTCATTTTCTTATAAAAATCCTTTTGGGTATTACATCGTGACAAACAAAATTTTATAAAACGACGGTTAATGTCACTTTAAATAATCATGATTTTTTTTTTAAAGAAAAATGATCATAATTTATCTCTTCTCCAATTTAATAAAAAACATAACATAAAGATCTTAAGAGTAAATTGAAAAAAAGTTTAAAAGTACATTAATTCATTTTCATAGATGTTCATTCTCACCTTTCAAGTAATGTTTGTCATACTCATTTTAACACATTATTTCTAACATTTCATTTTTTATTAGATGAAAGATATATGGATCACAATATTTTGGAAATAGAGACTACATAAAGATAAAGATGTGAGATTCATTTGTATTTCATCCAATAAAAAACTGAATATTAAAAAATATGTATATTAAAATGAGTATTGGTAGCATTATTCATAATTTTTTGCAATTATATCTCATTATTTCACATAATTTTTTTGCAACCAACAGAAAATACTAGGATGATGGATAAATTTGTGAAAACAATATTAAATTCAAATGGACCTTAAAGACTAAGGTCATAGAATGTTAGAGCGAAAAGGGGGGAAGTACGAAAACAACATCGTTGTACTATATATTAAAGGTCTGTTTGGTTTGCAAAAGGTAAATCCTAACAGAACAACACAAAATATAACAATACAAGATAAATTTTTAAAGTATTAAACAAATTTTTGTCATGTACAATGTTCGGTGGACAACTGATTATTTTATTATTTTAGGCAACTTGAACTTGTGACAAAAAATACAACTAAAGTTGTCATATCCCATTTTTTTCCCTTCTTCTTTTCAAACACACCTAAGGAAACAAATATCTTTGCACCATGAAAACGAGAGACTCATTCCATTGTCTATACGCTTTAATACTTCTAAAATAATGCAAGTCTAACTCACCAACAAATTTTGAATAACAACGAACAAATAAAGATGCTAGCAGAGTACACAAAGAGCTGTTTTCAATCTTTATTTAAAATCAAACAATCTGAGTTCAGGACACCCCTTAGCTAGTCAATCACTCTTAGCCTGTTGTGAACCAACCCCTTGGAGAGGTAATGTTCTGCATCCAAAGTTGCAAGCATCCTGCACCAAAAACAAAGAAAACTCTTTTGAAACATAACCTAACTCTGATTATTAAATGCAATTATTGTAGATATTGTAAGACGAATATGCAACAATAACTATCAAAGCCAAAGAGAGCGTAACACTAATATTTTTACAACATGGTCAGAATTGTATCTAGTTCAAGTACACATGACAGAACAATGTGGAGATTCCCAATGCATGCAATTTATCCTCTAACTAATGAATATCTATTCTCATTTTTCCGTTTCAAAAACAAACGTACAAAATAAATCAGCTTCAAATTTACAAATATAATTAAACAAGAATTTGGTATTTTGAATATTCATTGTCAACTTTATAAATGAGCCTAATGGAAGAAGTTTCCATCACAAGTAAACAAAGGTCATCAAATAATTAGGGGCAAACAATTTTGCTAATGCCAAATTATAAACAACTCCTATCATGACATTTAAAATGTTCTTATAGTTCACAGTAAAAATTACTGTGATGATAACAAAGACAAAAACAGGTAAACATGAGAACCAAATTCTAAGGACCTATAAAAGCAAGGAGAAAGTGGTATGACACGTTATTACGACCAAGATGCTCAAGGTCAACATGCTTCGAAACAAATTTATATTGAATTCATTTACATGTCACAGAAGAAACTCTGGGCCCAGCTAATTAAATGAATTGATTGACGGCGTTAAATTTAAATCTAATGGCATCTAAGCATGTACTATTCAATAATAATATATGCACCTTTAACGATCCATCACTTCTGAAGGTCCCTCAGAAACATCCAATTTTTAAAGGGAACAAGCATTCAAGTATGGACATCTTAGTGACATGAGGTACTAATAATGTTGACTGAAGTTTTATGCTGAAAAGCGAGTTAAAGCAGATACAGAATGGACGAATAACCTCAAAAACATATCCTTACAATAAATATCACGTTTCACTTGTCAGTCTCATACTTTAGTCCCTAGTTTGGGTTTAACTTCTAAATTCAGTTAATTAACTAATTCCTATGTTAGAAAAAAAAACATAGTTTTATATGAAAAAGTTAAACGAAGGCACATGCCAATTTCACTTATACAAGAATGTATTCTTTAGGAAATCTCTGTCCAAATATAAGATCATTTAAATACGTACTAGTTGCAAGATAACTTACTTAGTTACAAAGGCAACTTTTGACAATCCACTCTGGAGGTGGCCATAACAAGTTAAAATATTCAGGACAATCTGAGAGAGTTGAAAGCCGACCTTGATCCAAGTGAAAAACACAGGTCCCAAACCACATGTTTTTAAAATACAGAAAGTCGCCACCATCAGTAAAGACGATGCAATTTCCTCTAGGAACACACAAATCCGAAGCACAAGCAGAAAACGAACATTCTTTCCCCAAGAACAAAACACTATCCCCTAAAGTTGTTAACTTCACCCACTTCTTCTCCTTCTCATCAAGCTTAAACACATCAACCCTTATAGCATCGGGACCCGGGAACTCGAAACAAAAACACTCATAAATGTCCACTAGCAACAACTCTCCCTCTCTCTCGACTAAGAATTTTTTGTCCCCGCCACCAACCAAAGGTTCAGCAACTAAGTGAACATTCGAGTTGTCGGGCCCAACCATAACTGTCTGACCATTTTTGTCGACAACATAAAGTCTCCCTTTGAAAAGGAAGATGTCTCCAAATTTAATTGACATGTCGGGGATCACCTTCCAATTCTCATTGCTAAATTTCAACAGTGCTGGTTGGGGGGAAAAGGTGAACTTGCCAAGAACAATAGGGTTTTTTCCATGGAACGTGAGAATGGCGATATTTTCAGGAGTGTATATGAAGTCAAAAGGAGAGAGTTCAGGGAAGTTGTTGTCTACAGTGAACATGCATCCCAAATGGAGGAGGGAGAATTTGTTGAGGTCAAGCGCGTGTGGGAAATGAAAAGGGTCACATGAGTCAAGTAGAGATAGTGGATGACGCAGTTGGGTATTTCCAATTGAGTTTTGGACAATTATTATCAACCAAGGGTGTAGGGTTTGTTCTTGTTGTTCCTGTTTTGGTTTGATGAGGAAGATAGTGTTTTTGGAGAGGTAACAAAATGAAGTATTGTCTTTGTTGTTGATGGAATCAATGTCGATGATATATGTGTTTGAGAATTTGAGGAGTGGGAACTTAAAGGGTAAAATGTTATGATGATTGGGGATGGAAGAAGAGTGCCAATTGGAACAAACATATCGAAAGCGAATGAGATCAAGTTCATTGTCGAGGCGTTGCGATATGAGATTGAGAAGATCCTTTGGGAGTTCAGACCAATCTGCCTCTGCCATGGATCGAGCTAGGTTTCTGATTTGTGTGGGATTGAGCTTTTGGTTCTTCTTATAAAGCGAGCTGCTCCTTCTTTCGAAATTTACGTGGTTTGTCTCACGTGGAAGCAAGGTGGCAGATTTTGACCAATATATGAATGCCGCGTATCTACATATTTTGCAATCTGTAATTTATGACGTATTACCACTGTGATAAGAATCAATTAATGTTCCAAATTACTTAACAAGGAAGTATCTAGTAAAATCTGCATTAAAAAAAGTAAATAATATGAGAAAGTCAAGTTTTGACCAAGCTTTTGAGGTAGTGATAAATGTTGCAGGATGTGGGATTGAGACTGAATTGATGTAAACAGGAAGGAAATTCTTCCTTGAACACACTTCATTATTAGAATTAATATCAAAAAAATCATGGAAATTTTTAAGGAAGGACAGATTGATGGTAGAAGGTTGGCAGACTAATCAAATTTCAATAGTATGATATAATGGCAGAATATCCTCTTGCCGCTACAGCTTTAGAACTTCCATGTGTCACATTTTCCAACTGCAGCAGTCTCGTGCTATTCCTGCCACTATAATGGAAGATTATGGCCTGTTGTATATTGTCACAAATCTCATCGTTACCTCCCCACAAATAACTATGATGACTTCTGCTTCAATTAAAATGAAGCTTAAGTAATGGCCACCATAATCATTTATGGGCTGATCCAAAATTACTCCTTTGGTTAAGCTCAATTTTTTTTATTTCGTCTCTTTTCATTCATTTTTACTACAAGTCCATACTCCATATATTATGAACTATTTATTTATTTTGAATTTATACTCTCCTCTGATAAAGCAGTCACCACACAAACCTGTATTCTGTTATAGCATTTTTCAGGTCAAACCCTCCTCGCCTCGATGAGATAATTATGTTTCAAAATTCTCCCCCATCTTCCATGTCTTCAACTAAAACAGGCTACCGATACTTAATATCAAAATACAGCCTCCTCTATCTAATACCTGGTGAGCTTGAGCTGCAAGTTCAGCCAGGAAAGGTTCTGGATGGCACTGGAGAGATTTAGTACATTAGGAATGTCTCCCCGGACAAGAAGAATCTTGGGAACACTATATACCATTCACAAGCAATTTTGCCAATTTCACCTTGAAGACAAAATGAGTCTTGTCGGCGACATGCTGATAGAGCCATATGAATGAGATCTACACAAGGATAATTTGATGAAGGTTCACCTGAAAAGAATTTTATACCAGATATTCCCTCAGAGTCAATCACATGGATGGGGAGTATCTTGCTGGATATGAATGATGACGAGGTTCGCAAGAATTATGAGAAGAAAATGGGAGAGAGGAAGATGAACTGTTGCATTAGATTTAAGGATAAAAAATGGTGTCTCTGAATCTGGAGAGTAACCTCTGGTTTTCTCATTCCTTTTGGTTACTATCTATTGGTTTAATAATTCATTTAGTTAGAGTTAGTTTTATCCTTTAAATAGTTTGTTAATAAACTTGCACTAGAAGTGACTATCTCAAGTTACTTGCATGTGAAGTAATGAGTTTGTTAGGAGTTTGTTTCAGTTTTTTGTTACATTGCTTGATGTATAAATACTTCACAGCCTTTGTACATATTAGTTAGTTCATTCAATCAATAAAATCTCACAAGTTTATCTCTCTCTCTCTCTCTCTTCCTTCTATAACAAGGAACCCTAGAAACCCTAACCCTAATTTTCTTCAAATCTGCGCATAGTTCTTGTTATTTTCATTCAATCTTTATGCGTTGTTCCATCAAATTGGTATAGCAGAGCCTGGTTCGTTCATTGTTGTTAGAGAATTCGTGAAGAATGGCAACTCATAACGGCAACATTCCTGCGCATCTACCAATCTTTGAAGGCAAGAATTTTGATCAATGGAGCGTAAAGATGAAGGTGATTTTCAGATATCAGGATGTTCTGGAAATTGTGAATGAAGGTATTGCACCACTTGCAGCGAATGCAACTGATGTTCAACAAACAACACATAGAGATTTGAAGAAGAAAGATGGGAAAGCTATGTTCTTGATGCACTAGAGTGTAAATGATAAGATCTTTGAGAAGATCATGCACGATGGTAGCGCGAAAGAAACATGGGATGCATTAAAGAAACTGTATTCTGGTGATGGCAAGTTAAAGAAGGTGAGGCTTCAAGCTTTGAGGAGACAGTATGAAGTATTGACAATGGAAGAAGAAGAATCTGTAAGTCAATACTTTGATAGGATGATCAATCTCACAAATCAGATGACAAGGAATGGTGAGACATTCACTGATGTGATGAAGGTGGAGAAGGTTCTCAGAACACTAACATCAAGATTTGATCACATTGTAGTGGCTCTGGAGGAATCTAAAGATCTAGATTCTATGAAGATAGAGGAACTACAAGCTAGTCTTGAAGCACATGAGTTGAGGCTGATTGAAAGGAACAAAGAAAGAGGGAAGAGTGTATCATCTGATCAAGCTTTGCAAGCCCAGTATGAGAAGAGAGGAAAGTCCATGAAAGGGAAGAAATCCTGGAACAATCAAGCTCATAAGGATGGTGAAGGTCCTAGTAAGAATCAAGAAAAGGATGATGCAAAGTCTGATCAGAAGAAGAAGAAGAAAGATAAGAAAGAGATTCAATGCTATAATTGTCAGAAGTGGGGACATTATGCATCTGAATGCAGATCAAAGAGAGTTCCAAGGAACAAGGATGAAGCACAGTTTGCTCAGGATCGATGAGGATTCAGATTCTGATGAAGTACTATTGATGGCAACAGTCAAAGAGGAAGAAGAAAGAAGTAATGAATGGTATCTGGACACTGGGTGTTCAAATCACATGACAGGCAGAAAATCTTGGTTCACTGAATTAGATGATTCAGTAAATAGGAAGATAAGATTTGCAGATAATAGCATAGTTTGTGCAGCTGGTATTGGGAAAGTACTGATTCATAGAAAGGATGGCAAGAGAGCTTGCATCACTGATGTGTTGTATGTACCAAACATGAGAAGCAATCTCATAAGTATTGGTCAGTTATTGGAGAGAAAGGTTACTCTATGAAGATGGAGGCACAAACCATGAAGGTACTTGATAGAAAGAACAGGTTGATTTTGAAAGCTCCTCTATCAAAACAAAGGACTTTCAAAATTAACATTAGTGTTATTGAAGATAAGTGTCTGCTGTCAGAAATCAAAGGTGAAAATTGGCTATGGCATCAAAGGTATGGGCATATAAACTTCAGGGACTTGAATATGCTAAGTGACAAGAAGTTGGTGCAGGGTTTGCCAAAGATAAAGCTGTCTGATGAAGTTTGTGAGAAATGTTGCACTGGAAAGCAAGCCAGAAACTCTTACAAATCAGAAGTACCATTCAATGCAACAAGAAAACTTGAGGTAATTCACTCTGATGTTTGTGGACCTTTTGAAGTGAATTCAGTAGGAGGAAATAGGTACTTTGTGACATTCATAGATGAATTTACCAGAAAGTTGTGGATTTACTTGTTGGTTAAGAAAAGTGATGTGCTCAGTGTGTTTAAGAAGTTCAGACTGCTTGTTCAAAATGAAAGTGGTGAAGTAATAAGCAGATTAAGAACAGATGGAGGAGGTGAGTATACATCCATTGAGTTCAATGATTTTTGCTCATCAAATGGCATAAATCATGAAGTAACTGCACCCTATACACCTCAACACAATGGGATCTCAGAGAGGAAGAATAGAACATTGGTGAATATGATAAGGAGCATGCTGAAGCAAAAGCAGATGCCTCATTATCTGTGGGGAGAAGCAGCTGCTACTGCAGCATATCTCATCAATAGAAGCCCCACAAAGAAACTGCAAGACAAAACACCAGAGGAAGCATGGTGTGGAGTAAAACCAAGTGTTCAACATCTGAGAGTGTTTGGTTCATTGTGTTTCAGACATGTACCTGATCAACCGAGAAAGAAACTTGATGACAAGTCTCAAGCAATGATCATGGTTGGATATCACTCAATTGGTGCCTACAAAATTTATGATCCAAGCAGTAAGAAAGTTGTATTCAACAAGGATGTAAAGTTTGATGAATCAAAGGGCTGAAACTGGAATGACAAGGCATCAAATAACATTGATAGTCAGCATCATCTGTTTGATTCAGAAATAGAAGATGCTAGGACTGAAGAAACAAAAGAAATAGTTGGTGATACAGATGAAGGAGGTGCAGGAGTTGTCAATAGGCCAACAAGGAATACTCAACCACCAGCCAGGTTGAGAGATTATGAGAGGTTTCCAGATCAAGCAATCACATATGAGGGTGATATGATACACTCAGCAATGCTTGCTGAATCTGAACCAGTATCATTTGATGAAGCTCTTAGGCATAGTCATTGGAAGAAAACAATGATTGAAGAACTAGACTCCATAGAAAAGAATGAAACTTGGAGATTGGTTCAATTACCTACTGGTAAGAAGTGTATTGATGTAAAGTGGGTTTTCAAGACAAAACTGAAGCCAGGTGGTCAGATTGCAAAGTACAAGGCCATGCTAGTTGCAAGAGGTTTCCTGCAGAAGTATGGTCAAGATTATTATGAAGTATATGCTCCAGTGGCAAGGATGGAAACAATCAGATTGATTGTTGCTATAGCAGTAAAGAACAACTGGTCAATGTACCAGTTAGATGTGAAATCTGCCTTTCTCAATGGTGAGCTTGAAGAATAAGTATATGTGAGTCAACCACCAGGATTTGAGATAAAGGGAAAGAAGGAGTATGTATATAAGCTTGACAAAGCCCTGTATGGTTTGAAGCAAGCTCCAAGAGCTTGGAATAAGAAGATAGATAGTTTTCTTGTTCAGCAAGGCTTCCTGAAATGTGTGACTGAACATGGAATCTACTGCAGGAACACCACAAATAAGCTCATTGTATGCTTATGTGTGGATGACATGATTGTTACTGGAAACAATGAAGAGGAAATGAAAGCTTTTAAGAAGAATATGATGAAGGAGTTTGAGATGTCTGATCTGGGCAATCTCACATATTTTCTAGGAATTGAGTTTGAAATGAATTCACAAGGAATTCTAATACATCAAAGAAAATATGCACCAGATGTTTTGAAGAGGTTCAATATGTTGAATTGTAAACCAGTTTCAACTCCAGTTGACACAGGAGTGAAATTGTCTCTGGAAACTGATGAGAAAGAAGTGAATCCCACTTTGTTCAAGTAGATTGTGGGATCATTGAGGTATTTGTGCCACACAAGGCCTGACATTGCATATGGTGTAGGTTTGATCAGCAGGTATATGGTGAAACCCACCACTTCACACTTAGTTGCAGCAAAGAGGATTCTAAGATATGTGAAGGGTACAAGCAGTTATGGCATTCAGTACTCTAAGAATCAGAGTGGTGAACTATTTGGCTATTTAGACTCTGATTGGAGTGGAGACAAAGATGATAGGAAGAGCACAGCTGCATATGTGTTCATGATTGGAAATGCAGCTTTCTCTTGGAGTTCTAAGAAGGAACCAGTGGTTGCTCTATCATCCTGTGAAGCAGAGTACATTGCAGCCTCCATGACAGCATGTCAAGCTCAATGGATCAACATGTTACTGATGGAACTGCAGTTGGTGAAAGATGAGAAGATGGAGCTCAAAGTTGATAGCAAATCTGCTATAGATCTGGCTAGACGTCCAGTGGCACATGGAAGAAGCAAGCATATTGAGACCAAATTCCATTTCCTAAGAGACCAGGTAAACAAAGGAAAGCTGGAAGTAAAGCACTGCAAGACAGAAGAGCAGATTGCAAACCTGCTCACAAAGCCTTTGAAGCAAAGCAGCTTTGATCATCTGAAGGAAAAGTTGGGAATGGATGAAGCATCTAACTAAAGGAATTAAGGAGGTGTATTGGTTTAATAATTCATTTAGTTAGAGTTAGTTTTATCCTTTAAATAGTTTGTTAATAAACTTGCACTAGAAGTAACTATCTCAAGTTACTTGCATGTGAAGTGATGAGTTTGTTAGGAGTTTGTTTCAGTTTTTTGTTACATTGCTTGATGTATAAATACTTCACAGCCTTTGTACATATTAGTTAGTTCATTCAATCAATAAAATCTCACAAGTTTATCTCTCTCTCTCTCTTCCTTCTATAACAAGGAACCCTAGAAACCCTAACCCTAATTTTCTTCAAATCTGCGCATAGTTCTTGTTATTTTCATTCAATCTTTATGTGTTGTTCCATCACTATCCATATATTTTCTCACTGTATCTCGGAGTTAATTCTCTGCTTTTATGGACTTTAACATCTATGTTTTACAAATAAAGTTAAATGTTCTTTATCGGGATATAATGCTGTTAGTTAACCTATTCATGTGTCCAAAAAAGAAGATACGAGTCTAACTCAATAATGATACATAAATAAGCTACTATAAAAGTGGGACATGACCCATATCTAACAATGTTTTGAAGTCTTGGTTATGGAAATGGAACTTGGAAGTTATCAATCGGGTTTGAGCTTCAAATATTAGAATCAATACCTTGTTTAATTCATGGACTGACAAACTCTCCAATTAGAAATAGAAAAAAGTTGGGGAATCGATAAATAGAGTTTAGGATGAATTTTGTCTTACACCTGATATCTATTTTGCAAATTGAATGAAAGATTGTAAATTGTAACTGAGATGATAGATTCTTATTTCTCTTTTCAGGTCTCAGAAGGTTAGTTGAGATATAAGCGTAACAGATCAAATGAGTTTCAACTTTACATCATCAATGCAATTCAGGTGATCAAGTTCAAAGATATAATTGTAACCAATCAACTAAGTTTTGACTTTATAACACCATAATATGATAATAATGTCAACATCAAATCAAAATAACAGAACTAACCTTGAATAATCGCAACTTGGTTAAAGAGAAGAGTTGAAGAATCCACCATAACACTTCTCCAGAAACACATGACCTATTAATTCACCATAGTGATTGATGTCTACTAACAACAACTACCCTAGGTTTCAAATAAGTATTTCAAGTCCCCACAATTACTAACCAAAGGTTCTGCTGCTAACTGGACTTTTGGGTCATCCTCTGTAATTATCCTCTGTTAAGGTGTTCGTCTTAGGTGGTGATGTGTTTTGGTGGGTTATCTTCAGGGGCTTGTATGGTGGTTATGGTGTACCGTCTATATGCGGCACCATTTGTATCTTGTTTTGTCCATACCTCGTGTCTTGCGGGGATGACGTTTAATAATATTTGCTGATTCAAAAAAAAAATGAGCGCGTAAATCCTCCCTTTAAACGCGCAAATGTAATAACATCCAGCCGGGAACAAGAAAATAGAAAACAATAAAATAAAAATAGTGAAACTGAATGTTAAACCCAAATTATACTCATGATAAATTTAGTGAAACTGAATTTTAATCCCAAAGTGTTTTATATTTACAGGCCAAATTTTCAATCTCTCTTTCTAGTTTTTTATCCACTAATTATACTCACACAAGAAAATAAAGTTAGAAGCGAAAAACTCATTATAAATTAAGTAAGTTGCAATTTACATCAAGAAAAATCAAGAATTTACATACTCTACAAGAGTTTGTTACTAGTATTTATTAACATAAATAAAGAATTCTCAAAACTAACCTAAAAATACTTGTGAAAGTCTTCCTTCATCTCCATCGTTAAACTAAACATAATTTGAAAGCGGAGATTAGCTTGAGTAATATATTCTTAAAATTCCCATACAACATTTCAAGTTTGCTCTCTTCTAACACCAGGAGCAAAACATAATTTATCGTTTCTTGAACGACGAAACGTTTACATCGTAACATGATCTTGATTTGTTTGGAAATGTGCAATGCAAAGGGTTTTAGAGGTAAAGATAGACCTTCATTTAACAAACATGATCAACCTATACTATTTAATATACAACTAAAAATAGAATATTTCAAAAGTCATACCAAAATTTCTGTTGTTAAAATATCTGTAGCACAACTAACAGTATTCACCATTAAAAGTATCATATCATATTGTACCCAAAAACAAAATCATCATATCATAAGCTTACACATCCAACCCTGTTCTTTGTAAAGATCCATGAGATTATAATTACAAGTTTGATTAAGGAAGCTAGAGTTGCATTCTAATAGAAAACCATAAAAAGAAGGAAAAACAGAAACTCCATTAAATGAAAGGAACTAAGGCAAATACAAACGAGACTGCTTCAACATAAAAAATACTATTAAGGGGTTTATTGTTAAACTTTTGATTCCAACTTTGCTTCTAGTTACAGACTGAGAAGCATATTATTCATTTTAATTCATGCAGTGACAGTGACAACAAAAAATGCATGAGATCAAGCCATCACAAGTGCTTGTAATCAGATAGGTACGCTACAATCAAGACTTGATAGCTAAAAAACCATGAATAAATAGAAACACTAACTTGCATTAACAGATTCAAATTTATCTTAGCAAAAAGACTTGCACTATAACTAAAACTAATAAAAGAATGTATTCCTTCGCCTGTATGAATTAGAATACCGGTTGTGGTATCGAATTCCACAGTAACTGCGAAAACATTATAAGATTCATTGAGAAATGTTAAGAAAATAAAATTGGCTGGACATAATAGTAAATGTTTAAATTTTCATATTGCCATGTTTGGTCTCTCGTTCCCTTTCTCTCCATCGCCGCTGCATAAAATGAAAAGGCTTTCTATAAGAAACTAAATGAGAAGATTAAAATCATAATAAATAAATTGATTTTCTATATCTAGTACATGATTTATGCATGATAATTAATTTAGAACTCTTGTCCCATACGTGTCGTACGAGTGTCATAAGAGTGTCAACATCGAGACACACCTAATCCTACAGGTGTATGTGCTTCATAGACTTTCCACTTCAAAGCAACAAAATAATGTCATAGTGCTAGTGGCCAATATCAAATCAAAATACATTCTGATTTCTGAAAAAGCCAGCTGCATTTATAAAAAACGAATTGAGTTTCTGAAAATTAAGAAGTTTAGTCATAGCGAATGTAACATTAAAAAAAACATATTGTAAGCTATAGTCAAAAAGTTTATCCAAACTAACATAAACTAAGCACACTAATGCATTTTCAATCACTATCACATTAGAAACTTTTCAATATAAGACAGGAACATACTCTGTCACGAATTCAGATATTGTGGATCCACTTCGGTGGCAAGAACAAGTTAAGATATTTAGGCCCACAAGAAAGTTGATTTTGATCCAAGTGAAAAACACGTTTCCCATGTACCATATCGCCAATAGAGAGGACAGATGAGTCAATAAAGATGACACAATTTCCTTTTGGAATACATAGATCTGAAGCAGAAGTAGAAAAGGAACATCCACGCCCAATGAAAAAAATCCTATCCCCAAAATTCCTCAACTTCACACACTTTTGATCCTTCTCATCAAAATCCATCAAAATCACCCACTTCTTCTCCTTCTCATCAAGTTCAAAAAAATCAATACTGAAGCAATAAAATTTCTCACTAATTGCCAATAACAACAACATACCCTCACTTTCCACTAGCAATTTATTCAACCCAGGAATACCAGGACCCAAAGGTTGAGCTGCTAACTCGACGCTCGAGTCTGGTCCAACTCTAACTGTTTCGCCGGACTGGTCGACCACGTAAAACCTCCCTTTAAACAAGCAGGTGTCTCCATATAAAGATGACATATTGGAAATCAGCGTCCACCACTCGTCGCGGCCACGGAAAATCATCGGCCGGTAGGAATAATGAATTAATGTACCGAGTAAAAGAGGGGTTTTCCCATGGCACGTGATGGCAAGGACCGTTTTAGGGTTGTCTTCATACATTATGAAATCAGTTCCTAAATAAAGGATGGAGAGTTTGTTGAAGTCAAGCACGTGAGGACGAATTGGGGTTTGCTCTGCTGATCGTGGATATGAGATGAATGGGTTGAAGAATTTAGTTTTTCAATGTGAGTTTTGTGTAACTCTAATCAACCAAGGACGACGACGAATTAGGGTTTTCCCATGTTGTGGTGGTTTGACAAGGAAGAGAGTGCGTTTGGAGAGGTAACAGAATGGAGAGTTGGTGTTGTTGATGGAATCATGTATGAGTGGGAATTTGATGGGTGAAAAATGAAGATGGTGATTTGGAATGGAGGAAGAGCGCCAATTGGAACAAATTAATCGAAAACGAATGAGATCGATTTCGTTGTCGATGAATTGAGATATCAGATTCAGAAGCTCCATCGGGAGTTCAGACCAATCTGCCGTAGATGTTGTTGATGTGTCCCGCTGGTTCTCTTTTCTTTCCTTCTTCTTTTTCATTCCTCTTTCAGTAAAAAGGTTAATGTCTTTCGTAAAATAGCAAAAGGAATAAGTAAAGGAACAAAAGCCTAATTGAAGAAAAAAAACTGCACTGTTGAAGAATCAAGTGACTCAAAATTGGAGTTTGGAGGCCAAAATTGATGTTTGCTGGAAGTGCAAAATCGGGGCCCGAATTGGCAAAATCGGGGCCCGATTTTGGCTGTCTTTTGGAGCATTTTGCTGCGTGAAAAATCGGCGCACGAATGGAGGAATTCGGGGCCCGAACTGTCGTAACAGTATTTTTCAGAAACGTATTTTTGGGCCAGATTTGTTCCAATTTTATGGGAGTTACTTTTACTATAAATATAGGCATTGTATCAGTGTAAACTTGGAGATAGAGGGGGCTGAAACAAGGGTTTAGAAAGGCAACAACAAAACTAGGGTTTGTATAGAGTTTGTCTCTTTGGAACAAACACTTGGTTTTGAGGGTTGATTCACCTTGGGAAACACTATTAGGATTGAGTCTCTTGGTTACGGGAAGAGGCTGGGTTTTGGGTAGAATTAGGCGGGAGACTTATTCTTCTAACCCATTGAAATCTCTTTGTAACGTTACTCATCATATAGTGGAACGGAGGGCTGCTCTCTCCCCCAGACTAGGTCAATTTGGACCGAACTAGGTAAACAGATTCTTTGTGTTCTCTTTTCTTTTTCTCTCGCTGTTGTTTTCTACTTTTGGCTTGTGTTAATTGTTCCATACATTTTGATTTTGGTTGCTTAATTATCCCTTGCTCCACACATCAAGTTGTTATTGGTGTGAGTTTTTCATCGAATTCGCAACAATTGGCGCCCACCGTGGGGCAAGGGTCAAAGGATAATCAAGTACCATGGGTTCGAAGTGGGATATTGAGAAGTTTACCGGAGATAACGATTTTGGGTTATGGAAGTTAAAGATGGAAGCGGTGTTAATACAACAAAAGTGTGAGAAAGCTTTGAAGGGTGAAGGTGCGTTACCTGTCACCATGTCACAAGCGGAGAAGACCGAGATGGTGGACAAGGCCAGGAGTGCCATTGTCTTGTGCCTCGGAGATAAAGTTTTGAGAGAAGTAGCGAAGGAACCAACCGCGGCATCAATGTGGGCAAAGTTGGAATCTTTGTATATGACAAAGTCTTTGGCTCATCGGCAATTCCTAAAGCAACAACTCTACTCATTCAAGATGGTGGAGTCAAAGGCCATCATGGAGCAACTTACGGAGTTCAACAAAATCCTTGATGACTTGGAGAATATTGAGGTGCAACTTGAGGATGAAGATAAAGCTATACTCTTGTTGTGTGCTCTACCGAAATCTTATGAATCGTTCAAAGATACCATGCTCTATGGCAAAGAAGGCACTGTTACCTTGGAAGAAGTTCAAGCGGCTTTGAGAACCAAGGAGTTGACCAAGTCCAAGGACTTGAGAATTAATGAAAATGGTGAAGGCCTAAGTGTCTCAAGAGGGAATAGTGGAGGTAGAGGTAACCGGAGAAAGAAAGGTAAGAAGTCAAAGTCTGAATGCTTTAACTGTCACAAGATGGGTCACTTCATGAAGGATTGTCCAGAGATTAATGGTAACTCTGCACAAATTGTCACTGGGTTATGAGGATGCAGGTGCTCTGATGGTGTGGTGTTGTTTGGAGGATGAAGGTGATATTGGTCACCTTGAGAATGATGCCTAGTGGAGCGGTGACCGTCTGGAGAGACGTTAAACACTCAACATCAGCCTAGAGAGGCGGTGGTAAGAATACTCATGATCAGTCTGGAGAGGCGGAGGCAACAATACTCATGATCTACCTGTTGAGGTGGAGTTTCAAGGTTGAAGACATAGTGGGATGTACGCATTTGCTAGTTGATGTAGAGTACGCTCAGCTTGAGGTGGAGTTGAACACACCGGTAATGGTACGACTATGGAGGACCTTGGGTGCTATGCTCTATGGTGAGCAAGGGATTTCTTCATAAGGTTGAAGAATGTATAGCACGACTTGCGGGATTACTCTAAAAAAAAGGCCAAGGGTGATTGGATGCAAGGAGACCTTCAAGGAAACGGGAGATGTCCTTTGTTGAAGATGTCATGGTGAATGCTTGTGGAACTACCTAAAACTCCTAGTGTAGTTGAACTGCAAGGACTCTTCGAGAAGACGGAAGACGTTCCGATGGCTGAAGAGGTTGAGGTAAAGGCTTGTGGAACTACCTAAAATTCCTAGTGTAGTTGGACTGCAAGTACCTTCGAGAAGGCGGAAGACATTCCGATGGCTGAAGGGATTAGGGTGTAAACTTGTGGAGCTACTTGGTGTAGTGGGAAGCAAGGGAAAGAGCAGCAAGGTGTTGATGTTAAATGGGCATCATCACTAATTTAGAGTCAAGGTGGAGATTGTTGTGAAAGTGACTCAAAATTGGAGTTTGGAGGCCAAAATTGATGTTTGCTGGAAGTGCAAAATCGGGGCCCAAATTGGCAAAATCGGGGCCCGATTTTGGCTGTCTTTTGGAGCATTTTGCTGCGTGAAAAATCGGCGCCCGAATGGAGGAATTCGGGGCCCGAACTGTCGTAACAGTATTTTTCAGAAACGTATTTTTGGCCCAGATTTGTTCCAATTTTATGGGAGTTACTTTTACTATAAATATAGGCATTGTATCAGTGTAAACCTGGAGATAGAGGGGGCTGAAACAAGGGTTTAGAAAGGCAACAACAAAACTAGGGTTTGTATAGAGTTTGTCTCTTTGGAACAAACACTAGGTTTTGAGGGTTGATTCACCTTGGGAAACACTATTAGGATTGAGTCTCTTGGTTACGGGAAGAGGCTGGGTTTTGGGTAGAATTAGGAGGGAGACTTATTCTTCTAACCCATTGAAATCTCTTTGTAACGTTACTCATCATATAGTGGAACGGAGGGCTGCTCTCTCCCCCAGACTAGGTCAATTTGGACCGAACTGGGTAAACAGATTCTTTGTGATCTCTTTTCTTTTTCTCTCGCTGTTGTTTTCTACTTTTGGCTTGTGTTAATTGTTCCATACACTTTGATTTTGGTTGCTTAATTATCCCTTGCACCACACATCAAGTTGTTATTGGTGTGAGTTTTTCATCGAATTCGCAACAGATTCTTCAATTCAATCCGAGAAGTTTTTTGTTTTTCACGGAAAGAATAGGGTTAACTTTGTTGTGATATCCGAATTTCATATTTATATAGGAAGATCTTTCGGTAAATAGGGTTTTGATATGAGTAAAAAATATAGGTAGCTTTATTACATTAGACTTTGCTCGGGGACTGAAATAATTAAGGAAGATTTTTTTTTTTTTTTAAGAATAATTAATGATGGCTAATCCTTCAAGAAAAAAAATAAAATTAATGTGGCTAAAATTGTGTATACATTTTTATTTGAGGAAAGCTAAAATTGTGTATACATGATATCGGGAAGTAAAATTCACCACGGACGTCTAGAAGTCCTAGCTCAACTGGCAAATGCCGAAATTGCAAGGCCGGACGTTATGACCCGGGTTCGAACCCGGGACCTCACAGTTGTGTGTGAGTTTATTTTCAGTGGATTACCACTTCATCTAAGACCAAAAAAAAAAAAAATTCACCACGGACCGACAAAGAACTGATATGATAAATGGGTACACACATATAAAATTAAATAAACAATTCATATTTTAAGTATCAGTAAATTAATAGATGCACTAATGGATGAAATTGATTGGAGTTATTAAAACTATTAGTACATATAAAATAAAATAAACATATTTTAAGTTTCCAAACTCGTAATATAATTTATTCCACTATAGTCGGCCCTATTTTTTTAGTGAGAGAAACTCCAACTTCTCTCTAAGCTTTCCTTCTCTTTCACTCATCGAGGAGGGGTGGTTTTAGGTCATTTTTTGACCTAAAATCACCCCTTGCATCTTTTTTTCCCTTTCTTTCGATCTAAATAAGTGATTTTCACAAATATCAAGCGTTTTCTTTTGTGTTTTTTCGTGATTTCGTTGTCTGAGTGCGACCTTGTGTTGTTCGTCGTCTTGTGTGGCGTTGTTTGATTTGACATCTTGTTGCGGTGTTCGTTGGTTCATATTGAAAGATCAGCTTCAGTCAATCACAGATTCAATCAATGATTTGGACGTCAACGTTGCAGATCCAGAAGCAAGAGTATTCTGGTGATTTAGATTTTATCATATTATTTGTAGGCATTTTGCTGTTGTATGCTATTAACTTGGGTGCTGTGAGTTTGTTCACAGATTCATCCTTTACGTTTTTAGCGATCTTGATTCTGATGTATTCTATCGATTTGAATGAATGAATATCGTTTTGTTTTTGTCAAAAAAAAAAAAGTTTCCAAACTCGTAGAAATAGAAATACGTCCTCTTTATAAAATTGATAAAATTATACAATCGTATTACTTAAGTGTATTACTTAAGTAAAAATCTTCTTATCGTGAAATCAAATATAATTGGATTTCCTAATTATTGATTTTTGTTTGATTAGTAATTTTTTGTCAACGTGAAAGTGTGTAGTATAATATTTTTCTATTATCTATACTATATATAAAGAAAATAATCCATTTCAGTTCTTTCGGGCTGACTTTTTCACTTTCCAAAAATGCTCTTAATTTCAAATACAAATATCACATGCAACAAATAGATAAGAATAAATTTAAATATTATCGCTTATGTTTCTATGTTTTAACAACTTACAATCAAGTTGATAGTCCCTATCATGTGTCATAAAGACTCATTATGAGTAAAATTTGATGTGTAAATCAAAGATTTTTTTGAGATATTTGTATTGTCAAAGATCTATTTGAGAGTTCCCTATGTTAGTGATAATTTAGTTTTTTATACATGGCCTATGATCCAAGTTATTATTTTGTAAAATACATTTTTTTTTTATATTAATTAGTATAGGATATACAATTCTGGTATTTTCAAGATAGGTGGCTTGCGAATGGCGCTATGGCACAACCTGCAGAGCACTACCTAAGAATGATAAGTGTAAGTTTGCCATGAACCTTTGGAGTTTGTGGAGGAGCAGAAACACGGAAATTTGGGACAATCAAAGGGAAAGGACATCTGACATATTGTTTGCTGACAGAATGACAGAGGAAATTGTTTGTTGACAGAATGTCGGAATGCAGGAAATATTGAGAAGCAAAACCAGACCAACCACAACAGTTTTAAATGGCAGCGTCCCCCTTACACCTTTATCAAGTGCCTGTAACGTCGATGTTTCGTTCTTGGAGTATGATAATAGAGTGGGGATATGAATGAGCTTGAGAGATAAATTCAGTATGTTTATGTTAGCGAAAACAACATGGTTACAGCTGATTATGATAGTTGAAATTGGAGAAGCGTTAGGGCTGCTAGCAGCCATGGATTGGGTGAATGAGTTGGTGTTGGAAAGAACAATTTTCTGCTTGGATTCAAAAGGAGTGGTAGACTTTTTCATCTCCGGTGCGCGTGACGATACAAAGTTAGGTTCTATTTTAGCTAGATATAGAGTTAGTTTATCTGATATTTGTAACAACTCTAATGTCGAGCTCTCTAAGAGGGAGGCTAATATGGATACATTGTCTTGGATTTTCACACCATTGACAAATTGAATAACTGAAACCTTTATATTCCACTTTCAACCAACTCCGCTCAAATATTTCCACCGCCTCTGTTACTGATTCAAACACTATTGCTTTAAACTCTCTTTTGCATTGTTAGAAATAGCCAAAGACAAACCATAAAGATTAGACAATGCAAATCATATTCTTCACAACAAATAATGCTTATTTTTAATTAGTTTTTTTTTTTTTTATAAAAAGTTGTTATAATTATTATATCGATACAAATAATGCTTATTTTTAAGATAAAATTTTTGTTTTATGAAATCTTTAATCAATTATCTCACAACATATCGTTGGCAAGACCATACAACTACTATTATAATATAAACTATTCTTATATTTGTTGAAAAAAGTTGTGACAGACGCTACATTGGTGGTGAAAAATAATTAATTATGGTTATATTTTTTATACTCCGCTAGAAATGGACAAATATTTTAAAAAAATCAACATTTTAGGGCAATTATAAATATAACTTGTATAATTTTTGCACGTTTACGCGTTTATAAAGTTTTATATAAATTTTTATGATATAACTTGACCCCACTTATTAAAATTTCTGGATCAGTCACTGATTGTTTCTAGTAAGTGCTTGTATAATCCAAACACATCAAATGAAGATGATAATAACTAGTTAAACCTACAACACTTACAGCTTAATGACTGATCTTTGATAATTTAAAAAGTTAGTATACTCGACTTTGTAGATTTATAGGGGTGGGCAAAAAGAACCATGAACCGAACCGAAAATAACCGAACCATTATAATGGTTCACGAACCGAACTGTTAATTTTTTAACAGTTCTTGAACCATAACCGAACCATCTTGAACCAAACCGAACTGTTTGAACCGAACCAAACCACTTGAATTTTTTTTTTTTTTAAGGAAACCACTTGAACTCTTTGTTGGATCTTTCCAAAAAATAACAACTTATTTAAAATAGCTTATTTTAAAAAGCTTATTTTATGCAAAACACCTTATTTTAAAAACAGCTTATTTTATGAAAACAACTTATTTTAAAAACACAACTTATTCAAAATAGCTGATTCAAAACTGCTTATTTTATGCAAAATAGCTTATTTAAAAAAAAAAACAACTTGTTCAAAACAGCTTATTTTAAAATACAACTTATTCAAAACAGTTTATTTTATGAAAACAACTTATTTTAAAAAACGGCTTATTCAAAACAACTTATTTTCAAAAAACAACTTATTCAAAACATGTTTTGAATAAAATAAGTTGTTTTAAATAAGCTATTTCTTTCTATTTATCTCCTCTTTTATGTAACTGTCATTGATTCTAGCCTTCTGATGCAAGTTTGATTGATATTCTAACTTTACGGTTTCATGATTTGTGATTAAAAATATGTAAGATCACATGAACAAAGTTCATTCATAAGAACAGAATTGTAGCATAGAAAGATGAAACAGAATAAAAAACTTTTGAAGTACATATACAACTGTTATTATAATAGAACTGAAAGGGTAGCAGGGAAACTAGCATACACTATAATACAGATTGATTATTTCTGAAAATTGCTAACGAACTAACTGCAATAGTAAGCTATCACATAGCTGTCAGATTCGTTCTTCTTCAACGATACTAACACTACTAAAAAAACAGTGTTTTCGGACGGAATTTTCGGACGGATGAGTTTTTGTCTGAATTTTTCGGACGGATTTGGGACAGTTTTAAAGGAGCGAAATTTTCGTCCCAAATCCGTCCCAAAATCGTGTGGAATTTTTATGGCATGTTCAAACAAGGTTTTTTCCCACAAATTTCGCACGAATTTCATTAAAAAAACAAATCCGTCCCAAAACCGTGTGAAATATTGAGACAGATTTCGGACGGCCGCTATTTTTATTTTATTTTATTATTATTTTATTATTATTAAACCTACAAAATTTGAAGAACAAATTCTTTTCATTTGAGCGGGTCAGCTAAAAAATTTCCCCCCTTTGATATTTTCATCAAAATTGAAAGCCAAAAACTTCCCTCTTCAATGAATTATCCTCTTCATCTTTTTATCAAAAATTAAACCCTAACATTACTCCCTTTCATCTTTTCCCTTTTTCACTTGAACTCAAAACAACACTAACCCTAAACACAACAACAAAAATTTCCAATTTTCATTGAAATCAAAATCAATCATCATGAAATTGAAACCCATCATCAACAAAATTGAACCCCATTAGTTAAAGTTCCAGCTTTTCCATCGTGTTGGCCCTGTTCCAGTTTTCCACCGAGTTGTTCCTGTTTCAGATTTTGTTGATTATCGCGTTTGTGTACCAGGTTTTCTCATCGCCTTTGTTGTTCCTGTTCCAGTTCTTGCTCTTGAAATCGGATTCAACTGTTACTGCTCTCATCTCATAAGGTTTGTTCCTCTTTTCATCATGTTTGTTCATGTTCATTCAATCACAAACGGGTCACTTTTGTTCCTCATCTCATCAGAATTATTTTACTGGATTTATTATATTTAGGAGATAGAATGAAGGTGATTCTTGTGTTTTGGGAGGGTAGGAGTAAAAATGGGTATTAAGTTAGAATGTCAATAGTTAACCGTAAGTATATGAGATTAACCAACAAGAATTTGGCATCCAACATGGCTTAAGATCCTTGAAAAGATGCTTAAGAAGTGTAATTATGAAGTTTTGTTTCTTAAATTGTGACAATTATCGATGTCGGTGAAGTTAGTTCGGAAATATTCAACGGTGATGCTAATGTTATCACTGTTGGTGTCGGTGTTGCTGGTATTGCTCTGGTTGTACTCTCGGGAAGGTATTGTAATTTAGTCAAACCATTGGATCCAAGTTCATCTCTTGTTGCATGTGTTTAGATGTTTTGATTTGATTTATTTGGTGATTGAACTAGATGATAGATGTTTGGCAAGTGCACCAAATACTATCGAAGTAGTAAAAATATCGATCCCACGAGGACTGTTTTTAACTTCAATAATTCAATTGCGTTATATAATTAGGATGTATAAAAGTTATTTTTGGTTTGCCACTAGGCAGTAGATTTGATTTGATTTTACGAAATCAAATAAAAGAAGTAAAGATTTGATTAAGAAAATATGAGAGAAAGATGAGATCAGATCCTTCGAATCCTCTAAGTTCCCCTAATTGGTCTACTGCACCTATTTGTTATGAATCCTTTTCTAATTTACAATGATTAACAAAATAGCCCTAATCAATCCCTTGAGTTAGGACCCTCTTCTTAAACTACAGCCCCTAATTCCTTAGGTGGTCTAATAATTCTTGAAGGTTTTATCGAACGTTAACCTATTATCACTAACAAACGATTATCTATTCCTAGACTAACCCTGTTTATTAGAACAATTCAATTAGGTCTAAGTCGAAAGCCATGGTCAGTGGTCGTTCGTTCTCACGAAATCAAGTTATATGTGATCAAGATATAAAAAGCATTAAGAACAATTGAATTGAATAAACTAGAATTGAATTCATAAACAAAATAGAGTTTCACAGCAACATGTGTCAATTGGGGTTACAAAGATTCATCTCGGATCTAATCTCTAAGAGATTTAGCTACTCATAATCGAGTTTACAAATAGCATAATCAATGAATTAATTAAAACATACATGAATTGGTAAAAGGTTGAAGAAATCGCCCTTCTAGCCGTCTTCGATGTCTCAAAATCGCACTTTGCTCTCCAAAATCGTAACCCTTTTCTTCTGGCTGAGTGCAGTATTTATAGAGATTTTGGGCCTGACCAAATCAAAATCGTGCCGCGCAGTTGTAATTGGCGCGCCGCGATTTCCCTCAAACAGGGACATATGCAAATCTGTCTCAAAAATCGCGGCAAGGCTGTATTTTGGCGTGGCGCGATTTGGTCTGGCAGAACTTCAGTTTTTCATCTTTTTGCACCCCGGAATAGTGAAAATTGCATGAGAACTCTAATAAAATGTCACAATAAGTCCTAAAAATTACGTAATGACAGCATGTCATCACAACCCCAAACTTAAACCATTCCTTGTCCTCAAGGAATTTGCTTGCAACAGTGACAAATGACAGTGAAATAACAGTTACCTGACAAAACGATAGTACCCAAAAGTTCATTCTCCTTCTAGCTAAAGATGAGCTAGTTTGACTTGTTCGCATCCACCAATTCACAACTCCTCGCATCAAATTGAAACAGGGTTCTACCAGTCGACATGCAGGTCTACATATTACCATACGCTTGAAAAGTTTCTAAACATCAATCAAAGTCAATATCATTACACACTTTTGAGGTCTTTAGGGTTATAACGGGGCTTAGGTGAAAGGTGGGATATATTTGGATAAGTAGGCTACACAAAATTTGAGTTAGGCATTCCTACGGAAATTAAACACAAAATTCAATCCTTCAATCATTCACCTTGTGGAAATACAATCAATGCAAAGGTACTAGAGAATATTTTTAACATTTAGGGACAATCGAGTTTGAAGTTACTCAGATTTTCAATGTTTTGTCCCTTTTTCATCATTCATTTTCATTTTTTTTTCATACACCATTTTTGTGTATATTTTGCATGACAATTTCATATTTCTTTCATTTTTATTCTCTTATTCTCTAGTACCCCCACCCCAAACTTAGTTGGTTGCAAATTCCAATAGCAACCCCAAACTTAATCTTTAGCAACATTCTACAATGCCTTAACTCAGAAAATACATTAAGGGACAAGTCCTAAAAGTCTCTAGGCTTGTAATGTAGTTTGTCACCGAACAAAAAGTTCTAATCCTACCGGCTCATAATTGGTTAAGAAAGGATAAATTCATAAAATTAAAACAGGGTAGGCTTCAAAAAGGCTCACAGGACCAAGCACTTTTGCCTCAGTGTGTAATTGACAAAGACCAATCAATAATAGAGAAACAATGCAAGTTCTAGAAATGTAGTTGCATGGAAAACTAATCTAAATATAAGTAAATTGAAAAACAAAATTTGGCGATGAACCTTATGGCTGAGATTTCTGGGAGTATGTGACTACCTAGCAACGCCGTACACTTCGCCTTTGAATCAAGTCACCCCTCCTTTAGAACTTTTGGAATACCGTTTCATCAAACAACTGTTACTAAAGTGGAATAAGTCACATGAAACAAAACAAATTCATTAATAAAATAAGTGCAGGAGCAATTACAATAGGGAAATAGTTCAATGGACTTTGACATTAAATGGAAAATAAAAACTGAATGTATTGAAAAACAAAGTAAATCTAGTGGGTTGCCTCCCACTCAGCGCTTCTTTATCGTCACTAGCTTGACTGCTAAGGATCCTTAGAGGTCCTTCAGAATGAGTCCCACCCTCTCTTTTGGTAGGTCGCCACCTAGGTATGGTTTAACTCTTTGTCCATTCACTTTGAAACTTCGGTCTCCTTCAGGTGTCACTAGTTCAACAGCTCCATATGGTGACACACTTTTGACCAAGAATGGTCCAAACCATTTTGACTTGAGCTTCCCAAGAAACAGCTTCAACCTGGAATTATACAACAAAACTAGTTGTCCACAGTTAATATCCCTAGACACTAAGTTTTTGTCATGATACCTTTTTGTCCTGGCTTTATAGATGAGTGCATTTTCATACGCTCTAAGCCTCATCTCCTCAAGTTCATTAAGTTTCAAAATTCTTTTCTTACCAGCGGCTACTTGATCAAAATTTAAGGCCTTAATGGCCCAATAAGCTTTATGTTCTAGCTCGACTGGAAGATGACATGCCTTCCCATAGACTAACTGATAGGGTGAGAACCCAAGATGAGTCTTGAAGGCTGTCCTATATGCCCACAGTGCGTCATCTAATTTCCTAGACCAATCTTTCCTATTTGATGCAACTGTTTTCTCTAGGATTTGTTTCAGCTGTCGGTTTGAAACCTCTACTTGACCACTAGTTTGTGGGTGGTAGGGAGTTGCAATTTTGTGCTTAATGTTATACTTTTTGAGCACATTTTCAAGAAAATTATTGCAAAAATGCTTCCCCCCATCACTGATCAATACTCTAGGGGTTCCAAACCTAGTGAAAATATTCTTTTGAAGGAAATTGACAACAGTTTTGGCATCATTAGCAACACATGGTATCGCTTCAACCCACTTTGTGACATAATCAACACATACTAGAATATGGAGATAAGAGTAAGAGGAAGGGAATGGTCCCATAAAATCAATACCCCAACAGTCAAATGGTTCAACTTCAGTGATTCCTTTTAGGGGCATTTCATTCCTCTTTGATATGTTACCTGTCCTTTGGCATCGGTCACATCTTGTGACAAAGTCGTGGCAATCTTTGAAAAGGGTGGGCCACCAAAATCCACTTTGCAAAACTTTTGCAGCTGTTCTTTCTCCACTGTGGTGGCCTCCATAAGCTGAGCTATGGCAGTGCCACATGATACTATGTGCTTCCTCACCTGCAACACAACGTCTAATCAAACCGTCAGTACCTACCTTAAACAGATAAGGGTCATCCCACAAGTAGTGGTTCGCATCTTTGAAGAACTTTTTCCTCTGAGGATAGGTCATATAATCAGGAACTATGTTACCGGCCTTAAAGTTAACAATGTCAGCAAACCAGGGCCTTTCTCTCATAGCAAATAACTGTTCATCAGGGAACTCGGCCTTGATGGCCTTCTCCTTCTTTGTCACCTCATCATTCTCCAGTCTTGAGAGGTGATCAGCTACCACGTTCTCGACTCCCTTTTTGTCACGAATCTCAAGATCAAATTCTTGCAATAACAGGATCCACCTCAACAGTCGAGGCTTTGAATCCCCTTTAGTCAAGAGATATTTAAGAGCTGCATGATCTGTAAAAACAATGACTTTGGAGCCTATTAGATAAGAACGAAATTTTTCCAATGCAAAGATTACAGCAAGCAATTCCTTTTCAGTTGTGGAATAGTTAACTTGATTTTCATTTAAAACCTTGCTTGCATAGTAAATTGCATGGAAAAATTTGTTCTTGCGTTGGCCTAGGACTGCACCAATAGCATAATCACTTGCATCACACATAAGTTTAAAAGGTAGATCCCAATCGGGTGCAATGATTATTGGTGCAGTCACCAACTTGTTTTTAATCAAAGAAAAAGCATTTAGACATTCGGAATCAAAATTAAAGTCATTTTCTTTGACTAAGAGGTTACAGAGGGGTTTGGAAATTTTAGAAAAGTCTTTTATGAAACGCCGATAGAAACCGGCATGCCCCAAGAAACTCCTTACTCCTTTAACATTAACAGGTGGAGGAAGTTTCTCTATAACCTCTATTTTGGCTTGGTCCACTTCAATGCCTTTAGCACTTATTTTATGCCCCAAAACTATACCTTCAGTTACCATAAAATGACATTTCTCCCAATTCAAAACAAGGTTAGTTTCGGTGCATCTTTTAAGTACAACATTTAAATGGAACAAGCATTGATCAAAAGACCTACCAAAAACAGAAAAGTCATCCATAAATACCTCAATGTTCTTCTCTATCATATCAGAGAAGATGGAGTGCATACACCTTTGAAAGGTCGCCGGCGCATTACATAGCCCAAAGGGCATCCTTCGGTAAGCAAACACACCGAATGGACAAGTGAAGGCAGTCTTTTCTTGATCTTCCAGAGCCACTGCAATTTGATTATACCTTAAATACCCATCCAAGAAGCAATAAAAGGCTTGGCCAGCCAATCTCTCAATCATTTGATCCATGAATGGTAATGGAAAGTGGTCCTTCCTTGTTGTGGTATTCAACCTTCGGTAGTCTATACACATTCTCCAACCAGTGACGGTGCGGGTGGGTATCAATTCATTTTTTTCATTAGCCACCACCGTCATCCCTCCTTTCTTAGGCACCACGTGAACTGGACTTACCCATGAGCTATCGGAGATAGGGTAGATCATACCTGCATCTAGTAACTTCAGCACCTCTTTCTTCACCACTTCCTTCATTGTTGGGTTAAGTCTCCTTTGAGGTTGGACCACCGGTTTGTATTCAGCCTCCATGTGTATTTTGTGCATGCAATAAGCTGGACTAATACCCTTCAAATCAGAAATGTTCCACCCCAAAGCTCCATGATTGTCTCTTAACACCCTCATTAATTTTTCTTCTTCCAAAGGCGTCAAGGTATTGCTGCTGATTACTGGTTTAGAGGCATCTTTAGTGAGAAAAACATACTTCAAGTGAGAAGGGAGTTCTTTTAATTCTGGATTTTTCTCTCCTTCTCCACTCAAAATAGGAGCATCCATAGAGTACTTACCCATCAATTCTTCTATTTTTACCAGTCCTAACTCTTGCTTGCTTGCTTCTAGTTGCTTGACACAATCACTTACTTCAAGATCTTCATCATCACCACAACTTGCTATAGAATTCACAATTGCACGTTCAAGAGGTTATGTTGGTTGATGTTCACAAGAGTTATCTTCAACTATTTCTTCAATAATGTCAATCCGGTAACACTTGGGATTTTCATCTTTGTGCTTCATGGCCTCAAATATATTAAATACGACTTGCTCCTTATGGAATCTCAACATTAGCTCTCCTTTCTCAATGTCAATCAAAGCACGACCAGTTGCAAGGAAAGGTCTTCCTAGAATGAGTGGCATGTCTTCATCTTCAGCCATATCTAAGATCACAAAGTCTGCTGGAAACACCAAGTCATTAACCTTGACTAGCACATCTTCAAGCACACTGAAAGGATAAGAGATTGACCGATCAGCTAAAGTAATGGTCATTCTTGTTGGTTTTGGTTCCCCACACTTAAGCTTCTTCATCATTGAAAGAGGCATCAGGTTGATACTTGCTCCCATGTCACATAAAGCTCTACCAATGTCTACCGGTCCAATTGAACAAGGGATACTGAAAGCACCAGGATCCTTCAGCTTAGGTGGCAGCTTCTTTTGAAGAATAGCACTACAATTCTCAGAAAGTGCTATGTTCTCATCATCCTTAGGCTTCCTTCTTTTAGTCAACAAGTCTTTCATGAACTTAGCATACAACGACATTTGATCAAGAGCTTCGCCGAAAGGAATATTCACCTGAAGTTGTGAGAAAAGTTGCAAGAACTTCTTGAATTGACCTTCATCTTTTTCCTTCTTCTTTGAAAGGTGAGGGTATGGAAGCTTCACATATGATGGAACAACTTGTGGTTTATCTCCATCTTTCAATATTTGACTCTTCGACTTCCTCAAGATTGAATCTTCATCAATTAACTTCTCACTTTTTTCTCCCTCTATTTTTTTCTTCCTTTCATTTTCAACTACTCCATGATCATTTTCTTTTTCAACTACATCCTCATCATTTTTTTCAACTTCACCATTTTCCTCCACCTCAACTACTACATCATCAACCTTCTTTGGAGCTTTTGGAACTAAAGGTGTCAAAACCTTTTTGCTCCTCAATTCAACAGCATTACAAGACTCATTCTTAGGGTTGTCTTTAGTGTTACCTGAGAATCCGCCTTTGTTTTGTTCAGCCAATTGCTTAGCTAATTGCCCCAATTGAGTTTCAAGCATCTTCCTAGAAGCTTCATTGTTCTTTCTTTCAGCTTCTTGACTCTTCTTCATCTCTTCAAAGTTGCCTTGAGTCATCTTCATAAAGTTCATCATAGTTTCCTCAAGAGCTGAAGGCTTTCTTTGTTATTGTTGAGGAGGAGTAAGCATCTGAGAATTCAAAGCGTTGTTACTCGAGTAGCTTAGATTGGGATGCTTGTTGATACCTGAATTGTAGTATTGGTTTTGCCTTTGATAGCCTCCCATGAAGTTAGCTTCTTCACTTGATCCTTCTGGGACACATTCACCATTGGGATGTTCTTCACCACATAGATCACATTTGATTGCAGCCACTTGTTGTTGCTTGTGAGCCAAAGTGAAGCCTTGAAACTCCTTAGTTAGAGCCTCGATTTGTTTGATCATAGCTGCTTGGTTAGCAAGGATAGCAGTTTGTTCACTCACCCCAAACACTCCTCTTTCTTTCTTCTTAGCTTCAGCACGATACTCATTTCCAGCCATGTTCTCGATTAAAGCTTGGACTTCATGATCAGTTTTGCTCTTGAGACTACCTCTCGCGGAAGCATCTAAGAACATTCTAGTGTTTGGTGTTACCCCCTCAGTGAAGATTTGGAGGTATTGTTTCTCGGTGAACTCATGATTAGGGCATCTCTTAGGAAACAAATTGAATCGCTCCCAAGCATCATACAATGATTCACCTTCTCCTTGCTTGAAGTTAGAGATCTCCATCTTCTTTTCCCAATACTTAGACATAGGGAAATATTTCTCTAAGAACTTCAGCTCTAACTCTTCCCATGTTTGGACAGTCCCGTTTGGTATTGTTAGCAACCAATCTTTGGCTCTTCCCGTCAAGGTGAAAGGAAATAGCCTTAGTTTCTTTTATGCTTCAGTCACGGTGGCTGGTTGCACACAAAATTCACAAGTTTCAGCAAAGCGGCTCAAGTGTTCATGAGGACTCATAGCTTCAGTCCCATCGAATTGCTTGTCCCTCAAACCGTTAAGGACAGTTGTCTTGATGTCGAAAGCGACGGGGTTAGCTGGTTGAAAAGTATGGGTCAGTTGACCGCGATGAGTGGCTAACCCATAGTCTCCAAGCTTAGGTCTTGGTGCAGGTTCTCCCATGGTTTCAGATTCGGTTGAGAGTGGCTCCGGTATTTGTTCTCGAACACCAGGTGGAACGGACTGAGCTGACCTTTGCGACCGGACAACTTTCCGAAGTGCTCTAGCAGTTCTTTCAATTTCCGGATCGTACTCTAAGTCGTCAGAGCTCTGTTTACCTCGCATAAACAACAAAATACCTTAGTAGCACTGCACGATAAAGAGTAATCAGATGAATACTGAAACAGAAAATTAAAAATTAAAGACAGAAAATTAAATTGCAGAAACCCTAAACTATAACGTAATTGCCTTGTTGAAATAAATCAACAGTCCCCGGCAACGGCGCCAAAAACTTGATAGATGTTTGGCAAGTGCACCAAATACTATCGAAGTAGTAAAAATATCGATCCCACGAGGACTGTTTTTAACTTCAATAATTCAATTGCGTTATATAATTAGGATGTATAAAAGTTATTTTTGGTTTGCCACTAGGCAATAGATTTGATTTGATTTTACGAAATCAAATAAAAGAAGTAAAGATTTGATTAAGAAAATATGAGAGAAAGATGAGATCAGATCCTTCGAATCCTCTAAGTTCCCCTAATTGGTCTACTGCACCTATTTGTTATGAATCCTTTTCTAATTTACAATGATTAACAAAATAGCCCTAATCAATCCCTTGAGTTAGGACCCTCTTCTTAAACTACAGCCCCTAATTCCTTAGGTGGTCTAATAATTCTTGAAGGTTTTATCGAACGTTAACCTATTATCACTAACAAACGATTATCTATTCCTAGACTAACCCTCTTTATTAGAACAATTCAATTAGGTCTAAGTCGAAAGCCATGGTCAGTGGTCGTTCGTTCTCACAAAATCAAGTTATATGTGATCAAGATATAAAAAGCATTAAGAACAATTGAATTGAATAAACTAGAATTGAATTCATAAACAAAATAGAGTTTCACAGCAACATGTGTCAATTAGGGTTACAAAGATTCATCTCGGATCTAATCTCTAAGAGATTTAGCAACTCATAATCGAGTTTACAAATAGCATAATCAATGAATTAATTAAAACATACATGAATTGGTAAAAGGTTGAAGAAATCGGCCTTCTAGCCGTCTCCGATGTCTCAAAATCGCACTTTGCTCTCCAAAATCGTAACCCTTTTCTTCTGGCTGAGTGCAGTATTTATAGAGATTTTGGGCCTGACCTAATCAAAATCGCGCCGCGCAGTTGTAATTGGCGCGCCGCGATTTCCCTCAAACAGGGACATATGCAAATGTGTCTCAAAAATCGCGGCAAGGCTGTATTTTGGCGTGGCACGATTTGGTCTGGCAGAACTTCAGTTTTTCATCTTTTTGCACCCCGGAATAGTGAAAATTGCATGAGAACTCTAATAAAATGTCACAATAAGTCCTAAAAATTACGTAATGACAGCATGTCATCACTAGAGAAATTTTGAATAATAAGTGTTAGTTAGTTGCTGCTTGTGAATTCAGTTTCAGTTGAGTTTTGTTTTTAGCAATCCTTGATTGAATTTGCTGCTTGTAATTTGATTTGATTAGCTTCCTGACCTATTTTCTTGTTTGTTTCATTTCCGTGTGTTTTGTTTATATGTAAAATTTGAGTTTTTTTTAGATTTCTGCTTGTTAGTTTTCTGTTAACACTCAAAATTATTTGATTGTTTTCTATAGATTGATTTTATATTTGGGTAATTGTAATTTATGCAGTTATCAACATCTTCGTTGGCATTTGTGTATCTGCATTTCCCTCATCAACATATCGGCATCAGGTCAACATGGTAACACATTTTCGCCACTTTTGTCTTTCACATTCCTTTTCTTTATTATTCTCACTTTTGGTTAAATGCAGGTGAGCAAGCTTAAAAGAGAACTTGAAACCCAAAACATTGAGAAAGTGAATTGGGAAACTTGGATAGGTGAGTTAGACAGAACGATTCATGATTTCAACTTAAAATTTGAGTATGTAATTTGTACATTTAACATGATTTTCAATTGTGTTTTACAGGTTGTGTAAGTATTTTAGTTGTAATCTCAAGAGTTTGTTACTGTAAATAGCAGCAGCTTGTATCTTTATGTCTGATTTTCTGCAATATCTTTACATGCTTTTTTATATTTTCTTTACTTGTTTGCTTCATTTTAGGGTTGTCTTGGTTGCAGTTTCTGCAGTCTGATTAGAGTTACTCATGAGGTGGTTTCCTATGATATGGTGTGTTGAGATTTAGTGTTCTGGTGCAATTCAGGTCTGTTTCCTGCAATTTTTTATGCATATTTTTTTTTTTTTTTGCATATGGTATACTTATTTGAGTAGGAATGTTGTGTGTAGGGAACTGCTCTATTTTTCTGTATCTTCTTGAACTCTTGTATCCATTTGCACCTACACTCCTGGTTTTGCACCTACAGTTTCATTATGCATAATGATCTTCTCTTTTCATTATGGCAAGTGACAAGATCAGGAAATGAAACATTGTTCTAAAGGTTAGTAACAATATGCATAATGATCTTCTCTTTTGTTAACATTGTTCTAGTTCCTTTATCTTTTAATAAGCCTGGTTATTTTTAATGCAAACTACTTGATCTTTAGTTAAGATTAGCTTAGTTAGTCTGTTACATAACTTATGATTTTGCTGAGTTTTACTTAATACGTGTTTGCTCCATTAGTACCATTAAGTCAGTCTTGGTCACGTTCTATTGGTTTCATTATCTGAAATAGAATCCATAGGAATTAAGAATGTCTATTTGGAAGAAAGTGTTGAAGGATAGTGGAAAAAAAAGAAGTGAAAGTGAGTAGCTTTTGATGTGAAGTAATGTCTGTTACATTTCAAATGAGAGAGATAATAAACATCCATGGTTAAAAGCTTAAGCTAACATAGCTCTAAAGAAATGTCAACACATATATCCCTCAGAAGATGTAGCAGGCTCTTGTGTAGGGCAGACAATTATGTGTATTTTACTTCCAAACATAGCCTAACCATACTGCTGATGGGGAAAATTTTCTGAACTTTCAATGCCAGCTAGTGTTTGTCTCTTTTCATTTTGTCAAATGTGATGTAGAAGGCATATTGTGTTGTTGCTTATTGTATTATGTGCTTCTGTGATTAAATATCTTTGTTGATGATTTTGACATTGAATGGTTAACATAATTAAAGTGTATCAGTTTTTTTTTTTTTACTATTCTACAGGCATAAGCAAGTGATGTAGGCTGCCAATGATTGCCAATGTGATGAAGCCTCAAGAATATCTTCTGAATACAATAAAAGTCATTGTTACTCTTATGTATTGTTTAATTAAGTTGATGTATGAATCAATGTTTTTTTTAAGAGGCGTATGTGTATTGATTGATGTTACTCTTGAATGAATTATATGAATGAGACAAGATTTAATTATGTATAGTTATATATTTTTCATATTAGTTTTGTGGCAATTCTCTCGCAAATAAGCCCATAATCTAGTTTGGAAAGTGTTGAGCATAGAAATTTTAAAGTCATCATTGAATATAAGGGTCTGCTTAATTCAGTCTGAAAACCATTGGAATATTTAATTTAATATCGCAAAAATTTGATTTCTACGTCCATATTTTTGTTACTTATATCTTAAACTTTTGTCGTTTTAAAAAATTCATATTTAATTTATTTCATGTTAAAAAATTATAGATTTTAGTAAATGAACCTTTCATAGTGTTCTAAACTTGTATAAAAAGAATCGTTAAAAAATTTAAGAGTTTAAGGATAATTAAACAAAATTTCTTTTAGGAGGGACTAAAATTATAAGTAATTTTTTTTTGTAGGGATTAAAAATGCTATTAAAATTAAGTAAGGACTAAACTTACAAGGTCGCAATTTTATAGGGACCAAAAACATAATTAACCCTTTTTTTTTTTTTATGAGCAGTGGTGATTAATAAAGGGTTGCTTGTTAAAAAAGATAAAGTACAATGGAAAACTAAGATCTAAAAATAAACAATTATTATTATTATTGTGATATAACCAAATTTAGGTAAAACACGTCTACACTCAATCAATACTTGGTACAATCAGCAGGCTTAAACGAGATAATTTCTTTTTCTAGGTCATAGCCAATTAACAAGTTATTTTGAGCTAAGTTCCCAAATATTTCAACACCGTTAGATGAGATGAAACCAAAGCACATAGTCCCCTCTTCAAATGGAAAAAATGTGCCATTAGAATTTAGCTTAACATCTGCACCTTTAAAATGTGCAGTAATGTCAGGAACATTTAGTTGTTTCCCAGTGGTATTATAGCAGAGGCTTAACTGATGATCAGGAGGTTCGATACGTGGTAGATTAACCTCTTGTGCCACATATGATACCAACTTAGAGAGAAAAAGATTTGGTAACAAAGTAAGCGCTGTACCTGAGTCAATTATGATGTTCCGAGTAGAAGCATTTGCTCCTCCTCCATATTCTATTCTATTGTTTCCTACACTAAATGCTTCTAATGTTAGAAAATAATAGAGTTCTTGACCATTGACTTTAACCATAGGAGTTGAAACAACCATTTCACCCGAAACAACAGCATCATCTCCGAATTTAAGTTTGCTAGAGGAGTTAGACCGATTAGAATCACTATTAAAAGGGATCAAACAGTAAGAAAATTTGCTACCAAATGAAGAGCCTACTTGATTTATAAGCGACATTGGTCCCCTTCCCATTCCAACTATACCCGAGCTTTGACTACTATCTGTCAGCACATTCGCATGTCCACATCCCACCACAACATTGGGAACTATGATACTAGAGCCGGAGGTCGAATCTAATGTTAAAGTCTCGTTACTAAGATCCCCTTGTGACTTTACATCACCACCATATGTAATATAATATTCACAAACATCTCCGCCGTGGGAGCAAGAGATATGTGTCTCATTCGTATCTTTACATATACTAGAAGAGCATGGAATATTTTTGTAACTGGAAGATTTTGAAGGATTAAATATAGGAGAGGTTTGATTGAAACATGTATGACAAGGCTGGCATTGAAGCCAAACTAAGTTACTACCTGTATCCATAAAACCATAAGCCTTAAAGGGTGGGGTACCAACTGAGTAACTAACGAGATACTCACCTGATTCTGGGGTTAAAGTTGATACAGGTTGATTTGTATTGAGAGAGCTTTGTTTGGTGAAGTGATTGACACGATTGATTGAACGACGCACAACATTATAAACTCTTTGGAACTTAGTTTCTGTCGGATGGTAGAGAGGTGATTTTGAGGAGTCACGATGAATGAGTTCAACACTGAAACCGTTGTTCAAAGCATGAGAGAGAAAAATTAAACAAGAAAGATAAAAGAAAATTAGCGTGAAAATTGAAAAACGACACATTCCTAGTGGTTTGAGGTTTGAGAGTTTTTGCCACAAGTTATGTATTTATTTGACTTTCCTTAAAAAAATTGTATTTATTTAACTTTAATATTATGATATTATTTTTGCCACAAGTTATGTATTTATTTGACTTTCCTTAAAAAAATTGTATTTATTTAACTTTAATATTATGATATTATCTTTGACCAATATCTTCAACAAAATAAAAAATCTTCCACCAATAATAACATTAATATTTTTCAACCAAATTAAATTTATGATTATTACTAGTGGTCAAAATTAAATAAGAAAACAAAAGAAAAGAAGTGTGAAATTGAAAAACGACACATTCGTAGTGGTTTGAGGTTTGAGAGTTTTCTGCCACAAGTTATGTATTCATTTGACTTTCCTTTAAAAAATGTATTATTTGACTTTAATATTATAATATTATCTTTGACCAATATCTTCAACATTAATGTTTATTAATCAAATTTAAGATTATTACTTTCATAATATTTTTTTTTTGGACAGAAAAGAGCTTATTGCATTTCATTAACTAGAATATCAGAAATACAAGATGGAATGTTAGAGTAAATATGGAAACTAGGATTACACAGAGCTTCCTTAGCTAAGCTATGGGCAGCCCCGTTTGCTTGTCTCCGGATGAACTTCAAGTCTGAGTTCGTTAAATCATTTGCGAACATGTGTCTACAATCATTAATGATGGCCATATAATTTGAGACACTGTTGCTTCCTCCATAAACACTATCTACCACCGTTTTGGAATCCAATACAAAATCCATATTCAGCAGTTGTAAGTCTTTAACCCATTGCATAGCTGTCAATAGTCCCATCGCTTCCCCTAAATCAACGTCAACAGTCGGAGAAAACCACTCTGTCTTTGCAAGGACAAAACTCCCCTCTTCATCTCTTATGCAAACACCAATGCCAACCTTGTTAAGAGAGTTAGAAAAAGATGCATCCACATTGCATTTATACCGCCCTGGGCTTGGTTTATTCCATTGCACACACACAGGCCTTTCTGAAGGATTTGCTTGGATGTGCCGAACAATCTGCGCATTCTTCCAACTTGTGAGCAAACATCCAGCTCGATCACAAATGTCTTGAGTTGATTCCTGCACATCATTCCAAATGATATTGTTTCTATGTTTCCAAATGCTCCATAGGGTGACTCCAAAAATTTGCTTTTGGTGGTTATCAAACTGCTGCAGAATTGAGAAAATATTCTCTGCAAATGACGCGGAGGGATGAATAGATTGACAATATCATTCCACAAACCTGATCGCTGCCAGCAACTGATACTTTTGCTGCAATCAAAAAATAGATGACTGTTATCTTCATACGGACCTGCACAGACAGCACAGTCCATGGGGCATTGAACGCCGCGACTTTGAAGTTTGACTCGTGTTGGTAAGCAATTACGGCAAGCACGCCACATAAAATTCTTAACTTTCGGCAGCAATTTCAGGTTCCATATATTGTTCCAACTTCCTGTTACACGGTGTTGGTTCAAATCAGTGTCATTATTAAGAATTTCGCGATATGCACTACAGACTGAATAATTCCCATCGTTCTCAAATCTCCAAGTAGCTACGTCTTGTCGAACTGATGGTAATAACGGCGTTTTATAAATCTGATCTGCAATACCAGGATCGAAAACATAATTTATAAATGATTTGTTCCACTGTTTTGCATTTACCTGCAGTAGGTTTGCTACTTTAAGTTCGCTCCACATACTGTGCAATTCAGTTACTGGTGTGAGGTGTTCATGATTTCTCAGCCAGGGCTGATGCCAAACAGATATATATTCTCCAGTTCCGATACTCCATTGAAAACCTCGCCGCACCATCTCTTTAACCTTCCACAAGCCTCTCCACACGTAACTTGGATTATGACCGACAGAGGCACCGAAATAATCACTTCTCGGATAATATTTAGCTTTGAGTAATCTAGTGATTAAAGAATTCGGACTTGTTACTAATTTCCAAGCTTGCTTGCCAATCATAGCCATGTTGAAAGCTTTGAGATTCTTAAATCCCATACCGCCGAAGCTCTTTGGAGTTGAGAGACGCTCCCATGACATCCAGTGAATTCCTTTAGAATGTGTAGCATTATGACCCCACCAAAATGAATTAAGCATCTTCTCTATTTCATTTAGTAAGGAGTCAGGGATAAGGAATGAGCTCATGACATATGAAGGTATGGACTGCAAAACTGATTTGATGAGAATTTCCCTCCCGGCTTGTGACAAACAACGGCTACTCCAGGAATTAATTTTATTCCAAATTTTGTCCTTAATAAACTTGAACGTGGATTTCTTACTTCTACCAACCATAGACGGAAGCCCCAAATACTTCCCTGTTCCGAGTACTTGTCTAACCCCAAGTGTATCTGCGAGTGATTGACGGAGTTCATCCGACATGTTTCGGCTACAAAACATCTCCGATTTTTGTAAATTGATGGTTTGGCCTGAAGCAGCTTCATATGTAGCCAAAATATTCTTTATATGTGTTGCTTCATTTTCACATGCTCTAAAGAAAAGAAAGCAATCATCTGCAAATAGCAGATGTGACACGATAGGGGCGTCTTTGCAAATACGGGTGCCACATATAAACTTTTTGCCTTCTGCATCACGAATTAAAGCAGACAATCCTTCCGCACACAGAATAAACAAATAAGGTGAAACAGGGTCACCCTGGCGGAGTCCTCTACCTGGGACAATCGGACCTACATGTGTTCCATTCACCAACACTGTATAATCTACTGTCTCCACGCACAACATCATCCATTGCACCCACCGGCTCGTAAACCCCATCTTGAGCATAATTTCTCGAAGGTATTCCCAATCAATTCTGTCATATGCTTTGCTAATGTCAAGTTTTAAAGCCACATCACCTTGCGTGCCTTTGGTTTTTAGCTTCATGTAGTGAACTAGCTCAATAGCCACCATCGCATTATCAAGAATAGAACGACCTGGCACGAAAGCACTCTGGTTCACCGAAATACATTTCTCCAGCACGTTCTTTAATCTGTTTGCGAGAACTTTTGCAACAATCTTATACACAACATTACAAAGCGCAATTGGACGCCAATCTTTCATGGAGGTCTGAACATCACCCTTCGAAATCAAGGCAATATTTGTTGAATTAAGGTGTGGTGGGAAAGCACCTTGTAGTAACCAATTACATCCTGCCTGATAAATCTCCATTCCACACATATCCCAAAAATGTTGGTAAAATCCCGGATTAAAGCCATCCGACCCTGAACACTTATTAGCTTGCATTGAGAAGACTGCTGATTTGAATTCATCAAAAGAGAAAGGCTCTAACAGTGTCTGGTTATCTTCATCTGTAATGGACGCAGATACCTTACTGATAACATTTGATCGACTGCTGGTCTGTTTTTGAAACATCTGCAGAAAATAATCTCTTGCTATGTGCTGAAGCTCTTCTTCCTTTCGACGATTTACCCCTTGAGCGTCCTCCAATTGCTCAATTCTGTTCACTTTCCTTCGCGTTGAAGCAGCAGCATGAAAATACCGCGTGTTTAAATCTCCATCACGGAACCAAAAAAATTTCTAGCTCGTTGCTTCCAGTAAATGTCGTCCTTGATAAGCAGCGTGTCCAGCCTTTTTTGAGAGTGTTATAATGATCAAAATTGGAAGCATCAACCCGCGAATGCGTGACCTTGAGCTGCTTTCTCACTTTGTTGATTTCACGTCTGGTCTGATATCCATTATCATTGCTCCAATTTACAATATCTTCAGTACATTGATCTAGCTTGTTAATTAAGCTGCTACCACTATATTCATTCCAGCGTTGTTTTACAAACGAACCAAACTCTGGTTCCACTAGCCAAGAATTCTCAAATCTGAATTTTTTTGGTTCTCTTTGATGGACAACAGCAGCTTTGCATGACAACAGAAGAGGATAGTGGTCTGAAGAGGTTGTATTGAGACACTCCAATGTTGCTTCTTGGAAAACGTCACACTAGGAAGCATTAGTCAAGGCTCTGTCAAGTTTTTCCTCCACTGCTCTAGTTGTACCCAAGCTTTTAAACCAAGTGTACGAGTAACCAAGCATTGGCAAATCAATTAGCCCCGCATCCATCACTGCTTGTCTAAAGCCTTGAATCAACCAATTTGGTCTTTCTGACCTGCCTTTCTTTTCATCCGATGAGAGAATGTCATTGAAGTCACCAATGATACACCAAGGTAGAGCGGACAATTTTGATAAACGACGAAGTTCCAAGATTCTTTGCGCCCTCCTCCTTCTGGCATCCCATAAAAACCAGTTAACCTCCACTTCCCTTTTATTGTATCTGTTATTTCAATATCAACATGATTTTTTGAAAAATTGGTGATATTGCAGTTAAGCGATTTCTTCCACAAGAAAGCCAATCCACCCCCTCTACCAATTCTATCAACGGAAAAACAGTTATCAAAAGACAAAATATACTTCAACTCATCAATTTTATTACTAGTTGCCATTGTTTCAGACAAAATAAGACATTCTGGTTTGTAAGTCCGGACTAGGTATTTAAGGTTAGGAATTGTACTAGGGCTACCTAAACCCCTACAATTCCAACTGATGAAACTCATTTTTCCTGACCTGCCATTACATTTACATCAAAAAAAGGGTACTGTCACGAACAATGTTTGATGCACCACTGTTCTGAAGAGAGACATTAGCAATCACCACCTACTTTCCACTATTGGTTTTGAAATCAAAGACAAACAAAGATCTCGATCAGATTGAGGACAAACGATCGAAAAAACCAGCTCCCATGTAAGGACAGAATCAAGACAGAGACCTTAGGAGAGAAAAACAAGATTGAAAATCACATGACATTATCTCTACCAGTTACATTTAAACATTCAGGATTGATTGTAACCCTAGTGGAGAACGATCAGAATATAGATTCTTTATTCGTAAAAAAGAAACCGTAAATTGAATTGCACTACCGTAAGAGTTGAATTGCACTACCCATGATACCTGATTGTAAGTAGAAGACAAAGGTACGATGATGATATTGACGTGCTTCTAACCCCAAAATCGCTTCTCTCCATCCAAGACGATGATATTGACGATTCTTGCCATTAATCCGAAGTGAAGATAAAGATCACAAAAAAGCAATTAGAGGAGTTGATAGGGAAAATGGAGGTGAATGAATTAGGGATAGAACATATTTTGTCTCATTTGGTGAAACATAGTCACCAATATCACTCTTTTCATCGTCCTTGGAGACCTGCTCTTTATAGCATTCCAGAGATATAGCATAGTATAAGATACTTAGACTTTCATAATATATACTAGTTATAAACCCGTGCTTCGCACGGGTTGAACACTATTATTTTGAAAATCTTTGTTATATGCTTGAATAAGTTAATATGTTGTCAACCGATTAATTCAAATGTATGTTTACTAAATTATTTTTTTTTAGATGCAATGTGCTGTATCTTATAAATGCATAATTGCTTGGATTCTACACTTCCAATTTTTCCAAAGACATGTCCTGAAACTGCCATCGACGACAATGTAGCTATATAGAAAGTGCCTCTTTCATTATGATCAAGAGAAATTGGTGTAGCTATATAGTAAACATTATCATGCTTTTCAATAATTAAGATTAGGTGTCATTGCATAAAAGTTATATTTTGTAGTCTGTAACATCATTGTTTCAACAAATGTGTTTCCGTGGAATGCTATAAACATTTTTATCTTTAAATGTATGCATCATGTTTCAACAATTTTTTTACATAGATGTTAATTTCCATTTGTTTCAACAATGTTGATGCATCTTTTCTAAGAATATAGGTTAAGATCATAGGCGAATCAATTAAATGACATAATGCACTGCTAAAGTTAATATTATCAGTCCTATGCAACAAATTATACGAGTTTAACTTTTCTTGTTAATTGGTGACCATATTCATCCAATTTTTGTTTTGTTTTGAAAGAGGCAGAACTTTAAATCATAAATTATGACCAATCTTATGTGTTTCACATGCTAAAAGACTTTAAAATTCAAGAAATGTTGTTCAACTTACATACATGATTTCTTTATCAGATTAAATTTTGGAAACATCCATTCTTTTTTAGTTAGAGATCCTGACTAACCCAGAACCTAATTACACATGCAAGTCAAATAACTTCGCAAGAGTTGATGACATGGTTTCAAAAAAGCAGACAAAGAAAAGGTCAATCACTCCTTCTTGATGTGTTTGACCAACTTAGTGGAAGACAATTACGTTGGATTATAAGCATCAGATGCAATTCCGAACTTGTTCAAAATCATTTTCACCACAAGTAGAGAAGGATTGTTGTAATAAGCATAAAATTCCCATACTTAAAATGAAGATAATATTAATAAATACAATAACGCTATCATTCATTAAATCACACATAAATTCAACGCGTTTATTATACCTTGGGAATGTTAAGGAAATCTGAGCACTCAGCAGAAGCATTGTTCTTGTCGAGAATGAATGACTGGGTTGGATTATCATAAATAATATTCTACAGTAATAAAATTGAAAACTAAATATAAGTGACAGAAAGAGAAACAGTCAAATCAATTATAAAAAAAATAACAGGACAGACACAAAGAACCTCATCATGTTGTTGCTCCTCTAGCTGAATTTCATCGGGCTGAAGATGAGATTTAATTTCCTTGATAACAGCAGGATCACTGGAAAACCTAAAACGGATGATTGATGATAGTATGGTTGATACTTGACTTGTAACGCAAACTCAAGGCCGAGTAGTTTATCTAGATGTTTTGAATATATTTTAGGATCATCATCACCGACCTTCATAAATAAATACAATTATATAAGTACCAAGCAGAAAATAAGATGAAAACTAAATTAGGGATACCTCTTGCATAGTCTTCCTAAGAGCTTGGGCAATAATACCAATAACCTGAAGACATTCACTATCGTAAAACACAAATCCAGCCTTGTGACCATCATGAACAACTTGCACAATTACCTAGTATCTGATAAAATGGATAGATAAAAAAACATAATGTGCCAAACAAAAAAGCACTTATCCACCACATTAAATTTTAAATATGTAACCTAATCAATGGAGCATCAACATCCTGTCCGCATGTACATCTATAGCTAGCACCATTTAACTTTGATGCCTTTGGACATTGGTGCAATGAACTCGATCACCATAAATCCGAGAAAGAAACAAAAAAAACAGATATAAAACAAAATGTACACTAATAAGGAACTTTGATAAATCATAAAGGAAATTACAACAAATCTTAACTAACTCCATATGTTGATTCTCATTGCTACCAGTCACAATCCAAGAATCAAGTACTCTAAATCCTATTTTCCAAATGTCCAAATCCTTTTTGGGATCCTTAATGTAGTCATATTCCCTTGATATTGAAAGCCATATATAGAAATACAACAATACATCATTGAATTTTATTCCCTTTGTTCATTCTGATATCGAAAGAAGCTAACATATTTTTATGTGATCAATTTTTGTATCATCAAATCAACCTGATCTTAGATGCACAAATTTATGTATCATCAACTTTCTGGGCATCAATGATATGACCAAAAAAAATTCACACCAATCAACTTTTGTACGAAATATTACGCCGCCTCAAGGCTTCACACTGAAAGGAGTACGCTAACTCGTCTGCGTCGTGCCACATTGGAGCACGCATTCGCGCCAGGATCACGCTACACAGTGTACTCTCCCGCTCCTAATCATACGCCGTATATCCCGGAGACGGTTATGCCAAGAGCGCGCCTATATAAGGGTGAACTTGAAGGTGAGAAAAACACAAGAAGGGGGGTTGAATTCTGTTAGATTTTTCTTCGTTTCTCCAAAACTGAAGCACACTGATCAGAAGCAAAGTGAGACTGCTTCTGAAGTGATATTCAGAATCTAAATGCAGCGGATAAAAATAGAGAAAGAGAAGAAGAAAGACACAAAACAATTATACTAGTTCCTTCCACAATCCGGAAGTAGTCCAGTCCCCCTTGCACTTCCAAGGAGAGTTCACTATAATGTAATATCTGATTACAATTGCTCAAGCACACGTCAAGAGACTTCCTTTGCTCAAGCACACTTTGCAAGAGTCTTCCTATCCTCCAGAACACAATCAAGAGACTTCTATGCTCAAGCACAAAAGCAAGAGACTTCTAAACAAACAAAATTACACAGAAAATTGTTTGAGGTTGAACACTTGATATACAATCAGAGGTGCTCACAATACAAATCAGATACAGACTCTAAGACTTAAGAATTTCTAAGATGTGAACTTGAAAACAGAAATTCTAAATGAATTTGAAAGAAGAACAATTTCAGCAGAGTTTTGGCGCTTGTAAATTGTAGTTGAGTCGTATGCCAATCTCTAAGTCTTCACACCTTTATATAGAGCTGTGAAAGAGACGTTGTGAAATTTCCAGCACATCAAAAAGAGTCGTTGTTGAAGCTTGATCTTTCACCAATGATCTTTTGCCTGATTTGGTTGTTGTTCTATGAAGAACCAATTTCAAATCTATTCCAGTTGAGAGGGAACATTTCTGCAGGCTTGGTTTTATCTTCAAAGTTGTTATTTTGTCTTATAGCAGAGACACAAAAACAGAGTAGTGGAGAAGGTGGTTGTACAGTTCGTACAAAGTACAATGTCAACGCTCTTGTTCCTTTCGCAAGCAAATCCCTTCAAATTCCACTAGTCTTCCGCCATCTTTAGACCGTTGTAATCCATGAAAAAACTCTTGAAATCTTGAATTCTCCAAATTCAGTTGATCTTCAGCTTCTGGTGAAAATGGCTTCTGATGAAGCAGCTTCTGATGACGCAGTTTCTGATGACGTGGTACTTCAGGAACTCTAGTCTTCAGGAGCAATAGTCTTCAGGAGCTTCTAGTCTTCAGGAGCGCTTTGCCTTCAGGAGCTTCTAAGCTTCAATCTTGTTGATTCCTTTGCTGTTTATTTGCTCATTCAGAACCTTTGTATGATATAAATTTTTGTCTATGGTCCTGTACACTTGAACAAATATTAGCAATTCCAATTGTCAATTTTTAATACCTTGTTATCATCAAAACTCTAAAGGTTTATTGTTAAACGCATTTTGTTCCAACAATCTCCCCCTTTTTGATGATGGCAAACAATAGTATTTAAAATTTGATCAATTGTTGTTAATCTAATTAACAAGTTGACTTTGGGGTTCTGAGGTTTGTAAGCTCAGAGTCTGAGGTTTGTAAGCTCTAACTCCCATTGAGTCTGATTGTCTTTAAGGTGAGGTTTGTAAGCTCCCCTTGTGAGTTTTCAAAAAATTTCAAATATTATTAATGGGGCTCAGAGCCTTTAAATACTATCACATATACTCCCCCTTTTGTCATTCACAAAAAGAAATAAACAAAAGAAGAGATGAGAAAAACCACAGAGTAAATAGGTTCAGAGCAATATAAGCATATAATCAAAGTATATTAACCATCTTCAAAGTAAAAACAATATTTAATCAGAGCAAGGTCAATTCAAGGTTAATCAGAGCAAGTTAGTAGCAATATATAAACATGTTAATCAGAAGCAAAAACAAGTTCAAAGCTAAGATAAATCTCAGAAGCATAAACAGTATAACATCAAAAGCAATAATCAACTAAGTAACTAAGGTGTGCAACTAAGGTTTGGTTTGTTGTTGTTGTTGGATCAATGCCATCATACGAGTAAATTCCTCTGATTGCTTCTTCATAAACTCAGCTTGTTGCTTCACAGTTTCTTCAAGAGCTAACTGTCTCTGAAGGAGAGAATCTTCTCTATCCTTAGATTCCTTCAGGAGCTCAGCCTGTTTTTCCATTTTCTCCTTCAGCATCTTGAAAACCTTTGCTTCTCTGGAAACATACTCTGATTCTGGATAGAAAGGTTCATTGGCTAGTCGCAGGATTGGACCTCTAGCTTTCTTAGCCACGTGCAATTGCTTCAAAAGATGTCTTACTGCAGCAGCTTGAATCTTAATACATTTCTAGCCTACAACATCTACCAGTTCAGAAGCTTTACTCTTCGGAGATGCCCACTGCTCTTCATAATCAACAGATAAAGTTGGAACACTTCTCAGTTGCACTAGAGCTTCCATTTTAGTGCTGATCTTAAGTAACTCAGATTCAAAGTATTCAGATTTCAAAATGTCTAAAGGTGGTTGATCAAGAATCTAAATATCTGATGAAGTTGAGGGTTGGTCAGAAACACTAAGTGTTTGGTTTTGATTTGGTTCAGACTCTGTTACTGGAGCAGACTCTTCAAACTCTGTCTCCATAACAGGTTTTGGAATGGTCTCTTGATAAGTAGGTTGTTGCGTTTGTGAAGTTGGTTTGATGAGAGTTGGTTTGATTTGGTCAGAGGTGGTTGAAGAAGTCATTTGTGGTTCAATATGTGTGTTGGGTGGCTGTTGTTGGGGGCTTTCTGAAGTAACTTCCTTAGAAGCAACTTCAGAGGCTTTTTCTGAGGTAGACTCAACATTGACATTATCAGGTAAAACCATGTTGAGAGGTGGAATGATTTGTGGTTGATCAGGATGGTCAGGGGGTAGTCTACTGCATTTAAGCTCAAGTAACTCACTTACTCTTACTCGAATAGATGGAAACATAGGTTCAAAGGGGATTGTCTGAGAGGGCTTTTTAGGAAGTTTGGTTGATGTTGGATGGCTTTTTATGAGTTTTGGGTAACGTTGTCCTAAGGGTCTATCATCATCAGAATCAGAGGATGAAGATGATGATGAGGATTGGGAGGATGAAGGAGTACTGGTGATAGAGAGTTTTGAAATCTGAGTTACCTTGACTGAGTAGTCAGCTTCTAGCTCAGCAACAATATCCTCCTGGACACCTTTAGTAGCACTCGCTGCCATTATTAGATTCTCAGTGGCTTGAACAATCTCTTCAGCATCAGTACCAACATCTTTTCTGACCAAACTGGATGCAGGGATCTCTATATCTTGTGCAATCTCCATAGCCTTCTGGAGTGCAGCAACATCTTTAACTTTCTTCCTTTTCAATTCCCTTATAACCAAGTCTGTTGAGACTTCAACTCCATCCACTTCCTCAATAACATAAGGAGATTCCTTAATCTTCCTTACTGCAGGCTTCCTTTTTCTCTTAGGTACTGATGGAAGTTCAGAAGCACTTTGGGTGGAGGCTGCAGCTTTACCACTCCTGGTCTTCTTTGGAATGACAACCTCAGGGTCCAGCTCCTCAGCTTCTTCTGATATAGATGGAACTTCAGAAGTTCTCCTTTTCAGCTTCTGAGAAGCTTTTTCTGACTTAGCTTTCTTAGCTGTCTGCTCCTCTGCAGCTAGATATTCTTCTTCAGTCATGCCCTTCCTCTTTGATTTTCTGCCTTTAGCAAGTGTCAATGCTCCACCATACATGTTCCCAGGAAATCTTCCAGTCTGACCTTCTTGCCATATAGAGCATAGTGCTCTTGGATGTAATACATCTGAATATCCAAAGGCTCTTGCTTGCAGATTGGGGGAAAATCTTCCATCAGATTAGAAACAGCATCTGATTCCTTCAAGTCTGTAGGAAGTTCTACAAAGCTATCTTTGGGAATCAAGAACATATTTCCAAGAGTCTTTCCATTGATAACTTTGCCTGTGACAGTTCCAAGATAACTGTCCTTATAAAACTGCACTTTACTGATAGCCTTCAGAATCCCACCTTGATGAAGAATCTCTGAGATACGTCTTCCATATGGAACCTAGACTCTTTCATTTTCCTGACTTTCCTTCAGTTCCTTCATCATGTACCTTAAGATGTACTTGGGCACATTCACTATGGTTTTGTTGATAAAGTGATGTAAAAACACTTTATGCGCCAGAGAGGGTTGTTCACTACCTCCACCTTTTGGAAATAGGTTTTCATTTTGAATCTTTAACAGCATCTTCTTTTCTATATTGAGATCAGCATATACTCCTCCCTTTTTCTTTCCATATATTGTCTCATTTGCAATAGGCTTCCAGGGACTTGTCCTCGGATTTGGAATATCCAGTCCCTCATACTGACCAGAAGTATCCCTTCTAAGTACCCTAGCCACAACATTCTCAGAGATGAATACTGGAATACCCAGAATGTTGGACCTTATCTCCAGACCTTTGTAAGGTTCCAAACCCATTTCTTCTCTTTTCTTCCCAGCCAAACTATGGTCTATCAGAATCTTCTGCTTCTCTTCAGCTTCAGAAGCAACCTTGTCATAAATTGATGCTCTCACCCAGAAGTGCATAACCAAATCTTCATATGTTGGTCCATTCAACATAGTAAAGTAATCCATTAAGCCATGTTTCTCATAGTAACTTCTGATTTCACACCCATGATGTGCTAGAGAGACGAAGTCTACTGGATTCTCAGTTTGGATTGTTAAGTCCCATTCTCCCAACTTCATGGTTCTTCCAACAATTTCGTAGGCAGGAGCTTCTTGTGAAGATGATTCTGGAGCGCCTTGTTGTTGCATGTTGGAAGTTGATTCTGGAATGTCTTGCTGTGAGCTTGATGATGTCATTGTTGAAGATGATGATTTTAGGGTTCTAGGGTTGAGATGCAAAGATTTTGCGCTTACTTCGCAAAGAGAGGTTTGAAAGAAGAAAGTGTTTGTTGTGAAGTGAGTAGTGTGTGAATTGACTAAGTGTTTTGAGTAAAAACATTTGCAATTCAAAAGAGACAAACAAACATAACATTAATGACATTTGGGGGGGCGCGTGATTGTACTTTCAAAGCATGAACGCATCATTGCCCTTTTAAGTTATACACCAATACAGATAAGCCATGTCAGAAATTCTCAGAGTAACTATCAAGTTAATGACCCAGTGCTACCAAAAAGTAACTTCCAGCATTTCCATTAACTCTACTATTCAGAAGCACAAAATCCAGCTTCTGGACTTCAGATGCTGACGTCATCATCAGAAGCACATTTTCCTCAGAATCTCAATAAAGAGCTTCTGATGGACTACAGCTTCTGAACTGACTTCAGAACCTAAAATCCTATTCAGGAGCAATCAGGCTTTTAATCAGACACAAAGTACATGTTCAAATTTTTCATTATAAAATCAAATCTTTCAATAGTTAAAGGTTTAGTAAATATATCAGCCCATTGATTCTCAATATCAATGAATTGTATATGTAATATTCCTTTTTGAACATAATCTCTGATAAAATGGTGTTTGATCTCAATATGCTTAGCTCTTGAATGCAAAATTGGATTTTTAGACAAACAAATAGCAGCAGTATTATCACAATAAATGGGAATATTGTTAGCAATAATCTGATAGTCTTCCAACTGATGTTTCATCCAAAGTAGTTGTGTGCAACACCTTGCAGGTGAAATGTACTCTGCTTCTGCTGTAGACATAGCGATAGTTGCTTGTCTCTTGCTAGCCCAGGATATTAGAATCACCCAGAAATTGACAATTGCCACTGGTTGACTTTCTTTCAATCCTATCACCAGCATAATCAGCATCACAGAATCCAGCCAACTTATAATCTAATGATTTCCTATAAAGGAGACCAAGATTAGTTGTTGCTTTCAGATACCTGAAGATTCTCTTGATAGGAGTCAAATGAGATTCTTTAGGATCTGATTGGAATCTTGCACACAAACATACACTGAAGAAAATATCTGGCCTAGATGCAGTGAGGTATAACAGGGAACCAATCATACCTATGTACAACTTCTGGTCTACTTTTTCTCCTTCATCTTCTTTGTTTAACGTGCATGTAGGATGCATTGGACTGTTCATCACTTTACAATCTTCAAGCTTGAACTTCTTCAGAAGCTCTTTTGTATACTTTATTTGATGAACATAAACTCCATCTTTGCATTGATTGATTTGAATGCCAAGGAAGAACTTCAGCTCTCCCATCATGCTCATTTCAAATTCATCCTGCATTAACTTAGAAAATTCCTTGCAAAGAGATGCATTAGTAGAACCAAATATTATATCATCAACATATATTTGCACAACGAGAATATCTTTCTTAAGGGTCCTTCTGAAGAGTGTTGTGTCAACCTGACCTCTTTTAAAATCATTTTTGATTAAGAAATTACTTAGTCTATCATACCAAGCTCTTGGAGCCTGTTTCAAGCCATATAGTGATTTCTTCAGTTTATAAACATGATCAGGATGCTTAAGATCCTCAAAACCAGGAGGTTGTTTAACATACACTTCTTCTTCTATGACACCATTAAGAAATGCACTCTTGACATTCATTTGATATAATATTATGCCATGATTAACTGCATAGGAAAGAAGTAACCTGATTGCTTTTAATCTTGCAACTAGAGCAAATGTTTCAGTATAATCAATGCCTTCTTGTTGACTGTAACCCTGTGCAACAAGTCTTTCTTTGTTTCTTGTTACTTCTCCTTGATCATTCAATTTGTTTCTGAATACCCATTTTGTTCCAATAATGTTCTTATGCTGAGGTTTGGGTACCAGGTCCCACACATCATTTCTTTGAAATTGATTCAACTCTTCTTGCATAGATAAGATCCATCCATCATCTGAAAGTGCTTCATCAACAGTTGTAGGTTCAATCATTGATATCAGTCCAATCATTGAATCTTCTTGTCTGAAGTATGATCTTGTTCTTCTAGGACTATCTTTGTTTCCAATGATTAAATCCTCAGGATGTGAAGACTTGTGCTTGAATGTGTTTCTGAGAGGATCTGCTTGATGTGAGCTAACTTGTGCTTCATCAGAAGCAACTTCATCTTGAGCTTTTGATGTAAGTTCAGCTTTTGAACTATCTTCAGATTCAGCTATCTGATCAGGTTCTGGAGTATCTTCAGGAACCTGTATCTCTGCAAAACATTCATCTTGCTTTGGTGTTTTATCTCCAAGCTCTTTGTCATCAAATTTAACGTGCATAGATTCTTCAACACAGAGTGTCTCTGAATTATACACTGTGTATGCCTTTGACCTTTCAGAGTAACCTAAGAACATTCATCTTTGGGCTTTGACATGAAATTTCTTTAGGTAGAGCTTGTTATTTAAGATGTAACATGTACATCCAAATTGATGAAAGTAAGAGATATTGGGTTTTCTTTCTTTAAATAGTTCATATGCTGTTTTCTCCAAGATAGGTCTGTTATAGATCATGTTTTGGACATAACATGTTGTATTCACTGCTTCTGCCCAAAAATGTTTTGCTAAATTGTTTTCATGAATCTTGGTTCTAGTCATTTCTTGTAAAGTTCTATTCTTTCTTTCTACAACCCCATTTTGTTGTGGAGTTCTAGGAGAATAGAATTCATGGACAATTCCATGTTTTTCACAAAAATCTTCAAATGGCTCATTTTCAAACTCTCCACCATGATCACTTTTGATTTTCAAAATCTTTGTTTCTTTTTCAGATTGAATTTGTGTGCAGAAGTTACCGAATACATCATATGCATGATCTTTGCTTCTCAGGAATTTTACCCAAGTCCATCTGCTATAATCATCAACAATGACTAATCCATATTTACTTCCATATAAGGATGCAGTACTGACTGGTCCAAATAAATCAATATGGAGTAGTTCTAAGGGTCTGGAGGTTGAAACAATGTCTTTTGTTTTAAAAGATGATTTCACAATCTTCCCTTTCTGGCATGCACCACAAAATGCATCTGAATGATAATCAATGTCTGGAAGACCTTTGACAAGTTGTAACTTACTAAGCTTAGAGATTAATCTCCAGTTAGCATGTCCCAACCTTCTGTGCCACATACATTTCTTATCATTCACTGACAGAAGGCAAATTACCTTCTAGTCAACTAGTTCAGAGAAGTTGATTTTATAGACATTTTCCACTCTTTCCCTTGAACACAATGGATTTGTCTTCCTTGTTGATTACATTACAATTGGCTTTTTCAAATAACACATCATAACCATTGTCACAAAATTGACTGATGCTCAATAGGTTATGTTCAAGACCTTCTACCAACCATACATTATTAATTGAGGTAGATGAATTACCAATAGTTCCTGTACCAATGATCTTGCCAGACTGGTTACCTCCAAATTTCACATTTCCTCCTTCTTTCATTGTTAGTTTGAGGAACATTGACTTCTCTCCTGTCATGTGTTTGAGCAACCGCTGTCTAGGTACCATGATTTCTGCTTTGGTATTGCTCTTAGACATATCTGCATTTTTCACAAGTTTAGATTTAGGTACCCATTGTGCTATGGGTCCTGGAAGGTTAGCACTGGAAGTTTTACTCTTCACTTTATGTACCTTGTGTTGTACGATTGGTTGCTTCAGATTAACCATTACCTTAGGTTTAACAACCTTTGGTTTTGGTACTTCAAGAGCAGTAACTGTCTTCTTCTGAAACTTATAGACTTCAGGACCTCAGATTTAGGTTTCACCAGACTCTGAGGAACAGGTTCTGATCTCTTTAGAATCCTGATCTTTGAAGTCTTAGAGTCAAATTTGATCATAGCCTTTGACATACACTTCTTTGGCTTTGAAGTAATCTTAGCCTTAGATCTAGAAGCTTTAGGTTCTGATTGAACAACAGTTTCCAACTTAGCGCCTTCAGGTATAAAAACTGTTTTCAGTCCTTCCTTGATGCATTCATACAGGATTTAAGATTGGTTTCATTAGTTTTTACTTCTGAAAAGCCAATTCCTCTGCCATTGTTCTTGTAAATGCTATAAATCATAGAAGCAACTCTTCTTCTGTCAATGCCAGACATGATAAAATCTTCAAGAGCAATCTCATGGTTGCTTAAAGGTTTTCCATTACACTTTTCTTGTAGCTTCTTACATAAGAACTTGAGCTTGTCTTCATAGGTTTTACAAATGAAGTCAAAGCCTCTAATTCTGTAATATCCTGCTTGTCAGCATCGGTATATTACCCGTTGATCGTGCCAGAGGAATTAAGTTCATGGAAAAGTAAGTTAAGGGAAATAATTTATGACATGTCAGCATAATACGGATAAAGTATCAGTGTCGTTTTAAGCACACTTAATGCAAGGGCAATTTGGTAATGTACGTCTCAAGGATATTTATTTGTGGTTGGCACCAAAATATCTCACTTCCTTATCTTCTTTCTCTCTCTAGGGTTTGAGTTTGGCAATTGTTCTCCCTTCTCTCTTCCCTCACGCCACCCTTCTTCATTTCATCACCACCAATCTTCTCTAAACTACCACTCCATCCATGGCAAGTTATATTACGGACCCTAATGTTATTATAAGCATGTGAAGCTTGGTTCTAGCTTGATTTATCCTTCACTTTCTCTTCTTTCAATCCTTCCCAAACTCTCATCAATCAAGAAATTTGGTAAATAAGATTCTCTCAAGATTTCATGGTACTTGGAAGCTTGGGTTGGGTTGTTCTTCACTCCTTTACCTCATCAAGAAAAGATCATGAAGCTAGGGTTTGTTATTTGGTAAAGTGGGAGCTTGAGTTTGCATAGGTTGTGGTTTCACCTTGAACAAAGAAGAAATATGAAGATTGGAATGGCATGAGCTAAGAGAGCAAGTGTTCAAGAGCTATGTTTATGGTTTGCTTGAACTTGAAGCTTGGAGCTATCACAAGAAATTTACTAGGTGAGTTCCATAGTTAGTTCCCACCTTTTTGGGATTATGATTAAGCCATGTATGATTAACTTGTGAACGATGAAAGTCTAGGGTTTTGTAAGATGTTAGTTGCCCCTTTTCTTGCTATGCATACTAAACATGTTTATACTTGCCAAATGAATGTTTTACAAGTCTCCTATGATCAAATATGTTCCAAGATACTTAGAGACACTTGGTTTGAGGTTTTTGGGTCAAAAATACCATTTTTGGGGGTCCTGGACTGTCACAGCTCGCCACGGCGAGCAAATGGCTCGCGAGGCGAGCTTGAAGGCCGAATGGGGGTGTCCACTCGCCTCCAACTCGCCATGGCGAGCAGCTACTCGCCTCCCACATGATTCTACTCGCCATGGCGAGCAACTAATGTCTCCTAGCATTGCTTGCTCGTTCTGGCAGATTCGGTGATTTTCGTTCCGAATCTATTGGTGCAGTCTTTTATTAAAGTAAACCCCTCAAACCAAGGTCCAAATTGATAATCATTTAAAGCAAGATTCTTAAGAGAAAGAGGCAAGTATTAAGCATGTTAGTAAGGCATGGCATATGAGAGAATCATGTCATGAATCGGGTAGCAAGTCAACCATTAAGAAAAGGAAATGAAAGTAGAGCCTCGACATAGTTTGTTGAGAACTAGAAAGTTAAGCATAGTTTCATTATAGTTAAGTTGTGAATGGTTAGATTAATTATTCGCAAAGTAAACAAGCAAGCAATAAGTTACCCCTAGTGGGATCGTTTAAAGATCCGAGGTAAAAGAGATGGCATGAATAGGTTCAACCTCCAAACATGCATGAGACTAAGTATTAAGTGGTCAAGACCACTGAGAAGTTAAGGTGTCGTGTCTTTTGTATTCCTTCCAAGGTTGGGTACAAAAGGTTCTCCAAGGGGAATGGGGTAAGCCGTAAGGGACCCGCACGTTCACTAAGGGAGTCCGGTACGCCCTTGCTAGGCATTTTACCGGGAGTAAGGATTAACTTCCGGGGTTACTCCACTCGGGACTAATCCATAAAATGAATTCAAGATAATTGTTTGTTACACACTAACATAATCAATGAAGCTGACAATGCATATTCATCATACATTTATGTGTTATGTCTTAGAGCCTTGGCATCGACTGTCAAGAACTAGAAAGAATTTAGAAGTAGAAAGTTAAGAAATAGCAAGCTAGAAAGAGCCACTTTTGTGGCAAGAGATGATATGTTGTTAGATGCAACATATTCAAGTAAGCAAGTTCAGAGAGTTATACCGTCGAAGATCCTAGGTTTCCCCTAATCGTCAGGTTAGAGTCGTGTCATGACTTTAGCAAGTGAAGGCCTTGATGTGAAGGACGTATCTTGGCATTGCGGATTTAGTTCCCCCTTAACCGCCATGACACGTATAAGAAGAGAAGCCTATAACAAGTAAGATAAGCCTATGACGAGCCTAGCATGCACTACCGTCTAGGGAAGCAAGACTCCACACACGTATAATCAACCGTCAGGTTGTATTGTAGACACGTGGTGACCTTAGGTTTCCCCCGTGGTTGCCTATAGCCTAGGGTTAGGTGGAACTCACTGAGACATTATGTCTCATCCCAATCCTTATTTGTTTCAGATATCAGGTTGGTTTAGCAAGCTAGTAGTCGGATGGATGCATGTTTCAGCAAGTGTTTGTTCGTACCAGCTGCAACATGACATGGATGTTCAAGGATGCATATATCATATTTTAGAAAAGTTGAGTTGTAACCTTATTGTACGAACACATTTCTTGCATATGATATTCATTCGAAGTCTTTATGTTGTAAATTTTTAATGTACCCAGTACTAAACTAATACACATGCTAGACTTTCTAGATACGTCTAGTATGGGTGTTACATTTGGTATCAGAGCAGGTCGATTCAGATCATGCCTTGGGTCATTAAGTAACAACAAAGGTAGTGGGACCATTGGGTTTCGGGTAAATGTTCTATTTGTTGTTGTTAGTTGAGCCTGATCAACTCAATTTAACAATCGACGATCAGAACAGATGCCTGAGAGCTGAATAGGACCAGGAGGAACAAAGTATGAGAAGGAGATGCACTGGAAAGCGTAAAATCAGAAGTAAGAACTTGGAATGAGTGCTAGTAAGAGGTTTATCGTGCCAGAAGGTGGCCGGTGAACTGAGTAAGTAGAAGTATGAATCCTCCGGGAAAGTAAATTAGTAAAGAGAAGGAACGTTCTGACGGCGTTGAGTAATATGTTAAGGATAATTCGTATACCCATAAGTGAAGAAGATGGGTATAAATGAGCATGACCAGAAGCTTCGGCAAAAGTCGTAGGTAGAAGGAATTGATCCTGAGACGTGAGCGCAAGGCTTTAAGATAGTGAGAAGTCGACATATGTTGACGGAGTCAGCAGGCTCTCAGGAATAGCAATATGTGAATGAAGTTAAGGACAAGTACGTTCGGAAAGTTGCGTAAGTGGCAACGTAAAGAGGAAGTTGTATGTTATCAGGAGTAAGGCATTGATTTCCGACGAGTCAAGAAATGTATCGAAAGAGGTTGATGTTGCCATGCATATGTTATAGAATATTTTCACGATGCTAGGAATGAATGATGTGCATTGTATACTTGAGAATAAAAGAATGTTTTCTGAAAAATGGAGTTGGAGAAGCTCACCAATAGCAAGCCTGGGATGAAACTTTCCGTTTTATGAAATCTACCAGTTTGTTCCTATGGTTTGCAATGACTATTGGGGAGGTGTCTTCATAATAGTCTTTTATGTGACAAAAATCTTTTAAGACATCAAGTAACGAATGCATATCATATCCTAAGATTTCCAAGGAAAAAGGGCTGGGCAACTATCAATGAAATCGATACGGTTTACGGTAACTTTGGAAGTTAATGTGTCAAGAGTCAAGAACGAGCCAACACCAAGAGTATAGAATTCCGGTGTTTGGAAGGAAAGTCACAGGTGTTTATGCATGAGGTATGAAGTAAGAAGTTAAAGCGGTGCAAAGTTATGAGGAATCACAAGGTTCACGGAATATGTGGAATTATGACGTATCTCTCAAACCTATGTTTTGCTTAATAGACTTGCTAAGGCTTGATATGATGTTGAATTATAAAGTTTAAATAATTTTAGAAAGATTTGTGCGTATGGGTGATTGAAGTTGACTTTTTTGAGAATTCACGAGATTTTCTAGGAACCGGGTTACTACGACACTCGTAGAACGAGCTAGACTCATTAGAATCTAGATTTGATGACACGTATGTGTTATCAACTCGTTCTATGATTTTAGAGTAACGGCCGGGGCCTAAACTCAATATATTTATAAGTAGAAAATCATCAACGTCAATAACCCGTGCGTTAGTTTACGAAGTTTTTCTTTAAAAAAAATTAATTAACGAGCAAGCATTGGTATGATTAAGCAAAATATAGTATGCGAGAATGCGAAGGTACAAGGTTAGATGTTCAAGAAAGATATGTTCAAGTACAAGATAGGTTTGTTAAAGGAATTTGAGTTTGTTCGGAAACAAGTTCAAGTATGTTATGTATACCTCAGCAGGTAAATGCAACCAGTAAGAACGTAAGGTTTACCCCCAAGTCAAGTATTATGAGCATAAGATAAGTTATCACAAGTTTTGATTTTTACAAGACAATTGTAAGGTTGTGATGTTGATTGTACCATGAAAGATTTTGAGGATAGTTCATGAAGTAAGTATTCAAGTGATAAGCATGAATTGAAGTCTCAATTGCTCTAACGGAATAGAGTATTAGTTTAAGCCAACCGGTGGGAATCAGAGTAGCGCCATGGAATCTAATCGTTAATTATGCAACATGGAATTTTAGTATGAAAGAATGTTCGGTTAGTAATGTAAATTTAACAGGAAGCATCATACGACAAGCGAGGATTTCTCGATGTGAAGAGTAAGGATGGATGGTTATTTAGTCAGTGTTGGCTAAGGTAAAAGTTTTAAGTATGTGACTTTACCTAAGTAAGATGAGAAAGACAAGAGTTGCCATATATGAAGTGGGTCAAGAATCTTCTTGGTTTATGTCATGTATTAATATGTGTAAGAGGTATGTATATCAGTTAAGAAGATAAGAATCCACCCTCGGAGTTTGAGCATGTTATCATGTAGGGAAATGTGATTCTCGAGTTTCGCGCAATGACGATCATACTTTCGTATGCAATACTTGTTGAATGAAAACGATACTTGTTAAGATGTATTAAAGCATGATATATAACTTTTAAAGTTAAGATTGGTATCAAGGAACTTGGAAACGATGCTTATTTTAAAACATGAACGTTTCCATTGTCAAAACTGAGGAGGTACGTCGTAAACAAGTAAATACACTTAAGACGTACAAACTTCATGACCAACTTGTTGTGGACAAGTTTGGGGCGAGTTGCAAAATCTTTTCAAAATATAAAGACTCGTCCTGTGGTTCTGTAGTATTATTATAGACTCAGTTTTGAAATGATAATTCTTTTTAGCCATATGTTTATTCGTTCCAAGAACCCGTATACCAAAGTTTAGAAAATTTCTTAAAGCAAGATGATGGAACATGTATCGTTATCATTTAACAAGACGCGGCACTTGAAAGTACACACATGTTATGGAAACGACAATGTTTGTATGAAGTCAATGTCTTACAGGATACACGGTAATGTGTTAAGAATGTTTGGTGTATGTGCAAGTGGATTACCAGAAAGTTTCAAGAGCATATGAACCACGACGTTGGTTATTAAATTGTCAGATGAAGGGGCCAGTTGATTTCACTTTTTCATGTCAAGCTATGTGAGTTACCCATTAGTTCGGGTATGATAAGATGCAATGAGATTGCAATGAGATCGGAAGATTTTCTAAGGCTCTAAAAAGAGATAAGAGATTTGTGGAATTGTTTATATGAGTAATGCAAGTAAGAGGCATGTGTCTCAAGGTACAGTGAGATGTATGTATGAAAGATGTTTTAGAGTTACAAGTAAGCACTGCAGGGCACACCTGGTTTCCGGTAGGATTCCAGTTAAAAGAAAAATCCTGAGTGTTCATGTTTAGGATAGGATACCTTTATGAATGGATTATGTCAAGCGGGTAAGATACGAGTCCAAGACAATGAGTTTATGTGTAGCAAGGTAAGTTCCAAATCATGATATGTTAAGATAACTCTAAGTTTGAGTGATATTAAGATCAATAAGGCTATGTTCAGTTACAAGTAGGTTAAGAAACAAGATGAGGACATGATACGACGAACCCTTCGAATATGTATGAATAGAAAACGTATGGCTCAGACCATAGATGGTAAGTTTTGTCATGAAGATTGGTAGTCGATCTCTAAATTTCGAGGACGAAATTTTTTTAAGGGGGGTAGAATGTAATATCCCGCTTGTCAGCATCGGTATATTACCCGTTGATCGTGCCAGAGGAATTAAGTTCATGGAAAAGTAAGTTAAGGGAAATAATTTATGACATGTCAGCATAATACGGATAAAGTATCAGTGTCGTTTTAAGCACGCTTAAGGCAAGGGCAATTTGGTAATTGTACGTCTCAAGGATATTTATTTGTGGTTGGCACCAAAATATCTCACTTCCTTATCTTCTTTCTCTCTCTAGGGTTTGAGTTTGGCAATTGCTCTCCCTTCTCTCTTCCCTCACGCCACCCTTCTTCATTTCATCACCACCAATCTTCTCTAAACTACCACTCCATCCATGGCAAGTTATATTATGGACCCTAATGTTATTATAAGCATGTGAAGCTTGGTTCTAGCTTGATTTATCCTTCACTTTCTCTTCTTTCAATCCTTCCCAAACTCTCATCAATCAAGAAGTTTGGTAAATAAGATTCTCTCAAGATTTCATGGTACTTGGAAGCTTGGGTTGGGTTGTTCTTCACTCCTTTACCTCATCAAGAAAAGAACATGAAGCTAGGGTTTGTTATTTGGTAAAGTGGGAGCTTGAGTTTGCATAGGTTGTGGTTTCACCTTGAACAAAGAAGAAATATGAAGATTGGAATGGAATGAGCTAAGAGAGCAAGTGTTCAAGAGCTAGGTTTATGGTTTGCTTGAGCTTGAAGCTTGGAGCTATCACAAGAAATTTACTAGGTGAGTTCCATAGTTAGTTCCCACCTTTTTGGGATTATGATTAAGCCATGTATGATTAACTTGTGAACAATGAAAGTCTAGGGTTTTGTAAGATGTTAGTTGCCCCTTTTCTTGCTATGCATACTAAACATGTTTATACTTGCCAAATGAATGTTTTACAAGTCTCCTGTGATCAAATATGTTCCAAGATACTTAAAGACACTTGGTTTGAGGTTTTTGGGTCAAAAATACCATTTTTGGGGGTCCTGGACTGTCACAGCTCGCCACGGCGAGCAAATGGCTCGCGAGGCGAGCTTGAAGGCCGAATGGGGGTGTCCACTCGCCTCCAACTCGCCATGGCGAGCAGCTGCTCGCCTCCCACATGATTCTACTCGCCATGGCGAGCAAGTGATGTCTCCTGGCATTGCTTGCTCGTTCTGGCAGATTCGGTGATTTCCGTTCCGGATCTATTGGTGCAGTCTTTTATTAAAGTAAACCCCTCAAACCAAGGTCCAAATTGATAATCATTTAAAGCAAGATTCTTAAGAGAAAGAGGCAAGTATTAAGCATGTTAGTAAGGCATGGCATATGAGAGAATCATGTCATGAATCGGGTAGCAAGTCAACCATTAAGAAAAGGAAATGAAAGTAGAGCCTCGACATAGTTTGTTGAGAACTAGAAAGTTAAGCATAGTTTCATTATAGTTAAGTTGTGAATGGTTAGATTAATTATTCGCAAAGTAAATAAGCAAGCAATAAGTTACCCCTAGTGGGATCGTTTAAAGATCCGAGGTAAAAGAGATGGCATGAATAGGTTCAACCTCCATACATGCATGAGACTAAGTATTAAGTGGTCAAGACCACTGAGAAGTTAAGGTGTCGTGTCTTTTGTATTCCTTCCAAGGTTGGGTACAAAAGGTTCTCTAAGGGGAATGGGGTAAGCCGTAAGGGACCCGCACATTCACTAAGGGAGTCCGGTACGCCCTTGCTAGGCATTTTACAGGGAGTAAGGATTAACTTCCGGGGTTACTCCACTCGGGACTAATCCATAAAATGAATTCAAGATAATTGTCTGTTACACGCTAACATAATCAATGAAGCTGACAATGCATATTCATCATACATTTATGTGTTATGTCTTAGAGCCTTGGCATCGACTGTCAAGAACTAGAAAGAATTTAGAAGTAGAAAGTTAAGAAATAGCAAGCTAGAAAGAGCCACTTTTGTGGCAAGAGATGATATGTTGTTAGATGCAACATATTCAAGTAAGCAAGTTCAGAGAGTTATACCGTCGACGATCCTAGGTTTCCCCTAATCGTCCGGTTAGAGTCGTGTCATGACTTTAGCAAGTGAAGGCCTTGATGCGAAGTGTAACGCCCTCCTTTTTATTTAATTATTTTAATTAGTTTTAGAATATATTTATATGATTGGTATGATTTACATGATTTATGTGATATTTTGTTATGTTATATGTTGGTATTTACTAGCATAATATAATTGTTATTTGGTGTAGAAATATATTTGTTATAGATATATTTGTTATTTGGTGTAGAAATATATTTGTTATTTGTTAGAGATATATTTGTTATTGGTGCATTATTATTATTAAGTGGGGGAGAGATATATTTAATTTAGAAATAAATAAGATTATGAGGAATAGAGTAGTTTTGAGGTGTAAGAGAAATAAGAAGGGGGTTAGAATAGAAAGAAGAATAAGTTGTTGGGCCAAAATAGATTTAGGAAGAGCGTTTAGTATTATAAATAGAGAAGCTTAGGTTAGAAAGAGTTTACCTTAAACCGCTTTTTTGGAAAAGAGGAGAACAAGAAAGAAGAGAAGAGAAGAGAAAAGTCAAGAGAAGAGGAGAAGACCTTAGGAAAGAAGAACGCTGCTGCTGATTCAGGAATTAATCTAAGGTGAGGGTGAGACTATCTTGCATTAATATTAAGTTGTTAAATCATTAGATTACATCTAACAAGTTGGGGAAAGTTTGTGAGAATTTGAGAATTAGGGTTTTGAGAGAGATTTGATGATTAGATGATGAAAACTTGTTGAATTGATGTAGAAATTGTATACAGTCCTTAGATAACCCATATGATGATTATTGGATGTAGTTTTGAGGTTAGAACCATGGAATTGGATGAGATGTTGGTGAGTTTAAGAATTAGGGTTTAATAATTGTAATAGGTTGTTAATAGATATGAGAACCCTTTGAATTTGCATACAGTAAGTTGATGAATAATTAGTGTTCTAATGATAGGGCAATCATAGGGTAATGATTAGGGTCAAGTTTGGAGAGTATTGGATCGAATAAGAAGTGGAAAAGATTTCCCCAAAGCGAAATCGCAGCTGAACTGCGATTTTGCTGTCAATGTGCAAAATGCGTTTTTATTGTCTCAGTTTGACAAGTTTAAGTTCTGAACTGGGTTTAGGTGTAAACACGAAAGTTGTAGGTATGGATGTTAGCTTTCTAATGTCGTTGGTCTCACGTCAATAGGATTTATAGAACTTGAGTTATGGTCAAATTACTGCACATAGGTCACAGTGAATTTTTATGGACTTTCAGCACAACTTTTCCGAATTTAAAATAAAAACTGGTATTGATCGGTACAGAATTGGTCTTAGGAGTAAACATCAAAGTTTTAGATAATTTTGTTAGCTTTCTAGTGGCTTTGGTTTGACGTGAAAATGATGTTTGGTCTGTGAGTTATGATGAAAATACTACAGGGAGGTCTTAGCAAAATTGTACGGTGACAGCATTCTCTGTTTCATGTTTTTACGTTTTGTTCATATGTTTCTGTTTTGAATTGATCTTTGTTGTAAACGTGAAAGTTGTTGATATTTTTGATATATTTCCAATAGTTTTGGTTTGACATGAAAATATGTTGTGGATAATTTATTATGTTTTTACAAAGATACATAGTGAATTATTGTTGATGTTTAAATACGATGTTATATGAAGTTGTTTATGATTGATGAATATGATGTTTTAAGATGTTGTTTATTATCAGTTGATATTGTTATATTATGATATGACATGAATTATTTATGTGATCCATATGTTGTCAAGATGTTAAGACGTTAAGATGATAAGAGTTGTTAAGTCGTCAAGTCGTTATGAAGTCATCAAGTTATTAAGATGTTATGTTGTCAAGATATCAAGATGTTAGGATGTCATAGATGCTCATGAAGTTGTCTAAGTTGTAGGAAGTTGAGTCCATTGCATACTCATTAAAGTTGGGGGCTTTAGGTCCGGCAGCCTTGTGCTCATTAAAGTTGGGGGCTTTAGGCCCGGCAGCCTTGTGCTCATTAAAGTTGGGGGCTTTAGGCCCGGCAGCCTTTGTGCTCAAACTACGTTGGGGGCTTTAAGCCCGGCAGCTTTATGCTCACATGTTGAAGAGCCTAATTACGCTCATTTATGTTGTTGAATGGTACCACATGCATTTGCATAGTTTTAAGATGATTTAAGATGTGAAGTTGTCGAGTTGTCAAGTTGTTAAGTTGTCAAGATGCTAAGATGATTTGAGATGTTAAGAGTTACATAGTCGAGTTGAGTTGCATTGTCGAGTTAAGTGAGGTTTGATTATGAAGTTTGATTGTGATTTGATGATTATGATTTAATGATGATGTTTGTTTATGAAGTTGATTATGAACTTGATTATGAAGTTGCTTTCGATAAATGCTATGTTTTGATAATGATACTTATGTGAATTATATGATTATGCTTACGATTATATTTGGTGTTAGATATTGATGCTTATGATCATGATTTAAGATAAGATATTTTATGAATAATAATTGAGATTACTTGATGAAGTATATGACTAATGTAGGAAGGATAATGACACTAGTTAAGGAAGTTTAAGTTGTTAGATATGATTAATGAATTATAAGATGTTTAAGTTGTTGAATGTACTTTATATGATTTATATGCTTAATATTATTGTTTGAGAAATCTCACCCCTCTGCTTGGAAATGTTGCTCTTCGTATGGGTAACTTGCAGGTAACCAGGATTAGTTGCGGTCGTGAGTGGACTCCTCACAAGTGTGTCTTAGGTGCTCTGATACGTAACGGGATGAGATTATGTCTTTACTTTCTGTTCCTTACGTATTACTTATGGATTTTTATGAATAAATGTTGAACAAGACTTATGAGATTTTTATGTTGAGGCATGCGTGCCAAAGATTATTTTTACTGTTGAACTAATTTCCGCTGCGAAGTTTTGAATTACTTATGTTCAATGATTTTGAAGAATAAATTGTTATTTATTCAGTTTATGAATTTTTAAGAAGTGTAGCATTCCGTTTAAAAGTTGTTGAACTCTGATTTTAAATAAGAAATTTTTACGTTGGGAAAACGGGGTGTTACACGAAGGACGTATCTTGGCATTGCGGTTTTAGTTCCCCCTTAACCGCCATGACACGTATAAGAAGAGAAGCCTATAACAAGTAAGATAAGCCTATGACGAGCCTAGCATGCACTATCGTCTAGGGAAGCAAGACTCCACACATGTATAATCAACCATCAGGTTGTATTGTAGACACGTGGTGACCTTAGGTTTCCCCCGTGGTTGCCTATAGCCTAGGGTTAGGTGGAACTCACTGAGACATTATGTCTCATCCCAATCCTTATTTGTTTTAGATATCAGGTTGGTTTAGCAAGCTAGTAGCCGGATGGATGTTTCAGCAAGTGTTCGTTCGTACCAGCTGCAACATGACATGGATGTTCAAGGATGCATATATCATATTTTAGAAAAGTTGAGTTGTAACCTTATTGTACGAACACATTTGTTGCATATGATATTCATTCGAAGTCATTATGTTGTAAATTTTTAATGTACCCAGTACTAAACTAATACACATGCTAGACTTTCTAGATACGTCTAGTATGGGTGTTACAAATTCCTTCTTCAGAAGCCTTTAGATCCAATAGAGTTGATTCTTGTTGTTTCATTAAATCAACATACTTTTCTTTTAAATCCTTCAACTCATTGGTTCTTACTTTAAAGTGTGTAAGGAGTTCTTTAAGAGACTCAATCAATTCTTCTTTGGGAATTTTAGAATATACCTCATTTTCTTCTTCTGAATCTGATTCTGATCCAGCTTCTGAAGTTGTTGTTGCTACCAAACCAACAGCTATCTTTGCATCTTCATCAGCTTCCTCTTTATCAAATCCAGATTCACTTCCCAAATCATCCCAGGTGGCCATTAAACTCTGTTTAATATGCTTCTTGAATTTGCTTGGTTTGAAAGTTGACTTTTTTGACTTGTCATTTGCCTTATCCTTCTGAAGATCAGGGCAATCAACAATGAAATGTCCAGGCTTCTTACAGTTGAAGCAACCCTTCTGATCTTCTCTCTTTGAGCTTCTGGAGTTACTCCTTCTGGTTAGAAACTTTCTATTCTTCTTGGTCAGATACTGCAGTTTGTTGGAGAGCATAGCCATCTCAGCAGCATCTTCTTCAGAATCTGAACCAGATGGTTCTTCTTCTTCAGATTCAGCTACTTTGAGAGCTTTTGATGACTTGCCTTGGATGGAAGAGCTATTGATTTACTCTTCTTAGTAGACTCATGTTCATTAAGACTTAAGTCATGAACTTTGTGATAACTAACAAGATTTTTAACACTTAAAGTGTTTAAATCTTGACCTTCCTCAATGGCAGTCACCTTTGGTCTCCATCTAGCAGGCAAGCTTCTGAGTATCATGCTCACATGATCAGAAGCAACATAACTCTTCTTCAGTATTTGAAGTCCAGAGAGCAGGGTTTGAAACCTTGAGTACATCTCTTCAATAGTTCATCATCCTTCATCTTGAACAACTCATACTGATGAACCAGCTGAAGAGCCTTTGCTTCTCTAACTTTCTTGCTGCCTTCATAGTTAGCACAAAGAGAAGAAAACATTGCTTTAGCAGTTGATTTGTCACTCATCTTCATGTATTCTGCTTTAGGTATAGCAGTGACAAGTGCTCCTCTGATAATATGATGCTTCTTGTAAAGTTTCTTCAAGGCAGGAGTATGTTTCTTTCTATCAACATCAGCTCCTTCTTCATCAAGAACCAAGTCACCAACTCCTTCTTCAAGTATATCCGATAGCTGTAGAAATTGGTTCTCCACCAAGAAAATTCTCCAGGATCACCATTGAACTTAGGAATCTTTCCAAAGTTAGATTTCTTGTTGTCAACATAATCATGTGCAACAGTAGTATGACTAGGACCAGATCCATTAGGAGATTCACCAGACATGTTTTTCTCAGATCTTTTTCTGTTACACTGTTAAGTGTTAAGACAACAGACCAAGGCTCTGATACCAGTTGAAGGGGAGGAAAAACACAACAAGGGGGGTTGAATTGTGTTAGATTTTTCTTCGTTTCTCCTAAACTGAAGCACACTGATCAGAAGCAAAGTGAGACATCTTCTAAAGTGATATTCAGAATCTAAATGCAGCGGATAAAAATAGAGAAAGAGAAGAAGAAAGACACAAAGCAATTATACTGGTTCCTTCCACAATTCGGAAGTAGTCCAGTCCCCCTTGCACTTCCAAGGAGAGTTCACTATAATGTAATATCTAATTACAATTCCTCAAGCACACAGCAAGAGACTTCCTTTGCTCAAGCACACTTTGCAAGAGTCTTTCTATGATCAAGAACACAATCAAGAGACTTCTATGCTCAAGCACAAAAGCAAGAGACTTTTAAACAAACAAAATTACACAGAAAATTGTTTGAGGTTGAACACTTGATATACAATCAGAGGTGCTCACAATACAAATCAGATACAGACTCTAAGACTTAAGAATTTCTAAGATGTGAACTTGAAAACAAAAATTCTAAGTGACTTTGAAAGCAGAACAATTTCAGCAGAGTTTTGGCGCTTGTAAATTGTAGTTGAGTCGTATGCCAATCACTAAGTCTTCATTCCTTTATATAGAGGTGTGAAAGAGACGTTGTGAAATTGCCAGAACATCAAAAAGAGTTGTTTTTGAAGTTTGATCTTTCACCAATGATCTTTTGCCTGATTCGGTTGTTGTCCTATGAAGAACCAATTTCAAATCCATTCCAGTTGAGAGGGAACATTTCTGCAGGCTTGGTTGTATCTTCAGAGCCGTTATTTTGTCTTGTAGCGGAGACACAAAAACAAAGTAGTGGAGAAGGTGGTTGTACAGTTCGTACAAAGTACAATGCCAACGCTCTTGTTCCTTTTGCAAGCAAATCCCTTCAAATACTTTTAAAATGACCGTTGCAAAGTTCCACTAGTCTTCCGCAATCTTTAGACCGTTGTAATCCATGCAACAACTCTTGAAATCTTGAATTCTCCAAATTCAGTTGATCTTCAGCTTCTGGTGAAAATGGCTTCTGATGAGGCAGCGTCTGATGACGTGGCACTTCAAGACCTCTAGTCTTCAGGAGCTTCTAGTCTTCAAGAGCGCATTGCCTTCAGGAGCTTCTAAGCTTCAATCTTGTTGATTCCTTTGCTCTTTATTTGCTCATTCAGAACCTTTGTATGATATAAATTTTTGTCTATGGTCCTGTACACTTGAACAAATATTAGCAATTCCAATTGTCAATTTTTAATACCTTGTTATCATCAAAATTCTAAAGGTTTATTGTTAAACACATTTTGTTCCAACAGAACTTGCTTCACCGTCAAGGAATACAACACTTTTCACAACTCTCCTTAGACTGTTCTCTCATTTCCATTAATGACTTGATCGTCGGAGTGCTAACGTTCCTACATGCAGCTTTTGTTCCACCACAGAAGACACTTCATCGCTGCACTGGAAGCCGTTACCGATCATCGGAGCATTTTCCACAACCGTTGCAACACAACTGTTCTCACCGGACAGATCAAAAGTTAGCTTTTAAAAGGTTAAGGTAAGAGGAAAGTTTATATTCACCATTTAGAGATTGTGAGTGATAGAGTGGTTATGAGTCATGTCTGATTATGTGATTTTCATGAAATTGGTGTTATTTTAAATTGATTTTCGTGCTAATCGTCTTTAAATGCAAATTATGCTAAATGAATGATTGTTGTTTCTTGAGGTGATAAATACTTGATGATGATTATGGTGATGATGATTTTGGTAAAGATGATTTATTGATGATATTAAATTCATGATGGTGTGTATACATATGTGTATGAAATGATGATGAAAGGTGTTGATGTTGAATAGTGAGGATGAGCATATATAAATGTATAAAGTGTTGATGTACTTGTGTTATAATGTTTGAATATATGCGGTGTTGAGTCATATGTTCATGCATACATGGTCAAGTCCAAGTGTTTATTAGTGTTAATGGGGATCAATCGGTAAAATAACTCCAACATCCAAAATGGTAACACATGCATGTAGAGCTGTGTCTAAAGCATTGCATTAGAGTCGTGTCCGACACCCCGTTTCTTGCGAAAAAGTCACTTTTCGTGACTTTTTTGCCCATAGAAGCTTATGTTTTTAGCCCAAGTATGGTGGAAAATTTCCTTATAAATATTGCCTTCCTCATTCACAATTTCTCGTTTAAAACTGGAGCAGTTCAAGAGGAAGGCGATTCTAGGAAACAAGAAAGAGTTCTATCTTCTCCTATCTTTTATAGGGTATGTTTTTATCTTTGGGTATTTTGTCTTAGTTATCATGTGTAACTAGATATTTATAGGCTAGGGTTCTAAGATGAACCTCTATTTGTTTTGTTGGATAATTATTTAACTAAATGTAGTTTATTTTCGTATATTTTATGTTCACTATTAAGTTTTATTAGGATTAACTTATTCCGTGAAGTGAAACCCTAGAGTTCTATTGATATTACTATCATGATGCTTACATCTTGATATTTATATCTTGTATACTAATACCTATCTTTGTGCTTGTTTCCCAAAAGATACCGAAAGCGAGTTGACCCTAGTAGTAAGTACTTAGGAGGTGACATTCCTAATATTGAGTAAAATCTGCTAAACCCAGGATGTAACTAGTTATTAATTAGGGAAACAAGCACCGAGGGGAGTGAATCTGGTGAGACCATTGTCCTCGACCTCTTGGTAAGGTAGACGCTGACAGGACTGCCCGTTTGTAGAACTACCAAGGGGAGAAGGAGAGTGTGTTGTGAGTGTCCTAAGATTCATAGATGGGAAGACCTTTAGGAACACTGACCAGACCCCACACTAATAATCCTTACTAAGGTGGCAGATTCTATAGGATTGATAACCCTATATTGTAGCGTGCGTATAACCTTAGTGTGACCATCTTGGCTTTGGAAATTTAGGAACGCCAATTTAAGTCTATGTTTCAATTACCTTTGAATTAGCAAGACCCCGCACGTAAGGATCACTTTGCGACCACCAGGTGCAGTTAGCCATCGGAGGGATTGACCTAGATCAACCGAGATAGTATAGACCCCGCACGTAAGGATTATCGTGCGATCAACAGGTGCAACTTGACAACCGACTAGGTTAGAACGTCCCAACGACCTCATCAATTGTATAGTCTACTTAAGATAAATAAATATGACATGAATGTTATTTAAATCCAACAAAATAAATAGGGGGATTCAAAGAGTCCTAACCACTACTTACTTTTCTGTAACCAACCAGGTAAAAATCGCAATCTCTAACCCGTTATTCTTTTATTTTATACCGTCAACTTAATATAAGTAACACGAATTGTTTGGATGAAAGTACAACCTCAGTGGATAAAATACTTTACTTATCACTTAATTACTTGGTAAACGATTTGGTACACTTTCCTAATCCGACCATCATCTGGTCTAATGTCATTTGTTCCAATGTCAAACTTCACCTTTCAATCCTTTGTTTGATATCTGAGATGATGAAATAAAAACCATTAAAAACGATGAGATTAGACAAGAAAATAAAATTTAAATAAGGTAGATATTTAGACTTGGTTTGAATAGGATTAGATCATTATATCATTTCAATAATCTCAAGACTAGAAGTACTACTCACTCATGATCAGTGTAGACAATAGATTGAAATAAAAAGACATAGAAGTAAATTGTATAAATGTAAATGACTGAATATAACATAAAAGTAAATAGCAAGAATGTAAAAATGCAGAAAAACAAAACCATAAGAATTTAGAACAAAATGTAGAACTTAGATTTCACTATAGTAAGTTTACAAGCATTCCCAGATGATTACAAGTCTGATGGAGGATCTACTTATAGCCTAAAACCTTTAGACAATGCATTAAACTCAGATTTTTTACAAGACTTAAAAATAGGAAATGCAAAAGTTTTGTATCAACTCCAGCTAACTGCAAAAAGGCACGGTATGCACTTCAGGCCGTGCAGTTTTTAGCTTCCAGCAGAAGAAAACGAACGGACAGTACGTGTTTCCACTAAATTTTCCACCCCTTTCTGTTCCGAATTGAGTTTAGGTATCTGTATGAAAGTTGTAGATAAGAATGTCATCTTCAATTTCCTTTGGTTTGACGCCATTTGGACATCTATAACTTATGTTATGATCAAAATACTGCACATAGGACAGCACGAACCATGTGTTTTTCCAGCTATTAATTTTTCTTGCTTTTCTTCTATTTCTTTGTTCCTACCTCAGCCAAATGCTCTCATTTCTTCGTTACTTGTCCTAAAAATAAAAACCAGAGTATTTGTAGTAAAAAATTCTAAGTAATTTATAAAATGACATAAAATACGACTTATAAAATGTCATAATTAATTGATTAAGTAATTTATATACACAATCGGTGTAAATTTCATTGGCATGCGTGTATTAAATAAATTAAAATATACTCATAGAAAAACACCAACAAACCAAAAAAAAAAAAAAAAAAAAACACCAACAAGAATCATCACTGTTCTATTTCCATGTCCAAATCAAGTTGGCCTTTTTTTTTCGTTTTCATTTTGGATGTATGTCAACGCAAAAAGGCTAGTAAAAAAATTTCTCTTTAATCCTTGAAATTCATATTGCATTAGAATGAAAAAGATATTGAAATAAGTACACACTAGTCCTATTTATAGGACTCATTATATAGGATGCCATTGTCAAATAGATTTACACCGATTATCTATGATATGAAAGTTTTGTTAATTAATCTATTAACCAACCAAAAGTATTATATCATTGAATATGGCTTCCTGGTTGTGATTAGAATCAAGAATCAAATTTTTTAAAACAAAAATGAATGAAGAGTCACATGAGCTTTGTCATTTTCTATATTTCTTTCATTTTTTCTTATCTTTTTCATGAATAATGGGAATGTTGGTGTAATATTTAATACATGATATTCTCTCAATATTTTTATGCAGAATATTAAAAGAATATTTTGTATGAATGGGCCATCCTTAGAGAAATTTCCCATATCTGTGTAAACCTTGTCTAAAAACGTGTCTTTATTTTAATAGTAGTAATTAAATAAGCATCCAATGTTGTTACTTAACAGGGGTGGGAATAGGCTTGGTCGAGCCAGACTTTGCTTAAATAAGTGAGGCCTAGTTGAAAAAAATTTAAGCCTAAGCCTACCAATTATAGTCTTTCAAAGGATTTATTTTAAACTTGACCTGGCCTTTTTAAAAGTTCGGCCTAACCTATTAGCCTATCTAAAAGCCTTATTTGTACTAACAATTTTAAAAATAACATTTGACCTATTTATAAAAACGCTAATAAGCATATATTTTTTAAAAGGCTAATAGGTTAATAAATTTTTGTAAAGCATGTAGATCTATTTTCCTCCCACTTTATAAGCATTTTGTAGAGGCTAATAAAGGTGTATTATATAATGGAGTATATATAATTACACATACATGGCTCGGCCTGGTATGCCTAATAGACTTTTCTAAAGCCTTAGCCTGACCTATTTAAATTAATGAGCTTTTTAAAATGCTTGAGCCTAACCTATTTAATAAACGAGCTAGGCCGAACCGAACTTTAAGTAGGCCGAGTTATAAGCCCATGACGGACGGTTTGGCCTATACCCACCCTTATTCCTTAATACGACTACTAAGCACCACACAGTTTTACTACTTACTTAATACTACAAATACCATCTGGCCCCACACGGTTTAAGAACTCATATTCCTACTTGTTGGCCATTATCAGTTCTATAAATTGGAGTGCTTTTGAGTTAATATATAGCTAGTTCCATACTCACAACACATAACAAAGTTAGTGTAATTATGAAGACAGTGATGGCTTCTGTTGTGTTTTTGGTTTTCCTCATGTCAATTCAATGTGCTGGTGCCGGAAGAAGTTTGTTGATTCATGCTGCTGGGGCTGGAAGAAGTCTGTTGAGTCATGCTGCTGGTGCTGGAAGAGAGCTCAATGAAGGTGTGAAACCGAAGAAAGTATGTTGGTTTCATTGTTGTTTATATCCTCACTGTCCTCCACCACCTGCTCATATTGCTTCTACTACTCCTAATCCATCTGCAAAATCTCCCATTCCATAGTAGGGTGGTGGTAATGTAATAAGGGAGATTAAATAAAACTTCTTGGTGGTAATGTAATATCTCTTTGTATTAAGGTTCAAATGAATCAATGAATGAATGAATTTATTAGTGTTGGATTGGCTACGGTGAGTAAATTATTCTCCTTTCTTCGGTGCTTTGTTTCATGCATGGAATTGATAGAGAATGGAATTATAAGTATGACCAATTTTAGGTTTTTGTAGCATTTCATGATGAGTGATATATTCTAGTATATTGTGTTCTGTTGCTACATAAACTGTTGTCTAGTCTAAGGATCAAATTTCTCATATGTTATCACATGATTCAACTTTGTACAATCGACATATATTTTTGACCAAAATGGTTCTCATGGTGTAATTGAATATAAGAAAAATGAAGACTGTGAGATTGTTAATTAGAGGCAGAATGTTGTGATATAACATCTACATTGCGATTTTTTTTTTTTATATGAGCAGTGGTGATTAATAAAGGTTTGCTTGTTAAAAAAGATAAAGTACAATGGAAAACTAAGATGTAAAAATAAGTAAATATTATTATTATTATTATTATTATTATTATTATTATTATTATTATTATTATTATTATTATTATTATTATTATTATTATTATTATTATTATTATTATTACACTGAATCAATATTTTGTGCAATCAATAGGCTTAAAAGAGATAATTTCTTTGGTTTTATCTGCTATGTTTCAAGGGCTTTGGTTTTGGTGAGGTTATACACTGCTCTAAAATTTACTCAGGAATAGGTTTTACATAGTTGTTGGCTTTTGTTCATCTGTTTCAAATGCTCTAAAATTTTATATTAATTAGTTATAACACAACTTTTTGTGTATTCAGTCCCTCTTAAAACTCAATGTCAATGACATAATTGCTTGATGTACTTGATTTCACTTACTAAATATATTTAGTTCATTGACCCTTTATCAGATTAACTACACATGTTACTAGACTATGCAATACCATTCTCTTTGATTGTTAGTTGAACATAGGAACTACATTATGGTCATTAATGTGAAAGTTCACAATTACACTAATGTTTTGGCACTTGAGAGTATTGAACATGAATTCAAGCTAACACACGAGGTATTTCTTGATTAAAAGAATTGTTGTCAAAATCCCTACAAAAATCTTAAAATTTAGAATTTTGCGACTTTTTTCACCTTCAACGACTCAAATCGATAGTAGAATCTTAAAATAAGCGAAATCCATCGATTTTGATTGCGATTTTACGATTTCTTATAAACTAAGTCATTTTTGACTATATACCATTTATAACATATATTTAGTATTTTTTTTTGTAAATCCATCGATTTTGATTGTGATTTTACGATTTCAGTAGTTGAGTAAAATCCTTCGATTTTGGTTGCGATTTTACGATTGTCGATTTTGTTATTCTCTTTTGACTTGAAGATAAATCCCGATTTTGACAAATTAAAAGCTTTCTTGAATTAATATAGGAGCTCTTTGATGTATTTGTTTTCTGAATTAACAAATTCTTTTCCAGTAGTCCAAATTGTTCCTTACTGGATTAACCTTCTTTGATGTATCTGTCATTAATTGAGTCAGGTTTGATTTGAATATCATTCACCGCAACCCCATAGACTAAACAATTAAGGTTCAAGTATCTTATTTATTGTTCCTTCAAAAAAAAAAAAAAAGTATCTTATTTATTGCATAAGTTTGTACTTTGTACTTCATGCAATCCAAATCCAAATTCATATAAGTCAAACAATTGGGTTGCCTAATTAAATATATTATTATAGATGTTGTTGGATTCGTCTTGATAAATAACTTTAAAATATTATATTTTTATAATTTTTTTAATAAATTATTAAAAATATTTAAGATCAAAATTGTGCATTAACATGCATGATAGAGTCAATTGTATCAAATAATATGGGACATATGGAGTACTATTTATCTTTATATGATAGTAGAAAAATATCATCAAATTAGATTAGAAAAATATTGCATGTAGTCAAATTAATCTGTAATTTAAAATTATTAACAAAATTAAAAGATTGCTGTTGGGCATAGATGTCTCTGTTCAATAGTACGTTGAAAAGGGACAATGCTTGGGTTGGGTGTGAGTAATAATTGAGAGCTTAATAACAAGGGATCTAAACATCACATGTTTCTCTAGATTTAGTGGACAGCTTTTTTTCAAGCTGAAAATGGAGTGCTTTTGATCAGTGGTGGGTTCGTAGGACTAGTTGACAGTCCTAAAAGAATTTTAAGCTGAAAATGAAGTATTCGTACTGCTACGGTACCAAGTATGAATTATTGGTTTCCCCACATTTATGAATGAATTTATTTGAATTGTTGGTTGCCGCACAATACATGCAAAAAATATTTTAAACATGGAGGTGTATTGTTAGGTGTTGGTATAAAACATCATATTTTTTGTTATATAATATATATTATATATAAAGAAAATTAGCCATTTAAGCTCTTTTGAGTTGACTTTTTCTATCCAAAAATGCTCATAATTTCCAATACAAATAACACATATAACAAATAGATAAGAATAAATTTAAATATTAAAATAAAAGTGTAACAAACACAAATGTCCAGTCTTTTCCTTTTTCATTTAAAAAATTTAACAAACTAGATGAGTGTAAATATACTTACGTTTTCATTATCCCAATTATACCTTTAAAGAACAATTTTTTCTATAATAAACATTGTTGTTGGTGTCATTAAAAAAATAATTTAGATTATATATTTTTTTGTTACATTGTTGGTTAAATTGAAATAGATAATCATGGTTAGTTTGATTTGTTATAATTTAAAAGCAAAAAATATTTATATTTTAAATTTTAATAAAAATCATAAATTCATAAAAAACACCATTCATAATTTTCAAACGTTAGCGCAATAAAAAGAGTTGAAAGACTATGCTGGTATTATTAAGGAAAATGCTAACAGGTACTCCCGGACACTGGTTAAGGATATTAAAACAAGGAAATTATATGATATTTATTGCATTGAAATTGTGTAATCAATTTATAAAAAGTTTAATGACTTCATTTTTTGTTATCCTTAACCAATATCGGGGAACCGGTTAACATGATCCTATTATTAATTCATTATGTTGAATATTTGGTGAGCAAAACACGATTGAATGTATAAAACTTTTGTTAAGACATAAAACAATTTACGAACAAATTTCAATCAATATTAGCTTTTGGTTTTAAAGGAAAACAAAAAAGTATAGTTAAAGTGAACTAAATAGTGGTTTCCGGCTGCAGTCTTGAACTAGCTAGATTCCTTTAAATTGAGAGCGCTGAGCCTATTCAATAGCAAGGGTCTTCAACTCTTCATACATCACATGTTTCTCTATCAGTTTTTGGTAGATTAGTATATGACAATCCAAAAAGAAATTTAAACATAGATATGATGAAACAATAGTAGTAATACCAATTAAGAATTAGTAATACCAATTAAGAATTAGTGTCAACCTTAGTTGTCAACGCCGTTGTTGTCGTCGTCAAATGTCAACGCCACCATCTGATCTATCATAGCTTTGGCGTCCGCAAATAAATCGTTGATGGTCGCAGTTAAAGCCGCGATTTTCGTCACCGGTTGATCTCCCATAGCTGATCACGTTAGGAAAAGAATAGGAGAAACCTGCTCTGATAACAACCGGCACAGTACGGAAGCGTAGGCTAGTAAACATTAAACCTAGATTGGAAAGAAGAAATTTTCAAGCGAAAAACTTGTGAAAATAGGGTTCCGGAATCCACCAAAAATTGAGAAAAGCTCTCAAAAATATTATTGATTGAATAAAAATCGTCTCTTATGGTACATCTGTTAAGCTTAAATAAGGAAATAACAAACTCTAAAATACGATAGAAAATAACAAACTAAAATATAAACAGAAAATTTCTAAAATTGGGCTAAAATAAAAAATACTATAAAATACTATAAAATTACTAATGAAACCCTCCTACATCAGTTATTTATCTTGGTTGTGTAATAGAAGAATCAATGTGAAGCTTTCTTTAGTTGGAGATGATTTTTAGATATTTTTATTTGTCGTATAGATGTCCATTTGCAGAAGAACCAAACAAACTCTAAAATACAATAGAAAATAACAAACTGAAATATAAACAGAAAATTTCTAAAATTGAGCTAAAATAAAAAATACTATAAAATACTATAAAATTACTAATGAAACCCTCCAACATCAGTTATTTATCTTGGTTGTGTAATAGAAGAATCAATGTGAAGCTTTCTTTAGTTGGAGATGATTTTTAGATATTTTTATTTGTCGTAGATATGTCCATTTGTAGAAGAACCAATGTGAAGCTTTCAAATGTTTTGTTTCATCAAGGGCCCGTTTGTTTGGATTTTATTAATAAAAAAAAAAAACTATTTTTTAACTAAAAAATCACCTTTTTCATTTTTGTAGTGTTTGTTTTAGATATTTTTTTGACAAAATAAAAGATATTCATTTATTCAAATTGACAGAGTACATCGATATAATGCAAATTCGCTAAAAACAAAAAGGATGAATCTTCGAACATGCTCACAACATCCATGTTAATAGCATAAAATGACAAAGTACAAATGCCTACACATATGACTATATTTAAATCTCCGGAATAACCATGTTTCCGGATCTGCAACGTGGATGACGCAGAAGTCATTGATTGGATCTGCACTTGATCGAAGCTGATCTGACAATCTGAAGCGATCAAATACCTAAGAGAAACAAGAAAAACAAACAATGTCGCACAAAGACGACGAACAACCAACGTCACACGAGGACGACGAAATCACTAAATAAAACGAAATAGATGTGAAAATCACTTATTTCAAAGATCATTTTTAGCTTCAAAATGGAAAGCTATTCCAAGTAGCATTTTCAAATTCTATTTTTTTTCCCTAAATATAAGGAACTCAAGTGTAAGAATTTCAAATCTTAAAAGAAAATGATTTTTATGATAGTAAACAAATAGAAATAGCTTTAGTTTTTTTTTTAAAATCTCTAAAAAAAATCTCTAGATTCTTTTAACTCAAAATCTATTTTTTTGAAAGCTAAAACAAACGCATCCTAAATGTGTTGTTGATCTTTTATCTCCTATTTATTTTTTTGACATCCTTATTTATTAATTTTGTTAAGTCTGCAGCAACTTAACCTAATATTTTCCCTCCAATTTGCTGTATTAGGTTAGCAGTAATTTAACCTAACAAATTTCTTCTAAAAAAATGCATCACACCAATTTCATTCATATCCTCTTGTCTTTTTTTTCCTTAATATTTTGTACACTTATTTAATACTAAAAAAATGCATCGCACAATTTCATGCTTTTTTTTTGACAATATTTTGTACTCTTATTTAATACTAAAAAAATTCATCGCACCAATTTCATTTTTTTTTTACAATATTTTGTACACTTATTTAATACTAAAAAAATGCATCGCACCAATTTCATTCATATCCTGTTGCCTTTTTTTTTGACAATATTTTGTACACTTATTTAATACGTTTACAAACAGAATACCCTAATTTCCATGCAAACTCAGCTACTCTAATTTCCATGTAAATTTGGCTATATATACCAAGCCCTAAATCGTGCTTCTCTCATCCTTATTTATTAATCCTTATTTATTAATTTTATTAGGTCTGCAGCAACTTAACCTAATAATTTTCCTTTAAAATGCTGCATTAGGTTAGCAACAATTTAACCTAACAAATTCCATCTAAAATGCAGCGCACCAATTTAACCTAACAAATTCCTTCTAAAATGCAGCAATCCCTAATATTTCTCCTCACTGATGTACGTGTAATTTAGAAATTCTATTAATTTAAATGACTTTGTTTTTCATGTTAGTAGAAATTTAAAATAATTATTACAAGTTAATTTTTGATGTTTAACTATAAAAGTAATAAATAAAATTTACCCGTGCAATAATACAATATTGTATTCTTTCTCTCTTTTTTCTTTATAATTTTTTTAAAAAAATGAGAAGATAATGCCCCAATAATATATTGTGATAAAATAAATAAACAATCTTTAATTGATTAGTTTTTTAAAACTAAAATTTAAAATTTGATAAGATTTAACTGTCATTGACGGACATAGTAAGACAAATTTGATTGTAATATTGTATCTCTAATAATCTAATCTGCGTTTATTGATTGATCTATTATCTTACAGGTCAAATATTATTTATTGGTCTCTATTATAATCGACAAGACCCGTGCGTTGCACGGGTCAAAAGTCTAGTTAATTTTGTTAAGTTTGCAGCAACTTAACGTAGTTTTTTCCCTCCACTAATCCCTTATTCGGTTTGCAGCAACTCAATCCGAAAATTTTGGCTCTAAATTTGCATCATTACATGCTAATCCTCAACCCTAAAATTTTGGCTCTAAATTTGCATCATTAGTTTGTGATTATCCATGCTACCTCAACGAAAACCCTAATATTTTCCTCATTTTTTCTTTTACCTATCCATGATTTTTCCCGAGGTTCGTTCCCATTAAACCTTTCTCTCTTCCTTCTTTGTTTTTTCTTCACCGCTTTCCATATAAATTCACAATCACACCTTTTTCTTTTCATTTCAGGACCTTTAGCAATTACTGCTTCAATACCACCTTCAAAAAACTCACTTCTTCTCTGATAATACCTTTTTTTTTCCTTCTTCTCTGGCAATTACTCCCTTCATACTACCCTCGGTAATACCAAATGGCTGGTAATTCATCTTAACTAGAATTCATAAATTCGATACATGTATGAATATTTCTAAAATGTCCTTGATTTGGTCAAATTTTGCTCATTTTGGTTATCATGTGTTTTTTGTTGATTTTGTTGGCCTTGAGCTGAACAGTTTTTGCTCCCTTTTTAATCAACACTACTGTTTTTGTTTATTACTGTGTTTCCCTTGTTATCAAGAAACTTGACTACTTTGAATTTAGAAGGAAACTTGGTTGCTTTATCATCACCACTTCTTCTACAAGTGACTATTTTTTGTTTATGTCGGCATATAATTAGTATTTCATAATTTAAACTTTATTTTTCAGCTAAAATTGCAATGTCTTTGTACATGTAACAAGTTGATCAATTGTCGAGAATAAAGGCGAGAAAGGTCAATGGTTTTTTGGTCACTTGAGTTTTTTTATTAGGTGTATTTGTGCTTATTTGTTATCTACCGTTGAACCAACATCTAAATAGAACTGTTTGAAAGTCCTTCATAATGTTGATGGTTTAGCAGATACATCTTACATGGATAACATGTGTCAATTGCATCAGCATTAGAATGCAATTGTTTGTACTCTTTTGAGCCGAATTAGTTTTTGTTTGGAGTTGTTGTCCTTTGCTATAGAGGCTCAGGTTTTTCAGGTAGATTACTCATCAATAACAGTTCATTATTTGGTCTTATGTATCAAAAACTATGTTTTGTTTGTCTCAATTAAAATCCCTTTAATGTTTTAATATATTTTCTCTAATGCATGTACCATTTTCCATTTTATGTTGCTTCAAGGGAGAGGAGAGTAGACTCAAACATGGGTTGTATATACACAAGAGGAAAATAAATATAGTAGACATGTGTCTTCCCTATATAGACATGTATATTATTTATTATACCAGAAAATTTTCTAGCAAGGAGTATTTGGTTCATTTATAGGAGAAAATTACTATCTTCCTGTATTTTCACTATGTAGACATGTTAGCTTTGATTCTCTATCCAAGCAATGTATGAAGCAATCCAAATATCGTTGCATTAATGTTTTGAATGGATGAATATATATAGTTGAGATTTACAATTGCTCCATGTAGAATCTACTACTTGGGAACCACATGTTTCGATCGTTTTGTGGATACAATAAACAATGTTTTATTCTCATATTATTTCTACATTCCTCTTCAGGCTTAGACTACTTTGGAATTGTAGCTTAAAGTTGTGGCTACCTTATTCTGGTTTAATTATTAAATTTCATTCCTAAATATTAGTTTTATCCAGTCTCAAATTATTTCAGCTCATAAGACCCGTGCGACGCACGGGTCGGCGATCTAGTGTTAATTGAATTCATTCCCTCCCATATTTCGTCTAGGTTTTGCTGTTGGAGCAAATCACACTAGTTTAAGAAACCGGCAAAATGTTATCGGTGTCATCTTTTTTTTTTTTATAACAACCAAGGAAAAAAATCTTGGGTGGGCCATAAATAGTGATGGAACTTAATTTTCTTATACGTACATTTTATCATTGGTTAATTCAAATAACTATAGACATGTTATTTGTTGAATATACCTCAAACCGGTATTTTAAAATCTGAACCAATTATAAACTCAGACAAAGTACAAGATAATTGATCAAACAATTAGGTCACCGATTAAACCTCACGACTAAATTGAATGACCCGACTTCCATAAACAAATGTATAAGTATTAAATCGAATTGAATCAAACGACTGAGTCAAAAAAAATTAAAATCAAACTCATGACATATAGTAATGTAAAAAAGATTATTACGTAGGAAAATATACTTATAATAAAGTACAATAATGAAATATATTATAATTTAATAAAGAATATAGTATTTTTTTTTTACCTAAAAAATAGTGTTTATTCGATTAAATATTTTTATGATATCATGTTTTTTCAAGGATGTTTTAATGTCTATGTTGTATGTTATGTGTTTTAATAGATAGTTGAGGTCTTCTTTTGTATAAAAAATATGTTATGTGTTTAATGTTGGTCTATATGGCTAGATGGTTACCAAGCTAGGAGGGTGAATAGCGCGCTTGAAATTTTTTTTGGAGATTTAGTGAGAAATGATTTTAATAAATTGACTATTTGAAATTTGCTTGAACAATCATAATCAATGAATCAACAAATAGCAAATATATGTGAAATAAGATTTTATCTTAAAATTGAGAGATTCACGATACAAATCTTTTTATACAATCAATTATTAACAATCCTTGAACAAGGTACAAAACAATACACAATTTCAAACCAAACCTTTGAACAAGAATAATATGCTATCAAATCAAAAATACAATGCAAGTGTAATTGAAGAATTGAATAGACTTAGCAATCAATTGATCTAAGCAAATTGTATGAGAGGTCACTCGTGATCAACCAACATGATAAGACAATGGAGAGGTTAGATATTTAAAGTCCTCGAATGCGTCTTCATCACACTCTTGCCCATGATGTCCTTAAGAATTAAGGAGCTTATAGTGGAGCATCATCTTTGACTTTTCTCATTCTTCATCAAACCTACACACACTAAACCAAACACACCTTTCCCAATCTTTTGGGAGTAAGAGAAAACTAGGAATACCATAGTTTATTTGTGAGATTTAAGACACGCTTAGAAGTATGAAAGTGAGAAAAAGGAGCACATCTTAGTTTTGGTGTCTTGGACAACCTAGAGGGAAAAAGTTCCTTCAAAGTTGCAAGACATATTTACACAAATCAATTAGGATTCCTTTGGCTTCCAACACAAGTTGGAGCCTTGGTATGAGTTTTACAACAAGTGACTTTAGGCACCCACATCATTACCCCCCTAAGGAACTTCAACCCTCCTAATGTGGCTATGAGGTGTGGTGTGGCCACTTATACCACAATAATGACACCTAATGGTAGGAACATAATTTTTGTTATGATACTTGTTTTTTCTCACATAAGAGTATTTAGTGTAAGGTCTTTTACAAGTAGTTCTTTCATCTTTTGAATTCATAGCAAAAGTCATGGTACCTTTAGAGTCACGCTCTAGTTTCTTATTTAGAGAATTTATCTCTTCATGAAGACCAGGGCAAATCTCACAACTAGCAAAGTCCATCCAATTATCATACTTGGGTTACTTTGTTTTAGGTGACTCAATTGTGGGACTTACAATTTTCTCATTAACAAGTAACGCATGCTCATCTCTTAAACTTTCAAATGCTTCCTTAAGTTTAGGAATTTTGGTTTTTCTTTTGAGCCATTAGTTTTTCAAAAGCATTTAGAGATTTGGCATGCATTTATTTAATAGAATCTTGTAAGTCCTTAAAAGTGGGTTTAAAATTGGAGTAAGAATTGGAGTTGGAGTCAGAGTCGGATAAGATTACCTCATTTATAGGTTTCTTCATTTGACCCATGAAGCATCGGTCGTCTTCATCCTTGTTTTCGGTGTCACTAGTATTGGAGGTAACTTCATCTTCTTCCCAAACAATGTAGGCCTTTCATCCACTTGAGTTTTGATTGAATCCGGATCTCCTTCTTAGCAAATTCCAGACATTCATTTTTATAGTGGCCTACTTTTCCGTAACCATAGCAACTAACAACTTTCTCATCACTTTCCGATCCTTTTCCTTTTCTTGAGGCCTTTCTAAAGTTAACTAGATTCTTGTCATTGTGCTTTAACCCATTCCTTTTAATGTAACAGTTGTACCGCTTAACAAACAAGCTCATTTTCTCTTCATTTATAGCATCATCGTATTCATCATCATTTTGAACCGAAGAGGTAGAGACGGACGAGATGGTGTTGAAAGCAATGGACTTTCTTTAATTCTTCTTAGAGTCATCCTCACTTGACTTGAAGAGATTGATCTCATGCTCATGTTCCTTTAATTTTCCAAAGAGTGTGATCATACTAAGAACATTGAGTTTTTTTGATTCCTTGATAGCGGTAACTTTGGGCTGCCATTGCTTTGTCATACATCTCAAAATTTTATTAGTGCAATCTTGGTTTGAAATTGTTTTACCAAGGTTTTGCAACTTGTATACAATATGAGTAAATCTCGTTTGCATGGAGCAGATGGTTTCACCATCTTTCAGGCAAAAAAGCTCATATTGTTGCACAAGGGTATTAATTTTTTATTGTTTAACTTCATCGGTTCGTTCATGAAGGGTTTCCAATGCATCCCACATATCTTTAGAGATCTTACAATGAGATTTGGAATGATACTCATTTACCACATGCCTTCAAATCGTACTATACCTTCTTTTTGTCATCATCACTCCAATCGGCTTTTGACTTATCTTATGCTACACCGTTGGCAACAACATGCGGTTGAAACCGCCCGTTGGCCACAGCGTCCCACACATCCATATCCACCGATTTGATGCGAACGCTCATGCATTCTTTCCAATAGTCGTAATTTTCTCCATCGAAAATAGGTGCTCTATTGTACGCCCTCGTGGGCTCCTTACTAGCCATATGGATCAACTCTTCCGGTAGTTAGCCGTAAGAAGATACCAAGCTCTATGATACCATTTATTGGTCTATATGGCTAGATGGTTACCAAGCGAGAGGGGGGTGAATAGTGCGTTTGAAAAACTTTTCGGAGATTTAGTGAGAAATGATTTTAATAAATTGACTATTTGAAATTTGCTTGAACAATCACAATCAATGAATCAACAAATAGCAAATATATGTGGAATAAGATTTTATCTTAGAATTTAGAGATTCACGATGCAAATCTTTTTATACAATCAATTATTAACAATCCTTGAACAAGGTACAAAACAATACACAATTTCAAACCAAACCTATGAACAAGAATAATATGCTATCAAATCAAAAAATACAATGCAATTGTAATTGAATTAGGTCAATTGATCTAAGCAATCAATTGATCTAAGCAAATTCTATGAAACCTAACTCAATGAATTAGGTCAATTTTCAATGAAAAACTACTTAGATCAATACTAGCAATTAACCTATCAATTATTCAATTAATCACAAGCAATATTGAAAAGTAAAAAGGATAGGGAAAGAGAGAGAACACCGATGTTTATAGTAGTTCACCCTATTTCGTCCTCGCTTAGGGCTACGTCTACTCTACTTGATGAAGTACTCCTTCACCAAGGTCATCCACTATGTAACAAATGTTGATTAGACTCAAAACCTTAATCCAATTTATGAAAAATTACATGTTAAGAAACAGTCACCATCATAGAGTTATTATTCATCGCTTTCGATCTAAACTGAACTGCGACAACTTCTTCAATGGCGACGGAGGTATATTGGTCTGAACCGCCTGCCAACTAGCTTCTAAATATGATATCAAAGCGAATCGAAGACAAAGTTGATCTCATTTGTTTTAGTTTGATTAATTTTTTGAGGATTTATGTGCAATTACATTACATAACTTGATTTACTTGTGTGCTAATTTATTTTTTTAATAAATAACATTTCTAGTATGGGACACTTGGATGATTATGAATGGTGACACATCACATGCCTCACCCATCATTGTGTCATGGGTAATCAAGAATTTGCCTTATGATTGATCCTTTAGACCAGGTCTGTTTACTTACGTAGCTATTTTGGTTCCTTCCTTTTCTCATGCAACAAATAAACCGTCTTCCATTTTTATTTCCTAGGGTTCTTTTTGCATCCTACAGCCGCAGCAACTTCATCCATGGCGTCGGTGGACTGGTCTGAGCTTCCAAAGGATATTGTCATTCTGATATCACAATGCCTCGATGTTGAACTTGATCTCATTCGTTTTCGATCGGTTTGTTCAATGTGGCGCTCTTCCTCCATTTGAAATAACCATAACATTTTACCCTTTCAATTCCTATTCCATCAAAAACAACAAGGAGATCATTGATTACATCGACAACACCAACACTTCATTTTGCTACCTTTCCAAGCATAGTATCTTCCTGTCAAACCACCACCGCAACAACAACAACAAACCCTAGTTCGTCGTCTTCCATGGTTGATACGAATTACTCAAAACTCAAGTGGCAAAACTCATTTCTTAAACCCACCCTTCTTAAATCTTGCATCTCCAACCACTTTGCGTTGGCCTAATGTGGTTGATTTCAACAAATTCTACTTCCAACATTTAAGAATCGATTTCATCATGGACGAAGGCAACTTCACATTCTAAGATAAACCCGGTAGCTACTGGTATCCACATATGGTCCTTTCTGTCACATGCCATGAAAAAAATCCTCTCGTACTTGGCACATTGAGATATTGTTCCTCCCAACTGGTGCTTTTCCATGACCAAGACTGTTCGAACAAAATGTGTTTAACAAAAAACCTTTGAGAGTTTTGATGACAACAAGGTATTAAAAATTGTCAATTGGATAAGCTAATATTTGTTCAAATGTACATGACCATAGACAAAATTTGACATCTTAAATAGGTTCTGGATGAACAAAACACAGAGCTAAGGAATCAACAAAAAGGAAGCTTAAAGCATCTGAAGAGAAGTGTTCTTGAAGTCAAAGTGCTCTTGAAGTAATGACGTCATCAAAAGCAAGTTCATCAAAAGCATCTCATCAGAAGCTGAAGATCACCAGAAGCTGAAGTTCATCTGGAGATGCAAGACTTAAAGCTTCAAGGGCTGTTCAAGGATTTAAACTCGTCTAAGCATTGCAGAAGACTAGAAGTGTTGACATAGTACAATTGTACGAAGTGTACAACCTCCATTACTCTTCTGCTACAAGACAAGAAAAACAGCTCTGCCTGCAACGATGTTCCTTCACAATGGGAATAGATTTGAAATTGATCCTTCATAGGACAACAACCATATCAAGCAAAAGATCATTGGTGATTGATCAAAGCTTCAAACGACTCTTTTTGTTGTGTTGGCAATTCACAACGTCTCTTTCACACCTCTATATAAAGAAGTGAAGACTTAGAGATTGGCAAGGACTTAACAACAATTTACAAGTGCCAAAACTCTGCTGAAATTGTTCTGCATTCAAAGTTCACTTAGAATTTCTGTTTCAAAGTTCATATCTTAGAAATTCTAGAGTCTTAAGAGTCTGTATCTGATTTGTATTGTGAACACCACTGATTGTATATCAAGTGTTCAACCTCAAACAATTTTCTTTGTAATTTTCTTTGATTAGAAGTCTCTTGCAGTTGTGCTTGAGTAATTGAAGTCTCTTGATTGTGTTCAGGAGCATAGGAAGTCTCTTGCAGGTGTGCTTGAGCAATTGTAATCAGATATTACATTTTAGTGAACTCTCCTTAGAAGTGCAAGGGGGACAAGACTACTTCCGGTTTGTGGAAGGAACCTGTATAATTGCTTTGTGTCTTTCGTCACTTTAGAAGCAAAACTCTATTTGCTTCTGACTAATGTTTTCAGTTTAGGAGAAAACGAAGAAAAAGCTAACACAATTCAACCCTCCCCCCCAACACACACCCCACCGTCTTGTGTTTTTCTCACCTTCAATACAAGCGCTGGAAGCAGGTCTCCAATTTGTCAACTGCTTGCGGAGACATGTGCCAGTTTAAAGGGAGGTTGTACGTAGTCAACTAGTTTGGCCAGTTAGTTGCCGTTGAACCAGACTCGAGCACTGAGTTAGCAGCTCAAGCTTTGAATCAACGTTATGTTCGTAGTTTGGACAGAAAATTGCTGGTGGAGAATGAGGGTGAGTTATTGTTATTGGACATTCATCAAACATTTTTACAATTCAATATGAAATTTTTTAAGCTTGATGAGAAGAACAAGAAGTGGGAGAAATCGAAGAAATTAGGGGGTAGGGTTTTGTTTGTGGGGAGTGGATGTTTGTTTTCTGCTTCTGGTTGGGATCTGTGTCTTCCCAAAGGAAATTGTGTCATCTTTATTGACACTTCCGTCCTCTCTAGGGACAATATGGCACACGGGAACCGTGTTTTTCACTTGGATCGAGGTCAGCTTTCACCATGTGTCTGAATATCCCAAATTTGACAACTTGTTCTATCCACCAGAATGGATCCTCAAAGTCTGAATTCGTAACGGAGTATGTAATCTTGTATATATTGAAAGCTGGTTTCTAATATGATTGCGATTGACAGTGCGTTAATGTGTTTAGTTTATGTTGTTAGATTGGATAAACATTTTGATTATTACATATTGGAAAAAAAAAATGAAGTGTTACATTGACCGTTAGTATCTAAATTTCTGATATTTCGGGAACTCAATTTATTTTTTTTATAAATGCAGCTAGCATTTCCATAAATTTGATTTAAGAATGTTTATGGTTTGATTATCTTGTTTTATTGTTGCGTTTGCAGAATATATGTTTACCGACAAACTCCTAATTACATATTCGTATCAAAGGATTTTGGAAAATGAGGTGCATTAGGATTGCCAGACTATTCTAATGAATTTTTAAACTCTCCTGTGTAAGAAAGTTGTGGTTATGCTGGGTTTGTCATGCTATGTTATTTTTTGATTTGATGTTTGGACTCTCGGCTCTTGCATTATTACGATGCTGTAAAGTTGTAACTTAATTGGTCAGTTACACATATATCTGAACTTTGTTTACTTAACGTTGATCTTGGTTATGTTATTTTGTTGTTAACTACCTGCATTGTTAGGGTTCTGTGCAGTTTAAAATCAATTCATCAGTTGCACTTATGTCTCAATTAAGTTTACTTAAGGTTGATCTTGGCTTGTGATTTTGCAAGTGCTTCAATTCTATCAAATGACTTAAAACTGTGTGACTTATTCTATGAATAGGGGATAAAATCCATCTTCTTATTCGGTGATTTTCAGTTGCCACTATACTTGCTAACGTAAAACAAAGCTGCCTTTCTTTTACCTGTCATATATGGTTTCTGAATTTTATTCATTGTTATGCTGTTACTGCTGATGCTTATCTTGTTATGTTCATCAATTTCTTGGTGTAAACTCTGAAGGTCGTTCTATTATGAAAGCACACTGACAAAGATTAATCAAATGAAATTTAACTATCAATTTATATTTCAAAAAATAAAGATATATAATATGATGGAACTAGCCATCACCACCAATATTGTAATGCATATAGACAAAAGCATAAATTCTTTTTGCCTATTTTGGTTTCGCGGTGGCACGCATTTTCTCACATTCCAATACAAACAAAACGTGAAAATTAGGAAGCCAAACACACGCTTGGTGGGCGTTCTAATTGTAAACAGGCACTTATAAATTTGGTTGCATTTTTGTAGCTAAGAAGTGCTCCTGGTTATCCTTCTTGTTTTTAGTTATCAAGTCTTCATTTCACTATACCTATCTGATTGCAATAATTTGTAATGGCTTGATCTCACTTATTTTGTAATCTATTCTAATATTAGGACGAGTAAAGAGCCTTACATGTGCTATTTCTGTCACCGCATGAATTAAAATGAATAATATGCTTCTCAATCAGTATTCAGAAGTAAAGTTATAATCAAAAGCTTTACATGCTCAAAACTGAGTGTTTTAAGTTGAACTAGTCTCCTTTGTATCTGTCGTAGTTTCCATAAATTGAAATAAAGAGGCGATTTTCAATAATGTGTGTTTAGTTAGTAGTCAAATGATGATGCAGAAATCATTATACAAAAAAAAAAAAAAAAAAAAAAAAAAAAAAAAAATAACAGTACTTTTAAGATACAAGTAGGCTAATTTTTGAGGTACTATGAAGATGCTTCCCCCCGCAATGTAGTTTCTTGCTAGCTCTGCAGAAATATCAATCTGGTCAAATTATATTGCCGAGGAAGTTGTTAACAATTTTCTATTATGATCAGTTTCTTAATAACTATACAAAATAAAATCTACTTGCCAAAAAACATTAAGTATATAAATCTATAGGGGTGGGCATGGTTCGGTTAACCCAAAAAACCGAACCATGCATGAAATGCTACAAAAACCTAAATTGATCATATTTATAATTCCATTCTATATCAATTCCATGCATGAAACAAAGCAACAAAGAAAGGAGATTATCAATGATGCCTTAATCTTCAGCGTGTTAAGTGATACAGAGTGTTTAATTCCATAAGGAATGCATCTGGATTGTTTCATGGATTGTTCAGTCTCCACCACTTTATTTTCCACCTTTTGTCTGCAAAAATAAAAATACAGATACGATTCAAGAACACGTAAATTATCTCACAAACACTATGTAGTTTCTCATTGTTCCACTATTCATTTTTTTTAAATACAACTTTTTTTTATGGGAATTAATTAAACATTAGCAAAAATAAAGAAGAAAAGGAAAAACCATTGAACCATATTAAATTTGTCTCTTTAGTCCCTATTATCTCTTGTCCTTATATAACAACATAGCCAGAGTCTAATTTAACGAAATTTTTGTATAGTTTATGGCCAACTTGACGAATTTCAGTTAATTTAAAGTTCACTTGTATTTTTATATTATAAGAGTGATACTCAGCGACCAAATTGATCACTTACTCATTTCCGGTCCATGGTTATATGCTATATCAAAATTGTTGTATTTCATTCAGAAATCATCCTCGTTTCAACATTTATTGTTATACATAGTTTGTCCAGTCACTACTAGAAATCTTGCGTTTTGTTGGGGAATAATGCCAGGAGCATCAACTCCTGGCAAATTTGCCAGGAGCAATGCCAGGGATGCCCCTGGCAAAATGACTTTAGAAATGGTGGGACCCGATTCTCATAAAAACAGGGGTTTTGATTCTCATAAAACGTGTTATTGCTCTCCCCTCTCACCGTCAGTGCTCTCCCTCTTTCATGAAACCCTAAATACCCAAAATCCCCAAATTTCTTCTCCATTCATCGATCTCTCCCTCTCACAACAAATAATCGAAGTGTGGGCTTTAGAACTTCTCTTTCTTTCTTGTTTGTTCATTCACAATCTCACAACAAGCAAGAACTCTCCAAACTCACTCTTTCATGGCCTCCCAAGCAAGCCTCCTCCTTCAAAAACAACTCAAAGGTAATCAATCTATCTATTCCCTTTTTTTCATTTCATCGCTTATTTCAATTTGTTTCGCGTCAATTTTCCGCTATTTTTTATTAACCTTACTTTTTCTCACAAATCTTTGTAAACACCCCGTCGATGGCTTTTCCGCTGATTTAGTCGACGAAACCAACATTTTTGAATGGAGTGTAACCATAATTGGGCCACCAGATACACTTTAGTAAGCTCTTTTTTAATTAATACCCTTTTTTTTAATTTTTCATTAATTTATATGATTTTCAATTTTTATTTTGTTTTTTAGCTTCAATAATGATGATTTATTGGATTTTCTGTGATGGGGTTTTAGATTTTTCAATAAAGATCGTTTTTTTAATTATACTTATTGGTGGGTATTTAGAGTTTGGTTCAATTGTTTGGTTTTTGATGATATTGTTTCACGAGGATTGAATTGAATATCAAGTAAAAGAAGTTATAGTGAAGGAGAGTGATATTCGAAGGATTGATAAAAAGAATACAGATTATGGCCCTGTTTGGATAAACAACTTATTTTTGCAGCCTATAGCTCAAGTGCCTATCATGGTAAGCGCTTATGTGTAAGCTTACATAAGTTATTTCAATGCTTATAGCACAAAGCACAAGCACATATCATGATAAGCGCTTATGTAAGCTTACATAAGTTATTTTGATAGGACAATATAAAATTAAATTGTTTTTGTATATTTTACGTGCAAAGTTTTGATAAGCTATCCTGGAGAACTTATGAATATAAGCTGAAAAAAGATTATGCGAAATTTCACAAGTTGTTTTTATAAGTTCTCCCAGTTAATCTCACAAAACTTATACCAGTTTATGAGGTCAGATAAAACAGTTATGTTTATTTTATTTTCAATGCAGCTTCTCAGTTGCAAATTATTATACTTTCCTGGTCCGCCATTGCTCTCAACTCAGTTTCTATCATTGACCGCCGATACCATCTTCCTCTGCATCTTTCGTTTGAACTTTCCCTTTGCTTTATAGGTAAACTCATCTCTTTTGCTCATGTGTTAGTTTGTTCTTTTTAGTGATTTTGTGTGGCTGAGATTATTAGTGATTTTGTTCTTCTTATTAGTGATTTTGTTCTTCTTTTTAGTGATTTTGGTGGTGCCATTGTCTATCTAACTCAAGCCATGATTCGTGTTCTACTCTCAAGTCTGGTGTAATGTTTTCATGAGGTATTTGTCTATGTTTTGTTGATTCATTCATATATCAGTCTATATTTCCAAACACCTTGAAGTTTGGAAAATGTAGTATTTTTCTTGTTTACTTATCTATCAATTCTTTATTATATTCATTTTTGTTGTTATTGTTATTGAGTTGAACAAGTCAAGGAGCAAATGTTCATTTTCCGGTTATACTGCAGCTGGCTTGAAGGATGATATGGAAAATTTATGGCTATTAGAATGAAAAGGTATAAAACATTATCAACTGTGTGTTTGTACAATTTCTTTTACATTGTGTTAGTTATCGAACAGAGAAACTAGGATAGCATTGTTGCAAGAGGACTGTCTCACTTAATGCTCAACTTTGTTTCAATATGGATTTTGAGAGTTCTATGTCTGTGAGTGTATAGGGCTGGAATTGTGTTTTCTTGGTGTTTAAAGAAATGTGCTAGAGTTGATGTATGAGTGATGAGCTAACTGTTGTGCATTTTATGAAGTGTCAAAGGAAATTTAAGAGATTGTAATTACTCTTCATTGTGAAGATTGAAGATTGTTATTAGTGTGGGTGATTGAAAATACCCTACTTCATAGTTTAGATGGAAGTTTGATGGGCTGGGTGTGTATTTTGAAATTCTTGTATTTTGATTTATCTAATTTTGAACTATGTTTATAGGAACTTGGATCAACTTGAGGTGTTATCGAAGAAATAGAAGAAGCTTAATCAAAGACTATTAAGAGCCAAGGCGTCTTCACAATCCATTGCTGCAGCTAGGTTATCTCATTCTGTTTTTCAATTTTAATTATTTATAGAAGTATATTGATTCATGATGTTTCAAGATGTATGCAATTTTTCAGCTTCCACTCTTGTTAATTTGTGTGGACGCGGTAATGTAAATAATGTTTCTTGAGCATCATCATGGTTATAATTTTTTTTGAGGATATTCATGTTTATTGTTTACAGGTCTTTTAATGATGTTATAGATTGGTTAAATTGGTGTTTTTGTCGTTCCTGAGAAAAGAAAATCAAAGATTTTGATAGGTGATAGTTTAATAATGGATATTTTTGTGATGATTTTTTGGACTTCTGAGTTGAAATGAATCATAATGCTTCTAAGCAAGTATTTCTCAAAATTTGTTGATTTAGTTGGATTGAATAGTTTCATAATTCATTCCATTTGGCGTTTATACCAATGTTCTCTACAAAACATTTTGATTCAGTGTTATGTTACTTATCATTTGATATTGTCATGCTATCAATCTATTGGATTGGATTTGTCTGAGACAACTGAACTTGTTTATGTTGCTCATAAGTTCTGGTTTGATTTTCATCAGTTTTTTCTTCTTTTCTTTCTGTTAAGGCTTTGATGAAATATGTAAACTATAATAACATGCTAAACAAATGCTCTTGAGAAAAGACATGGTCATCCGAATATGAATTATGTAAAACTTAATCTTTGTTGATGATCAATAATTTATGCCCATAATGACATTTATGTATATATGAATGGAAGGAAGAAAAAGCATATAAATGTGTGATTTCTTACCTAATTAAATTATATTGCTTATTAGATCTACAAAACCAGTTTATATTTTTGTAATAACTACAAATCAGGAGCATTAAAACCTCAGGATCCCTTTGATATGATTTAGTCTTTTGTTTCTTTAAATCTGGAAGTTGCATCATACCAACTTGATTTTGTATTGATTACTGCTGGTTATATCTTCTGTCTTAATTGGTCTTGTTTGGTTGGTTGAAGTTGCTTCAGAAATTCTCTCATTGACATTTCACTCTCCCTGTCCATAGTAGAGTTGTAGGTTATTGTGGAGAGATGCTAAGGAGGTTCAGTTTCTTATCAAACATGTTCAATTTGAATTTGATGTCGTTTAGAGGAATGAGAATTTGATGTCATATTTGAGTCTTGATGCTGTGTTTTGAAGTTATTAAGTTTCTTATCAATTTTTATCAATGTATTGTATTAATAAAAATGCATACTATCTATCTAATAATCATTCCCTAAAAGAAATATCTATCTAATTAAAAAACAATTTTAAAACGTTTTTTAAAATTATTTTAATTATTAAATTTTAATATTTTGATTTTTTAAACAATTAAAAAACTTTTTTTTTTAAATTTCGTTCGCATTTTGCCAGGGGTTAACCCCTGGCAATTTCCCTAGCATATGGTTTGAAAATGACTGATGTCAACACCTGCAAAAGCCTGCATACGGCTGAAAAGTCTGCATTGAGACTGACACATTTTGCCAGGAGCTAAAGCCCTGGCAGGTTCATTTGCGATGAGCAGATTTGCTGGTGATTCTGCTCCTGGCAAAACTCCTGGCAAATGTCCATTTGCCAAGGCTTTCTGCATTTTGCCAGGGCTTCTGCCCCTGGCAAATTACCAGATTTCTTGTAGTGTATCTATCTAATAATCATTCCCTAAAAGAAATATCTATCTAATTAAAAAACAATTTTAAAACGTTTTTTAAAATTATTTTAATTATTAAATTTTAATATTTTGATTTTTTAAACAATTAAAAAACTTTTTTTTTTTTTAAATTTCGTTCGCATTTTGCCAGGGGTTAACCCCTGGCAATTTCCCTAGCATATGGTTTGAAAATGACTGATGTCAACACCTGCAAAAGCCTGCATACGGCTGAAAAGTCTGCATTGAGACTGACACATTTTGCCAAGAGCTAAAGCCCTGGCAGGTTCATTTGCGATGAGCAGATTTGCTGGTGATTCTGCTCCTGGCAAAACTCCTGGCAAATGTCCATTTGCCAAGGCTTTCTGCATTTTGCCAGGGCTTCTGCCCCTGGCAAATTACCAGATTTCTTGTAGTGAGTGCCCTAGGGTTACGTAGGAAGAAGGCGGATGCGGAGCATTTGTTGAAGGTGGATAAAGCGGCCGGGATTACGTTCACTATGCCGGATGGTACGGTTGTGGATAGATTGATTGTTTTGGAAGATGTGGATGTTGAGAATAGAGGTATAAGGGAGAGGAGAGATGGTAATTAATGATAGTGTTATCCTTTAATGCTATAGAGGTTTGGGGGGAGTGTTGAAACGTAAAAAGATTAGAGAATTGGTTAAAGATCATAGGGTGGACTTTTTTGGTTAAAGATCATAGGGTGGACTTTGTGCCGTCAATTATGGCGGGATGATGACTGTCGTTGGACTTTTCTCCCTTCGGTGGGCAATAGTGAAGGTATTTTATCTATTTGGCGTAATTCCGGTTCGCTTTTTATTTATTCCTTTGTGTGTGAAGGTCTAGTAGGTGTTTGTTTGGATTGGGGTCCTTTGCGTAGAAGATGTTTGGTGGTGGATGTGTACTCCAAGTGTGATTTGGTGGGGAAACAACGTTTATGGGATAAGCTTATTTTGATTAGAAATTCTTTGGGAGTTGGAGCATGGTGCTTTATTTATTGGTGATTTTAACTCCGTGTTGCATCATGAAGAGAGAAGAGGAGTCATTGAAGAGTTGGGTACGGTGTATCGGAGGGAGATAGAGCTTTTCAATGAGGTGGTAAATGCATTGGAAGTGGAGGATGTGAATTTAGTGGGGCGTAAATTTACTTGGTATAATTCCAATGGTATTGCGATGAGTAGGATTGATAGAGCGTTGATTTCGGAGGAATGGGGAGAGTATTGGGGAAATGTCACTTTGTGGCATATTCCGAGAGATGTCACCGATCATTGTCCGTTGGTGTTAAAGGGAGATATTACCGATTGGGGTCCTAAACCTTTCCGTTTCAAAAACCATTTGGTTGGAGAATCGGAAGATATTAACGACTCAAGAAGATGGGTTAAAGATCAAAGGATGCTTATGAACCATGTTCATAAACAAGATGGATGGAAGATCGGTATCGGATATAAAATTCTGGTATTTTCAGCTATGGCACAACCTGCAGAGCACTTCAATCACATGCTGAACCGGACAGTGCAGGATTTAAATCTGCAGGGACAGACCTCAGGGAATATGAATATGATTCATCAATATCTCAGTCCGCAGTCGGTGCTTGATGCTTGATTGGAAAACAATATAGAAAGTTGCTCACAACGGCCTACCAAAGCGTGCAAGGCTGATCATAAGAAAGGGTCAAAATAGAAGCCAACTTCCCGTGGTGCAATGAAGAGGCAGAGGCAGCTGATGATATTTTGCTATGTTGCAAGATGAGCAGGGGAAACATGGAGAAAATTGGGGCTGCAGCATTATGTTGATCAGACCCAGCTGCAAAATCGATGATTTGGAGGAATGGTTTTCTATGTACTAAGAGCACTACCTAAGAATGATAAGTGTATGTTTGCAATGAACCTTTGGAGTTTGTGGTGGAGCAAAAACACGGAAATTTGGGACAATCAAAGAGAAATGAAGTCTGACAGAATGACAAGGAAATTGTTTGTTGACAGAATGGCGGAATGCAAGAAATGTTGAGCTGCAAAGCCAGACCAGCCACAACAGTTTTAAAGGGCAGAGTTCCCCTTGAACCTTTATCAAGTGTGTGTAACATCGATGTTTCGTTCTTGGAGTATCATAATAGAGTAGGGATATGATAGTTGCAATTGAAGAAGTGTTAGGGCTTCTAGCAGCCATGGATTTGGGTGAATGAGTTGGTGTTCGAAAGAGTGATTTTCTGCTTGGATTGAAAAGGTGTGCTAGACTCTTTCATCTCCGGTGTGCGTGACGATGGAGGGTTCGGTTCTATTTTAGCAAGACGTAGAGTTGGTTTATCTGATAATTGTAACAACTCTAATGTAGAGCTCTCCAAGAGGGAGGTTAATATGGTTACATTGTCTTGGATTTTCACACCATTGACAAATTGAATAACTGAAACCTTTATATTCCACTTTCAACCAACTCCGCGCAAATATTTCCACCACATCTGTTACTGATTCAAACACCATTGAGCTGCGAAATTTCTCTAAACCAAGTCAGCTTTGTTTTACGTTAGCAAGTACAGAAGAAAATATTAGATGTGCTGAGAAAAGTCAAGAAAATGATGAGCAAGAATAATAATTTAAAAATTATAGCTCTTCAATATATCAAACATGTATAGTGGCAACTGAAAATCATTGAAAAAGGAGAATAAGTCACACAGTTTCAAGTGTTCTGATAGAATTGAAGAAATTGCAAAATCACAAGCCAAGGTCAACCTTAAGTAAACTTAATTGAGACATAAGTGTGACTGATGAATTGATTTTAAACTTAACAATGCAGGTGATAAAGAGCAAAATAAATTAACTAAGATCAACGTTAAGTAATCTAAGTTCAGATATTTGTGTAACTGACCAATAAAGTTTCAACTTTACAGCAACATAATATTGCAAGAGCCAAGACGCCAAACATAAAATAAAAAATAACATAGCATAGCAAACCCTGAATAAAACACCCTCATACGAGAGTTAAAAATTCATTAGAACTGAGAATCCAAAAGCACCCTCATTTTCCAGCATCCTTTGATACAAATATGTTACTACAAGTTTGTCGGTAAACATATAGTCTGCAAACCTAACAATAAAACAAGATAATCAAACCCAACAACATTGTTGCATCTAGTTTAGAAACTTCATAATAGTAAATAATATTAACTTGTCATGGTAATGTACTACATATATTCATGCTTATCACATAAGCTGCGGTTATAGTCTAATGAATGAACTAAATCAAAGAAAGACCTATGGTCTTTGCATATAATCTCATGCTGTACTTATAGTTATAAATAGTATGTTCTAATTTGAGTTTAACTTTTAAAATGAGTCACATCTTTAGTTTCAAAGTTAGAAAGAAAGAAAGAAAAAAAAAATAGTTGTATTTGAAAAAGGTAAATGAAGGAGCTTGTGAAAATATTTAAGTTGAGATACCAATTTCAAGTTATACAAGTAGGTATTAGTTAGGAAAAATCATAATCAAAATATAAGAACATTTCAATATTTCTATTTCTATAAGTACAAGTAGGTATTAGTTAGGTTCAAAGATTATTCAATCTAACAATAAAATAATGCACTATCAATCACAATCACATTAGAAACCTTTTCAATGACAATCACGTTAGAAACCTTTAATGAACGCAAGATAACATAACATACTCTATTATGAATGCAACTCTGCGATCCACTCTGGAGGTGGCCCGAACAACTTCAAATAAGCAGGATAGTCAGACAAAGGGGAAATCCGACCCTGATCCATGTGAAAAACACTCATACTGCAATCTAGAAGATTATAAGGATTATTATAGATCACACAATTTCCGCTTACAAAACCCAAATCTGAAGCAGATGCTGAGAACGAATAACCACTCCCCAAGAACAAAACCAAATCTCCTAAATTAGTCAACTTCACCCACTTTTTCTCCATCTCATCAAGCCTAAACACTTCAATCCTTACAATAACACGATCATCATTTTTATATATATCCACTAGCAACAACTGAAAGTCACTACTCTCGACCAAGAATTTACTTTCTCCGCCAATCACAGACTCAGCTATAAAATGATAGCTCAAGTCCGATCCAATCATAACAGTCCGACCGGTTTTGTCTACCATACAAGGCCTCCCTTTTAAAACGCAAACATATCTTCCGTGGGAGGTTGACATGTTGGGGATCGTCTTGGAACGGTCTTCCCCGCAACGAAACATAATAGGTTTCCCATCTAAATTAGTTGTGAGGAATAGGAGAGGTTGTTCCCCCTGACGCGTGGTAACACATAACTTTAAAAAAAACTCATGGCGATTTTGACTACGCAAGGTGCAGCGATAGATGTAGAACATCTGTCGAAGATGGTGGATGGAGAGTTTATTGAAGTCAAGAACCGTAACTAAATGTGATGATAATGGGTGGTTAAATGATAAAGGGTGCCAGAGTTTGGTTTTGCCGTCAAAGTCAGGTCCGATTCTGATTAACCAAAGACGGCTGTGGAGAGTTTGGTTTGATGAGAAAAATATTGTGTTTTATCAGGTAGCTAACGGAATCAATGTTAGTCCGATTGGAACCGAATAGTTGGCAGGAGAGTTGCCCAAACTTCACTGGTAAATAGTTTTAATGGTAGTTTGGGATGGAAGATCACCACCAAGAACAGACGGAACGAGAGTGAATGAGGTAAAGTTCACTGTTGAGTTTTTGTGATATTAGTTGCAGAAGCTCACGTGGAAGCTGCGACCAATCTGCTGCCATGGATGCTGCTGTTTGGGTTTAAAGTTTCATCAAAGTGAAAATCGTAGTGGCAGGGTTTGTGGTGCTCGTCGTCAGGGTTTTATTCATGAAGCGTTATTTTCACAATATACTAGAACCATGACCCGTGCTGACACCCGTGCTGACGCACGGGTCTTATTTTCAAGTAGAAACTAACAGTGTTACCTAAGCCAATATTATACCATAGCAGAATAGTCATAATATTTATAACAATAAGTCGTAAAACATAGAGAGTACAAAATTTATGATACATTCCAAGCCATGAATCATAGGAATAGAAGAACTTTAATTCTGTTAAATAATAGAAAGTACACAACCTAGGGAAAATTGTCAAACATAAATAATTAACAATGGAGGAGTTTAATTTCGGTCAATCCTACCAAGTACACAATTGTGTTTGACCCTAATTCTATTTAATTTGTGTTCCTTTCGAAAAAACGAAAATTGTGTTATAAATGGAGGTATAATTATTTTTAACTTTAATTATTACAAAAAAATACTTGCATATCATAATATCTCGGAATTCATGTCAATTAGTAGATGGTCCATTAAATTTAATGCCACAATTAAAATAGAATTAATTTTTGATTAATTATAACTTTCAATTTTAGCTACTGCAAGTCAATATGATTAATTTCAAATGAGAAAGTGTTATAGTGCAACTCAAAATATTTTTTGTGGTGGGAGAATTACGTGCTCCTAAAATCATGGCGTGTTGGTATGGAGTTGATCCAAAAATCAACACGCAATCCCACCCATTTCCGCAATCAATCACCAACTTGATAGAAGTAGTTCTGATATCCATCATCTGCGCAACTTCTCCTTCATAAATCAGCACCTAACACGGAAAATAAATCAGCATGTCAACAACCTAACAAAAAAAGACAAGCGTTGGTAAATATAAATATTCTCACAACAAACATTTTACATACCAAAAAACCCTTGGATACATCAAATTCAGTTAACTTCTTCACACACTCTATCTGAAAGTTGTTGACATCGTGATGATAAGAAATCAAAGGAGTGAAAGGGGGGAGATTAAGATCAAAAGTGGTCTGGACATTTGTTTTGTCAATCATAAAACGCATAGGAGGATCAAATACGGGGGGCTTAATCACTTTGCCAAACCTATCTTTCAGTTTAATCACGAACTTCATTTGATCCACAAATATAAGAGAAACCCAAACACCCAAGCTGATCCCATAAAAATCACGCAAGGATTTCCATCCCTTGGAGTAAAACACAGACCCATCATTTCTTTCAACCAACACCTCGAACTGATTGTGTAATATCCCGCTTGTCAGTATCGGGATATTACCCGTCAGACGCGTCAGAGGACAAATGTTCATGGAAAGTAAGGGTAATGGAAATGTCTATTAATGGCATAAGTCAGGTATGAGCTAGATATCAAAGATTAAGTGTTACAGAACGTCAAGTACGATGAAAGATGTTTTTATGAAATATCAGTCAAGCAAGGGTTTATGTATCAGTGTCAGGTTAAGCACGATTAAGACGAAGGGTACTTTGGGGAATTGCACGGAAGGAGTATAAAAGTGTGTTTGGGTACAAAATATTCATTTTTGCCTTGCTCCTTCTCTCTCTAGGTTTGAGAGAAGATTTTCTCTCCTCCTTCTCTCTAGCCCGCCCCATCCTTCCTTCTTCTAGGGCATCAAAGCTTCACAAAACATGGATTTGGTGATCAAGTAGGGATTGTAGAAGCTTCTTGGACAAGAAACAACAAAGAGAATGGTGTTAGTTGGATTCTTGGCTTAGGGTTTGATCTTGGAAAAACTTGAAGCTTGAGGAATCACAAGGAATATGTTAGGTGAGTTCTTAGATAGAACCCACCATTGGGATTATGTGTTTAATTTGCAAGCAAAACATGAATTATGTTAAGATTAGGAAAAAAGAGAATTTTATCCCCATGCCTTGATCTTGTCTTGTACATGTTAATATTTCCATGAAAGATGTTTTATAATGTTATATAAGTTGCTGGATGTTTTGGTGCATTACAGGAACCATTAGGATGTGTTTTGGGTCAAAATTTGCAAAATTGGTACCACAAACCCGAAGAACTGCGCTATTAGCGAAATCTACGCTAATAGCGAAATTCTTCAGTATGAGCCGCGCTCCAGGGGCGCTATTAGCGCAGCTCTCTGGTTTGGCCAACATGCTTTTGGCCTGTTGGTCCATTCTAGAGTTGGTGGTGCAATCCATAGCCTTTCTTTTATCGTTTTATAACTTTGTAACCCCAAAACAACATCTAGTCAATGCACATAACATCAAATGATCCTCGAATCAAGAATCATGGCAATCTTAACATGTGCATCAAGAACGGCACGAGAGAGTTTTAGCCGAATACTCGGGTAGAAATGAACTAAGAAAGGGAATGAGAGTAGAGCCTTGACATAGCTTGTCAAGAACTAGAATAGTATGTAAGAAATCGAATGTTAGACATGAGTTATGCTTGAGTAGATGCGAAGTGATTTAGATTATTCCCTTCGTATAGAAGCTAGAGTGCCATACGAGTATGGAAAGACGTGAATTGATCAGATATCTCTTCACATAGTAAGTTAAGCAAGCAAATAGTTTACCTCTAGATGGATCGTATAGGAATCCGAGGTAAAAGTGATAGCATGTATAGATTTAAATACTCATGCATTTATAAACTTAGACTTTATTAAAGCTGTGAAGCGATTAGATATCTATTCACACAGAAAGCTTTAACAAGATGTAGGTGTCGTGTCTCTTGTGATCCACATTAGGTTGGACATAAGGGGTTTCCACTAGGTGAAACGGGGTTAGCCATAAGGAACCCGCACGCCACTGAGGGAGTGTCGTTGGCTATACCTTAGATAGGTTTCCATCGGTTAGATAGGGATTGTGCTCGGGTTTACTCCACCCCGGGCCTCTCTGTAAAATGAACTCAGATAATATTTGTTTGTTAAACGCTAACTTAATGAATGAATCTGACTATGCATATTTATTAGACATGTTTATGTTATGTCGTAGAGCCTTGACGTAGATCGTCAAGAATTAGTAGAGCCTTGGCGTAGATCGTCAAGAGCTAGTATGATAGCAAGATAAGATACGTAGTTAGAAACATCGTATTATGCAATAGAGCATATAGATAAAGATATGCCGATGACGATCTTAGGTTTCCCCTAATCGTCCGGTTTAGAATCGTGCCATGATTATGTTAGACTTAGGCCTCGATACGTAGAGCGTATTCTTGGCATTCCGGTATTAGTTTCCCCTTAACCGCCATGACACGTATAAGAAGTGAAGCCTATAACAAGGTAAGAAGAATCTTATGACGGCCCTAGCATGCACGACCGTCTAAGTAAGCAAGTCCCCACACATGTATAATCAACCGGCAGGTTGTATTGTAGACACGTGGTGACCGTAGGTTTCCCCTGAGGTTACCTATAGCCTACGATTAGGTGGAACTCACTGAGACATTATGTCTCACCCCAATCCTTATTTGTTTCAGATTAACAGGTTGGTTTAGCAGGCTAGTAGCTTAATGGATGTTTCAACATATGTTCATTCGTACCCGCTGCAGGACGTTAGGGATTTCAAGGATGCAATCTTTATATTTTGGACTAGTAGCAGAGTTTATTTGATTGTACGAATGCTCATTGTTGTATTAAATATTCAATCAAAGTTTTGTAGTTGTAAATTTTAATGTATCCAGTATCAACTTAATGCACATGCTAAACTTCCTAGGTACGTTTAGTATGGGTATTACATTTGGTATCAGAGCAGGTCAATTCATATCGTGCCTTGGGTCATTAAGTTACAACTAAGGTAGTGGGACCATTGGGTTCCGGGTAAATGTTCTAGTTGTTGTTGTTAGTTGAGCCTGATCAACTCAACTTAGCATTCGACGATTAGAACGGATGCCTGAGAGCTGAATAGGACCCAGGAGGAATGAAGAATGTGATGTAGATGAACTGAGAAGTGAGAACTCAGAGCGAGTTATAGTAGGAGGTTGATCGTACCAAAAGGTGGTCAGTGAAGTAGACAGTAGAGGTTGAGCCTCCGGGAATATAAAGCAACGTTAAGATGGAATGTTCCGACAACGTTGGGTGAGGTGTTAGTGACACTTCTTTTATCTGAAGAGAAGGAATTGGATATATCTAGATACGACCTGGAGATTCAATAAGAGTTGTTGTTGGAACAGGTTTATTGTTTAGAAAGAAATTGTATTCCAGAACGTAAGCGCAAGGCCATCAGATAGAAAGAAGTCGACGTAGGTTGTCAGTGTTGGTAGACTCACAGGAATAGTGTTATGTGATTGAAGCTATGGACTTGTATGTTCAGAGTAGATAAGATTCTAGTGTTCGGGAGGTTGCGTTAAGCGGCAATGTAAAGAGGTAAGCTACTCGTAGTAGAAGAGTGTTAAGGAATTAAGTGAGAGTTTTATGTTATCAGGACTAAGGCATTAATTTTCGATTTACGGAGAATTGCATCGAATGATGTTGATGTTTGCCATTCATATGTTATAGAATGTTTATATGATGATCAGAACGATTAATGTGCATTGGGTTGCTTGAGAAATAATATTTTTTTTTATGCAAAAGATGTTTTTTTTTTTGAAAACTCAGTTGAAGAAACTCGCCAATAGCGAAATTTTTGCTAATAGCGAAATTACTCCAGAGGATTTCGCTAATAGCGAACCTGGGGCGAAATTTCAGTTTTTATTTTCGAAAATTGTCCGTTCGTCTCTAGGGTCCGTATTGGCTATTAAGGGGGTGTCTTCACAATCTTTTATGCAATACATACCCTTTATAACATCAAGTAACGAATGCATATCACATCCTAAGGTTTCTAAAGGAAAAAGGCATCGGCAACCATTAACGGAATCAATTCGATTCAAGGTGACATTGGAGTTAATGTGTCAAGAGTTTAGAGGTTCCGGTATCTAGAATTGACGTCACGGATATGAAGTAAAAGTTAAGTGAAATCACAAGATTCTCGGATTTTGTGGAGTTATGAGTTTTCCGCGAACCTATGTTTTGCTTGATCGGCTTGCTAAGGCTTGTTATGATGTTGAATTATAAAGGTTACAAGATTTTAGAAAGATATACGCATATGGGTGATCGAAGTTGACTTTTTTGAAATTCAAATGAATTTTTGTAGGTACCGGTCTATTACGACTCGCGTAGTTTGGGCTAAACTCACTAGGACTAAGATTTGATGACACATACGTGCTATCAACTCGTTCTGTGATTTTAGAGTAACGACTGGGGCCAAGGTTCAGTATAATTTATATATATATATATATATATATATATATATATATATATATATATATATATATATATATATAGTTGAAAATCATCAACGTCAATGACCCGTGTGCTAATTTACGAAATTTTCTTAGAAAAATTAACGAGCAAGCATATGAATGATTAAGCAAAACATAGTATGCGAGATGCGAAAATTCATTGATAGATTTTTAAGGAAGATATGTCCAAGTGCAAGATGAGCTTACCATGGGAAGTCGAAAGGACGATTCATGGATATAGTAGGTATGTAGTAGCAAAGATGTGCTCTTTAAGTTAAGATTGCTCGAGAATAAGTTTGAGTATGACATTGATATGTCAAGAGGTAAGTTTACCTTGAAATGTAACCTTACCAAGCAAGTGTAGAGCAAAGTTACAGAGTTGATTGCAACATAGAAAGTCTTGAGAAGAGTTAGAGAAGATAGTAGTGAAATGATAGAAGGAGTGTGAAGTTCACTTGTCTCAACGGATTAGAGTATTGGATAAAGCCAACCGGTGGGAATCAGAGTAGCGCCACGGAAGTTAATCGATAAAGTTGTTGATAGTACCCATGGAACATGAAATTCGATAGTAAGAATTTTCATGAAGACGTCTGGTGCAGTAGTACGGATTCAGTTAGAAACACAATGAGACTTAAGCAGTCAGAGATGATCGAATCGTTAAGCATGAAAACCGGTAGTTGGGAAAAGTAGCAATACTTGAGCAATGTTCAAGTAAGATACTCTGAAAATTCAAGTTTGGTGTTCCTGGAGAAAGGTTAGAGTCACCACAGATGTGGTATTCGGGTTGCCTAATTGGTGATGTCGAATACGTAGATGAGCTGTTGATTAGTCAGAAAGATTATGTGTTATGTTAATGGAGTACGGTACATGAGATATGCACGATGAAGTACATACCCTCCTATACCATACTTGTTAAGTGATAACAATACTTGCTAGAATGGTGTCAAGCCATGATTTTGTAACTTTTAAAGATAAGATAGGTATTAAGGAACTTGGAAACGATGTTTATTTTAAAAAACATGAAATTTCACATTTAAGAAACTGATGAGACACGTCGTAAGCGAGTAAGCTCACTTAAGACGTACAGACTTCCTGACCAACTTGCTAGAGGCAAGTATAAAGGAGAGTTGAAAAATCTTTTTCAGATATAGAGACTCGTCCTGTGGTTCTGCAGTACTAGTATAGATTCGGTTTTAAAATGATTTTTGTTTTAGTCATATAACTAATCATTCCAAGAACCTATGTACCAAAGTTTAGAAATTTATTGAAACAAAATACTAGAACAAGTATCGCCACTAACTGACCAGAGTGGCACGTGAAAGTATGCAACGCTATGGATGTTAAAGTTTGATGAAGTGAACAGTAGTGTTCGCATATAGTTTGTGTGGAATATACGAGTTTTGCTAAGAGTGTTCAAGAGCAAATGGATTTAGTAGAAAGTTTTAAGAACAAGTGAACCACAAGACTGGTTAATAGATTGACATGTGAATTGGTGTAATTGAATTCGCCTCTCCAAGTCATGTTATATGAGTTACCCATGATCCGGGTGCAGCGAGATTGTGAAGAGATTGAAAAGTTTCTTAAGACGGTGATAAGAGATCAGAGACGTGTAGAATCATCAAGATAAGTTATAGATCCGAGGTCACCAATCCACAAGTAGCAAAGGTGAGTTTCAATCCTGATGTTCTAAGATAGTTTTGTGATTTTGAGAAAGATATTAAGACTGAAAGACTAAGTTCGACTTTATGTGGATTTAGAAAGAGGATGAGTTACATGTTTTGAGGAGGAAAGTATGCTTCTAGCTCTTTAGAGTAGGTATACTCAGACCTTTTTATAACCGAAGCCATAGAAGGCAGGTTTTAGACGCAATCATCGATAGATGATCTCTAAATTTCGAGGATGAAATTTCTTTAAGGGGGGTAGAGTGTAATATCCCGCTTGTCAGTATCGGGATATTACCCGTCAGACGCGTCAGAGGACAAATGTTCATGGAAAGTATGGGTAATGGAAATGTCTATTAATGGCATAAGTCAGGTATGAGCTAGATATAAGAGATTAAGCGTTACAGAACGTCAAGTATGACGAAAGATGTTTTTATGAAATATCAGTCAAGCAGGGGTTTATGCATCAGTGTCAGGTTAAGCGCGATTAAGACGAAGGGTATTTTGGGGAATTGCACGCAAGTAGTATAAAAGTGTGTTTGGGCACAAAATATTCATTTTTGCCTTGCTCCTTCTCTCTCTAGGTTTTAGAGAAGATTTTCTCTCCTCCTTCTCTCTAGCCCGCCCCATCCTTCCTTCTTCTAGGGCATCAAAGCTTCACAAAACATGGATTTGGTGATCAAGTAGGGATTGTAGAAGCTTCTTGGACAAGAAACAACAAAGAGAATGGTGTTAGTTGGATTCTTGGCTTAGGGTTTGATCTTGGAAAAACTTGAAGTTTGAGGAATCACAAGGAATATGTTAGGTGAGTTCTTAGATAGAACCCACCATTGGGATTATGTGTTTAATTTGCAAGCAAAACATGAATTATGTTAAGATTAGGAAAAAAGAGAATTTTATCCCCTTGCCTTGATCTTGTCTTGTACATGTTAATATTGCCATGAAAGATGTTTTATAATGTTATATAAGTTGCTGGATGTTTTGGTGCATTGCAGGAACCATTAGGATGTGTTTTGGGTCAAAAGTTGCAAAATTGGTACCACAGACCCGAAGAACTGCGCTATTAGCGAAATCTACGCTAATAGCGAAATTCTTCAGTATGAGCCGCGCTCCAGGGGCGCTATTAGCGCAGCTCTCTGGTTTGGCCAACATGCTTTTGGCATGATGGTCCATTCTAGGGTCGGTGGTGCAATCCATAGCCTTTCTTTCATCGTTTTATAACTTTGTAACCCCAAAACAACATCTAGTCAATGCACATAACATCAAATGATCCTCGAATCAAGAATCATGGTAATCTTAACATGTACATCAAGAACGGCACGAGAGAGTTTTAGCCGAATACTCGGGTAGAAATGAACTAAGAAAGGGAATGAAAGTAGAGCCTTGACATAGCTTGTCAAGAACTAGAATAGTATGTAAGAAATCGAATGTTAGACATGAGTTATGCTTGAGTAGATGCGAAGTGATTTAGATTATTCCCTTCGTATAGAAGCTAGAGTGCCATACGAGTATGGCAAGACGTGAATTGATCAGATATCTCTTCACATAGTAAGTTAAGCAAGCAAATAGTTTACCTCTAGATGGATCGTATAGGAACCCAAGGTAAAAGTGATAGCATGTATAGATTTAAATACTCATGCATTTATAGACTCAAACTTTATTAAAGTTGTGAAGCGATTAGATATCTATTCACACAGAAAGCTTTAACAAGATGTAGGTGTCGTGTCTCTTGTGATCCACATTAGGTTGGACATAAGGGGTTTCCACTAGGTGAAATGGGGTTAGCCGTAAGGAACCCGCACGCCACTGAGGGAGTGCCGTTGGCTATACCTTAGATAGGTTTCCATCGGTTAGATAGGGATTGTGCTCCGGTTTACTCCACCCCGGGGCTCTCCGTAAAATGAACTCAGATAATATTTGTTTGTTAAACGCTAACTTAATGAATGAATCTGACTATGCATATTTATTAAACATGTTTATGTTATGTCATAGAGCCTTGACGTAGATCGTCAAGAATTAGTAAAGCCTTGGCGTAGATCGTCAAGAACTAGTAATTAGTTTATTGCACTTGTCTTTCTCGACACGAAATGAATCATTTCAAAGCTGAGTAGGATACATATATAGTTACCAAATTTTTCATTAATATTTTTAAAGCATATACTATATATGAATACGTACTGATCCACAGTTATCGCTCCCAATTCAGCAATCATAATCCTAATTGGGAAATAACTTAGTGAATATATACTATATATAATTGTCTCTCTCAACACGAAATGAATAATGTCGTAATTCTGAACTAACTACTTGTAAAAATAAATCATTGCAAATCTGTTTTAGATGCAAAAAAATTAAAACAGTCATTGTGATAATGGTGATATAAATAATTTCCTTAAGAAATTATTTTCAAATTAAAATTCCAAAAATAAAATAAAAAATTAAAGTTAAATTACACGCTGGTTCGCTCCAAAAGCAAGCATTACTTTTAGCTGAACATTTTTATATACAAACTATGACAACACGATTCTATTTGAATTTCAAGTTTAAAAACACTTTAACATCAATATTAAAACTGAAACTTCAAAAAGTTGAGATGAAATGGATATTATGAAACTTAAACAAGTGAGTTAAATTAAAATGATCATTATAAAATAAAATACAATAGAATGTATATACAAGAGAATATATTAACACCCAAATCATTGATTGAATATAACATTCACAAGGACATATTCTATGTTACTAAGAATAAAACATCTTTTTAAGATGAATCATCATTGTAGAAAACCAAATTTAAACTACAAATTTGAGGCATTTTTTCTTCCAATTATAGTTCCAAAGCTACTGTTAGGCCAATCTTCTTCTTTTGTATTTTTGAATATATCTTGTATAGTAGAAGACATATTCAAAGGTAAAAAAAAGAAGTAGTTCTAGTGCGTGATAGTCAAATTCATTTACTATGTTATCCTCTTGTATGAGCAATCATTGATCAATGAGATAGCAGAATTTCAACATTTGAAATGAGAGAACATCCTGCAACTTACTGAAATTTACATCCAAGAACCGGTCAGCTCGTTAGTTGGTTTGGTTTTGATTCTACCTTAGTATTATTGAACCAGATGGAACCGTAGTCGCATGCTTCATCTCGTTCTTATTATTTAATTTTTTTAATATTTTTTGGTGTATGGATAGTCATGGTTCGATTGAATCATGACTAATTGCATCACAAAATAAAATAATGATTTAATTGTTTTTGTCATTATAATTAGGAGACTTTATCTTATAAATCAAGTATTGCAATAAAATAATGAGATTGAGGAATGAAGAACAAGGATCAATGGAGCAAACTAGTATTATTCATTCATTTTTTTTTTTTTGCACCTACAACGGGACAATACAAGACACTGGAAAATAAGGAAATACAAGACATTGAATTAAAGAATTGGATTTAAACCAAGAAATAAATACAAGATTGGGGTCCTATGAGACATAAGCACAGACAACAAACCTTACGCTCCGACACTAATAATGAATTAAAATATAAAAATAATGAAAGTAATCACATGTGTCGGTGTCCGGTGTCGGACACCGACAATGTCAGACACCAGACACATTCAATCTGAAGTGTCAGTGCTACGCAACTTGTATCTATCTAATTTTGAAGAGCAGGATAATCATGTAATGGAGCAGCTGGTTGAGAATGATTTAGGACATCATACAGAACAAGCAAGTTGAAAACTCCATGTTGTCTCAGCCAAGCAGTCAGTACTTCTCCAGGAGACACCAATCTTCCCAAATTATTCTCATAAATTCTTAAGGCTGACCCCATGCCATTTAGGAGTGCTTCAACAGCCTTTTTCAAAGTTTCATCTCCCAACACTTTACTGTGCTTGCCCCAACCAGTTAAAATGCTGCATAACAATTAAAATGAAATTGTGATTAACAATTTAACCATCTTATTAATCAAATTAAATGAAAAAAAATATAAAATTCATAGGTTGTAAAGATCCATACTTCACAAACTTAGGTAGTTGAATGCCTTGAAAAAGAGAACTATGCAGACTGAGCAACCATGAATGAACCATTGCACAAGCAACACCACAAACTTTCTGGAAAAAGTAGTTCTCTTCCTCATCAATCCAGGCAATGGGTTGTTGTAAACCTGTTTTCAAATACACATGATACATATGCAAAAAATCTAGCAAAACTTTTTGACCATCTAACTCTACCTCTACAACTGCCTTCTTAATTTTGAAATCCTTCTTAACCAAGCCAACAACACCCTCCAAATAATCCAACCATTCATCGTTCTTGTAGAACAGTAAACGTTTGAGCATCCCACTTTTCTTATAGTTCAAATAATACTTTATCAATGACTTGGAAATACCAGGATCAGAGGCATTTGGTTTGTGTACATCTCCAGCGAACCTCATTTGTTTAACAACTACATTTGTTGGTGCCGAAACTCCAGTTAGATGTTGAACACATTGAGTGGCTCTCTTTCGCTTTTTATTGAATGCAACTCCATCCAATGATTTTGAGGGTTTTTCTTCCATTTTTATCTATTAGATGACTATCTATATACTCACGCTCAAACATACAAGCTCCGGTGCAGCAATCAACTAAAACTCTAGACCTTGAGCAACAAGAATATTTGGCAGTCCCTGTATATTTCAAACATTTAAGAATATTGAAATAGTAGAAATGACCATGTGCTCATCATATTAATATAATGTTGATACAATAATAAAGATATAGAAATAAAAAGAATTTAACAGATATGCTTATGGTAAAAGAATTTAACAATATAAAAGATCATAACTTTTTAAAAATAAAAATAAAAATAGTACTTGACTTAATCAAAATTCAAAACCAACAAGGTCTTGCATGCACCATTCCTTAATTCCAACTAAAGTGATTGTATCAAAAATTTTCTCAAATTTAAATAAATAATTAAATATATTCACACTCCTCTTCGATTTTTTTTTTAATAAAAACTTTAAAGTATAAATGCATGATTAAAAATTAGTGATACCCCAACTATGTTGGCACCCAAGTAATCCAACAATCATCTATAACACCCGAAGAAAGAAAAAAAATATTCAAAACCATCTGTGAGTTTCGATATCACTTGAAACAACAAAATCATCCTTAAAAAAGTGATGAAAAACAAAAACTCAAATCAAACATAAAGAATAAAAAAAACTTAAATCCACTTAAACTAACTCATCAATTACACATTCAATCAAACAAAACAAACAAAAGCAATCTAAATTGAAATTATTCAAACTCAAAATAGAAAAAACAATTCATATAAATAATAAATAAAAAAATTAAGCAAAAACAAAAAGCATTGAAATTATACCTGAATGCAGAAACATATACAACAGCAGAAAACCAAACAATTTCAAAAGTAGGTTCTAACTTTGAAATTGTGCATCTAATTAGGGGAGTTAGGGGTCCTTTTTATACTAATTTTGACCCAAAAAGATAAACTCTAAATTAACCCCTTAGGCGAATTGAGTATGTCATTAAAGATGCCCGAAAATTTAAACATTAAAGATGCAATTTTTACCTCTATGGAAAGGGTATGCAAATGGAAAACAGTTTTTGCTGAGTAAGCAAATAATCATCGTTCATTGTATTAGTTCTCTTTTTCAACAATTTACAAATCTGTCTGATCCTTCTAGAAAACAAATCATCCTATTTGTAGTTTGATTTTCAAAAGTTTGTTAAATCATAAAAAATCTTCTTTTAATATGAAATTCAAGTATGAATATTTTTTTAAAAATTCGGATTTCTTTCTTTAAAATAAATTAATTGTTATGGTAGTAGATATTTTAGTAATATTGAAGGTGACATCGACAATTATCGTGTTAACGATTTTATTATAATACTTGTTTTGACTAAGTATACTTGCTCACATTTTTTTTTATTAAAATGGTTTAAATTAGTTTTACACTAACATCCATGAAAACATAGTTTCAAATACTTATAAAATTTACTACCATAAAAATTGTTATTATTTTAAAGTAACATGCATCTGAAAATTTAACAAAAAACCATACATGAATTTATGAAAGAAATAAAAATAATTCATCACTTAACAAACAATTCAAATATCAAATTAAAAATAGGAAAAAGTGTATTCTATAAAGATAAAAGAGATATGAAAATTGGGGAATAGAAAACTAATACTCCCTCTATTCTTAAATACACGTTGATGTTTGATCATGTGCATTGTTCACATGATATATTTTGACCATACTTTATTTACTAATATATACAGACAAATGTTAATATATAAGATATTGTTTGATTTGTCTCAATGCATATTTTTAAAATATTAAAAAATATAAATTTTTATGATAGATAATTAAAGATATTAATGGTCTAAGTTGTTAATGATATATATGAGCAGCTGACAAGGACTGAAATCTATAAGACATCCCAACTTCGTTGGAGTGTCTTCCATTCCATTTTTATGTCAGTGTGCCCTTGCCTTATGAAAAAAATGGTCTAAGTTGTTTATTGGCATGTGAAAAGTAGTTGAATTGGTCACGTATTTAGGAACGGAAGGAGTACAATCAATTATAATTTTTTTTTTGACAAAATCAATTATAATTTTTAGAACATTATAAATGTTTTACTTTATTATAATTACTTCTACATTTAATTTCTTGACCGCTTCAAAACTTCAACTTAAATTTGATATTTGTTTTTTTTTACAGAATTAAATTTGATATTTGTTGAGAATACATAAAAGGAATACAATATTTTAACATAATATTATTTGGTTTCTAGACAATTGGTCTTGTTGAGAATATAATAGAGGAACTAAAATATTAATTGCTCTATATTATATTTGAGTCTAATCTATGGTTTGATGATAACAAACTTTTGTTCAAAAGATAAACTTATGATATTTGTTGTGTTATTGATTATTAATAAAACGTGTTTGAACTTATGCTAGAAAGAATATGACCACCCAATTAGCAATATATAGTACCTTGCCCACCATTATACATTTGATGCATCATAATGGACAATCATATTGTTAGTGAATATTGAGCATAGCCCAATGCTTGTTTCAATGAACCATGTATGTTATTTCCATACATATCATTATGTACCTTAATCAATTCAATTATTTCACCATATTAAACTTTTTCAGAATCTTCTGAAGCATTAAAAATCATTCAAAATACAAGAGTACTTAAAAAGATATATTAATCAAACACTTTTCATATTACATCCATACCGAATTTCCAGTACTTTATTTAATATTCGTATTTCAAATAATTCATTCTTACATACTTATATTTGTTATGTAGAAAGTGTGAGTTAGAAGTCCCACATTGCTTATAAAAGTGAAGGTTGAGCACTTTATAAGTGAGAGAACCATTAAGCAAAATACTTTAAGGTTTAGGATTAAAGTGTGGTGTCCAACTCACTTGTGTGGTTACTATATTCCTAATATGGGTGATCCACCGGACTCCCCTCATGACCGAACAATGGCATCAAAGTTGAGGTTCAACAAAGGGTGCCAATATCAAAGACGATACAAGTGTAATTGTTTTTGGATAAAATTGCTTTATGTTGAGGGATGGGCATGATGAACTGGTGGACTCACACTTGATCTGGGAGATTGTTGTATGGAATGTATAAGTTAGATGTTCCATGTTCCTTAGAAAGTTTGAGATTTATGACTTTTTAAGTGAGAGGACCCATAAACTCAATTCCTTAAGGTTTTGAGTTGAAGTGTGGTGTCCAATTAACTTATGTGGTTTCTCTGAACCCAATCAGAGTGATCCCCCAAGATCCACTCGTGACCCAACAATATCTTATCATTAATAAGTGATTCTGTTATCAAAATATGCAAACATATTTGATATATACATATATATATATATATATATATATATATAGGTAGGATCCGTTGATACCAGGTGTAAGTTGAAAGACATACACCAAATCTTATCTGTTAAAATTAATAAATGGTGTGGTCCAAAATATGGGAGCAAAAGATCTAAGATTTGACAATGGAGAGAATCAATTCTCTAAAAAAAATTCAATTTGCATCTGATGACACAAGATCACCGTTATGTCGACGAGAAAAATCAAATCAGTCTTGAAACATTAGATCAGGTAACCGAAATAATGATTTTAAACAATTTGGTTAGTATATTTAGAGATAACAATGTCATAATTGAATTTCAACTAAAACTTTATCCTAGGGCATGGGATCCTAAATTGGGTTTTTTTTTTTGTTACTTGGGTACAACCAAATGAACAACCAAGTGAGAAAAGTAAAATAGAAAACCAAACATTCATGATATCTCTGATTGACGAATGGTATTTTGTATTTTTATCGGCACTGTTAATTTACCAAATTGCTAGGTTGCATGTTGATGGTGTGTTAGGAGTTCCGAGGATTTATTTCATCAGAATGAAAAGGGAGGAGATCATGTGCTTCTCTTCTATTTTCTTTTCTTGTTTAAACCTATGGAATGTTGTAAGTCATTGGATTACTTAGATTTAATGGCTAAGATTTGGTGTAAGTCTTTTGACTTACACCTAATGTCAATGGATCATGACTCATATATATATATATATATATATATATATATATATATATATATAGTTTTAGTAAACTAATGTAAATATGATATTATTTGAAAACTCATTACATGTGTTATCTTCAAACAAGATTTGGATATTATAATGTATTCATTATGACATCTTAATTAGCATATGGTTAAGCTTTTGAATCAACTTATAATATGTCAATCTTTCTCAATTTAAAGAAGAATCCTTTTTGTCCACACGCAACAAAATATCAAACATTACATCATCATAAAAACAAAAATTATTTTGAAAGTCGTCGTCGTAGTGAGATTAATATACTGATAACTTATGTATCAACACATCTTAATTAAGCATGTACAATTTCATGATCATTGGGGTGCATCAATATACGTGTAAGAGAAAAAAAATTAGTATATTAATTGCATTAAAAATCTCTTTGCGTTACCATTTTCAAGAAGAAATTTTTTCTACTCTAGAAATATTTCTTTGATTTCGCGCTCTAGCACTCGATAATAAACTCAGTTTCATAAACCAATAGAAAAGCGTGTAATTAGAAATTTAAAACACTGATTTGAAATATATATGAATAAAGTGTCTCATACCTAATTTCTTACTGTTGTCATACTCCTAGAGTTACGGTGTTAAAAAAATTGAAAATTGTGTAATTGTGTGATGCATCGAGATCTTAGACCCGAATGGCTGGTTTTCCTCCTTTTGGAATATTTCTTTGCTTTAACACTATAGAACTCAACAACAAATTCAATTCCATAAACTAATAGAAAAACTAAAATTGGCAATTTAAAACATACTTGAAATATAGATGAAGATATGATTTCATACCTAAATTCTTATCGTCGCCAATCTCATATGGTTTTGGTGTTATGAAATTGCAAATGTTGTACTTATGTGATACAACGACATCTCAGATTCCAAAGGTTAATTTTCCTCCTCTAGGAATATTTCATTGCTTTCAAGCTTGATAAATCACGAACAACATCAAGTTCATAAACGAATAGAAAAACATGCAATCGACGATTTAAAATATTGATTTGGAATATAAATGAAGAAATGATCTCATACCTAATATAATACCATCGTCGCGCTACTAGGATTTTTATGTTAAGAAATTGCAAATGGTTTATGTTCTAGACCGGTCGAAAACACCCAAGGCCCATTTACTTAGGCCCAATACAATCCAAGCCCAAATACCGCATTTGGCAACATTACTCGCAACACACCCCTTCCCCGCGACGTGCGTGCACGGAGCAATTGAGACCAGTTCAAACGAACTGAAATGTCTCTTCGCACGTTCCTGTGAATCTCTCTCCGACGATTACACTTCCCACGATTTCGTAACCGTTAGACACACATATGCCATTACAATGGCTCTACAGCCACCCACCTCTATATATAAGGGACTACTAGCAGTCCCCAAGGTAGAATCTACTCTCCCTTTAAACCTTCATTCTCTGATCTCTACTGACTTGAGCGTCGGAGTGCCTGGAGGTACACTCCACGCCGTTCCAAGAAGCATTCTTGACGCATTCGACCACCATTCAAACCATCGCATTCAAAGCGCCGAAAGTCACCTTCTAATCGAATACGACCTGTGGAGCCGTCTGTGGGAACATAAGCTCTCCCCGTTTTTAAAACTACTAAAAACCAACGCTTTCCAAAAAAACTACCATGACTGCCAACGGTGCCAGCTCACGGATACGAAGTGAAGTTTGTGTCCTTCAACAAGACAGAATGACATCTTCAACTTCTCCTGTGGGTACACCTCGAGAGGATGCCATACAAATACTCCCTCATTAGGATATCCCTCTTGAAGATAGGCCTCTGCAAGGTCCCCTACGACCTACATAAACGGCCGAGAACACTACGCTGACAGGTGCCCTTGTCAGTAACCTGATCTGCACAGTTCAACGATAAACGTCGTTAATCAAGGAGCAGAACCGATGCTTGATGGATCTGGAGCGAGCACACTAGCTAGTCCAAACCAAACGGACTCCTTCCCCAACACGTAGCAGAAGAGGAAGGAGCCCTCGCCGCTCACGCTACAGATCCCTTTGGCACTCATTTAGGGTCAGATCTCCAAGCCACACTAGCAGGTCAACCAAAAGAAGATCTCCCAGGCGATCTCCTCCAAGGAGATCCCCACCAAGACGCAGCAGACGCTCTTGGTCATCCTCTAGTTCCGAGGACAACCGTGATGCCCGAAATGACCGTAATGGGTACGGTCCATTCACACGGCGCATCCGAGAAACTCCCATCCAAGGACTTTAGGGACAATAGGAGACATTTTTCGCCTTTCTAGGATAAGCTTATGTTTGGGATGCTAAGTGTCAGAAGAGTTTTCAAGAGTTGAAGAAGAGATTGACTTCAGCTCCAGTGTTGATTTTGCCGAATCCGAAGGAATCATTTGTTGTGTATTGTGATGCTTCTAAGATGGGTCTTGGTGGTGTGCTTATGCAGAATCATCAGGTTGTGGCTTATGCTTCGAGGCAGTTGAAAGTGCATGAGAAGAATTATCCGACTCACGATTTGGAATTAGCGGCCGTTGTGTATGTGTTGAAGATTTGGAGGCATTATATGTATGGTTTTATGTTTGAGGTGTTCAGTGATCATAAGAGTTTGAAGTATCTGTTTGACCAGAAGGAGTTGGATATGTGCCAGAGAAGATGGTTGGAGTATCTTAAGGATTTCGATTTCCAGTTGAGTTACCATCCTGGAAAGGCGAATGTTGTTGCTGATGCTTTGAGTAGAAAGTCGTTGCATATGTCTGCTTTGATGGTTAAAGAGTTGGAGTTGATTGAGCAGTTTCGAGACTTGAGTTTAGTTAGTGAGTTGACACCGGATGGTGTGAGGTTGGCAATGTTGAAGCTGACGAGTAATATTCTGGAAGAGATTAAGAATGGTCAGAAGGAAGATTTGGAACTTGTCGATCGTGTGGTATTGGTTAACCAAGGTAAAGGTGGAGACTTCAGATTGGGTGAGAACGGTGTTTTGATGTTTCGTGATCGTGTTTGTGTACCAGATGTTCTTGAGCTTAAGAGACGGATTTTGGATGAAGGTCACAAAAGTAGTTTGAGTATTCATCCAGGAGCGACTAAGATGTATCAGGATTTGAAGAGGTTGTTTTGGTGGCCTGGAATGAAGAAAGAGATTATGGAATTTGTTTATGCTTGTTTGGTTTGTTAGAAGTCTAAGATTGAACATTAGAAACCGTCGGGTTTGATGCAACCGTTGTTTGTGCCAGAGTGGAAGTGGGATAGTATCTCTATGGATTTTGTTAGAGCCTTGCCGAAGACCGTGAAGGGTTTTGATTCGATTTGGGTGATTGTTGATCGGTTGACGAAGTCGGTACATTTTGTTCCTATCAAGACCGGTATGTCGGTGGCGAAGTCGGCTGAGATCTACATTGAGCAGATTGTTAGATTGCATGGTATTCCTTCTAGTATTGTGTCGGATCGGGATCCGAGGTTTAATTCTAAGTTTTGGGAGAGCTTGCAAGTTGCTTTTGGAACTAAGTTGAGGTTGAGTTCTGCTTATCATTCCCAAACTGATGGTCAGACGAAGAGGACTATTTAGAGTTTGGAAGATTTGTTGAGAGCTTGTGTGTTAGAGCAAGGTGTCAGTTGGGTCGAATGTTTACTGTTGATTGAGTTTACTTACAACAACAATTTTCATTCTAGTATCGGAATGGCACCGTTTGAGGCTTTCTATGGTCGTAGGTGTAGGACTCCTTTGTGTTGGTATGAGTCAGGTGAAAGTGCTTTGTTAGGACCGAAAGTTGTGCAAGAGACTACGGAAATTGTTAAGATGATTCAAGAGAAGATGAGAGCGTCTCAGAGTAGGCAGAAGAGTTATCATGATAAGAGGAGGAAGAACATTGAGTTTCAGGTTAGTGATCATGTATTTTTGAGAGTGAATCCTGTAACCGGTGTTGGTCGTGCTTTGAAGTGTCGGAAGTTGACTCCTCGTTTTGTTGGACCGTTTGAGTTAATTGAGAAGGTTGGGGTTGTAGCGCATCAGATTGCGTTACCACCATCTTTGTCAAATCTTCATGATGTGTTTCATGTGTCTCAGTTGCGGAAGTATGTGTATGATGCGTCTCATGTGAGTCAAGTGGATGATTTGGAGGTAAGAGATAATTTGACCGTTGAGACTTAGCCCGTTAGGATTGAGGATCGTGAAGTGAAGCGTTTGCGTGGCAAGGAGATTGTTTTGGTTAAAGTGATTTGGGTTGGACCGACTGGTGAGAGTGCCACTTGGGAATCAGAGAGTAGGATGAAGGTTTCATATCCAGAGTTGTTTCCTTCAGATAATTTTCGAGGGCGAAAATTCTTTTTAGTGGGGGAGAGTTGTAACAGCCCAATTTTTAGCTAGATTTATTTTATTATTTATTTAATTGCTTTTAAGTGTGTTATATGTGCTCATATGTGATTATTTTCCTCTATGTGTACTTTTGGTCGTGAATTGTAGAATTCGGTGTTAGAAGAGTATTTTAGTCATTTTGGACTTAGGGGGTATTTTGGCCATTTTGAGAGTAGGGGTAATTTAGTAATTGCGTTGAGAATTATTTTTAGTGCTTAGTGAGAGTTGTTACTTTACTAAGTGCTAGGGAGTTGTAGTAATTTATTTTAATTACCGGTAGTGACCGTTAGTATTACATTTTACCGTTAAGTGAGTAGTAACATTTTTGGGTTAGAATAGAAATGGGTTAGGCCCATTAAGGTGTTGTGAGTTGAGCCCAATTAGATGGAACCTATATAAGCTCTAGTTGGTAGAGGAAATAGGTTTTTTGCCAACATTTTCATTTTCAATTGAGAAGAGATAGAGATAGAGATAGAGATGAGACAAGGGTTTGAAGAGGAGATCTAGAGAAGGCTAGAGGGAGGTCAAGCTTCAAGGATTGTAGCTAAAGTGAAGCCTTAGTTGGTGTTGAGAAGAATTAAGGTAAGGGGGTTAGAATCATAATCCTTTAGTTTAATTCTACCCTAATTCTTTGCATAATTGTGGTTAAGTGCTTAATTTGATTTTTTGGTTGTAGAATTTCGTGCTTAATTTTGTTGACATGATTATGTACATGAATTGAATGTTAATTGTGTTGTTGTTGTTGAGTTTGTATGTCAAAATGGGTAGATATGAACATGATATGGTTTTGTATGAAATTGATGATGAATGAAGTTGTGGTTGTTGAATTGTTGATGAAATCAAGTTCAAATGTTGTTGTTGTTGTTGTGTTAACGTGTGTTGTTGATGTATTGATGCATTGGGTATCATGAATTGATGAATTGGTGATGAGAAATGTTGTTGTTGTTGAAAGTTGTGGAGGTTTGGTGATTTAATGAATTTTGTTGTGTTGATGTTTTAATCTCAAAACTTGTGTATGTTTAAGTGTTTTGATTGTTATATGACCTATAAACATCTTTGGGGTTAAGTTTTGGGGTTTGGAATGATCAAAATTGGGATTTTTCGGTGAAAATGGGTTAAAATCTGTAAGCTTAATTTCTGGACAGCATATCGGTTCAGGAGCATATATGTTCAGGAGCAAATCAGTTCAGGAGCATATATGTTCAGGAGCAAATCAGTTCAGGAGCATATATGTTCAGGAGCATATCAGTTCAGGAGCATATATGTTCATAAGCTGAACCAGTTCAGTCAGCACGTCTATTCTGTGTTCTTGCGTCTTTTTCTCACATTTCTGTTTTGATTTGCTTCTGACTTAAACATGAAAGTTGTAGAAAATTTTGTTAGCTTTTCAGAGGCTTTGGTTTGTGAGTTATGAGGAAAATACTCCAAGGAGGTCTTAGGGAAATTTTACGAAAATTCCGCATAACTATTTCTAAGTCAACCCAAACTCTGTGGAATGTTTCTTAACTTCAAACTTATGTTCTCTAAGTTCAATTAAGGTGTTTTAGAGTATTTAACTGATGGTGTGATGGATCTAACTTGTTTTGATTTGAAAATGGAAATTTCTTGAAAAGTAATAAAGTGAGACGAATTTTGTGATTTTCATGATTTCGTCGCATTCGGCCGGTGAAACGTAATTGTATCCTCTACTGTACTTATAAGTATCCTAGAGGTATGCTTAGTTGAGGCTTTGGAACTTGTTTACTCGGTTTTAAATTAAATGCTCAATTATTTCTAATGTGGTGATTTTGAGAGACGAACCTTGTTGAAAATGATTTTAAGAGTTGATTACTTTATGAATCCTATGTGGATGGTTACTATAATTATGTAGAAATGATTGATAATGACAACTATATGTTGATTGAATTATGAATGTTGTTGGTGATTGTATATATGTCAAGTGGTGGTGAATTGTTGTCGATTGCATATATACTAAATATTGGTGATGATGAGATGATTATTGTTTGTGTTAACATATGCATTGAGTTGAGTCATATGTTCATGCATTCATGACTGATGGTGGCGGATTTTATATCCAATTGAGGTAATTACGATGTTTTTGTTGCATCGAAGGTGACGACCTTGAGGTGATTTGGCACCACATGCATCTAGAAGAGTCTAGAACATTGCATGCATTTGATTAATTGATGAGTCGTGTCATAATTGAATATGTGACTTGGTGAATTTGTGTAATGGTGAAATTTGGTGAATGTTGTGATTATGTGGATTGGTGTATATGTACATTGGTGGATTTTATTGATGCTTGTGAGTAATTGAGTCATGCTCTAATTGCATGTCTTACTTGTTTGTGCTTATACACTTGGTGAACCTATTTGATGATAATTAATTTGATAATAATGATGAGGTGAGAATTGTATATGTATATACATAAGAAGTGGTGATTTCCTTGATAATGATGATTGCTTGCTTATAACTTTGAAATGATGGATTGTACTTGTTGAGTTAAGCATGCTAGATGAGTAATGAGGTGAGTATTATTTTCATTGATTGATGTTGACAAATGACGAGCTTATGTCGATGACTTGTTTAGAGATTGAATATGCCTGTTATGCTATGGTGATAATGTGATAGCTTGAGATGCAAGTAATGGGGGGTAATAATCATATGATGCTAGTATTCTGGGAGGGATGTTTATGTTTATGTGATATGCTTGAATCTTTGAATGCTTTTTTTTAATATGTTGATTATGATTAATGTAATGCTTACCCCCAGTGGTTTCGACCGCCTACCTGTCTGTATGGATGGGTAGACGCTGTGCATGATTAGTCGCTTGGTGAGTTGCTTGGTGGATGTTTGGATGGCAGGAGCTAGCCTCCGTTATCATTTTGGCGTTGTAGTCTAGGGCTCTGATTAGGTTGAGTCGGTGTCCTAGTTTTGTCTGAATATTTTATTTTGGAGATGTACTCATTGTTTAGTTTTGGAGAATTTTATGTTGATGTTATTTGACCATGGCATATGTATTGATGGAGATATATGTTTGTATTCCACTGTGACTGTTGAGAGTTAAATATATGCATGTATGTTTGGATTTTGGATTTTTTTTTGTGTTAGACGTAGTGTCTATTTCTTGAATATTTGTTATATTCGCGTGTTTTATCGCTTTAATAGAAATAGGGCGTTACACTGCTGTTGTTGTTGTTGTTGATGGATTCAATGTCGAATGGGTATTCTTCGAGAAGTGGGACGTTGAATGGTGAAATGTTAAAATGATTTGGGATGGATGAAGAGTGCCAATTGGAACAAACTGATCGGAAGCTAATGAGATTGATTTCGGTGGTGATTCGTTGCAAGATCAAATGGAGACGTTCCCTTGGGAGTTTAGACCAGTCTGATTTCAATGCCGCCATGGATGATGCTGCTGATTTGCTTCCTCTTCTTGATTTTCATTTTTAGTTATGAACGATAAAATAGAAGACAAAACCCTGTAAATGATGGAGAAATGACGGAGTCGAAGTAGATTACGACAGTGAAGAAGATTATTCGTGAGGTTTTGGGAGAAGAAGCGGAATAATCCTACTTCTATCACTTATCCTCATAAAATAAATCTTCCTATCACTTATGTTAAAAAAAAAAAAGCAATTTTATTCAAATGGTTGATGAACTTCACAAAAAATGAACTGTTAAAAAAAAAAAATCTAAGTTCGATGATAAAATAATTTTTGGTCAGACTTTATTTACTTTCTGACGAAACTGCAGATTATCAATCCCCACAAACCATAAGTTATCTTTTGAAAGGGACCTAGGGAATAATATTTATCTTTTGGTATTAAAAAGCGCATTAGTATTTTTTTAAAGACACACGAAAATGTAATAGCCACTTAAAAACTCACACACATATAGAGGTGCTGAGGTTCGAACCCCAATCATAGCGTCCATTAACAATTTCAACATTTTTTTTAGTTACGTTATAACCTGTAGACTAAACCATTAATATTTTACTACCATTATATAATGAATGGTGGCCTCATGGCCTTGCACCTCCATAAAATACAAAATAGCTAAAAGTGGTGTTAAAACATAGTTCAAAGTGAGAGAATCCTGAATTGAATTGTTGCTTTAACAAAATTTGTAACAAAATACTAAATTTGGCGTCCAAAAAAGGAAATAAATGGCAAATTAATTTTGGCGAGCACATTGGACTGCCAAAAGTCTATTCTCGCAGTAGTCTAAGTCCTTATAAACAAGCTCAATTCAACATTAGACCAACTACTTACCTCACACCTCCTCTCCTTGAGAGGGTTATTTGTAGCAAAACGAAGCAACTATTTAAACTACTGAATCATAATTGCTCCTCATGATGTTTCGTAATGCTTGACAGTTATGATTCATGCAACCGTAACTGCCCATCAACGACTACGAACATCGTAATCACACGACAACCTTCACCTCTATAGTAGGAGACTTTTAATAGTCCCCAAAGGTACATTGCTCCTCATGATGTTTCGTAATGCTTGACAGTTATGATTCATGCAACTGTAACTGCCCATCAACGACTACGAACATCGTAATCACACGACAACCTTCACCTCTATAGTAGGAGACTTTTAATAGTCCCCAAAGGTACATTGCTCCTCATGATGTTTTGTAATGCTTGACAGTTATGATTCATGCAACCGTAACTGCCCATCAACGACTACAAACATCGTAATCACACGACAACCTTCACCTCTATAGTAGGAGACTTTTAATAGTCCCCAAAGGTACGATCTTTTTCCCTCCTTAACCCCTTTTATGCTCATATATTGATTTGAGCGTCAGAATGCTTTGAGGTCACCACCCCCGCCGTTCCATAAAAAAATACTATTAAGGGGTTTAATGTAAAACTTTTGATTTTAACTTTGCTTCAAGTTACAGACTGAGAAGCATATTGTTCATTTTAAATCATGCAGTGACAACAACAAAACGCATTTTAACTTATGTATTCAGATAGGTACGCTACAATCAAGACTTGATAGTTAAAAAAACATGAATAAATAGAAACACTAACTAGCATTAACAAATTAAAATTTATCTTAGCAAAAAGACTTGCACTAAAACTAATAAACGAATGTATTCATTCGCGTAGCTATATGCATTAGAATACTGGTGGTGGTGTCTAACTCCATTGTAACTGAGAAAATATTATAAGATTCATTGAAAAAAGTTAAGGAAATAAAATAGTAAAAGTTTAAATTTTAATATTGCCGTGTTTGGTCTCTCGTTCCCTTTCTCTCCATCGCCGCTGCATAAAGTGAAAAGGCTTTACTGTAAGAAACTAAAGGAGAAGATCAAAATCTTAATAAATAATGTCTAGGCTAATATATAATTAATAAGTAAATTGATTTTCTAGACCTAGTACATGCTTATTAAGAGGAAAGAAACAAGCAAAGTAAATACAGAAATATAATTCCAAACACTGGGAGAGAAAGTTAATTAATTATCTTCCAGAACTATCACTTTTAAATGAAAACAAAAGGCTTGGTAAACAATGGAGCAGTACATCCCAGATTATAATAATAACAATTTGCCTTAGTGATGTACTGCATCGGAGATCAGTGTCCAGTGCTCGTTGAGGCCACGGAAAATCATCGAACGGTTGGAACAATGACTTAATCTGCCGAGAAAAAGAGGGTTTTTCCCATGGCACATGACGGCAAGGACCATTTTAGGGTGCTTATCTTCGTCGATTATGAAATCAGTTCCTAAATAAAGGATGGAGAGTTTGTTGAAGTCAAGCACATGAGGAGGAATTGGGGTTTGTTCTTTTCAACGTAGATATGAGATGAATGGGTCTAAGAAGAATTTAGTTTTTCCATGTGAGTTTTGTGTAACTCTAATCAACCAAGGTCGACGACGGATTAGGGTTTTTCCATGTTGTGGTGGTTTGACAAGGAAGAGAGTGCGTTTGGAGAGGTAACAGAATGGAGAGTTGGTGTTGTTGAGGGAATGTTCCATGATTTCTTTTTCAGAGGAGTTGTAGTTGCCGGAATCATGTAAGAGTGGGAATTTGATGGGTGAAATTTGAAGATGGTGATTTGGAATGGAGGAAGAGCGCCAATTGGAACAAATTGATCGAAAACGAATGAGATAGATTTCGTTGTCGATGAATTGAGATATCAGATTCAGAAGCTCCATCGGGAGTGCAGACCAATCTGCCGTAGATGATGTTGATGTGTCCCGCTGATTCTCTTTTCTTTCCTTCTTCTTTTTCATTCCTCTTTCGTAAAATGGTTAACGTCTTTCGTAAAATAGCAAAAGGAAGTAAAGAAACAAAACCCTCAGTGAAAAAAAGACTGCACTGTTGAAGAATCAATGATTCTTCAATTCAATCCGAGAATTTTTTGTTTTTGACGGAAAAAATAGGGTCGAGAATTTTTTGTTTTTGACGGAAAAAATAGGGTCAACTTCTCTGTGATATCAGAAATTCATATTTATATTGGAACAAACTAAATAAATAATTCATATTTTTTTCTCTCAAAAAAAAAAATTCATATTTTGTGTATCCTTACTCGTAGAAAATAAACTAAACATATTTTAAGTATCATAATAGATGCACTAACGGATGAAATTAATTGGAGTTAGTAAAATTATTAACGCATATATAAAATAACCTAAACATATTTTAAGTTTCGAACTCGTAGAAATCCGTCCTCTTTATTAAATTGATAAAATTATACAATTGTCGTATTACTCAAGTAAAAATCTTCCCATCGTGAAATCAAATATAATTCGATTTCCTAAATATTGATTTTTGTTTGATTAGTAATTTATAGTGGGAAGAGTTTGACTTTGTAACTTCAAAAGACATTATGCAAATCTCACATGGAACAGTTCTAAAATGATCATTAGTGCCACAATTATTAATAATAAAGTATTAATACAGTTCTAAAATGTTTATTTGACATGATTTTTTGAACGGAAAAATTTATTCACCAAATCTATGCACAAGACGAACAGAGACCGACAAAACTTAAACTACATAATAAACGACGCCGTATATAGGCGGAACACCAAAAATAAAATTCATACGCCTAACATCTTAAACACCAACAAAGACACGACACCATCGATGGCTACTGTAACAGCCCGATTTTCGTTAGATTTATTTTATTATTTATTTATGTGTGTTATATGTGCTCTTATGTGATTAATTGCCTCTGTGTGTATTTTTGGTCGGGGGTTGTAGAATTCGGTGTTAGAGGGGTATTTTAGTCATTTTGGGTTCAGGGGTATTTTAGTCATTTTACGAGTAGGGGTAATTTTGTTGAGAATTATTTTTAGTGCTTAGTGAGAGTGGGTATTTTACTAAGTACTAGAGGGAGTGTAGTAATTATTTTATTTACCGGTAAGTGACCGTTAGTGTTATATTTTACCGTTAAGTGAGTAGTAACATTTTGGGTTAGAATAGAAATGGGTTAGGCCCAATTAAGGTGTGGTGGGTTAAGCCCAATTAAGTAAAGCCTATTTAAACACTAGTGTTAGTAGTGAAATGGGGTTTTTGCCAACAATTGTCAATTGGGAGAAGAGGAAGAAAGAGATAGAGATAGAGAGAAGATAAGAGCTTGGAGAGGAGAACTCAAGGAGGCTAGAGGGAGCTAAAGTGAAGCTTTAGTTGGTGTTGAGGATAATTAAGGTAAGGGGGTTAGAATTCAAGCATAATTAAGAGTTATTATTCTTCCCTAATTCTTTTATTAAGTGGTTAATTTGATTATTAGATGTAGAAATTCGTGCTTAATTTTGAGGGTATGATTCTATGCATGAATTGAATGATAATTGTGTTGTTGTTGTTGAATTTGCATGACAAAATGGGTTTATATACATATAACATGTTCTTGAGTGAAATAGTTGATGAATTATGTTGTAGTTGTTGAATTGGTGGTAAATTCATGATTAGTTGCTGTTGTTGAGGTTGTGGGATGATGTTGTTAATGAATTGAACCTTGGGTATTCATAATTTCGAACTTGTGTTGTTTATTTGAAGTTTTCATGAAAATGGGTCAAATGATGATTTTGGTTAAGAGAATGTCTTGGGGCAAGTTGTATATGATTTTGAGTGACTTTTCATGTTTAGAAATGTTTACACAAACTTTGGAATCAAATTTGGGCATTGGGGAGTCAAAATTGGGGTTTTGGGGTGAAAATGGCTCTTTTTCCCAAAATTACTGTCACAACTCACGCTGCACTCGCAGCTGCGAGTTGGATGCGAGCAGGAGTGGCTTCCTGGGAGCTACTCGCAGTTGCGAGTAAAGTTACTCGCAGTTGCGAGTTGCACAGGACAGCAACCCCCCTGTTTCGCATTCTTGCGTCTTTTTCCCTCGTTTCTGTTTTGATTTAGTCTTTGATGTAAACATGGAAGTTGTAGATAATCTTGCTATCTTTCCAATGGTTTTGGTTTGGCTTGAAAATGATTCTTGGATTTTAAGTTATGAGGAAAATGCTCTAAGGATGTCTTAGAGAAATTTTTACGAAAACTCCGCATAACCACTTGTAAGTCGACCCAAACCTTATAGATTGTTTCCTATCTTCAAACCTTGGTTCTAGGAGTTCAATTATGGTTTTCAACTGTGATGTGTTGAGTCTAACTTGTTTTACTTAGAAAATGGAGAATTATTTGTAAAATGATAATTGAGACGAACTTCGTGACTTTCGTGATTTGATTATGTTTGGCCGGTGAAACGCCAAGGCATCCTCTACTGCACCTATATGTGGCCTATATGTGGCCTAGAGGTATGCTTAGTGGAGGCATTGCATCTTGTTTACTTGTTTTGGTTCAATAATTTTGATTATTTTGAAAATGTGATAAGCTAGATGAATGTTGTTAAAAATGGTTCCTTTGGACCAATTGCCTTGTGAATCTCTTGTGAGCGATTTTATATGATCAATTGAGGATGTATGATTGGTTGTTATAGGTTGGATATGTTAATTATCATAAAAGATGTATTTGCCTACATTGCTTGTTTATGAGAAGTATGTGGAATTGTTGTGAGATATAGTGTAGTTGATGATTAATTATGTGATGATGCCTCATATGTGAATGGTGAAATGTGAATGTGTGTGGACATGAATACTTGATAATGCTAATGTTGTTGATTTGGTCAATGTAATTGGAGGTGTACTTTTACATTGTCGTTGGTAGTTGTATGTTAAAGTTGTGCATTATCGGGTCGTTGTTGTATGTCCATGCATCATAACATATGGGTTAGTTGTGAAATGTAAAAGGAGGTGTACTTTTACATAGTAAGAGGAGGTGTACTCTTACTTAGATGTGTTGTTGGCATCTATTGTTGTTGTATGGTACCACATGCATGTATGTGTCGAGTATAGGCGCATTGCATATCAAAATGAAATCTTGAGGTGATACTTGAATGTTGTATGTCGGTGGCAAATATATGTTGCTTGCAATAATTGGATTGGTTGAATGAATATGTGAAAATTATTGAGATTAATTGACTTATTTGCATCCAATTATTATCCCTTAATTATGATTGATGTAATACTAACCTCCAGTGGTTTTGACAGCCTACCTGTCTGTATGGATGGGTAGACGCTGTGCAGGAGTAGTCCGTTTGCGGTGAGTGCTTGGATAGCTGGAGTTAGCCTCCGCTATCATTTTGGAGTTTAGTTTAGGGCTCTGATTAGGTCGAGTCGGTGTCCCTTTCTTTTGTTGGATCTTATTTATGTTGAGGGTACTCATTGTTGAGAGTTTGGAAGTTTTTATGTTGATGTTGATATATGACCATGGCATATGTATTGTTTTGATTTTGGAGATGTGTGATATTATCCGCTGTGACTGATGAGATATTATTTATATATGCATGACTGTTGTTATTTTGGTTTAGACGTAGCGTCTAATTCTTGAATATTTGCTATATTCGCATGTTTTATTGCTTTAATAGAATTAGGGCGTTACAGCTACCATCAACACCAATAAAAACCAAACCTCCAAACCCAAAGCCATCACCGAAAACTTGAGTGAAAACCCCAAACTCCATCCCGAATGACCGTAGAAACTAAATCCAAACACCTATCGCACGCTATTTACACCAAACCCCTCCAAAAACACATCATACCCACCACAAACCCTACCAAAAGCACCTAATCTTCTCATTACCACAATTGAGTCTAATTAAACACCTGGAAATGAATTGTTCCACCACTCATTTGGATTTCACCGCCAATCAACTCAGGTTGCTAGAGAAGACACCAAAACAAATGTTCCAACAAATGTTTGTCAATATATATATATATATATATATATATATATATATATATATATATATATATATATATATATATATATATATGAAAATAAACATCTAAGAAGAACAAATGAAAGAAACATTGATAAATTTACATTTTTCTGTTGTTGCTTGACAAATAAAAACATTAAACATCATATATTTTTTTTTTCTTATATGCCACAAAGCATACTAAAATAAAATCAAAACATACTAAAAATAAATGAGTACGTTTCACAATTTATTTTCGGTAGAAAAAAGAAATACCCATACAAAAATAAAGAATAACGAGATGAAAAAAAAAATAACATAAAGATAAGAGAAGTTCTAATGAGAAGGGAGTAGTCAAAAACAAATATTATAAAGTAAAAAAAAAACCTAATAAATAAAATAGTCAAAGATAAATATTATAAAGTAAAAGGCCCTCTTTATCATTTCCCTTTAACTATTTATTATCGCTTAGGTCTCTATGTTTTAACAACTTACGATCAAGTTGATAGTCCCTATCATGATGTCAGAAAGACTCAATATGAGTCAAATTTGATGTATAGAATCAAAGACCTTTTTGAGATATTTCTATTGTCAAAGATCTATTTGAGATCCCTATGTTAGTGACTAATGTAGTTTTTTATACATGGCCAATGATCCCAAGTTATTATTATGTAAAATACATATTATTATTTTTTTATATATTAATTAGTATAGGATATACAATTCTGGTATTTTCAAGATAGGTATAGCACAATTCAGAGCACTATGGCACAACCTTCAGAGCACTTCAATCACACGCTGAACCCCCGACAGTGCAGGATTTAAATATGCAGGGACAGTCCTCATAGAATATGAATATGCTTCATCAATATCTCAGTCCGCAGTCAGTGCTTGATCCTTGATTGGAAGACAATATAGAAATTAATCATGCCATGAACGGTTAAAAATTGTGTTGATAGTAGCTGATAACTGCCTACCAGAGCTATGTTGCAAGAAGATCAGGGAAACATGGAGAAAATAGGGGCTGCCGCGTTATGTTGATCAGACCCAGCTGCAAAATCGATACTTTGGAGGAATGGTTTTCTATGTACTAAGAGCACTACCTAAGAATGATTAGTGTATGTTTGCCATGAACCTTTGAAGTTTGTGGAGGAGAAGAAACACGGAAATTGGCGACAATCAAAGGTAAAGGACATATTGTTTGTTGACAGAATGACAGAGGAAATTGTTTGTTGACAGAATGGCGGAATGCAATAAATGTTGAGCAGCAAAACTAGACCAGCCACAAAAGTTTTAAATGGCAGCGTCCCCCTTACACCTTTATCAAGTGTGTGTACCGTTGACGTTTCATTCTTGGAGTATCATAATAGAGTGGGGATATGAATGTGCTTGAGAGATAAATTCGGTATGTTTATGTTAGCTAAAACAACATGGTTACAGCTGATTATGATAGTTGAAATTGGAGAAGCGTTAGGGCTGCTAGCAGCCATGGATTGGGTGAATAAGTTGGTGTTCGAAAGAGTGATTTTCTGCTTCGATTCAAAAGGTGTGGTAGATTCTTTCATATCCGGTGCGCGTGACGATACAGAGTTAGGTTCTATTTTAGCTAGATGTAGAGTTAGTTTATCTGATATTTGTAACAACTCTAATGTCGAGCTCTCTAAGAGGGAGGCTAATATGGATACATTGTCTTGGATTTTCACACCATTGACAAATTGAATAACTGAAACCTTTATATTCCACTTTCAACCAACTCCGCGCAAATATTTCCACCGCCTCTGTTACTGATTCAAACACTATTGCTCTAAACTCTCTTTTGCATTAATGTTAGAAATAGCCAAAGACAAACCATAAAGATTAGACAATACAAATCATATTCTTCACAACAAACAATTCTAATGCCAATGCAACCAGCTTGACCGTAATTAAATAAAAATATGGAAAATTTAACGTTAGTTTTCAAAAACGTTTTTTTTTTTGTATAATGATTTCTGCATCACCATTTGACTACACACATTATTGAAAATTGGCTCTTTATTTCAATTTCAGGAAACTACGACAGATACAAAGGAGATGTTCAACTTAAAACACTCAGTTTCGAGCATGTAAAGCTTTTGATTATAACTTTACTTCTGAATACTGATTGAAAAGCATATTATTTTTTTTAATTCATGCGGTGACAGAAATAGCACATGTAAGGCTCTTTACTCGTCCTAATATTAGAATAGATTACAAAATAAGTGAGATCAAGCCATTACAAATTATTGCAATCAGATAGGTATAGTGAAATGAAGACTTGATAACTAAAAACAAGAAGGATAACCAGGAGCACTTCTTAGCTAGAAAGATGCAACCAAATTTACAAGTGCCTGTTTACAATTACTATGGAACGCCCACCAAGCGTGTGTTTGGCTTCCTGATTTTCACGTTTTGTTTTTATTGGAATGCGAAAAATGCGTGCCAACCAGAAACCAAGATAGGCAAAAAGAATTTATGCTTTCGTCTATATGCATTACATTTACAATACTGGTGGTGATGTCAAGTTCCATCATATTATATATAATTAACTTTTGAAATATAAACTGATAGTTAAATTTCCATTGAGAAATCTTTGTCAGCGTGCTTTCTAACGAATTAATTAGTCAGTTGTGTGAATTTAATCTACCAGGTTCACCATGAAACCTCTTCAGCTAAGGTTCATAATAGAACGACCTAAAGAGTTTACACCAATAAATTTATGATCATAACAAGATAAGCATCAGCAGTAACAGCATAACAATGAATAAAATCCAGAACAAAGTCAGTTTTGTTTTATGTTAGCTAGTACAGAAGAAAATATTAGATGTGTGAGAAAAGTCAAGAAAAGGACGAGTAAGAATAATCAATTAGAAATTATAGCTCTTCAATATATTAAACATGTATAGTGGCAACTGAAAATCACTGAATAAGGAGATGGATTTTAGCCCAAATTCGTAGAGCAAATCACAGAGTTTTAAGTCATTTGATAGAAATGAAGAACTTGTAAAATCACAAGCCAAGATCAACCTAAAGTAAACATAACTGAGACATAAGTGTAACTGATGAATTGAGTTTAAACTTCACAGCACCCTAACAATGCAAGTGGTAAACAACAAAATAAAATAACCAAGATCAACATTAAGTAAACTAGGTTCAGATATTTGTGTAACTGACCAATAAAGTTTAGACTTTACAGCATCGTAGTAATGCAAGAGCCAAGACGGAAAACATCAAATAAAAAATAACATAGCATAGCAAACCCTGAATAACCACAATTTTCTTACATACGAGAGCTAAAAATTCATTAGAACTGGCAATCAAAATGCACCCTCATTTTCCAGCATCCTTTGATACAAATATGTTACTACGAGTTTGTCAGCAAACATATAGTCTGCAAACTTAACAATAAAACAAGATAATCAAACCCAACAACATTGTTACATCTATTTTAGAAACCTAATAATAATAATATTAACTTGTCATGGTAATGTACTACATATATTCCTACTTATCACATAAGCTGCATTTATAAGAAAATGAATTGAGTTCAGAAATTTAGATAACATACTCTATTATGAATTCAGATTTTGAGGATCCATTCCGGTGGAAGGAACAAGTTCTCACATTGGGGATATTCAGACACATGCGAAAGCTGACCTCGATCCAAGTGAAAAACACGGTTCCCGCGTGCAATATTGTAAGTAGAGAGGACGGAAGTGTCAATAAAGATGACACAATTTCCTTTGGGAAGACACAGATCCCAAGCAGAAGCAGAAAACGAACATCCACTCCCCACAAACAAAACCCTACCCCCTAATTTCTTCAACTTCTGCCACTTCTTCATCTTCTCATCAAGCTTAAAAATCTTCATACTGAATTCGAAAAATGTTTGATGAATGTCCAGTAACAACAATTCACCCTCATTCTCCACCAACAATTTTCTATTTTTAGCACGAACACAACGTTGATACAATGGTTGAGCCGTTAACTCAGTGCTCGAGTCCGGTCCAACTGTAACTGTCTGGCCGGACTGGTCGACCACATAAAACCTCCCTTTAAACAGACAGATGTCTCCGTGGGCAGTTGACAAATTGGAGACCAGCGTCCAGCGCTTGTCTCGGTCATGGAGAAGCACCGGCTTGGGGGAACAATAACTTAATGTGCCAAGTACGAGAGGCTTTTTCCCATGGCATGTGACAGCGAGCACTGTTTGAGGATACAAGTAGCTACCGTGTTGATTTTGGAATGTGAAGTCGTCTTCATCTATAATGAAATCGGTTCTTAAATGTTGGGCGGAGAATTTGTTGAAATCAACCACATTAGGCAAATGAGAAAAGGCTGTAGATGTGAGACGTAAGAAAGGTGGGTTTAGGATTTGAGTTTTACCACTTGAGTTTCGGCTAATTCGTACCAACCAAGGACGACAAATTAGGGTTTGTTGTTGTTCTTCTTGCGGTGGTTTGACGAGGAAGAAGCTGCGTTTGGAGAGGTAGCAAAATGAAGTGTTGGTGTTGTTGATGTTATCAATGATCTCGTTGTTGTTGCTGATGGAATCTGGTGTAGGAACATCTTTGAGAAGTGGGAATTGGAAGGGTAAAATGTTATGGTCATTTGGAATGGGGGAAGAGCGCCACGTTGAACAAACCGATCGAAAACGAATGAGATCAAGTTCAACATCGAGGCGTTGTGATATCAGAAAGAGAATATCTTTTGGAAGCTCAGACCAGTCCACCGACGCCATGGATGAAGTTGCTGCAGCTGCTGTGTGGCTGTGTGGAAGTAACGGTGAAGGAGCAAAAAGAACACTAGGAAATAATAAATGGCAGATGATTTTTTTCGTTGCATGAGAAAAGAAAGGAATAGAAATAGCTACTTATAACGATTCAACTACTCATAATTATATATGCTTGACAATTAAATCAACGTACAGGTGTGATGCAATCGAAGACTCCAATCTGTAATCATATATTGACAAATAACAATTATTTCATTGCTAAAATGATATATGCAGTAACATTGGCACTTCTCTCGACTTAAAGGAGAGATCCAATGAAATCTATGCCATAGATAGGGGTTTACAGTAGAGATGGTAAAATGGGTTGGACCCGTCGGGTTGGCCAGTTGAACCCACATTTTTTAGCAGAGTGGATTGAGATTTTGAACTCCCTACTAATAGGGTGTCCACTCAGCCTAACCTGCTACAAAAACAGGGCTGTGATGGGTCGGGCGGGTTGGCCCGTTAGGTTGATATGTTAAAAATATACTCTTTTTTCACTGATCTCTTTATAAGTTACAATCAATTTTCCAATTTTCTCCTCCGTATATTGCGGAACAAATTCAATTAATTTTATCACTTTTGTTTCATGATTTTAGACTTGTATTTTTAATGGTTAGTCAATTCATAACTCATGTAGTTTTTATTTTAAATGTCTTATTGATTTATTATATATTTTTATATGATGTAATTTGTATGTTGAATGATTATTTTTCATATTTTTAGTGAACTCATTAGTTATATATTTAGATTTTATTGAATTGACTTTAATTTTTACATCGTTTATGTGAAGTTTTTTATTAATATTTTTTTAAACCCGTCAACCTATCGGTTCGCCATAAAACGGGACGGGCTGCGATTTTCAACCATACATCTCTAGTTGGCCCGCCTGCTCCACCCCTTTTTTAAATGAGTTATTGACGGGGAAGGACAGGATAGGGATGGCAATTGGACCCAGACCCAATGGATACCCGCAAAAAATACCCACGATGGGTAGGGTAAAACTCCGCTTTCATGGGTATGGGCACGGGTCCGGGTAATACCCACAAATTTTAATGGGTATGGGCATGGGTAAGGGTACTATACTGCCCAGGCCCGCAACCCCGCATATACATATTTATATAATATCATAAATAATTTATTTATTTTTTGTGTATAATTAATTAATTTATTTAGCTATTTAAGTCTATACCTAAACTTAAAAAAAAAAAAAAACTATTTAATATGATAACAACTCCATCGTGCCGGTGTACAATTTTTTAGGGATATTTTGGATGTTTTTTATTTCACATGCTACGATTCGAACTATTTTTTGAGTAAATTTTAAAAAATTTAGACCGTAGTTTTATTTCAATTATGATGTTTTTATTGTCTTTTCATAGTTAAAGTGTGGATAATGGGTGCGGGTATGGGCCCTTAGGTACCCATAAGGTATTGGGAAGGGCACTAAAGTTGTTGCCCACAAGGGTACGGGCACGGGTACGGGTATTTTTTACAAATGCGGGTATGGGGATGGGCACTATAGTACCCTACCCATAGGGTACCCATTGCCATCCCTAGGATGAGTTGACCCTTTTTGTAATCCCTAGTTTACTATAATGATTGTTCACGATCTCCGGCTTTAATTTTTTGAGTTTCGAATTTATCTACTAATAATATCCAAATTAGACCCTAAACTGGGTCCGTAAGTCTCTAATAAAACTTTTATTCTCGTTTTTTTTTCCTACCGAAACTCCAAGATTTAACTAATTTTACAATTAAGAGACAAAGAAGAAACCCGTTGCAGAAGACACCTCTACTCATGAACCCAGATGCTGTGTATCTCATCCTCTTTCTATCATGAAGACAAAGTTATAAGGTTTCCACAAATAATAACAATAGTTAGATTGATTTTCTATCTCTAGTACATTATTTAGCACGATAGATATCCAAGCATTTGAGGAACCCTAATACCATTATCAAGAGGAAAGACCAAACATTTATATATTAACCGTGTTTTCCACCAAATATTCACCTCTTTCAAGGTGAATATAAGTGGGGGTGTCCGGGTTCGATCTCCAGCCCCTGCATGTAACAATGCATGTCACTGCCAACTGAGCTATGCTCATGAGGACTAATATTTGTGATAGTTACCTTATAAGCATAGTGGTTTTCGTTTTTTGTTTTTTTTTGTCCTAGGAAATAGCCTCACATAACACACATTGAATAATCAGTACACAACTTGCTTAAAAAGGGAGTTGATGTATCCACCATACATTTATCAAACAACCCAAAGTCCACTTCATTTTCTAGCATCTTTTCATATATAAGCTAGCTTCGTTTTAAAAAAAATAAAAAATTAGAGTTTATGAAAAATTAGAAGTGTCTTTGAGAGCTTGGTTATCTCCCACCCAAATAACAACTAATAACTCCTTGATAACCATCTCGGCCTTTCTTATTTATTCTTAGTTTCTTACTACCAACATACAATTGACAAACACTCCTATTTGACAACATTGATTGGGACATGTACATTAAACCCCAAACAACTAGGGAAGATGTAATATTAATAAGTTGATATCAATATCAAATTAAATCAATTAAGTTTCAACATTACATCGCAATGCTAGCGACATCAAGTCAAAATAGCATAACATAACAAATCTTGAATAATCACAACTTTCTTAGGAGGCAGACTTAGCATAACCCAATTTCCACCTTATTTTTCTGCATATTTTCACATGACCATGTAATTAGGAGTTTTTTGCTATAAATATTAGGCAAAAGTACTAATAAAGGAAGATAATCAGGTAAAGTGGATAAATGTCAGATAAGTGAATTCAGAAGATATGTAGCTAAGTTGCTAAAATCTAGCACACATTGCAAGTGCAAAGCACAGTGCAATTAACAAAATAGCTACCCATGAATTTAAGTTTCACAACCCACAATGCAACTACATGGACCTCTTAATGCCTATTTTGGTTATATTCATATAAATAAAATGAAACTATTAACTTATAATTGAATAAAATGTTTGCTAGATTCAAGAAGGACCTATATTGACTACAAAGCCGAGAGCATATAATTTCAAATAACTGCATTACTTAGTATAAACTAGGAAACATGACAAATAGAAACAAAGGCTTTAAAAGAGTTACCTACTCCAGATGCTCTCAACAAAGATCCACCACTATTAGTATAACATCATTGTACATAAATATCACAAGGACAATCAATCATAAGAGCATTCTTTCATCTCTAGAAAACTGTTTGAAGTAGACAACAAGAAGGAAATTTGAAACCAGGAGCAAGAAAACTAGAATGTGCATTTTCTACTACAATAGTATGTCCTAGTTTAAGCAACTTAGCAAGTATTAAGTTTCAATGTTAGAAGGAAAAAAATCTAATGGTATATGAGGAAGGCAACTGAAGGAGCTTAAGATCAAATTGCAGTCTAAATATCGATTTCAATTTAAACAAAAAGGCATAAGTTAGTAAAACTCATAATCTATATTCTATAAGTACTAGCTAGTTGCAAAGTTTATGCAACTTAGCAACACCATAATGCACTATCAATCACAATCACATTAGAAACCTTTCAATGCAAGATAACATATTCTATTACGAATTCAACTCAGCAATCCACTCTGGGGTTGACGAGAACAACTTGAAATAATCTGGATACTCAGATAAAGGTGAAATCCGACCTTGATCCAAGTGAAAAATCATGTGCCTACGCCTATATGTACTATAAACCACACAATTGTCATTTCCAAAACCCAAATCCGAAGCAGAAGTAGAAAACAAACATCCATCTGTTATGAACAAAACCTTATCTCCAATATTTGTCAACTTCATCCACTTTTTCTCCTTCTTATCAAGCCTAAACACTTCAATCCATACAATAGCATGATAATCATTATGATATCTATCCACTAGAAACAAATCAAACTCACTAGTATTGATTAATGATTTACTTTGCCCACCATACACCGGCTCAGCTAACAAGTGGACGCTAGAGTCCAGTCCAATCATGACAGTCCGACCAGTTCTGTCTACCATACATGGCCGCCCTTTAAAAACACAAATATTTCCTCCCGTGGAGATCGACAAGTTGGGAATCGTCGTCCAACTCTCGTCTCTATCATGGAACATAAGAAGCACCCCATAGGAGAAGTCGACTGTGACGATTACAGAAGGTTGTTCTCGTTCCCCCTTACACGTGGTAACAAAGAAGCTATTTAAATCTCCACGTACGGATGTGTGGTGGATGTAGAACAGATGTCCGAGATCGAAGATGGAGAATTGATTAAAATCGAATACACGACGAGTAGGGAAACGGATAGGTGAAAGATGTCGTAAGCAACGATGCCACAGGCGAATTTTTCCGGTTGAGTCTGGACCTATTCTGACCAACCACGGGTGACGATGGAGAGTCTGTTGGTGTTTGGGTGGTTTGATGAGAAGAATAGTGTGTTTGATAAGGTAGCTGTTGTGATCAACTCTTTTTTTGGGATTCAAGAGTTGTGGACGGTTTAAGGGTAAATAATGGCTGTAAAAGTAGTTAGGGGAGATTGAAGAAGAGCGTCGCCACGAGGAACAGACGATCGAAAACGAAGAAGGTAGAGTTCACTGTTGTTGAGTTTTTCCGATATTAATTGTAGAAGTTCGCTTGGAAGTTCTGACCAATCCGGCTCCACCATGGATGATGCTTTCCAATGATAGGGTTTAGGAGTTTCCATGTTCAAGCGATGGATAGGAATCGTAGCGGTAGGTTTTGTGCTTTGTGGTGCTCAAAAAGTGATACTATGAAGAATTTAAATAATCTCGCAAATGTCTTGATTTTATATTAAAAATATATTTTGTTTTAGTTCCTTTTTTTGAGAGAATTTGTTTTATTTTATTTCTTAAGAGAATTTGTTTTAGTTCCTTGATATATAGTTATTTATTTATTTTTTGGTCAAGATTCCTTGAGATATATTTCTTTTATAACTAAATAATTATCTCAGTTGATTAATAAGCTCCACCAAAACACAATCAGCTAGGTGGAATCATGTTCTTTTATTAGATGAACAATTTTTGGATTGAATTTATTTATCTTCTAACCAAACTCCAAAGTACGTAGTAGAGTCCGGAAAAAAGTACCGACTGAAGAAACATTTATGAACTATTGGATTAATGATTAAGATTTGGTATAAGTCTTTCGACATATGATGTCAATGGAGCTGCTAATTTACACACACCTAAAAACCTTAAGAATAAGTTAGAAAGTTACACTCACTTCTTCCACTTCCTTAAGAACAAAACCATGTCCCCTAAATTCTTCAACTTCACCCATTTCCTCTCTTTCTCATCAATTTTGAACAGAAGAATCCTTAAATCATCATGAGAAATGTACACTAATAGCAAATTACCCTCGCTCTCTACTAAGAACATGATCTCCTCAACATCATAATCCAAAGGTTTAGCCACTAACTGAACATTCCGGTCGTCTAATCCAACAATGATTGTTGATGATATGTAATTTTACGTTATTTTTAACATATTATTAAGTAACTTTTATTTAATTTTGATCAAATTTAGAAGAGTTTTAATTCAAATCAATCAATGCAAAGACTGAGTTTGATGTAATTTAGATCAAACCTAGTCTTCACAATAATTGTTGCACTGGAGTCCAACACTCCTTTAGAAATTACTACAATCGTTTTTTAATTTTGCTTTTAGTAGATTAAACAATGTTATTTAACTTGATTAAATTTTTTCCTTAAAAAACTTGATTAATTTTTTTTTTTTTTACTAGTAATAACTGTCAAAATTGTTCTTTAGAAATTACTACAATCGTTTTTTAATTTTGCTTTTAGTAGATTAAACAATGTTATTTAACTTGATTAAATTTTTTCCTTAAAAAACTTGATTAATTTTTTTTTTTTTTACTAGTAATAACTGTCAAAATTGTTTACTATATAAAATAATATAATATTACTGTAGGCTTGATTTTTTTTTTTTACAAAATTACTGTAGGTTTGATATTACACAAAAGATGTGTGCATAGAATCACGGTGGATTAAACAAAAGGACAATGACATCGTATTTTTACCAAACTCAGTGTTATCAAACCGGTTTCTCTTTGGGTGAATTTAGAGTTTGATGATTACGATAACTTTAGTGTATTTAAGTCATCCAAATGAATTCCGTTAACAAACAAAGAAATTTGGATTCACAGTGATTGGGGAAAAATTCAAGGCAATACCAAACATGCAATAAGTGGAATCCCATTCAATCTGATCCTGATAAATTGGGTGGGAACAAGGTAGGTCGAGTTAGGCTTGCAAGGTCTAAGCTTCGTCTGTCAAATTTTTTGAGGCCTAAGCTTGATCTGCAGTATATCATAGACTTATTTTTTAGGCTTGAGTCCGGCCTGTTGAAAATCTGATATGACCTACTAATAAAAAATGAATTTTTTTTACAACACTTTCAAAATATAAAGACACATAAAGAATAATTATAATTTTTTATTTAATGATAATGATTTGATGATTTATTTGTTATACATTTATATACATTTGTATAAATATTTATGATAAAAAATATTGACCCCACTTATTGAAATATCTGGATCCGTCCATGATAACATTGTGCAAGTCTTTTGGTCAATAAAGATAAATGTAACTAAACTAGAAAAATAAAGACCATGATACGGTATGTAGCAATCGAAACTTGGTCAAAAGCACATATAACTATCCTTTTCTTAATTTTATTTTTCTTATTTAGTATGAAGTTGATTTTTTTTTTTTTATAAAATCTTTTCAAAATTACTTTAATCACTTTCATTTTTCTTTTATTACACCCCAAAAATACCAAAATGCCTCTAGTGCTAATCAACTACCATTCTCTCACAACGATAGTTAATTGTTGCTCGATAAATGAACTAATAGTTGTTGATTGTCGTTCCGATCTTGTTTTATACGCAAAATGTAACACCCTATTTCTATTAAAGCGATAAAACACGCGAATATAACGAATATTCAAGAAATAGACGCTACGTCTAACACAAAATCCAAAATCCAAACATACTTGCATATATATATAAGGTCTCAACGGTCACAGCGGAATATAATTCATATATCTCCCAAATATATATGCCATGGTCAAGATACAACATCACATAAAATCCTCTAAGTCCGACAAGTGGACAATCACAACAAATAGAAACAGAGTCCAATAACAACAAACAGACACTAAGCCTAATCAGAGCCTAGACCTATGACTCCGACACGACAACGGAGAAAGCTCCCGTCATTCAAACATCCAACAAGAACTCACCAAGCGACTAATCCTGCACAACGTCTACCCATCCATACAGACAGGTAGGCGGTCGAAACCACTGGAGGTTAGCATTACATTAATCATAATCAATAAACAGCAATTGAAATGGAAGTAACAAATCAATTTCCAAAATAGTTTGCATAATCATTTTACCTCCAGACAAACATTCATACAACAATCCCATTATCACAACAATCAACCATCATTGCATATATCACCAACAAACATTATTCACATTCACAACAAATCTTCACATCATTATGCAATGCGCCTAACTTGACACACATATGCATGCGGTACGGTAACAACAGTCATTAGATGCCAACTGCACATCTATGTAAGAGTACACCTCCTCTTACATGTAAGAGTACACCTCCTCTTACAACAACTATGTAAAAGTACACCTCCTTTTACATTACAACATATGACTCAATATGATATGATGCATGGACATACAACAACGACCCGATAATGCACAACTCCAACATAACAATGACAATGTAAAAGTACACCTCCAATTACATTGACCACCTCAACAACAATTGCATTATCAAGTATACGTGTCCACACATTCAACCAATCACATTTCAATAGTAGTCATCAACATGGATCAACATACATCAACATCAACCATAAATTATCACCACAATTCCATATACTCCTCATAAACCAAATAAAATGGAACTACACAACATTTCATGACATACATCATATCCAACCTTCAACAATCATCCACATATCATCAATCAATCATATAAAACTATTCATGAAAGATTTATAAGGTACTTGGTTTAAAAGAACCATTTTCAACAAGTTCGTCTCCCAAAATCACAACATTAGAAATAATTAAGCAATTGAGCCAAAACCAAGTAAACAAGTCCCAATGCCTCAACTAAGCATACCTATAGGCCACATATGAGTGCAGTAGAGGATACTTTGGCGTTTCACCGGCCAAATACGACGAATTCATGAAAATCACAAAGTTCGTCTCACCGAAACTTTTTTCAAGAAATTCCCCATTTTCTAAGCAAAACAAGTTGGACCCAACACATCACAGTTTGAAAACCATAATTGAACTTATAGAACCCAAGTTTAAAAGTAGGAAACAATCCATAAGGTTTGGGTTGGCTTAAAAGTGGTTATGCGGAGTTTTCGTAAAATTTCTCTAAGACATCCTTAGAGTGTTTTCCTCATAACTTAAAATCCAAGAATCATTTTCAAGACAAACCAACGCCATTAGAAAGATAACAAGATTATCTACAACTTCCATGTTTACACCAAAAACCAAATCAAAACAGAAACAAGGGAAAAAGATGCAAGAAAGCGAAACAGGGGGGTGCTGCCCTGTGTAACTCGCCGTTGCGAGTAACTTTATTCGTGAGGCGAGTAAGCTCCAGGGAGCCCTCCTTGCTCGCGTCCAAATCGCCTCGCGAGCGCGGTGGAGAGTTGTGACAGTAAGCTCTCGGGAAAACCTCCATTTTCACCCCAAAACCCCAATTTTGACTTCCCAATGCCCAAATTTGATCCCAAGGCTTGTCCAAACATTTCCAAACATGAAAAGACACTCAAATTGATATAAAATTTGACCCAAAACATTCTCCTAACAAAATTCACCATTTGACCCATTTTCATAAAACTTCAAAAATAACAACACAGTCATCACAAGCTCAAAGATTAAGATCACCCAGGGTTCCATTCATCAACAACAACACCTCACAACATCAACAACAACAACAACAACTAATCATGAATTCATCACAATTCATCAACAACAACATCTCATATCAACAATTTTTGGGTAAACCACAAAGCATACATATGTACATGATTTAAGCTTGCAATTTCATCATCAACAACTCAATTAACATTCAATTTACATACCCAAACATTGCATCACAACATAAGGACGAATTTCATAATTAATTTCACAATTAATCAATTATCCAAATAAGCACTTATGTAAGAAATTAGGGTAGAAGCTACAACTAAGTGATTATGACCAAAGACTAACCCCCTTACCTTAATTCTTCACAAACTCAAGCTAGGGCTTCACTTTAGCTCCAATCCCCTTGAATTCTACCTCCCTTTAGCTCTCTCTAGCTTTCCTCCTTCAAACCCTTTCTCTTCTCTTGTCTTTATCTCTTCCCAAATGGCAAAATGTTGGTAAAACCCTATTTCTCTACTAACACTAGTGTTTAAATAGGATTTACTTAATTGGGCTCAACTCACAATCCTTAATGGGCCTAACCCATTTCTATTCTAACCCAAAATGTTACTACTCACTTAACGGTAAAATGTAATAATAACGGTCAACTACCAATAATAAATTACTACACTCTCTAGTAAGAATTAAAAATAATCAAAATTACAAAATTACAAAATAATACTAGCTCTCACTAAGAATTAAAAATAATCCTCAACAAAATTACAAAATTATCCCTACTCACAAAATGACCAAAATGCCCCTAAGTCCAAAATGACTAAAATATCCTCTAACACCGAATTCTACAATTCCCAACCAAAAATACACACAGAGGCAAATAATCACATAAGAGCACATATAACACACATAAATAAATAATAAAATAAATCTAGCGAAAATCGGGCTGTTACACAAAACAACTCCCATTACTTTTAAAACACTCAAAATAAACTCCAAACTCTTAAAGCAACAAACATCTAAATTCATTAAACACAAGTCACCCACCTCTCTAGTTTCAACTAAATATCTTGGATTGGATGGAATACTCTTTGTTTACATATGGAGTCGAGAGGGTTGGGGATTAGGCGGTTGAGGGAGTTTAATATGTCTCTGTTATGTAAGTGGTGTTGGAAGATGTTAGTTGATAGGGAAGGTTTTTGGTTTAAGTTGTTGGCTGCTAGGTATGGTGTGGCGGAAGGGAGGTTAGATGTTGGGGGCCAGAGTGTTTCTGCTTGGTGGCGGGAAATTGCAAAAATTAGGGATGGTAGAGGCGACGTTGGGGGAAGTTGGTTTAAAGAGAATGTATCACGTAGGGTGGGGGATGGAGCTGATACATCTTTTTGGTATGATCGGTGGTTAGGTGAGACTCCTTTTAGTGAGCGGTTTAGGCGCTTATTTGATTTATCTTTAAATAAGTCGTGCTCGGTTGCTTCTATGTTTATCTTGGTTGGGAGGAGGGCGGATGAAGCGTGGAGGTGGAGAAGGAGACTGTGGGCTTGGGAGGAGGACTTGGTAGAGGAGTGTAGGGCTTTACTTAACACTAGGCATGGCATTGGGGCGGAGCGGGGACGGTTTTTACCTACCCCATCCCCAAACCCAATTCCCTGATAAAGCCCCGTTCCCTGCCCCGTACCCCAACGGGGATGAATAATTGAACCCAAACCCCATCCCAAATGGGTTCGGGTATCCCCGCCCCGCCCCCATACCCGCAGTGGATTCAAATTTTTAATAAACATAATCCCTTGGCCCAAACTAGAACATATATCATGAACCCAAAATTCGTCCGAACATACAAAAAAAATTATTTCAAATAAAGTGCAGCAACCATACAACTCGTAATCCAAATTATCAAAACCAATATCAAATTTATCAAAACCACATAATATTGTACTAGTAGATAAGAGTATTCCAAACTACCATCAAAACAACGACATAACCAAACCAATATTCCAAAACTGCCATCAAAACAACCACATAACCAAAAATATTCTACATCATTGTTCATTGAAATTGCTAACTAAGTAGATAAAAATCATTGTTCATTGAAATTGCTAACAAAAGTAGCTAGATAAGCTGCCACCACCAATGTAGTCTTCTTTCTTTCTCTTTTCTCAAAATACTATTGACCATCTTCAAAGAGGGAAGTAACGCCACTAGCTAATATTTCACCTATATAAAATATACAAGTTATAATATAAACATTAATATTTCACCTATATAAAATATACAAGTTAAAATAGGGGTAATTATGTAATTTAATATAATCGGGGCGGGTTCGGGGACGGGTTCGGGGTGGGTACATGTTTCCCCATTACCCGCCCCACCCCCATCCTTTAAAATCGGGGAAAACCCAAACCCAAACCCAGTCAAAGCGGATTTTCCCCGTCAAAATCGGGGCGGGTTCGGGTGGGTGCCCGCGGGTACGGGTTCTGTTGCCATGCCTACTTAACACTGTTGTTTTGCAGCCTATTGTTCCAGATCAGTGGCATTGGTACCCTGACATTATGGGGGGTTACACTGTGCGTACAGGTTATCACCTTCTCACTTCACAGGTTTTACCGATTGTAGGTACTTAAGATGCCCTTATTTGGCATAAGCAGGTTCCATTGAAGGTCTCTATTATGGCTTGGAGACTACTTCGTGACAGGTTACCAACTAAATCAAATTTGTTGAATCACGGTATTTTATCATCGGAGTCAGCCATCTGTTTGACGACGTGTGGGTAGGCCAAAACAACCTCCCACCTATTTTTATGGCTCTTGTTCGTTTGGTTCATATGGTAAGAACGAAATAACAGGTTATTTAAAAATTCCCACCTCTCCATCTCAGAGCTTATGGATAAAGTCAAGTTTCATTCTTATTGGCGGCTGAAGGCAAATAACACTACTTTTGTATTTGGTAGTCAGCAATGGTGGTCGGATCCTTTGAGATGTTTGGGTATCGGCTAATCTTTATTTTCGAGTTTTCTTGTGGTACTTGTGATTGAATATTTGTATTTTTGAGTGGTCTTTTTAGCACACCTTGTGCTACGGAGGGGACTCCTATTGTGTTAATATAATCCATTTTTGATTCTTCAAAAAAAAAAGTATTCATAATCCCTTAGCATTGACATTTTATGCTTTTTATGTTACTTTTTTTTTAATTGGTAATATTTTATTGTTTAAGGTTTATGTAAATTTTGATTTTCTTGGTAATAAATGTTCAAATGTTTGCATTATAAATGTTGTTTAGACTAGGTTTAAGTTTAATATGGTAGTTTAAAATTAAAAATAACCCAATGAATTAAGAATGTATATTTTTTACTCCAAGTGTTTGATGAAATGTTTGAACGAGCTTTTTATTGAACATTTTTCATTTCTTATGTTGTGTAGATATGGCTGACATGCAGAGGCTTCCTAGGTAGATCTGAACAACCTCCATCCAGTAGATTTGGACAAAATCCAAAAAACCATGGACACTTATCCAGTAGATTTGAACATCAAGTTAGCTACAATTTATTATAATGCTGGAAAACTCAATTTGTTTAGGGTATGTGTAGATGTCATGATGTTAGATCTGAAAGATCAACTGTATGAAATCGATCATCAAACAACCAAAGAGACACAAGGATGGTGGAAAATGTTGAGTATTGTCGTGCATTGACCAACTTAGATGAAAGCGTCAGATTCACCGATACGAAGTAGGGGTGACAATATGATAAACCAGATCCATATCCATCTAATTCATTCACTACAAAATTCATCTAATTCATCCACCAAACAAAAAATTTGTTAATGGATTGGTTTGGATCCTTCTATTTAAAACTATGGATGAATTTGATCCATCCACCTTATTTTAAAAATCCAACGGCTCACTTTAAAAAAAAAGTCCAATAGATAACTTCAAATAATATTAATATTTTTTATTCAAATAATTATATACTTTAAAAAATAAAATAAAAAATAATATTTAAAATTTTAATATTATTTTATTATAGGTAATGGTCAACACCATAATTCCGTCGTTGACCACCATGAGTCACCGAAGGACAGTCGCAAGTCGCCAAAAATTTGACTGGACTGCCACTGATCACCGTTGTGATGCCTCCGGAGGACCACCATGGTCAACGCCGCCAGCGGTCAGTTGACCACCACTGACCACCATAATATTTTAAATTAGTTAATTAAAAATATTTAACATTTCTAAATAATTAAATTATTTTGGCTTATGTCAAAAAAATATAATTGGGCTAGAAAAAAAAAACACTATTGGGTTTGGTTACATAAAATTTATTTGGATTGAATTCACTAAAAAAAAATACTTTAATAAATAATACACCTCTTCAAAAAAAAATACTTTGATTTATGGATCGGATGGACATCCATATATTAAAATTAATGATGAATGGATTGAATTGTTTTTTTTGCATTAAAAAATTGTGGATTTTAATGGACTAATGGATTGTTTTGATCTATCCATTGAGATGCAAATCCAGGTCCATCAAATCCATCCATTTTGCCACCCCTAATATGAATCTTTGGAATAATGACGACTTGAGAACTGTTATCAAGATTTGGTCAGCACAATACTAAACGACCGATCGAGGTGAATGCTTCCTTGGTCAGATATTTTGAAGATATTCATAAAAATTTGATTCGGCCCAAAACCTACGAAGAAACCAGGGCTTGCATGGAGGAACCAAATGAAGATGTTAGGGTGTCTGAACTGTGATCCTGTGATCTATTATGTTGTGTTTTATTATGTTGTATGATAATTTTTTTAGGATCTTGTGTTAATGTTGTATTATTATGTTGCGTCATTATGTTGTTGGATTTAAGTTTAATTCATGGAGTTTATGAAAATTTTGACATTGAAGTATCTTACTTAAGGATCTTATATTAAGGAATTTAATATGAGAACCTCTATATATCATTAGGTAGAATACAAAATATGTTGTCTCCATTCTTTTGAGTTTTCTCAAAGCGACTACTAAATCTTTACACAAGACACTTCAATGCCAACAATTTCAGAAACTTCCATGAATTAAATAAAATTCTACATCATAATAATACAACATCCGTTGTAAGAATGGCATGTTAGGCTTAATTGTGTTATGTACTATAATTGTCCGATTTGAACAGAGATTAAATAAAACTAGAAACTGCCATCTATTGTTTTACATGCATATATCGTTTTCTATTGTCGTACGCAAATGACATGTTAATCAAATGGAAAGAGGCTGGTTTGTGTTTTGGAGAACTATGATGAGAGGTGTTGTTGCTAGTCAGGTGCAAACTAGAACACAACACCAGTTAACGTCCGTTGGTTCAGTTATCTAACAACACTTAATTGTCATTGGAAGCGGATATTTTGATAGTTTCTGGGTGTTAAAGAGCAATTTTTAAAGTTAGACAAATAAAACAAAAACTTCTTTAGGGAGAAGAGAAGTAGAAAAAAGTTAAAAAAATGAAAAAAAAAATGAAAAAATTCTCATAAACAGAGACAAATGAAAAATGCATATAATTTTAAATTATTAGATGTGATTATTATTAAAATATACTCATAATTATCATTAAATGTCTTGATTGATATGAAGTCAAATTGGTATAGACAACCAACATAGTGTGACATAAGTCGTAGATAATCTTTGACTAGAGGTCAATTTCTATGAAAATATTTTACACACTTGTACACCGAGGATATCTTTAGCTACAAAAGAATATTGATTTCAACACATCAATAAAGAAAAAGATATTATAAAAGCATCCATACATAAAACAGATATCTTCAATACTTATTTTTAATCTATGTATGTAAATTGAATGTATAAGGGGAAAACCCCACCATTAAGCATATGTAGATCTTGAAATAGTTTTATTGAACTTATAAGATAATTTTGGAATACATAATAACCTTTATTTTATTTATTTTTTATTTTACAAACAAATGCATTGATTCTGATAACAGGTTGGTTCACCTTCACAAAATTGATAACATTCACTAGGATACCTACAACACCCACATTTTTTTGGACAAATTTTGTAATTGCTTTGTGAACAACAACTACAATCCATCACTCCCTCTACTGATTTCAAGCATACATCTGCATACACAAACAATAGATGAATATAAGAACAAAGATTTATGCAATGTACAAAAATAAAATATGAATGATAAAATGATTGAAGTAAAAAATCATGTATAGATTTATAGAAATTTTACTCATTTGTTTTAGACCTGATGTAAAGACGAGGAAAGCCAACAATAACACCAAATTAAGAGTTGAGTTCCTTGTGGTGTCCATGTTGTTCATAAAATATATATTATTCTTCAATGGTTTATATAGGCAAAGGTGAGAGCATCTGAACAATTTTTTAATCATAAATTGATAGGATAATTAAAATAATGAGCACTCACTCACGTGTTGACTCACCTAGTTCTAGAAGCAAAGATGACTCACCTTGATCTATAAGGATCTAATATAGGGAGTAATATTGAGTATGCTAGGATGCACTTGTCTTATTGTGGGTGTGCATTTACCTATATAAGCATTGTATGACCTTATAATGAAAAAATGAAGAATTTCAGTATTATCTTTAGCTTCTTAGATAGGAGTAGTCAGAGTAAATTAATATAAATAAATTAGTTCAGATTTTATCTATAATATTTTTAAACATGTATCTTGTCATATTTTTTTTCTAGATTGTATTATGTAACATCCCGCCTGTCAGTATCAGAACTGTATCAGTCGATCGTCCCAGAGAACTTATTTTGAAAGAAAGGTTAATGGAGAATATTATTACGTAGTATCAGCTTATTACGGAGTTAGTATCAGAGATGGATATAACACGTTTAAGGCAAGGGCAATTTGGTGATTTCACATGAGGAAGGATATTTATTTGGTGTTTGGCCAAAATATCTTATTCTTCTTATCTCTTTCTCTTTCTAAGTTGGAGAAAGAGTTTTTGCTCTCTCTTCTCCTCCCTCCTCTCCATCGATCTCTTTCCTTTCAACACCAATCCTTTCCAAACTTTTTCCTTCCATGGTAACTTCTAGATTCATGCTTCTCTTGGTCTCTTAAGTTTATAGAAGCTTGGTCTTGTTTGGGTTCTCTATTTCCTCACCTAAGAAGAGATTAAGGTTAGGGTTTTGGTCAAGTTGGGATTGAAGCATGATCTTGTGCAAGTTATCGGTTCTTCATGGTCAAGAAACAAAGAGAAAGATGATTTGAAGATTGATTGGTGAGCTAAGGCCTTGGATGTTGGTCAATTAAGAACTAGGATTTGTTGATTAGAGCTTTGGGATGGATTTGAGATGAACTAGCAAGGATAAAGATGATATGGATTGCAAGAGAACAACAAGAGTGAGTTGGTTTGAACAAGAAAGCAATAAGGACCAAAGCTAGGGTTTTGAGGCATGAAGTGAAGTTGATGCTTGGAAGCTTGTGGGAATCAAGTGTAATCTTTTAGGTGAGTTCCATAGCTAGTTTTCCTACCATTTGGGATTATGAATATGCCATGTTAGATTATTATGATTATCATGAAGTTTTTAGGGTTTTCAAGTATATGTTAGTTGCCCTTTTCTTGCCAATGCATAATAAACATGTTTATACTTGCCAAATGAATGTTTCACAAGTTTCCTATGATCAAATATGTTCCTAAACACTTAGAGACACTTGGTTTGGGGTTTTTGGGCTTAAAATACCATTTTCACAAGTTCTGGACTGTCATAACTCGCCACAGCAAGCTATTACTCGCCATGGCGAGCAAAATGGCAGTTCTGGAGGTTTGCTCGCAACCAACTCGCAGTGGCGAGTAAGTGGTGCCTTCTGGTACTGCTTGCTCGTTCTGGCAGATTCGGTGTTTTCCGTTCCGGATCCTTTGTGCAGTCTTTTATAGAAGTAAACCCCTCAAACCAAGGTCCTAAATAATGATCATTGTAAGCAAGATTTCTTATGATAAATGAGCAAGTATTGAGCATGTTAGTAAGGCATGGCATATGAGAGAAATTATGTCAAGAAACGGGTAGCAAATCAACCATTAAGAAAAGGGAAATCTAAAGCCTCGACATAGTTGTTGAGAACTAGTAAGTTAGGTATCAATCTCTAGAATATTAAGACGCGAAGTGTAATCTCTTCGCATAGAAGTTAAGTGCTATACGAGTATGGTAAGATGTGAATCGATTTATATCTATTCACAAAGTAAGTTAAGCAAGCATTAAGCTTACCTCTAGTGGGATCGTTTAAGGGTCCGAGGTAAAAGAGATAGCATGTTTAAGTTTATTTCTCATGCATAAGACTAAGGCTTATAAGTAAGTAAGAAAGAGTGTCATGTCTCTTGTTATCCAAATTGGATTCAAGGGGTTCCCTAAGGGGAATGGTTAAGCCGCAAGGGAGCCGCATTTCACTAAGCTAAGGTGACGTGTTTTTTGTATTCCATCCAAGGTTGGGTACAAGAGGTTCTCCAAGGGGAACGGGGTAAGCCGTAAGGGACCCGCACATTCACTAAGGGAGTCAGGTGCGCTCTTGCTAAGCATTTCACCGGTAGTAAGGGATTATCTTCCGGGGTTACTCCACTCGGGACTAATCCATAAAATGAATTCAGATAATGTTGTTTGTTACACGCTAACATAATCAATGAAGCTAACTATGCATATTATTCATACATTTATATGTTATGTCATAGAGCCTTGACGTAGATTGTCAAGAACAAGTAGAGACTTGGCGTAGTTCGTCAAGAAGTAGTAAGATAGCAACAATCACTTATGTGATAAGAGATGATATGTTGTTGAAACAACATATTAAGCAAGTAGAAGCAAGTATAGAAAGATATGCCGATGACGAACTTAGGTTTCCCTAATCGTCCGGTTTAGAGTCGTGTCATGAAAATAGTATGAGAGCCGTGATGCATAGAGTGTATTCTTGGCAAAGCGGATTTAGTTTCCCCTCGACCGCCATGACACGTATAGAAGAGAAGCCTATAACAAGTTAAGAATATTATGACGGCCCTAGTATGCACGACCGTCTAAGAAAGCAAGTCCCCACAAACGTATAATCAACTGGCAGGTTGTATTGTAGACACGTGGTGACCGTAGGTTTTCCCCGTGGTTGCCTATAGCCTAGGGTTAGGTGGAACTCACTGAGACATTATGTCTCATCCCAATCCTTATTTGTTTCAGATATCAGAATGGTTTGCAAGCTAGTAGCCGAATGGATGCTGCGACAAGTGTTGGTTCGTACCCGATGCCGGATGTTGTGGATCTTCAAGGATGTATACATTATGTATTAGGAAAGTTTAAGATGTAATCTCTTGTACGAACGCATGTTGTTGTATAAACATTCATTTGAAGTTTTATTGTTGTAAATTTTCAATGTATCCAGTACTAAAGATAACGCACGTGCTAGACTTTCTAGATACGTCTAGTATGGGTGTTACAATTGGTATCAGAGCAGGTCGATTCAGACCGTGCCTTGGGTCATTAAGTTACAACAAAGGTAGTGGGACCATTGGGTTCCGGGTAAATGTTCTAGTTGTTGATGTTAGTTGAGCCTGATCAACTCAATTTAGCATTCGACGATTAGGACGGATGCCTGAGAGCTGAATAGGACCAAGGAGGAACGAAGCATAAGATGGAGATGCACTGGAAAGTGTAAGATCAGAAGTAAGAACTAGGAATGAGTGCTAGTAAGAGGTAGATTGTGCCAGAAGGTGGCCGGCGAATTAAGTAAGTAGAAATATGAATCCACCGGAAATGTAAGATAGGGAAGAGAAGGAACGTTCTGACGATGTTAAGGATAATTCGTATACCCATAAGTGAAGAAGTTGTATATGACTAAGCATGACCTGAAGCTTCGGCAAAAGTCGTAGGTAGAAAGGAATTGATCCTGAGACGTAAGCGCAAGGCTTTAAGATAAGGAGAAGTCGACGTATGTTGACGGAGTTAGTGAGCTCCCAAGAAGTAGTTATGTGATGGAAATTAAGAGCTTGTAAGCTCAGAGTGGACAAGGTTCTAGTGTTCTAAAAGTGCGTTAAGTCACAATGTAGCGAGGCAAGTTACTCGTAGTAGAAGAGGTTAAGGATTTAAGCGAAAATTTATGTCATCAGGACTAAGGCATTGATTTCCGACGAGTTGGGAACTGTATTGAAATAGGTTGATGGTTGCCGTGCATATATTGTAGAATATTTTATGATGATAGGAATGAATGATGTGCATTGGACTACTTGAGAAATAAGAATTTTCATGCAAGTATATTTATAAGGAAACTGAACTGAAGAAACTCGCCAATAGCGAACCATTCCCAGTTTTTTGAAAACCGTTAGTTCGTCTCTAGGATTGGCAGTAATTATTGGAGAGTTATCTTCACAATCTTTAAAGCAATGAAAACCTTTTATGACATCAAGTAATGAATGCATATCACATCCTAAGATTTTCAAAGGAAAAGGCATGAGCAACTATTAACGAAAATTGATACGGTTATGGTGACTTTAGAGTTATTGTGTCAAGGGTCGAGAATGAGCTCAGACCAAGAATTTAGAGGTTCCGGTATCTTGAATGGATGCGAAGACACAAAGTAAGAAGTTAAGTGACGAAGAGTTACGTGAAAGCACAAGGTTCTCGGTTTCTGTGGAACTAAGAGTATCCCCCGAATCTATGTTTTGTTAATTGATTTGCTAAGGCTCGATACGATGTTAAAGCGTAAAGTTTATGTGATTTTAGAAATGATGTATGCATATGGGTGATAGAAGTTGACATTTTCGAAATTCAAAAGAAAATTTTGTAGGTACCAGATTGTTACGACTCACGTAGAGTGGGCTAAGCTCATTAGAACCAAGATTTGATGACACATGAGTGTTATCAACTTGTTCTGTGATTTTAGAGTAACAATTGGGGCCTAAGTTCAGAATATGTTAAAATAGTGAGGAATTGTCAACGTCCATGACCCATGTGCTAGTTTATAAAGTTTTCTTTAAAAGAAGAACTAACGAGCAAGCATTAAAATGATTAAACAAAATGTAGAATGCGAAGATACAAGGTTAGATGTTCGAGGAAGATATGCCCGAGAGCAAGAAGAGTCTACCATGGAAAGTCGTGAGGACGACTCATGAGGATAGCAAGTATGTTGTAGCAAGGAGGTACACCAAGAATCAAGATAAGTTTTTTTAAGTCAAGGTCGCTCGGAAACAAGTTGCAGAATGATGAGTATATCGAAAGTAAAACCAACTAGTAAGAACATAAGGTCTATTCCCAAGAAAAGTATAAGAGTATACGATAAGTTTATCGTGAGTTGGTCTTACCAAAACCAGTGGTAAAGATTAGAAAAAGGTTACATCATGGGAGATTATGAAATAGTTCAAGAAGATAGAAATCATGAGGTAAACAGGATTGTGGTGTTTCACTCGTCACAGCGGAATAAAGTATTGGTTTAAGCTAACCGGTGGAAATCAGAGTAGCGCAACGAAAATCAATTGGTAGTCATGGAATGCGGATTTGATAAGAAGAATCTTTGTGAAGAATGTTTGATATAGTAATGCAAATTTAGTGAGAAGTATCTAGGAATGAGTCATGGTCAAGGATCTTATGTGATTTATGTATTTAGAGAAGTGTACCTGTGATATACGGGTGAGAAAAGAAAGGATTGGGGAAGCATTTGCTTCTGAAGCTCAAGAGTTTTATTCCGTAAGGATACGGTTCATGAGTTAAGCATGAGGAAGTATATATCCTCTTGTACCATACTTGTTGAAAAATAACGATGCTTGCTAGAAAATTTTAAGACATGATTTTTATAGCTTTAAAAGCTGAAAGGGGTATTAAAGAACTTGAAACGATGTTTAATCCAGAAATTAAAATATTTCTCATTGTTGAGACCGATGAGATACGTTTTAAGTGAACAACTTCACCTAAGACGTATAGACTTCAGGACCGACTTGCTATAGTCAAGTTTGGGGCGAGTTGTAAAATCTTTTTAATAAAAATTTAGAGACTCGTCCTGCGGATCTGAGTACCATTACAAACTTGGTTTCAAAATGAGATTTTCTTTCAATCAAGTAATTGTTCGTTCCAAGAACCTATGTACCAAAGTTTAGAAATGCTAGAACAAGTATCGTTATTACTTAACAAGGAGTGGTATTAGAAGGCATGCAGATGCTATAGAGATGAGATTTCCTGAAGAGGCGGCAACGTTCGTGTTATGCCATTAGTATTCGGGATGCACGTAAATTTTCGCCAAGAGTATTCAAGTACCTGTGCAAATGGACTTGGCAAGTTATTGAGTGTTTTTGAGTTACCCATGAGTTCGTGTGCAATGAGATTGTAAGTTCTCTTTAAGACTCTGAGAAAAGACGAGAGATTTGTAGCATCATTAAGATAAGTAACGTAAGTAAGAGGCTTGAGACTCGAGGTACAGTGAGAAAGGGTATGTATGCATAGTAAGATGTGTACATGATAAGATGTTTTGATGCAAAGGAGCACTACAGGGTAAAGTCCGAGTATTTTAGTCGATGAGGGTTATTCAAATGAATGGTACATGCCAAGTATCTAAGTTATGGATCTGAGATAATCATCTACAAAAAAAGGGGGGCAAAGATGTATTTCGAACACGATGTTCTGAGATAGCTCAGTGATTTGAGAAAGATGTTAAGATTGAGAAAGTTTATTCGTTTTAATGCGGATAAAGAAAGAAGTTAAGTACGTGTTTTAATGAAGAAAGTATGCTACGAGATCTTTCGAGTGGGCTTGGACAGAATTTGATATGAGGATTAGTAGGTGATCTTTAAATTTCGAGGACGAAATTTCTTTAAGGGGGGTAGAATGTAACATCCCGCCTGTCAGTATCAGAACTGTATCAGTCGATCGTCCCAGAGAACTTATTTTGAAAGAAAGGTTAATGGAGAATATTATTACGTAGTATCAGCTTATTACGGAGTTAGTATCAGAGATGGATATAACACGTTTAAGGCAAGGGCAATTTGGTAATTTCACAGGAGGAAGGATATTTATTTGGTGTTTGGCCAAAAATATCTTATTCTTCTTATCTCTTTCTCTTTCTAAGTTGGAGAAAGAGTTTTTGCTCTCTCTTCTCCTCCCTCCTCTCCATCGATCTCTTTCCTCTCAACACCAATCCTTTCCAAACTTTTTCCTTCCATGGTAACTTCTAGATTCATGCTTCTCTTGGTCTCTTAAGTTTATAGAAGCTTGGTCTTGTTTGGGTTCTCTATTTCCTCACCTAAGAAGAGATTAAGGTTAGGGTTTTGGTCAAGTTGGGATTGAAGCATGATCTTGTGCAAGTTATGGGTTCTTCATGGTCAAGAAACAAAGAGAAAGATGATTTGAAGATTGATTGGTGAGCTAAGGCCTTGGATGTTGGTCAATTAAGAACTAGGATTTGTTGATTAGAGCTTTTGGGATGGATTTGAGATGAACTAGCAAGGATAAAGATGATATGGATTGCAAGAGAACAACAAGAGTGAGTTGGTTTGAACAAGAAAGCAATAAGGACCAAAGCTAGGGTTTTGAGGCATGAAGTGTAGTTGATGCTTGGAAGCTTGTGGGAATCAAGTGTAATCTTTTAGGTGAGTTCCATAGCTAGTTTTCCTACCATTTGGGATTATGAATATGCCATGTTAGATTATTATGATTATCATGAAGTTTTTAGGGTTTTCAAGTATATGTTAGTTGCCCTTTTCTTGCCAATGCATACTAAACATGTTTATACTTGCCAAATGAATGTTTCACAAGTTTCCTATGATCAAATATGTTTATACCCCAAATGAACGGTTTGGGGTTTTTGGGCTTAAAATACCATTTTCACAAGTTCTAGACTGTCATAACTCGCCACAGCAAGCTATTACTCTCCATGGCGAGCAAAATGGCAGTTCTGGAGGTTTGATCGCAACCAACTCGCAGTGGCGAGTAAGTGGTGCCTTCTGGTACTGCTTGCTCGTTCTGGCAGATTCGGTGTTTTCCGTTCCGGATCCTTTGTGCAGTCTTTTATAGAAGTAAACCCCTCAAACCAAGGTCCTAAATAATGATCATTGTAAGCAAGATTTCTTATGATAAATGAGCAAGTATTGAGCATGTTAGTAAGGCATGGCATATGAGAGAAATTATGTCAAGAAACGGGTAGCAAATCAACCATTAAGAAAAGGGAAATCTAAAGCCTCGACATAGTTGTTGAGAACTAGTAAGTTAGGTATCAATCTCTAGAATATTAAGATGCGAAGTGTAATCTCTTCGCATAGAAGTTAAGTGCCATACGAGTATGGTAAGATGTGAATCGATTTATATCTGTTCACAAAGTAAGTTAAGCAAGCATTAAGCTTACCTCTAGTGGGATCCTTTAAGGGTCCGAGGTGAAAGAGATAGCATGTTTAAGTTTATTTCTCATGCATAAGACTAAGGCTTATAAGTAAGTAAGAAAGAGTGTCATGTCTCTTGTTATCCAAATTGGATTCAAGGGGTTCCCTAAGGGGAATGGTTAAGCCGCAAGGGAGCCGCATTTCACTAAGCTAAGGTGATGTGTTTTTTGTATTCCATCCAAGGTTGGGTACAAGAGGTTCTCCAAGGGGAACGGGGTAAGCCGTAAGGGACCCGCACATTCACTAAGGGAGTCCGGTGCGCTCTTGCTAAGCATTTCACCGGTAGTAAGGGATTTTCTTCCGGGGTTACTCCACTCGGGACTAATCCATAAAATGAATTCAGATAATGTTGTTTGTTACACGCTAACATAATCAATGAAGCTAACTATGCATATTGTTCATACATTTATATGTTATGTCATAGAGCCTTGACGTAGATTGTCAAGAACAAGTAGAGACTTGGCGTAGTTCGTCAAGAAGTAGTAAGATAGCAAGAATCACTTATGTGATAAGAGATGATATGTTGTTGAAACAACATATTAAGCAAGTAGAAGCAAGTATAGAAAGATATGCCGATGACGAACTTAGGTTTCCCTAATCGTCCGGTTTAGAGTCGTGTCATGAAAATAGTATGAGAGCCGTGATGCATAGAGTGTATTCTTGGCAAAGCGGATTTAGTTTCCCCTCGACCGCCATGACACGTATAGAAGAGAAGCCTATAACAAGTTAAGAATATTATGACGGCCCTAGTATGCACGACCGTCTAAGAAAGCAAGTCCCCACACACGTATAATCAACCGGCAGGTTGTATTGTAGACACGTGGTGACCGTAGGTTTTCCCCGTTGTTGCCTATAGCCTAGGGTTAGGTGGAACTCACTGAGACATTATGTCTCATCCCAATCCTTATTTGTTTCAGATATCAGGATGGTTTGCAAGCTAGTAGCCGAATGCATGTTGCGACAAGTGTTGGTTCGTACACGATGCCGGATGTTGTGGATCTTCAAGGATGTATACATTATGTATTAGGAAAGTTTAAGATGTAATCTCTTGTACGAACGCATGTTGTTGTATAAACATTCATTTGAAGTTTTATTGTTGTAAATTTTCAATGTATCCAGTACTAAAGATAACGCACGTGCTAGACTTTCTAGATACGTTTAGTATGGGTGTTACATATTATTTGTCATAAGTAATTACTTTTGAAAAATAGGTATTTTTTTTAAGACATTTATATCTAGCCATATACTTTTATTTAATTTCAGATCAAAAGAATATTTATATATAAGACTCACTTTCAAAATTCTCAGAAATAAAAAATATTTTTTGCAATAAATTTTATTAAAAATATATATTATTTTTCCTAATTATTCTTTTTTTCCTAGACAAGGCAAGAGTGAGGAAAGCATCAAAGAGAAACTTAGACATTCCGACTAGGTCGGCACCTTCAAGAAAATCATTTCCTTCACCACTCACTCACATACATACATACATATACATACATACATACATACATACATACATACATACATACATACATACATACATACATACATATATATATATATATATATATATATATATATATATATATATATAAAAGGGAAAAATATGTACAAGATTGGGGGTAAAACCAAAACCGTAAAAAAATGTCAAAACAATTCCAAAAAATGGAAAAAGAAATAAACAAAGACTAAGGGAAGCAATAATTAGGTAAAGTTAAAGGGTCCTTAAAAAAGTCTTCCCTAAATAAAAATGGAAAGAGAATCCATCCAAACCTGTAGCCTAAATAGAGAGTCCCTTGTTAGAATGTTTATCCGCACATAAGTTACAGGAGGCAAAAATGATTGTAGGATTCATATCATCACCCCAAAGAGCCTAAAGGATAGGCTTGAAAGGTCTCTTGTATTTACACAAAATTTAGTCACATGAATACTTTTCCAAAAGTAGTTATAAACTTGAGAAAACTTAATCATCGATTCAACAATAAATAAAGGGAAATGCTAATTAAAAATAACCTTAGAGTACCTGTTAAGAAGTTTAAAATGAAAACTTTATCATAGAAATTGTGAATTCAACAAATTAAAAAACAAAGAGTAACTTGTGAATTCAACAAATTAAAACAACAAATTCAACCTATAAGAGTGGTGCGTAGAACATAAATTCTTGAGAGCAATTTGGGAGTTAGGTTGTCGATTCCCCTAATATTCCAATAGAGGGGTCTCTTTGGGGAACCCCTGGAGCGGGTTGGATAAGCCTTGCTATTACTTTTCTTATTTTGACTTTTAGATATATGTGGAGTAAATTCCTGACAATTTGCATGTGCAACCAATGCTTGTTGAATTAACTCAAGATCTTTCGTAATTATTGGACATCTGTGAGGTCCTCATAGGAGTTAGTTGGTTTTTTAGCGTTGTTTTAGTTTTTGCTCTTATTTTTTAGCGTTGTTTTTGTTATTACTTGACATGAATACTTCTTGTACTCAAACTTTTATTTATAATTGTACTCTTGTGAAAGATATCTCCTTTTTATATATAATATATATTTGTCATTAAAAAAAAAAAGTAGACATTTGTGAGGAGTGACTGTTAAGTGTCAAATTACTATTATTTTCCATGTCACTCATCAACTTGTTTTGTAAGAAATCTATCCTTTATATTAGTAAAGTCTGTCAGAAAGTTGTTACGTCTAGTTTTTATACAATTCTATTGGTTTAAGACAATGACTGCACCAAAGTGTGGTTAAGGAAGGAAAGCACAACCGCCAAAGTTATGCTAGAGCCTTATAAATAAAGGAGACAATCATGATTCACTAAGCATACATGATGAGGTGAAAAAGGAGCCTAAACAGAGGATTCTAAAAGCAAATTCAAAGGCAGTTCGCTAAGCACAAATAATATGTTGAGCAACCAAAGTCGGTTTATGGAAAATATTTGAAGACAACTGGGTTTTCCATCCTTTAAAGAAACCTCGATTCGTTAGGCAAGCCTTTTGCGTCTAGCGAATCTAATATTATATAACCTCTATATATAGATGTGTAGTTCATTTGTAAATATAATCACTTATACAACCCATAACATTATATATATATATATATATATATATATATAGAGAGAGAGAGAGAGAGAGAGAGAGAGAGAGAGAGAGTAGCTGAAGCCATTGGAGGGCTAGGGAAGCTTCGTCACAGTCTTGTTGATGCTTCTAAAACATTCAACAACTCTCCTTTGTTAGTCATGCATAACGTGGATAACTAAACTCTCTTTTGTGTTGATATTGGATTGGATCTAAATAGCTACAAATCTATGTAGTATTCTTAATCTAACTGGTTGTATATGATTTATGTTTTTATATAAATTTAGTCTATATTCGTTCTTAATGTTTTGCTACCGATGTGGTATGTAACGACACGCTTTTTAGGATATTATTTATTTAATTTGATGTGTTTAATTTATTGGGTTAATTAGACTTTATTAAATATAGAGGATCTAAGGGTATTTTGGTAATTTTGAGTAAGTGCCATTTTAGTAATTTAGAGGTGGAGAAATATTATTGAGGTTAGTAGTAATTTGTGAAATTACTAAAATAAAGATAATTAGTAAAATAAAATAATTAACTGAATTAAATTGAGAAGTGTCATTTTATAGTAAGACTAATTGCTAAGCCTAATAGGTGTTTATAACACCCATACTAGACGTATCTAGAAAGTCTAGCTTGTGCATTAGTTTAGTACTGGATACATTAAAATTTTACAACAATAAAAACTTCGAATGAATGCCAAATACAACAAATGTGTTCGTACAATAAGTTTACAACTCAACTTTTCTAAAATGGTAAAAGTACATCCTTGAATATCCTCATCATCTTGCATTGGGTACGAACAAACACTTGTCGCAACGTCCATCCGGCTACTAGCTTGCTATCCATCCTGATATCTGAAACAAATAAGGATTGGGATGAGACATAATGTCTCAGTGAGTTCCACCTAACCCTAGGCTATAGGCAACCTCGGGGAAAACCTACGGTTACCACGTGTCTACAATACAACCGAACGGTTGATTATACGTGTGTGGGGACTTGCTTTCTTAGACGGCGGTGCTTGCTAGGGCCGTCTTAATATCCTTATCTTGTTATAGGCCTCTCTGCTATACGTGTCATGGTGGTGAAGGGGGAACTAAAACCGCATTGCCAAGAGTACACTCTAAGCATCAAGGCTCTCTTATCTCTATCATGACACGATTCTAAACCGGACGTTTAGGGGTGACCTAAGAACGTCGTCGGCATATCTTTCTTTACTTGCTTCTACTTGCTTAATATGTTGTATCAACAACATATCATCTCTTATCACAAAAGTGACTCTTGCTAACTTGCTACTTCTTGACGATCTACGCCAAGTCTCTACTTGTTCTTGACAATCTATGTCAAGGCTCTATGACTTAACATATACATGTATAATAAATATGCAAAGTCAGCTTCATTGATTATGTTAGCGTGTAACAAACAACTTATCTGAGTTTATTTTACGGATTAGTCCCGAGTGGAGTAACCCCGGAAGTTAATCCCTTACTACCGGTGAAAATGCTTTGCAATAGCGCACCGGACTCCCTTAGTGAACGTGCGGGTCCCTTACGGCTTACCCCTTTCCCCTTGGAGAACCTTTTATATCCAACCTTGGATGGAATACAAAAGACACGACACCTTAACTTAGTGAAATGCGGCTCCCTTGCGGCTTAACCATTCCCCTTGGGGAACCCCTTGAATCCAATTTGGATAACAAGAGACATGACACTCTTTCTTTCTTTCTTATAAGTCTTAGTCTTATGCATGAAAATTAACTTAAACATGCTAACTCTTTTACCTCGGATCCCTAGACGATCCCACTAGAGGTAACTATATGCTTGCTTAACTTACTTTGTGAATGGATATAAAATTGATTCACGTCTTGCCATACTCGTATGGCCCTTGCTTCTATGCGAAGATAATACTCTCATTACCTCGCGTCTATCAAGCATATTACTAATGCAAATCATTCTATTCTTTCTAACTATTCTAGTTCTCGATATCCTTTCCTTAAATATTATCTTGCTACCCGAATCATGACATAATTCTCTCGCATGCCTTGCCTTACTATCATGCTTAATACTTGCCTCTTTATCATAAAAATCTTGCTTTCATTGATCATCATTTAGGACCTTGGTTTGAGGGGTTTACTTTTATAAAAGACTGCACAAAAGATCCGGAACGAAAAACACCTAAACTGCCAGAACGAGCAAGCAACACCAGAAGGCACCACTTGCTCGCCATGGCGAGCAGCATTGCTGGGGAGGCGAGTACCTACTCGCCATGGCGAGTAGGAGGCGAGCAGATCACGTGTTCTGCTGTGGCGAGCAATAGCTCGCCGTGGCGAGTTGTGACAGTCCATAACCCTTAAAAATGGTATTTTTGACCCAAAAACCTCAAACCAAGTGTCTCTAAGCATATTGGTACATATTTGATCATAGGATACTTATAAAACACTCTTATAGCAAGTATTAACATGATTATAAACACATGATCCCAAAGGGAGGATAACTATCTAAGGAACTCACCTTAACATAAACTTGACAATCCTTCAAGCCCTAAGCTCAAGCAATCAAAACCCTAGCTCTTGATCTACATGCTCCCTTTGATCATACCATATCAAACTAGTTGTTTTTCTTGAAATCCAAGGCTCCATAATCCTTGCTTCCTCATCCATCTTTAATTACCTATTCCAACTCAAAGCTTCCACCATCCAAACCCTAGCTTCAAGATTCATTCCTTGTGATGATGGAGTTGGAAAACAAACTCAATCCAAGTCCAATATTGCTTCTTTGATCTTGAAGAAACTTTATCATGTACAAGTTCAAGCTTCCAACATAATCTTCACTTAACACCCAAAAACCCTAACTTTGAATCCATCTCTTGAGAGGAAGAAAAGAGAAATCAAACAAAACCCAAACTTCTTTAAGCTTAATGGATCATGAAGGAACAAAGTCTAGAAGCTTACCATGGAGGGAAGAAGATTTTGCAAGATTTGGTGGAGAGGAGAGGAAGGGCGATGGGAGAAGAAGAAAAAGAGAGAAGGAAGACTTGGTCAACTCTTGGAAAGAGAAAGGGAAAAGATTATGAGATATTTGTGACCACAACCAAATAAATATCCTTTCACATGCAATTACCAAATTGCCCTTGCCTTAAGCGTGTTAAATATGACACCGATACTTTTCCCGTCTTATGCTGACATGTCATAAAATATTAAATATTAACCCACTTACCATGAATTATTTCCTCTGGCACGTTTAACAGGTAATATACCGATACTGACAGGCGGGATGTTACATTCTACCCCCCTTAAATAAATTTCGTCCTCGAAATTTAGAAACCATCTACCAATCTCTGAAACTAAACTCGTCTTCTTTGATTCCCAATTAAACAAAATATGTTCGTACTCACTCCAAAGGGTTCGAAGTATATAACTCATCCTCTATCTTTATTCGCATAAACGTATATAGTCTCCTTAGTCTTTTTATTTTCCTTAAAGTCCCAGAACTATCATAGAACATTGTGTTTGAAACACACTTTTGCTACATGTGCACTAGTTGCCTCTATTCCATATCTCAACCGCTTAACATAACTATTCAGATAAGTAACTTCTCACTAACTAAAACACTCAGGATTTGCCTTTATACTGGGGTCCTACCGGAATCCAGGTTTGCCCTGCAGTTCTTTCTCGCATCTGAAACATCTTATCATGCATACATCTTACTATGCATACATAATCTTTCTTACCGCATCTTGCGATTTATATCTCTTACTCATGTTACTTATCTTGATAATTATATAAATCTCTTAATTCTTTCAAGCTCTTCAAAAACCTTTCTAACTTGACACGAAGAAGCGAAATCCATTACGCCGATCCTCCAGAAAATCTATTAACCAATTTATGGTTCTCTTGCTCTTGAAACTTCTAATATGTCTGCTTACACTTGCACTTGAATACTCTTAGCAAAAAAAAAAAAAAAAATCTGTGCATTCCGTACGATATTAATATCACACGAATATTGCCATCTCCTCTTAAAACTTTATCTCCATAATACTTGCATACTTCTGAATATCGCTTCTTGTTAGTTAATAACGATACCCAAACTAGTACTTTACTTCAAGAAATTTCTAAACTTTGGTACATAGGTTCTTGGAACGAACATTTTCTTGAATAAAGAAAACCTCATTTTGAAACCGAGTTTGTAATGGTACTCAGATCCGCAGGACGAGTCTCTAAATTTTTATTAAAAAGGTTTTACACTCGTCCTAAACTTGTCTATATCAAGTTGGTCCTGAAGTCCGTACGTCTTAAGTGAGCTTGCTCACTTACGGCGCAACTCATCGGTTTCATCAATGTTTAATATCATATTTTTAAAACAATTTTGTTCCCAAGTTCCTTGATACCAATCTTAACTTTAAGAAAGTTATACTCATAACTTGACACTATCCTAACAAGTATCGTTATCATTTAACAAGTTTGATACAGGAGGGTATGCACTTCATCGTATAAATCTTGTGTGTACCTTATTCCAATATTATAGCATATGCTCTTCTACACATTCGACAACATCGATTAAACAACCTGACTACTTCATCTGTGGTAACGCTAATCTTCTTTGTCTTGCTTAAGTGAAGATACATTTCTCATTCTTTTACTTTAATCACCACTGACCGCATAAACATCAACACTTACTTGCTACATCGAGAATTCCCCATTCGTCTCATAGTACTTCTTATTAAAACTTGTATTACTTTCCCAAACATTCTTCGTGAAGATTCTTACAACCAAAGTTCCATGTTCCATGGTCACCATTCAAATCTTTTACCGATTAATGTCTGCGGCGCTACTCTGATTCCCACCGGTTGGCTTTGACTTGTTCTCTAATCCGTTGAGACGAGTGAACTTCACACTCCTTCTATCATTTCAATACTATCTTCTTGAACTCTTCTCAAAACTTTCTATGTTGCGACCAACACTGCAACCTTGCTCTACCCTTTGCTCGTAAGATATCTCAAGATAGACTTTTCTCTTGACATATAAATGCCCTACTTACACTTATTCTCGAGAAATCTCAACTCATAGAGTACATCTTTGTTACTACATACTTACTATTTCCATGATTTTTCCTTCTGACTTCCCATGGCAAACTCATCTCGCACTTGAACATATATGCCTTATGCATCTAACACGGTGCCTTCGTATTCTCTCTTACTACGTTTTGCTTGATCGGACCTATGCTTGCTCGTTGATTTTTTTCTTTCAATTGGAACTTTGTAAATTGGCACATGGGTTATTGACGTTGATGACTTTCCACTGTATACATTTATAAAATATACTGAACCTAAGCCCCAATTGTTACTCTAAATTCACAGGACAAGTTGACAACACATACGTGCCATCAAATCATAGTCCTAGTGAGCTTAGTATACTCTACGCGAGTCGTAACAATCGGTACCTGCAAAAATTTCTTTTGAATTTCCAAATATCAACTTCAACCACCCATGTGCTTATGTCTTTCTAAAATCTTATAAATTTTATGATTCAATATCCTAACGAGCTTTAGCAAGTTAATTAAGCAAAACATAGGTTCGGGGAATACGTCATATTTTCACAAAATCCATGAACCTTCTGATTTCTTATAACTCCTCACCACTTGAATTCTTACTCATGTCTTCACTTCCGTGATGTCCATTCTCGATATCAGAACCTCTAAACTCTTGATTTGATCACTTCCACGACCCTTGACACATTAACTTCCAAAGTTACCTTAATCGTACCGATTTTCGTTAATAGTTGCTCATGCCTTTTCCTTTGAAAATCTTAGGATGTGATATGCATTCATTACTTGATGTCATAAAAGTTTTTTTTTTGTTGCGTAAAAGAGTGTGAAGACAACTCCCCATTAGCCACTATAGATCCAAGGAACGAATTGGCAATTTTTGAAAAACTCAAATTTCACTCCAGGTTCGCTATTGGCGAGTTACTTCAGCTCAATTTTCCTAATAACATTCTTTACATGAATATTCTTATTTCTCAAGTAATCCAATGCATATCATTCATTCTCATCATCGTAAAATATTCTACTATATATGCACGGCAACATCAACCTACTTCAATAAAGTTCTCAGCACGTCGGAAATCAATGCCTTAGTTATGACAACATAAACTTTCGCTTAAATCCTTAACTTCTTCTACTACGAGTAACTTGCCTCGCTACGTTGCGACTTGATGCACTCTTAGAATACTAGAACCTCGTCCACTCTGAGCTTACAAATCCATAACAAAATCCCTGACAGCCTACTAATTCAGTCAACCACGCCGACTTCTTTCCAACTTATAGCCTTGCACTTATGTTCAAACAACAGCTCTTACTGAAACTTCAGATCATACGTAGATATTTCCAAACTTTCTACTTGCTTAGTTCACCGGCCACCTATTGGCACGATCAAACTTCTTCATCACATACTTCATTCCTCATGGGTCCTATTCAGCTCTCAGACATCCATTCTAATCGTTGAATGTTAAATTGAGTTGATCAGGCTCAATTAACAATGACAACTAGAACATTTACCCGGAACCCAATGGTCCCACAACCTTTGTTGTAACTTAATGACCCAAAGGCACGGTCTGAAACGACATGCTCTGAAACTTAATGACCCATACTAGACGTATCTAGAAAGTCTAGCATGTGCATTAGTTTAGTACTGGATACATTAAAATTTTACAACAATAAAAACTTCAAATGAATGCCAAATACAACAAATGTGTTCGTACAATAAGTTTACAACTCAACTTTTCTAAAATGGTAAAAGTACATCCTTGAATATCCTCATCATCTTGCATTGGGTACGAACAAACACTTGTCACAACGTCCATCCGGCTACTAGCTTGCTATCCATCCTGATATCTGAAACAAATAAGGATTGGGATGAGACATAATGTCTCAGTGAGTTCCACCTAACCCTAGGCTATAGGCAACCTCGGGGAAAACCTACGGTCACCACGTGTCTACAATACAACCGGGCGGTTGATTATACGTGTGTGGGGACTTGCTTTCTTAGACGGCGGTGCTTGCTAGGGCCGTCTTAATATCCTTATCTTGTTATAGGCTTCTCTGCTATACGTGTCATGGCGGTGAAGGGGGAACTAAAACCGCATTGCCAAGAGTACACTCTAAGCATCAAGGCTCTCTTATCTCTATCATGACACGATTCTAAACCGGACATTTAGGGGTGGCCTAAGAACGTCGTCGGCATATCTTTCTTTACTTGCTTCTACTTGCTTAATATGTTGTATCAACAACATATCATCTCTTATCACAAAAGTGACTCTTGCTAACTTGCTACTTCTTGACGATCTACGCCAAGTCTCTACTTGTTCTTGACAATCTATGTCAAGGCTCTATGACTTAACATATACATGTATAATAAATATGCAAAGTCAGCTTCATTGATTATGTTAGCGTGTAACAAACAACTTATCTGAGTTTATTTTACGGATTAGTCCCGAGTGGAGTAACCCCGAAAGTTAATCCCTTACTACCGGTGAAAATGCTTTGCAATAGCGCACCGGACTCCCTTAGTGAACGTGCGGGTCCCTTACAACTTACCCCTTTCCCCTTGGAGAACCTTTTATATCCAACCTTGGATGGAATACAAAAGACACGTCACCTTAACTTAGTGAAATGCGGCTCCCTTGCGGCTTAACCATTCCCCTTGGGGAACCCCTTGAATCCAATTTGGATAACAAGAGACATGACATTCTTTCTTTCTTTCTTATAAGTCTTAGTCTTATGCATGAAAATTAACTTAAACATGCTAACTCTTTTACCTCGGATCCCTAGACGATCCCACTAGAGGTAACTATATGCTTGCTTAACTTACTTTGTGAATGGATATAAAATCGATTCACGTCTTGCCATACTCGTATGGCCCTTGCTTCTATGCGTAGATAATACTCTCATTACCTCGCGTCTATCAAGCATATTACTAATGCAAAGCATTCTATTCTTTCTAACTATTCTAGTTCTCGATATCTATACCGAGGCTCTAGTTCTTCCCTTTCCTTAAAGATTATCCTGCTACCCGAATCATGACATAATTCTCTCGCATGCCTTGCCTTACTATCATGCTTAATACTTGCCTTTTTATCATAAAAATCTTGCTTTCATTGATCATCATTTAGGACCTTGGTTTGAGGGGTTTACTTTTATAAAAGACTGCACAAAAGATCCAGAACGAAAAACACTGAAACTGCCAGAACGAGCAAGCAGCACCAGAAGGCACCACTTGCTCGCCATGGCGCGCAACATTGCTAGGGAGGCGAGTACCTACTCGCCATGGCGAGTAGGAGGCGAGCAGATCACGTGTTCTGCTGCTTCTGCTTGCTGTGGTGAGCAATAGCTCGCCGTGGCGAGTTGTGACAGTCCATAACCCTTAAAAATGGTATTTTTGACCCAAAAACCTCAAACCAAGTGTCTCTAAGCATATTGGTACATATTTGATCATAGGATACTTATAAAACACTCTTATAGCAAGTATTAACATGATTAGAAAGCATGGCAAGAAAAGCGCAACTAAACTTAAACTTATAAACCCTAAAATGCATATTATCCTTACAAGATAAACACATGATCCCAAAGGGAGGATAGCTATCTAAGGAACTCACCTTAACATAAACTTGACAATCCTTCAAGCCCTAAGCTCAAGCAATCAAAACCCTAGCACTTGATCTACATGCTCCCTTTGATCATACCATATCAAACTAGTTGTTTTTCTTGCAATCCAAGGCTCCATAATCCTTGCTTCCTCATCCATCTTTAATTACCTATTCCAACTCAAAGCTTCCACCATCCAAACCCTAGCTTCAAGATTCATTCCTTGTGATGATGGAGTTGGAAAACAAACTCAATCCAAGTCCAATATTGCTTCTTTGATCTTGAAGAAACTTTATCATGTACAAGTTCAAGCTTCCAACATAATCTTCACTTAACACCCAAAAACCCTAACTTTGAATCCATCTCTTGAGAGGAAGAAAAGAGAAATCAAACAAAACCCAAACTTCTTTAAGCTTAATGGATCATGAAGGAACAAAGTCTAGAAGCTTACCATGGAGGGAAGAAGATTTTGCAAGATTTGGTGGAAAGGAGAGGAAGGGCGATGGGAGAAGAAGAAAAAGAGAGAAGGAAGACTTGGTCAATTCTTGGAAAGAGAAAGGGAAAATATTATGAGATATTTGTGACCACAACCAAATCAATATCCTTTCACATGCAATTACCAAATTGCCCTTGCCTTAAGCGTGTTAAATACGACACCGATACTTTTCCCGTCTTATGCTGACATATGTCATAAAATATTAAATATTAACCCACTTACCATGAATTATTTCCTCTGGCACGTTTAACAGGTAATATACCGATACTGACAGGAGGGATGTTACAGTGTTAAGTTAACTAAGCCCATTTGGATGAGTATATAAGACCACTTACAATGGTGTTGAATGCCTATGTTGAAAGCAACCTTCAACATGTGGGAGTCTTCCAAGGGTGTGTTGAACGATGATGTGGATGAAAGAGAGGTTGAATCAATTCAACATGTTGAATCTGATGCTGGAGGGACGAATGGCCAGAAATGGCGCGTGCACCACACGCGCAGACAGAAGCGCGTGATGCTGCAGGAGGTGGAGAGTGAATCAGCTTGTTGTGAATTTGTGAAATTTATGTTGATTAAAGTTGATTTTCGTGTTCCATTTATTAGACTAATTTTGGGTATGATGAAATTTGTGAAAATAAATTGTTGATGTGCTAAAACTCATGTTTGATGATATAACAATAAGTGCTTTTGAGGTTTTAGCTTATTTATGGGAATTTGATGATATTGTTGATGATTATTGCTTAAACCATGTCCTAATTACTTGTCATTTCATGGTGTTTCTCAGCAAATTTTGAATTAAGAAAAGCAATTTTCTAATAACTTTAGTCAAGGATTACACAATATCTTATAAAGTCTACAAAAATATAAATATTGCAACCGAAAAATAAATATTCCATCCCTAAATACGATCATGTTTATCCTGCTACTATGGCTTTGGAAGAAACTTGTTGTGATGGTTTAATCAGCAATTTGAGACAAGAGTGATCACTGAGAAATCAATAAAAATATTTATTTTTTACTGTCTTGAGGTTATCCTTGAATAGTAAATTTTCAATCGTGTAGCATATTTTACTAGGGTTCGTTACTATAAAAATAGGAGAACCAGCAACGCACAACAACTATGGCATCGACTGACTGGTCTGAACTCCCGACCGAGCTTCTAAATCTGATATCGCAACGAATCGACGATGAACTCGATCTCATTCAATTTCGATCGGTATGTTCAACGTGGCGACACTCTTCCAATTCAAATCATCATCCCAATTCTGCCCTAAAGCTTCCACAACTCTTGTATAATCTCTCTGATACCATAAACAACATCAACACTTCTCCGTTTTGCTGCCTCTCCAAACGCACTCTCTACCTCATTAAACCACTACGCCACCAAAAGCAACTTCGTCCTTGGTTGATTAGAGTTACCCAAAACTCACATGGCAAAAAACTCTTCCACCTACTCTTCAAATCATTCTACTATTCCCATGGTTTTCCTCGTGTGCTTGACTTCAACAAACTCTCCGTTCTCAATTTAGGAACAGATTTTATCATCGACCATGGAGACTTTAATCTACGTAGCTACTTCTTCTACAATAACAAGAAGCGTGAAAAGTTTCTTGCTATCACGTGCAATGGAGAAAAACCTATGGTTCTCGGCATATCGGAATATTTCCCCCATCCGATGCTGTTCTGTTACCTCAACAACTATTGGAAACCCATTTCCGACATGTCAACTAAGTACGTAGATATCTGTGTGTTTAAAGGACGGTTTTACTTGGTCGACAGTACTGGTCGGACAGTTACAATTGAATCGGACTCGAGTGTCCAGTTTGTGGATAACCCTTTTATTCCTGGAGATAGAAAATTATTGGTGGATAGTGAGGGTGAGTTGTTGTTAGTTAATATTTATGAGATTCTCAAGACTTTTGATGTGTTCAGACTTGACGAGAAGAATAAAAAATGGGTGAAGTTGATGAGTTTAGGGGATAGGGTTTTGTTCTTTGTGAATAGATGTTCATTTTCCGCTTCAGCTTTGGATATGTGTGTTGCCAAAGGGAATTGTGTTGTCTTTATTGATGATGCTTCCAACATATATGGGAGTTGTGTTTATCTCTTGGATTGAAGTTAGCAATCGTCTGTGTCTGGTTATCGCAAATGTTTTAAGCATGTGCCTGATGGTTTGGAATATTACAGCTTGTTCTCGGCACCTGAATGGATAGTCAAAAGTTAATTGAAATCGTAAATGAGTATGTTATCTTGCATTGAAAGGTTTCTTATGTGCTTGTGATATTTGCATTATTGTGCTTAGTTTATGTTATTAGACCGGGGACTGATGCATGCAGTGCAAATTAGGGACGGCTGCCCCCACTAAAATTTGTTTTCTAGTATTAGAGATAGTATTAGTTTATGTTAAAATTAACTATGTCCCTAGGTGTCTAAATCTCATACTATAGAATGTTTGGTGCAGTATTTAAGTGACTTACTCCTTTCCTCTTGATATAAACTATATATTGAGAAGAGTTATAATTTCTAATTGATTATTCTCACACTTTATTTAATTTACTTTATCACTGTACATGTTTGATAAATTTTAATTTGTTAATGCAAGTGTTTCTTTTCATCCTTGGTTCTTTCAGCTATCAAGTCTTGATTGTGCTGTACATATCTGATTACAACGATTTGTGATAGCTTTATCTCATGTATTTGGACGGTAAAGAGGCTGAATATGTGTTTTTAATGTTACTGCATAAATAAAAACACATAATATGCTTCTGAGTCTGTAATTAGAATCAAAGTCAAAACTTTACATCCCAAAGCACAAAACTGAATGTTTTATACTGATGTGGTCTCCTTTGTACCTGTGATAGTTTCCTTAATGTTGAAATATTGGGGCAGTATTATGCTTCCATCATTTCATTCCCTTCCCAAATTCTCAAATTTTCAGTTCTATTGTCATTTTAACCTTTTCTCTATTGCTTCAAGTTTTTATTTTTCTCTGTTTGTTTTGGATTATGATATGTGCATGTCATGCAGTGTTGCCAGTTTGTGTTACTTGAGAATTCAAAGGTTTTGATTTTCTTTTGTTGTGGAAATGCATTTGGAAAACTTGGTAAAAATCTGTTGATATGATTTTGTTTTGGGGTACAATACATCACCCCTGCGTATACGCAATACAAGGTGACCCATAACCGGACAGAAAAACACGACTAAAGCTAGACAACTCCATTAAAAACACGTACTGCCCCCACCTGCTCACACGGGCTGTTACAGACAGAAAATAGTGCCAAAAAACACCAAAACTGGACACAGAACAGTTGCATGACAGCAGCAGCCCACAGCTGTAGTAACAGCCCCAAAAACACCAATAAAACGCCCAAAAAACACACAATCCTATCGAAGTAAGCTCTCCCGAGGGTTCCAACACCACTCATAAGACAAGCACGTCGCTATTTTTAGCTTACTCATACTCCAATACCAAGCTAGGACCTTGATATTCTCCACCAATTCCTCCATCTCCACCAAACCATTATTAAAAATCACCTCATTCCTTCTCTTCCAAATAACCCAAATAGAAGCAAGCCAAATTAAGAAAAATCCCCGTCTCATTTTCAAAGAAGGAGCCTCATAATACCAACATTCAAAATGTGAAAAAAGATTATGTGTTATTACAAAATGAAAATGTAGCCCAGACATCACCCTTTGCCACACCTTCAACACCACCTCACAATGCATAAAAAGATGCAACGCCGTTTCCTCCACCCTTCTGCACAATACACAATTTCTCGATTCCTACACATTCAACACTCCTCTATACGCTAGATTCACCCATGTCGGAATCCTTTCAAGTAGCATAGTCCAAGCGATTGCCAAAACCTTCGACGGGGTTTTGCATTTCCAGAGGTAACCAAAAACTTGCGCATCACCATAGGGGATATTATCCTCAATCAAAAACAACCTCTCGAGTAGTTTATAACAAGAGTTCACCGAAAAACCTCCCCTTCCTCCGGTTTCCAACACCACTCATCACTCCCTTCCCTCAACACCACTCTGTCCAACATACCAACAAGATTTTATCTGCAAACAGTTCAACCATCTATTATTTATCTGCCAAGAAACTATATTAGGTGACTTGACTTTCAAGTTAGGCAACTTTGAATCACTTTCAATCCAGAGATGAGTCCATCTTTTCTCAACAGCACATTCCATTTGCATGATTTACATAGCCATTAAGTAGTATAAATTTGTATATTTGCAACCAATTAATATAATTATAAAATTGCAAACGTACTGTTTTGACTTTCTTAAACATTCAATTTGGGGGAAGCGTGTATCACTAACACGAGACAGATTAGTATAATGAGTCAAGATGACAAATTTGGCCGTCTGCCAATGTCCCACATGTGAATGCTGCAATGAATAATGGATAATTTTTACTGAGTTTGGTTGTGATAATGCTAATGAGTTTAAATGTGATGATTGATTGTGTTTTTTTTGTTGTGAGTGTAGCTTTGATGACCTGGCTTCTAAGAGTAAAGTGAAATACTATATGAATTATGGATATTTTGACGGTTCCATTTGACATAGTAATGTTACTTGTTATTGGAGATTTTAAGTTGGTGTGTAGTGATGATGATGGTGATGGTGCTCTGTTGTCAAAGCGGAAAAGCGGCGCGGCAAGGCCACCCCAAAAATTGACGCGGCACATAGAGGGCACTATTACATGACGCGGACACTAATATTTTTAATACTAAAATACTATAATGTTGAAAAATAATATGGGCTTGGCACCACCACTCGCCTCTTCAACATCTAACCAACCTAAATTATCATCATCATCATCATAAACAACATCACTTTGACCATCACAAACACGAACTTCGTCTCCCAATAACCATTCACTACCAGCATTAATTTCAGGATCATCCATGAGCTACGGATCAATATATTCATCACTTTCACGGTGTTCCTTCAAAGTTTGGTTGTACTTAACAAAAACCAATTTTTGCAACATCTCATGTTCAAGCCTATTTCTTTTCTTGGAGTGAATTTATTACAAATTATAATTCAATTGTTAGTTTAAAATTTATATGATAGATGATTACGAAACTCTAAATATAAAGAACTTAATATTATCAAGGACATACATGCTCAACAGTACTACAATTCCTCTCACGCCCCGATGCGCTACAAGTCAAACTCAATATTTTAATAGTAAGTAGTTGCAGATTTGGTGTTTTTGATCCCCACCTCTTCTACCACTCAGCTGAAATGCAATTAAAGTATTTGAATTAACATATAAAATATATCATGTGACTAATTTTTTTTACGAAATAACAATCACTTATAACCAGGAGATATATGCTTATCCTTTATGTGCTTTATTGCTTCTTCCAATCTAAAGTTACCTGAACAAGCCCTATACTTTGATAAATCTCTATGGATGTCATCCAAATTTTCAGGAGAAGAAGAAAGCTTTCTAATGCATTCATAAAGGCAATCCAACAACGGATCATCATTCTCCATTTGTGGATTGTTATAAAAGTGCTTCGGATTCAGATAATGTCCAACTGCATGCAACGAATAATGTAGCTTAACACTCCACCTTCTGTCAACAATATCATGGATTGGTTTGTACTTGCTTTCATTGTCACCGAAGTTTTTCTTAATTTGATTCCTTGCATCCACCATTGCTTGATATACAAAACCCATTGCAGGGTTTTTTTCATTATCAACCAGCCTAAATACTTTTATAAGAGGCCCCATAGCTTTAAGAGCATGAACAATATCATCCCAAAATGAGACTTGAATAACAATAGCAGTGTCCTTCCTACCCTTGGCTTCATCACTCACCTTTAAGTCCGGCCACTCTTGAGAAGTGAACATGGTTCTAATTTTTTGTTTTAGGTTGTGCAACTTTTGCAATTGAAGAAAGTTTGTTGCAAACCTTGTGAGTCCATGTCTAATCAACTCCATTTCAGCTTTCTCCCTCAACAAGTTCAAAACCAAAGAACGGTTATAGATGAAACCGACAAGACTAATTCCTTGTGCTACAACCTTCTTTACTTTTGGAATCTTTCCAATCACTTCTAGTATTAAATCTATACAATGTGCAGCACATGGAGTCCAAAAGATTTTCGGTCTCAAAGCTTGAAGAAGATTACCTATACAAAAATATTTTTGAAGACAATTAAAGAATGTAATGATACATAAAATGTTTGGCATAAAGTAATTGAAGGAAGTAGAAAACCTTATCGGCCAAAACATAATTGCTCTTGTTGTTCAGAAAGTTGATGAAGCACCATGACACCATTCGTTTTCCACATTAATCTTCCAAAGTTTTTTCCTTCATCGCTCATCGAAAACTACAACAACTCCAGCAGAGTTTTTCCTTATTCGTACTCCTTACTCTAAAAACAACATATGAATACCTAGCACAAAAATAGGACTCTTCTATCGTTACTGAACCATGTTAACCATCAAAAAGTGTTAAAGGATTTCAACAATCTTCAATTTATGGGTTTCAGTACATGAAACCCAATTGATTCATGATTTTAGGGTTTTAGTGTAGGAAAGAGGAAAATGAAGAAAAAAAACAGTAAAACGAGAGAAGAAAATGAAAACAATTTGGGATTGAGATGTTGGTGTTATGTAATTTCCATTGTCGATGGTGTCATGGTGTTACGACAAGAAGAGGAATGTGATTGAAGAAGAAAAACATACGTCGGTTGCTACTTTTGTTTGATTCTATTTTTTATTTTTTAACTTCAATTATATTTATATACTTTCAATTTGTGGTTTTTTTTTTGTTATTTAAATTAATGATAAATTTGTTTTACCCATGTCGATTATGCCACATCAACAATAAATGTGCCACATGGACAATAAATGTGCCACATCGTTAAAAAGTGCATACTCATCTAATTTTGTGCCATATTCTCTGTTGGGGACAAAAACTATGTTATTTCCCCTTAAAAAAAAAACTATATTATTTTGAAATACGGGTATCAATTCCGTAAGCAGATCAAAATATGGGGACCAAAATTGTAACTAAACTTAATCCAAAATGAACACAGAAAAAAGAAAAAAAAAAGTGAATTCTCCAAAAAATGAAGACTTATAAAACCAAAACAAACTGAAAAATTCACAACATATACTGAGAATCGGTTTGCATATGAGAAGCAGATAACATGACAAGAGAACTGAAAACCTGAGAATTTGGGAAGGGAATGAAATGATGGAAGCATACTGCCCTGATGTAATGTTTAGTCCTAGTAAAGGGTATGATGTAAAGTTTATGATTACGACTTTGGTTCTTATTACATACTGATAAAGCATATTATGCTTCTGAATTCAAGCAGTAACATTAAGAACACATATTGCGGCTCTTTACTCGTCCTAATATTACAATAGATAACAAAATACATGAGGTAAAGTCATTGTAATCAGATATGTACAGCACAATCAAGACTTGATAGCTGAAAAAACCAAGGATGACAAGAAACACTTGCATTAACAAATTAAAATTTATCAAACATGTACAGTGATAAGGTAAATTAAATAAAGTGTGAGAATAATCAATTAGAAATTATAACTCTTCTCAATATTTTGCGCTTGAACCTAGCTGTTCTGTCTTGTCATCTTTCTCTCTATCTCCCCTGCATAAAGTGATAAGGTTTCCTGTTAGGAACTATAATTGTGAAGATCAAAAACCTAATAAATAATGTCTAGGAAAATTTATAATATAGCAAACAGGTTTTCTATCTTCTATACATGATTTAGCATTATAAGTAGCCAAGAACTTGAGGAACCCAACAGTCACACATCGACAACTGTATAATCGACAGAGTGCTTGCATGCACCCCCAACTCGCCACCAACACTTCACCGAATGTCATTCTATTGATCAAAACACCTACCTTAGAAGCTAGTTTATATTATTTGATGTGGGATTTAGACACTTAATTTTAAATAGGGGACTAAAAATTATTCTATCTCTAAAACTAAAAAAACAAATTTTATTGTGGGCGGCCGTCCCTAATTTGTACTGCTTGCATCAGCCCCCGGTCTAATATCATTAACTAAGCAGAATAATGCAAATATCACAAGCACATAAGAAACCTTTCAATAAAAAATAGCATACTCTGTTATGAATTCAATTAACTTTTGACAATCCAGTCCGGTGCCGAGAACAAACTGAGATATTCAGACACAGACGATCGCTGACTTTGATCCAAGCAATAAACACTGAAATAAGTACATATCTTGTATGCATCATGAATAATGACGACACAATTCCCTTTGGCAACACACAAATCCAAAGCTGAAGCGGAAAATGAACATCCATTCACAAAGAACAAAACCCTATCCCCTAAACTCTTCAACTTCACCCATTTTTTATTCTTCTCGTCAAGTCTAAACACATCAAAAGTCTTAAGATTCTCATAAATATTAACTAACAACAACTCACTCTCACTCTCCACCAGTAATTTTCTATCTCCAGGAATAAAAGGATTATCCACTAACTCGACACTCGAGTCTGATTCAATTGTAACTGTCCGACCAGTAATGTCGACCAAGTAAAACCGCCCTTTAAACACACAGATATCTCCATACTTAGTTGACATGTCGGAAATGGGTTTCCAATAGTTGTTGAGGTAACAGAACAACATCGGATAGGGGAAATATTCCGAAATGCTGAGAACCATATGATTTTCTCCATTGCACGTGATTGCAAGGAACTTTTCACGCTTCTTGTTGTAGAAGAAATAGTTACGACAATTAATGTCTTCGTAGTCCAGGATGAAATCGGTTCCTAAATTGAGGATGGAGAGTTTGTTGAAGTCAAGCACATGAGGAAAACCATGAGAAGAGCAGCCTGAATGGAAGAGTAAGTGGAAGAGTTTTTTGCCATGTGAGTTTTGGGTAACTCTAATCAACCAAGGACGAAGTGGCTTATCGTGTTGTAGCGGTTTGATGAGAAAGAGAGTGCGTTTGAAGAGGCAGCGAAATGGAGAAGTGTTGGTGTTTTTGATGGTATCAGAGAGGTTATATGAGAGTTGTGGAACCTTGAGGGTAGAATTGGGATGGTGATTTGAAATGGAAGAGCGCCGCCACGTTGAACAAACCGATCGAAAATGAATGAGATCGAGTTCATCGTCGATTCGTTTTGATATCAGATTCAGTAGCTCGGTTGTGAGTTCACACCAGCCTGACGCCATGGCTGCTATGTGTTACTGAGTCTCCTTTCTTTTATAGTAACTAACCCTAGTAAAACATGCTACACGATTGAAAATGTACTATTCAAGGATAACTTCAAGACACTAGAAAAATAAATATTTTATTTTAATATCTCACATTTTGTAAATATTTTATTTTTACGCAATTTTTTTGTAAACCTGGTTGCTCAATATTATAGATAGGGCATTGATGCACAAACGTACAAGATGCACAAAACTCTACTAAACCAATCTATATTGATTTCTCATTGATCACTCTTGTCTCAAATTGTTGATAAACATGCGTGTATTCAGGGATGGAGCTAGAAGCAGCAGATGCGATGATCCCCTCGAACTTTTGGAAAGAAAAAAAAAACTATACTAGTATGATAATTTTTCGGTTTCAATATTATTTTTTGTGGACTTTATACGATGTTTTGTAATGATATTTTTTGCAATATAGTGGGCCTTAAACAACCAAGTTCCTAGGCTTTATTGCACTACTCTTTAACTAAAATCATTAACATCGAAAAATAAAGAACATGTTTTTCTCCAGTTTATAGAAGAATCTTAATCCTTAACTAGAATTCCAATTTACGATGCGTCATTACAATTTCTCTTGGAAATATTGAATCATTGTCTACAACTTTGTTTTTACACTCTCAGCCATTACCAACGATTCACTGGTTGCGATTGTATCCTCCTACATTTGCAATTTTGTTGTTTCATATTTTTTTCTGTGTTATTCAAAGATATTTAAAATTTCATATAATTTTGAATATATCATATAGTTTCTTAAATATCTTGTATCTCTTATGCATTTGGCAATTTCTTTTTCCTTCACTAAATTATACTATCAACTTAGTCCCCCATAAACTAAATTCTGGTTCAGTGGCTCTGTCCCCGTTTCTATTCTACAACATGTAGGAGCGAAAAAGGTCGTATTGTGATCTTAATGTTAGAAATGGTCAACTCTTTAGACTTAAAACCCAACCCTTAACTCGGTCGATGGAGATGAGATACATGTTTAAAAACGACCAGTTCTTGCATGAGTACTTATAAAACAGTGAAGTATTTAATTGGGTATATATCTAGTACTGATACTTATTTGATACTCGTTTTTCTCATTATTTTGTTACGAATGAAATTTGTAGATTTTTCATATCTAGCCATTTTCTAGGAGTTTTAATATCACATGTAGTTTTGATTTCCAATTTTTCTCCCTGTTATTTTGGCTAGGAGTAGCTTCGATAATGCTATATTTCTCCAAGAAGTTTTCCACTCAATGAAATCTTCTAAGAGCTGCTGTATCGATATCAAACAATTGGTCTTGTCAAAGCATACGACAAAATGGAATGAGCTTTGTAAAGTGTCTTGATCTAGGTAAAAGTAAATTTATCGTAGTTATTGCATCAAGTATATATAGACGATTTTTTGTAGTCTATACTTTTATACCAACAATCATTTGGTTTTACCTACGTAATTTTGATTGTAGATATAGAGCTTAGTTAGAATTTTCAACTTTTTAACCTACAACTATTTTATGTTACTATACAATATGGATTTCAAGGGTTTTCGTGCACATGGTAGTCATTCCCTTCACCCGCGGAGGAAGGTGGGATGATAAAAAGCTCAGACTTGAGTCCAACAAATTCGTCCTATTTTGCTGCAATTCAAAATAGGAACATCATATATGATTCAATTAAAATAAGAACAAGATAGAATAACCTTTTTGATACATTAAAATAAAATAAAATCTAAACATTATAAACAGAATTTGAGACATTATTCAAAATTGCATAAACTGTTGCTTTGCTGCAACTAATAGCACTGACATCATTCATGTGTATAACAGTTAGAAACATGCAGTCCCACTATCAGGGCCGTCCCTATATATTTGGAGGCTCGGCTCTCAATCAAAAATAGGCCCCTAATAAAATAAAAATGTAATTTTTTTAAAAAGAGCAATCATCTATTTAAATTGAAAATAAAAATAAAAATACAACTTCAAGCTAATATCTTTATCAATCTTCTAGGTTGTTAATTTCCATAGTTAATTTGCACACATGTAAAAATAAAAGGTTTATAATGTTTTATCTTTAAAAAAAATTATTATGTTTGCTGTTAGAGAATTAGAGTTTTACTATTTTATACGATAAGTATGGACGAAAAATTACAAGTAATGCTCTAAAAAAAATATATTATGTTTTTATTTGTAAATATAGAATCTAATATGTTAAGGAGAATTTGGTAGAATTGAATAGAGTATTGAGATTTAAAAAAAAAATAGAGTATTGAGGATAGATGAGACTCAAATTAAAAAAATTAATAAAAGAAAAAAAAAGGAAAAGAGGAAAAGGGATAGAAAAATTAATCAAGAAGAAAAACTAAGAAAAGGAAAAGAAAAATCAATCAAAGAAGAAAGAAGAAGAAAAGGAAAATAAAAATTAATCAAAACAAAAAAAGAAAAGAAAAAAAAGTGAAAGTGGATCCTGGGTGTTGAACTCCTGAACCGCACATGGCAAACGCTAGTTCATACCACTGAGCCGAGACAACAATTGTGAAATTTTTGTCGCGCTACTTCTAAATATTATGTTTTCGTATGCAGTATACAAGAAGAAAAAAAACATTGGGCCCCCATAATTTGGAGGCCCAGCTCAATAGAGCTGTTTGCACCCCCTCAAGGACGGCCCTGCCCACTATACATAACCTATGTTGTCATTAGTAATTCAAACTATATTGCAATTCCAAAGAGCTTCCCATAAATATATTAGCTTAGTGTAGTTCTACTAAATTCAAATGAATAAACTATTCCATGCATTTAATATCACGCTGCACTTATCAATCACCTTTTTCTGTTAGGAGTGTCGTTCTTCTTAATTTAACCTTAGTGTTTATCTCAATTGCAAATGTAAAGCTATATATTTGCATGATCTTGTGAAAAATTAAGTTGATATTAGATCATTAATATTAAAAGTAGTTTTGGTTCTCTTGAGGTTGTAAAAGATTACTCCTCCTTATCAACTTTTTTCCCAGATATAATTTCAAGCCAAAGTTTATTTTTTAGGCCTTACAAGTATTAATTTATTCAGTCCACCAATGCAATAGTCAATCTTGTTGAAGGTTATTATAACCAGTAAAGAGATGTTGAGAAAATTGCTTTGTTCCTCACTTCTATAATGTTGTAAGTGTCAAAGTACAGTAAATCCGGAAGGTATGCAGAAGAAATATGAACAATTTCACGACATTAATTCTTATTTTCTTGAAAATTTAAAACCAGGAACAGTGAAGGTAAGAACAACACTCTCACATGAATCAAGCTTACACGCAACAATTGTTGAAAACTCCTAAAACTCTGCCACCTTTTCTGTAAAATATAAATAAGAGAAAATATGCGGTGCCAAATAAGTTGTCGAGCGATTAATAGTAGGACCAAACCTCAACTAAATGATGAAATGAATTTGTATCATAAAAAATATGAAAGTTAGAGAAAGAGCATTTCAATGTTTAATTAGTAAAATAAATTATATGCCTTCAAATCAAACAACATGATTTGTCATCAAACAACCCCAAACTTGTATTGGTTATGAACCACATACATGAACCTAAAAAGTCAAATTTGCTTATAATTGGGAACGGAGGGAGTACAAGAATGAATTAGTTAGAAAAACTCATGATCAAAGTATAAGATCATTTCAATATTTCTATTCATGCTCGTTTCAAGAAATACCAAAGAGAAATAACACAATAAAAACATTAAATAAATATTACAATCAAATTAGAAACGTTTCAATGTAAGACAACATACTCAATTACGAAGGCTACTTTGGACGATCCACTCTGGAGGTGGCCAGAACAAGTTCAAAATTTCAGGGCAATCGGACAAAGGTGAAAGCAGGCCTTGATCCATGTAAAAAACACAATTCCCACACCACATGTTTTTAAAATACTGGAAGTCGCTACCATCAGTAAAGACAACGCAATTTCCTCTAGGAAGACACAAATCCGAAGCAGAAGCAGAAAACGAACAGTCATTCCCCAAGAACAAAATACTATCCCCTAAAGTTGTTAACTTCACCCACTTCTTCTCTTTCTCATCAAGCTTAAACACATCAACCCTTATAGCATCAGGACCGGGGAACCCGGAACAAAAACACTCATAAATGTCCACTAGCAACAACTCTCCCTCTCTATCGACCAAGAATTTTATGTCCCCTCCATCAATCAAAGGTTCAGCAACTAAGTGGACATTTGAGTCGTCCAGCCCAATCATAAATGTCCGACCAATTTTGTCAACAGCATAAGGCCGCCCTTTGAAAAAGCAGATGTCTCCGAATTTAATTGACATGTTGGGGATCACCTTCCAAGTCTCATTGCTGCATTTGAACAGTCCTGGTTGGGGGGCAAAGGTCAACTTTCCGAGAACAATAGGTGTTTTTCCATGGCCTGTGACAGCAACGACCTTTTCAGGGTACATGAAGTGAAAAGGAGAGGGTTCAAGGAAGTTGTCATCTGCGGTGAACATTCATCCTAAATGGAGGAGGGAGAATTGGTTAAAATCGAGCACATGTGGAAAATGAAAAGGGTCACGTGATAGTGGGTGATGCAGTTGGGTTTTTCCAATTGAGCTTTGGACAATTCTTATCAACCAAGGGCGTAGGGTTTGGTCTTGTTGTTGTTGTTGTTGTTTTGGTTTGATGAGGAAGATATTGTTTTTGGAGAGGTGACAAAAGGAAGTGTTGTCTTTATTGTTGATGGAATCAATATCGATGATATAGGTGTATGAGAATTTGAGGAGTGGGAATTTGAAGGGTAAAATGTTATGATGATTTGGGATGGAAGTGCGCCAAATGGAACAAACAGATCGAAAACGAATGAGATCGAGTTCATTGTTGAGCCATTTGTGATATGAGATTGAGAAGATCCTTTGGGAGTTGAGACCAATCTGCCTCAGCCATGGATGGAGCTAGGTTGCTGATTTTTGTAGGATTGAGCTTTTGGTTCTTTTTATACAGTGAGCAGCTCCTTCTTTGGATATTTACGTGGTTTGTCTTATGAGGAAGCAATGTGGCAGATTTTTACAAGTATACAAATGCTACGTATTTTCAGATATTGCAATCAGTACTTTAAGATGTATTACTACTGTGACAATGAATCTATTAATATTCCAAATTACTTAACAAGGAAGTATTCTTTTTTTTTTTTTTTTTTGGTTACTTAACAAGGAAGTGTCTTTTTTTTTTTTGTTGTTATTTTCCATGGAAAGTATCTTTTTTTAATTTTTGGTTACTTAACAAGTAAGTATCTTTTTTTCTTTATGGTTACTTAACAATGAAGTATCTTCATGCGGATTTTTCTGCGTCATTTGCTACGGAATTATGTGCGGGTATGCACATAACCACCAAAAAAAGATATACATCACCACCAAAAGAGCTATCAACAATGTTGCGTCTCACGTCCTGGTCAGTAAAAGTAAGATCCTGCACTCTCCTATGAAACCAAGTTACTCTGAGATAAATCCTAACTTTGCAGATTGCGAGTTTTGCACATGAACCCAATGTTGCGTCTCACGTCCTCTTTCTTTCCTTCGCCCCTGTATAAAGTGACAAAAGGTCCTGTTAAGAACTTTCATGAGAAGAACCTAATCTAAATAAACAAGAAGATTAATCGCTTAGCAAAAACACTTGGTATCACAACTGCATACATGGTGGAAATATGGGGATTATATTAAGGCTTATGTATGGCGAAGCGACAATGAACTTTGAAACTGGATATTCTAGTGGTAGTTAACTGTTTGTGTAATAGTAAAATTGGTAGTTCAAATGGTAGGACTATGTTGAAGAAGAGTGGGAGGCAAGGATTTCGCATGTGTACCGGGAAGCTAATATATGTGCAGATATGCTTGCCAATAATCACCCCCCTCAACCGGTGATGATTAAGGCTCTTGCTAATGATTTTAGGGTGTGTCTACATTGCGATTAGTGTCTTTGTAATGTTTTTCCCCTTAGGCTTAGGCCCTGTTGAATACAAATAAAAAAATATAAACAACGAAGACAAATCAAGTCATAAATAACAGTGGTGGTGTCAAGTTCCATAATATTTTTGTCTAGAATCCATATGCATTAGAGTAACGGTGGTGGTGTAATGTCTAGTTCCATAATTGTGTTTTACAAAAGTTCATCATACAATTTAGTACTAATAAGAACAATAGGTATGGCACAAGTATTGCTACACATGTCCTTCTCAAACCAGCAGACCATAGTGGTGCAACCAAGACACAATAAACCCTACCAGTACCAACACTGATTATGACCAACCTCTACTACGACAATTGATTACTTCATGTGCATCCCCTGAAACAAGCTGAAATCACAGCATTCTCAGTTTTCAAATCTGTCTATACTCTATACAGCTTCGCTAGATTACTCTAGTTAGACCAAAAGACACATATATCAGATTATGACCGATAAGGGTATCTCTAATGGATCATAAGTTCATAACAAATATACACATGTCTATGAGCTTTAATACTTCTAAAATAATGCAATTCTAACTCCACTATCGAATTTTCAATATACGTACAAATAAAGATTCTTGCAGAGTACATAAAGATCTGTTTTCAATCTTCTTTATATAAATCAAACATTGTTTCATCGATGCAACGGAGAAGTAACATAAAGGGAGGAGAATATTTCTTCTTGGTAAGAGCGAGAGGTTTCTTCCCATTGCAAGTGAGAACAACGACAGCTTCAGGTAGTATGAAATCAGATGAAGAGGGTTTCGCATCTTCTTCGACAAGGGACTGACATCCCAAATGGAAGACGGAGAGTTTTCTGAAATCGAGCACGTGGAATGGGAAATCAAAAGAGAGAAGTTCAAATTGGGATAGTTTGGGTTTTCCATTTGAGGTTTGTGCTGGTTTGATGAGGAAGAAACTATGTTTGGAGACAGAAGGAAATTGGAATGCCTTCATTGTTGTTGTTGTTGGATTCAATGTCGATGTCGAGTGGGAATTTGAGTAGTGGGACTTCAAATGGCAAAATATCAAGATGATGATTTGGGATGGATGAAGAACGCCAATGGGAACAAACTGATTGGAAGCGAATGAGATCAATTTCAGTGTCGATTCGTTGCGATATGAAATGGAGAAGTTCCCTTGGGAGTTCTTTCCAGTCTTCTTTCATTTTCAATGCCGCCATGGATGCTGATTCCGATTTTCTTTCATTTCTTGGTTTCTTTTTTAAGAAACGATATAATAAAAACAGAACCCTATGAAATGAGAGCTGAAGAAGACGATGGATGGAGCCGGAATGGATAACAGGGGTGAAGATGATTTGATTGGAGTTTTTTAAAATAACAGAGATAGATAGCATATGGGGTTTTAGGAGGTTGAAGGGATTCTAGAGTCTGTTGTATTCATTTTCTTCATCACACTTACCCTTAACTATATATCAGTTATATTTCAAAAAGATGGTAACAAAAAAAGTTTTTATATTAAAAGAAATAAAATGGAAAAATCATTAATATTTTTCTTTTGATATTAATAATCATTAATATTTGTCTTGGCTTGGTAGCTCAGTTGATAATGATGTTGTAGCTTAGTTTTTCCATCTATTCACCTTATGCTCTGTTTGCTAATAATAGCGGATAGCTAATAGTTTATATGTCACGACCCAAAACACTAATCGTGACCGTCGTAAATGTTTGTCCACAAGAACGCATCGTCATGAGCACGACATCAATTGCTCTGGTGGCTGCGTCTTGTGTGAACATAATGAGGAAGAGAGTTTCCACTTAATTTTTTGTTTGTGCAGGTAGTAAATGGACGTGGAGCAAGCAACAGTTCTGCAGTGTTATTATGGGTGCAACCAATACCGTGTACGTTGATGTAGAAGGTCGTACACCTGATAGTGTAGCAGGCCGAAATATCTCTATCACAGGTGGGATATTTTTTTCTTTTTTTGGAATAGATAATGATGATTCTCCCTCGTTTCAAGCTTGTGGCAACAAAGAAAGAACATGCTTTGGAATAATACAACGGTTTCTAGTTATGCGGTAGTTGATTGTGCAGTGCAGCTGATGGATGCTGAAATGTGGCAAGACAGATTAGACATGGACCTGATCCGCATATGACGGTACCAACAGTTGAAGTGGATGAAACTGGTATTAGGATGCCTAAAATGTGACGTAGATGCATCCTTTTCGACAAGACTAAAATACAAATGCAACATATTTGTGTCAGGGATGATCAAGGAACTTTTGTTCTTGCTAGAACTGAATGGTACCCTCTTCTCGTCGACGTGTCCTCCAGATGGATATAGTTGACTCTGAATTAGACTCTAAGACAGATGTTGACTCTTTTTAGCAATAAAGTAGATTTTAAAAAATTTGGTAGTAAATTGATGTGAGTCAAATGTTAGAGACGAATTTAGATATTATTTTTTGTCGGCTTAAATATGTTATTCGTCCCTGCAAATAGGGGTCGCGTAAAATTTCATCCCTGCAATCGCTAATCCTTTTTTTTTTGCCCCTGCAAAGTTTAATCAGTTAAAAATTCGTCCCTTGACCAAGTTAATGACTGCCACGTCATCAAATTAACAAAATGGCATGGGAATTGACGAAAATACCCCTGGCTTATTTTTTTTTGTTTTTTTTCCTTCAAAAAAAATTTCAGTTTTTTCCCGAATTTTTTTTACGATTTTTTCCCAGAAAATTTTCAGTTTTAATTTTAGCAGTTTTTTCCGAATTTTTTTTTTACTTTTAATTATTTTTTCAGATTTTTTTAATTTAAAAAAGAATTTTCAAAATTTTGAAAAAAAAAATTAGCCCAGGGGTATTTTCGTCAATTCCCATGCCATTATGGTAATTTTGATGACGTGGCAGTCATTAACTGGGTCAAGGGACGAATTTTTAACTGATTAAACTTTGCAGGGGCAAAAAAAAAGGATTAGCGATTGCAGGGACGAAATTTTAAGCGACCCCTATTTGCAGGGACGAATAACATATTTAAGCCTTTTTTGTCAAAGACTGAATTTGGTCGCAAACAAATTATTAGGGATCAAATTAATTAGTAGAATTTTTCATTTATACTAGTAAGATACTATTTGTTTGTAGGGGTCACTCTTAAATGGAACAGTATTTATTTTTTTAACCTGCATCAAGAAAAGTTCCTGTTAGGACTTTGGTACATCAAATTTGTTTAACTTTTGACTAAGATCCTCTTCATTTACACATAAATATTAATTCTAAAGATGAGTGTTGAATGAATGAAAATGAACCATGATACAAAGTTTAAAAAACACATGATAATGAGAAGATAAATGAATAACCTATATAAAAAGCAGTTTTAATTCAGCGTGACAGTTTATAGTATTTTTCATTGACAATAATAACATGACACATCTTGAGAAACCAAATATAGGAGACACAACTTAATTTAACGTGCTAATCTCAATGCATTCGAGGAAAAGGAAAACATGTCTATTGGATTTTCCTGCGTATAAAGAAGCACTGACATCCAAAAAAAATAAGACAGATTCATTTCAAGTTTTGCTTACAAGTTAAGGCACATAAAAACATGCGCATGACAAATTGGATTGTAAATTACATTGAAAGACAGTGAAGACTTGAAAAGATGGCTGAAGAGGAACAAACAAAGGATCTCAACTATATTCCATAGGTTATGTTGAAGAGGAAACACAGTAAAGCATGGGCCTTGAGTAAAAAGGAACAACTCCAGAAAAAGGTTTCCAGCTCAGGAAGAGCATGGACTTGTCAAAAATCCCTAGGATTTCATTTTTAAGTATCGCAACAGGGAGATTGATCTTATATTTGAGTAACGCATGTCTAACTCCACTATCGAATTTTCAATAACAACGTACAAATAAAGATTCCAGCTGAGTACATAAAGATCTGTTTACAATCTTCTTTATATAAATCAAACATTGCTTCTAATTAAGCATCTTCTGAGTTCTGGACACCCCTTAGCAGCTAGTCAATCACTCTTTGCCTGTTGTAAACCAACCCCTTGCAGGAAATATGCTTTTGTTAAATCTGCAAGCACTCCAAAAACAAGACCTCTATATCATTTAAGGATTTAAACTCTTCTGAAACATAACCTAACTCTGATTATAAATTGCAATAACTATCAAAGCCAAAGAAAACGCAACGCTAATATTTTTACAACATAGTCAGAACTATATCTAGTTCAAATACACATGACAAAACAATGTGGAGATTCCTAATGCATACAATTTGTCCTCTAACTAATGAATATGTATTCTCTTTTTTATTTTCGTTTCAAAAATAGAAGTACAAAATAAATCAGCTTGAAATTTACAAATACAATTAAACTAGAATTTGGTGTTTAAAATATTCGTTGTCAACTTTATAAATGAGCCTAATGGAAGAAGTTTCCATCACAAGTAAACAAAGGTCATCAGTCAATCATGCCAAATTACAGACAACACCTATCAAGTCATTTAAAATGTTCCAATAGTTCACAGTATAAATTAGTGTGATGACAACAATGACAAAAACAGGTAAACACGAGAACCAAATTCCAAGGACCTACAAAGCAAGGAGAAAGTGGTATGACACATTATTACGACCAAGATGCTCAAGGTCAACATGCTTCCAAACAAATTTAAATTGTTTACATGTCACAGAAGAAACTCTGGGCCCAGCTAAATGAATTGATCGAACTATGCATTGACATAATGACGAGGCGTTAAATTTAAATTAACTGGCATCTAATTATGTGTTATGCAAAACTTAAATGCAGGCTTATTGTACATAGGTATTGGTAATGACAACATTGGACCCTGTCATGCTGCAGAGTATATACTCAAAAACACCTCTTCATTTTGGACAAAGACACCATTTACATTCATCCAAAAGAAATTAAATATTTAAAACATGGCTTAATTACTGATGTGGTCCCTTAAGTTATTTGTTCGTTACATTTTAGTCCCATAAGTTATTAACGTTGCAATTTGGTCCCTTTAAGTCATCTTCCGTCAACCAAATAAATCCCCACCGTCAGAACCGTTAACCCAATGTCTAAGGTGGATACACATTGCTAGTTGTAACGTAACCGTTCACATGTGCCTATTTAACGTATTGGCAAAAGACTGACGGTGAGGATTTATTTGGTTAACATATACTAACTTAAGGGACCAAATTGTAACATTAATAACTCATGGGACCAAAATGTAACCAACAAATAACTTAAGGGACCAAATCATTAATTAAGCCTTAAAACATCTATATAACTATTATAGCATGCATGTTTAGTGCTCCTACTATAGTAAATATACAACATTCTATCTTAACAAGAAAACAACCTTCAACAATGTAGGCAAATAGCTCAAATATTGTCTGAGGAACAATTAAATGAAACTAAGATGGTATTACAGAACAGACACAAACATCAAATTCAAAACAATATTTACATATCACAAATTCACATATCACAAGATAGGTTTACAAATCACACAAAAGGGCAAAACAAATTCAAAACCAATGGAAAAATTGGCAATGGGAATGAGTTATGGATGAGAATGAGACCCCCACGTGGGTACTATGATTCAGATTGACAAAGCTGGGTTTCACTCATCAAAGTTGGGTTCCTTTCATTAAGCTTTTCAACCTGTTGAGTTGACTGCAAACTTGGAACGATGGGTTTGCAGCTGTATTCTGGTTGATACTTTGAATATGAATATGCAGTGTGATGTGGATTGAGACTCTATATAGTATTGTTCACCTTCGTACTTCGTTTATGGGTTCATGTTGGAATTTTTACATGTGTCGATGGAGTCAAATACAACAACTGTGAGGTCAATGTTTTGTATGCTACAGAGACTTAACATTCAGTTGTTGCATTTTATGGTTTTTCAGAAACATATTGAACCATTGTCATTCAACGCACGTTTGGGGAAAAATAACCATTATATTAATTATTAAAGACCCGTCCAATTGTCCTCAAACTTGCAAGTTTACCATAGTTAACACAAACAATTTCATAAGCTGGTTAGCTCAATTTTGATGCCTAAAGTTGTAACCTCTGGTTTTCTTTTTCCTTTGGCATACTATCCAAATACTTTCTCACTGTTCCTCGGAGTTCATTCTCTGCGTGTATCGACTTAGACTCCTATGTTTCACAAATGCAGTTTGTACACCTAATCATGTGTCCAAAAAAGAAGATATGAGTCTGGCTCAATAATGATACATAAAGTCTGCAAAGTCAATGAACCATAACTCTTATTTCTCTTTTCAGGTCTCAGACTCAACAATTAATTGCTCCTACACTAGAATTTTTAAAGTCACCAGTCGAGATCAACCTTAAGTATATTAAATTGAGATACAAGTGTAACTGATCAACTAAGTTTCGACTTTATAGACCATAATATGACAATAATGCATTTGGTCAAAGGATTATTTTTCCTGAGTTTTTATTTTCTGAACAAAGTAAAATGTATGCATGATTTCTAATTTGTATAGCTTACTCATGACATAAAGTAGATTTGGGATGCTTCATACATTTTAAAACTGTCAATTGTAGAGGTGGGAATTACCGAGCCGATGATTGCTTAAGTAGATTTGGGATGCTTCATACATTTCTAATCTTTTTACTAAATGTGTCATGCCTTATTTAGGCAAGGTCATAGGACTCTGTTACGCGGTCTGGCCTAATCAGGAGCTTAGTCTACACACTTTAGATAACAATTATAACAAAAATAAACGAAATGATTGATATTTTACAGTCAAACAAAACATAGCATGTGATAGGTTCACTTTAGAACTGTGATAAAGTAAATTTAAGTATTCGTGCAAGTATGAAAACAAAGAAACGTAATGTACAAAAAGAACCTACCCTATGAGAAAATGGAACATGAGAAAATGGAACAAACGCATATCCAAACACATAGCTAACATCTTTGCAATACAATATAACACAGGTACCATCTGCGGGAGATCGACCAGAGCAATTTCTTCTTCACTGGAGGTGGAAGCCAACAAAATTACTTGAACTAAATTGTACTATTCTCTTCACATTCTTTTCAATTTTCTAAAATTGCAAACATGCTCAAGATCCTTTGAAGTGAAGAAATAGTGGGCTGGAAAAGGTGAACTACATATCAGCACCAAAGTCAGCTGAAATGATCTTTATGAAGTGGCCATTCGGAGTGTTTCTATCCATCTATGCTTGCTAGCCTACGATTTCCAGCACTTAGCATAACAATCATATCCTCAAAAGTAAAACAGGTACAGAAGTAAATGTAAAAATCGAAGAAAATGCTCTCATGCTTTTTTGATTATGGTCAAAAGTTAGGGGGAAGAAAAAATTGTTCACAGCGGGGATCGAATCTTGAACTTCCTTCTTAAGATTCATTTAGCATAAATCATACCACTGGGAAACACCCTTGAAGACATCTATATATGTGTTATTTATTGTGTTTTCTTATATCTTTAAAATAATGTTTATCAACATAACTAACAATAACCCATTATGTTAAACACTTTTGATACAGCGATGATTAGCAATCTTAATAACCGATTCAACAAATCAGCAAATAATCATAACATTGCAGTTTTCCAAACTACTCTTTGACATTCATAACTAATAACTGCCTCAGCAATATATATTCCCTTCTTTCAATAAAATTTTGTCATGACTATGAATATTTTTGAAGTAGTTTGTAACTAAGTATATAAAGAGATGACAATGATATAAGCAAAGTGCATCCGCATCAGCAGATGAAAGGCACCGAAACTTGGCTGAAAAGCACTGACTAGATCAATAATTCCATTGCAAAAATAAAAAACAGAAAAATCCTATGCACTGCTGCACGACTGCGGGCAGAAGCCAACCACCGCAAGACACCGTCGGCTTCCATCTACAACCGCAACTCCAAAACAGCAGCTCAGTTACAAGTAAATGGAGCTACTAGAAAAAACAGAAAAACGGAAGGAAAGCCCTAGGAGCAGAAGAGAAACAATGCATCCCCCAGTTTTCTAGTTCTACTCTTCCCTGCTACAACAAGAGAACACAGATACACAAGCCACTCTTCTGAATGACAACAATCCGACGGCCGAAAACAAGTCAAGAGGGAGACCAAGAAGCCAGAAACATAACATCCGTGGCCGGGCACAGAAAATTGGGCGCAACGAACCACAGTAAAAAATAGAACACTACATAGAGACTTCCAATCCTAATAGACACAAATAAAGGATGAAGTTTTAGAACCTATTCTAAGTAAACAAGAAACAAAGAGAACAGATCAAGCCATAGAAAGTTAGTAAGAACAAAGAACTGCATTTTTCACAATTTCAGTTACATCATAGTAATAAAATGCCATGATGTCCTGCATATATATTTATATGTACATTTTCTCTAACTAGACTCTCAAGAACTATTATGTTCAAATGAGTCTCAGTTCAAAAGATAGCGAGGATCATTTTTAGGAGACACTAATACCATTTGGCCAGTTTCTTAAATTATTTTGATTTTCTCACAACCAAGATATACAACCTCTGGTGACAATTGTCAAGTAATGCAAAAACAGGCACAGTGGTAATAAGAGAAGGAAAAATTAAATTTATTCTTGAAACTGATGAGTCATAGATTAGTATATTTTAATGCTTTATTTAGTTTAGTTTTAAATAAGATTTGATTTAATTATATTGCATTTTCTTTCCTTTTAGAATATTTTACTTTAAATTGTCTTTTATTTTATTTTAGGAACGAATATATGGTGGAAGGTGTCTTGGAGCAAAAGAAAGAGGACTGGAGCAAATACAGTGCGAAAATACGAAGATACGGAACAAAAATATGTTCCCATCAAGTCAGAAGCTTGGCACGGCCAGTGCCAACATGTGGCACGGCCGTGCCACCTTCAGAAGCCCCTTTTGCTGCTTTTTCTTCGGGCCCAAGTTACCCTGTTGCAGCTTTACTGTTTTACCCTTTTAGTTGCTTAGTTTCTAAGTCGATTGTAAAGCTATAAATAGAGTAGCTCTCCACCATAAACATTCACCTTTTACTTTGTTTATTTCAAGTATTATTTCAATAAAAAATCTTTATTTCCTTTTTACTTTCTTTGCAATTTATTTTACTGTTTATCTCTCTTCTTCCCCCATGTCTACGATGAACATGAGTGAGTAGACTTCTTCGTCTTGGGATTGTTGGGGAGTCTAATGACTCAATCCTAAACAAAACAAACCTAAACCCTAATTTCTATGTAACCCTAATTTCTAATCTAGATTCACCGTCTTAACGTGGATTAACAATTATCAAACTGTGGAAGCGAAAGCGGAGGGTTTGATAATCGTTAATCCATCATCCCAAACATCAATTCATAAAGCGAGAGCGGAGTCTTGATGTTGGAGCAAGTGAATCTAGACAATAATTGCAAAACAGTGAAATAGTCTTTGCAATTATTGAGACAAAGAGTAGTTTCAATCCTCTATGCATCTTCTAGTAATCGTGTCAGCGAAATAGGCTTGGTTGCTAGAAGTAAACTCTCACCGGACTTTCATCGGAAAGGTGAGGGGCTAAGGGAAACCGGTCTTTAGAAATTAGTGTGTAAACCATGAAATTAGATGTTTAGGTCTTGTCTAGTGAAGGATTTGTCATTATGATGAACCAATGATCCCGATGCCTCTTTATTATTATTGTTTTTACCTTCAGCAATCAAACTCCCTTTTACTAACTTTCTCTCCTCTAATCATTTACTAAAAGTTAATTAAGTTGAACAACTCCCTAGCGGAACGATACTTTTACTTACTACTATTACTTCGATAGGCCGTGCACTTGCGGTTTTGCCCTATCAAGAGATAATGTAAATTATTCTTGCATTTCCACAACTAAAGAAAATCAAAACCTGTGAATTCTCACGTAGCACAGACTAAAACCAAGGATTATAAGAAACTTTTTCGTTGTTTTATTTTATTGTTTCTTTCAAAAAAAAATCTTTATTTGATTCTATTTTATTTTATTTACTTCAAAAAAAAAAATCTTTCTCTTTATCTTATTTTATTTTATATATAAAAAAAAAAATCTTTTTCTATTTCTTCTTTTGCCTTTAACTTCTTGGGAAGATAATAACGATATGGCTAAGGAATGCACTCTCATAGAGTATGCAATCTCATCTTCAAATGAGTCATACGATGCTATTGTGTACCCAACGGTTGATGACAATTTTGAAATAGAACCTGCACTTATTGAGTTAGTGCAGCAAAATCAATTTTTCGGATCACCCACTGAGGATCCGAATCTTCATATTTCAATTTTTTTAAGACTCAGTGGAACTGTGAATGCAAACCAAGAGGTCGTAAGGCTGCACTACTTTCCTTTTTCCTTTTTCATGGCATCAAATGAAGCAAGACTTTCTTGCCCAATTATTTCCTCATTCTAAAATTGTTCACTTAAGAAAACAAATCATACAATTCACTCAAAAAGATGGAGAATCTCTTTACAAAGCGTGGGAGCGTTTCAAAGAAATGCTTAGACTTTGTCCCCATCATGGTTTAGAAAATTGGCTTACTATGTACACTTTTTATAATGGCCTTTTGTATCCCACAAAAATTTATGTTGATGCAGCTGCAGGTGGAGCTTTGATGAACAAAACATACACAGAAGCATATGCTTTGATCGAGGACATGGCACAAAACCACTATCAGTGGACCTACGGAAGGGACACCACTAATGTTGCTCCTTCACCCTCTCAGAAAGAGGTAGGTATGTATGAAAATTCTTCCCTTGATCATCTAGCTGCTAAAGTTGACGCACTCACACAAAAATTTGATAAAATAAATACTAGTGCTGTCACACCTCCCCCTGTATCACCTCTTTGTGAAGTTTGTGGTGTATTTGGCCATATTGGCATTGATTGCCAACTAGGTAGTGTTGTTAGAAGTCCTGAGCAAGTAAACTATGCTCAATATAATCAAGGGTTTAAAAACAATCAAATTTTTTTTCAAACCCCTCAAAATCTTTTTGGACAACAAACAACACCACCCGGTTATGCAAACAACCAAGGAGTTCCTCAAAAATCCAGCTTGGAAATTTTACTAGAAAAATGTGTTATTGATCAATCCAAGCAGCTCCAAGAGCTTAAAAATCAAACTGAATTTTTGAAGGACTCTCTTGCCAAACATACATCGAACATAGACTCCATAGTTACTCACAGTAAGATGATAGAGACTCAGACTTCTCAAGTACCCCAACAGGTGGCTAATCCCTCTCAAACCTCCGAAGTCCTTCTAGGCCAAATTGAAACCAACCCCAAAGACCATATAAGTGCTATTATTTTTAGGGATGGTAACCAATTAGAGGACCCCGTTGGTAAAATTCATAGCAATGAAGAAGAGATAGGAAGTGATGAGCCTCAAAGTGAGAAAGCTATAGGAGAGAATGACAAGCCATTTGTCTCACCATCTCATGAGCCTAAAATTCATTTAACACAAGAGTTTGCTAAATCCAAGTTAGATGAGCAGTTTAGAAATTTTATTGAAATACTTCCAAACAAATTGCCACCTAAACTTAAGGATCCAGAGAGATTTTCCATACCTTGTGTCATAGGATATAAAACATTTGAGAAAGCCATGTGTGATTTGGGAGAGCATGTTAGTTTGTTGTCATTATCCCTTTCTGAGAGATTGGGTATAGGATAGATAAACCACCTTCTAACCGTCAAGCTAGTGACTCTAAACAAGCGCTTCGTGGGAGGCAACCTATGATTTTTATTGCTTTTATTTTTGTTTGTTTTGTGTTATTTTAATTTATTTTGTAGGTATTTGTCCAATATGATACAAAAAAGTGAAAGAAAGTTGAAGTCATTGACCTGAAACAAACAAAAAAAAAATGTTTTTCAAAAAAAAATAAAAATTTTAAAAAAAAAAAAATCAAAAAAATAAAAATAAAAATTCCTTCTCTCCTCCAGAAGCTTGGCACGGCCCGTGCCGGTGGTGGCACGGCCGTGCCAACTTTTCAGCCAAAAAAAAAAATAATAATTTTTTTTAAAAAAAAAAAAAATTTTAAAAAAAAATTTTTATTTTTTTTCCGTCATTCAAAATAATCTCTTTCATCCTTTATCCATAACCCTCTAAACCAAATTCATACACCATTAAACCATAACCCAAAAACCAAAACTTCTTCACCAATCTCCATCATTCAACTCTTAAACTTCACTTAAACCACAACCCCATCACTAAACCAACTCTTCCCAACCAAAACCTTGCCTAACCCTAACCTTCACCCAAAATCCACACCAAGTCAAGTTAAGGTCAATGACATCAATGAAGAAAGTAAGAAGATTGAAGCCTCTGGAGGTGGTGCAAGCAAGAAGCAATCATCAGCCCGCAATCATGGGATCCAATTCAAGGATTCTGAGCAATTAAATTGGTATAAATCTCTAAATCTCTAGAAATATCTCTCCTTGCAGGTACCCTGATGATAATGTTATGGATAGACTAGAAATAGATGAACATGTGATTAGGTTGTTGAATAACACAACCCTGTGCTTAGGTACCTTCAAAGGGTTATGGCTTGCACCGTATAGAGTAGGAAAGAGGTAGGGAATGATGAGAGCTGTTTATATTGTGGGCTATGCTTTATAACCATCATATTAACATTTACTATTATTTGCTTGATTATCTTGTTTCAATTGTTAAAACGAAACCGGACGATAAGGGTGATATAATGGTAGGTGGAATCATCACTTTTATTGCTAGGAAGTTTGGGGTGAGTGTAAATCAAGGGATCAAGAGGATAGAGGGGAACTATTATCTAGACTTATATACTACTTTCTCCTTCCTTAGAATCCATGGCCCTACTCACAATTACCAATATGAATGGAGAATTATTAGAGCTTATTGTTTGATTATTCTACCTAATCCGGACTTAACTATTCTGGAGGTGGTGGAAAATTTGCTTTATGTTGGTACTAACCCACAGGTACATAATGATGGTGATGATGGTAATAAAGAGGAGGTAGGTGCAAACTTGCACCATGAACAAGAAGCCGGTGGAAGTTATAATCCAAAGTCCACTATGGACTTCAATAAAATTGTGAGCTTTCCTCTTCCTCTACTATTCTTCTTCTTCTTCTTCTACTACTACTACTACTTCTTCTTCTTCTTCTTCTTCTTCTTCTTCTTCTTCTTCTTCTTCTTCTTCTTCTTCTTCTTCTATTTTTCTTTTTGAATCATTGAGGACAATGCTTCCCCTAAGTGTGGGGGGGCCTAATAAAGTGTTTAGAGTCGTAGTGTTCCCAAACTCCCTTGAACTTTATTCTTTTGTTTTGTTTTTATAGCAAGAGGCATGACTAGTAGCTTGTTTTTAATGTAAAATATGGCATAAAAATTTTTGTTTTGTCTCTTCTCTAAAGGTTGTTTCTTGTACATAAAAGTAGTTTCTTGTGTTTCTTTTGTACTTGCTATACCCATGTCTTGTTTTATTGTGAAATTCTCCAATGAGAAAAGCACCCGGTTGTAATCCTTGAGCAAATGTATGAATAGGTATTTTAAGGAACACGTTCTATCTTTAGTGTTAACTTAGACCCTTTAAAGTCTTAAGAGTAAAAGTAGTATAAGTTTGTGTGGGAAATTAATCAAATTGTTCTTAATTGTTATATTCTTATTAATTTGTTAATGTTAAATGGGGCGGGAGAATGGCACCAACATGTGGGGGAAAGGACAATCCCTAACTTCCTAATTGTGGTGGTGACTCCCTAATTTGAACCTAAAGTGAAACAAATTCATCAATGCTAGGGGGAAAGGACAATTACATCCAAAAAGACTTCCTACGCGGAGATGAAACAAATAATAATTTTGCAGCACTGCTTAGGGTGATTTTGAATCTAGGGGGAAAGGACAATTACATCCGAGAAGACTTCCTACGAGGATAGATAGCCCCTAAGCATCTGCAGCCCCTTGTGCTTAATTGTTAATCTAATCTAATTTTAACTTAAATTCCCATCACTCTTATATGAAATGAAGAAAGGACTTTTCTCGGTTACTTTAGCACTAAGGATAGAACCTATTCCTCATAATATCTGTCTTATACAGGAGCAAGAAAAGGGTTGGACTGCACACACACACTCACTTGAGACTTGGTGTTGGGTAGAATATGTTCATGAGAAGTATTTGAAATTGTAATTAGTGTACTTGAAGCAAAGCCTTTCGTTTGAGACATGTGTTCTTAATATTGCCATGAATAAATCTTTTGTTGCTGCTATGTCTATTGCCTTTTGCTTGAGGACAAGGAAAGATTCAAGTGTGGGGGAGTTTGATGAGTCATAGATTAGTATATTTTAATGCTTTATTTAGTTTAGTTTTAAATAAGATTTGATTTAATTATATTGCATTTTATTTCCTTTTAGAATATTTTACTTTAAATTGTCTTTTATTTTATTTTAGGAACGAATATATGGTGGAAGGTGTCTTGGAGCAAAAGAAAGAGGACTGGAGCAAATACAGTGCGAAAATACGAAGATACGGAACAAAAATATGTTCCCATCAAGTCAGAAGCTTGGCACGGCCAGTGCCAACATGTGGCACGGCCGTGCCACCTCCAGAATCCCCTTTTGCTGCTTTTTCTTCGGGCCCAAGTTACCCTGTTGCAGCTTTACTGTTTTACCCTTTTAGTTGCTTAGTTTCTAAGTCGATTGTAAAGCTATAAATAGAGTAGCTCTCCACCATAAACATTCACCTTTTACTTTGTTTATTTCAAGTATTATTTCAATAAAAAGTCTTTATTTCCTTTTTACTTTCTTTGCAATTTATTTTACTGTTTATCTCTCTTCTTCCCCCATGTCTACGATGAACATGAGTGAGTAGACTTCTTCGTCTTGGGATTGTTGGGGAGTCTAATGACTCAATCCTAAACAAAACAAACCTAAACCCTAATTTCTATGTAACCCTAATTTCTAATCTAGATTCACCGTCTTAACGTGGATTAACAATTATCAAACTGTGGAAGCGAAAGCGGAGGGTTTGATAATCGTTAATCCATCATCCCAAACATCAATTCATAAAGCGAGAGCGGAGTCTTGATGTTGGAACAAGTGAATCTAGACAATAATTGCAAAACAGTGAAATAGTCTTTGCAATTATTGAGACAAAGAGTAGTTTCAATCCTCTATGCATCTTCTAGTAATCGTGTCAGCGAAATAGGCTTGGTTGCTAGAAGTAAACTCTCACCGGACTTTCATCGGAAAGGTGAGGGGCTAAGGGAAACCGGTCTTTAGAAATTAGTGTGTAAACCATGAAATTAGATGTTTAGGTCTTGTCTAGTGAAGGATTTGTCATTATGATGAACCAATGATCCCGATGCCTCTTTATTATTATTGTTTTTACCTTCAGCAATCAAACTCCCTTTTACTAACTTTCTCTCCTCTAATCATTTACTAAAAGTTAATTAAGTTGAACAACTCCCTAGCGGAACGATACTTTTACTTACTACTATTACTTCGATAGGCCGTGCACTTGCGGTTTGGCCCTATCAAGAGATAATGTAAATTATTCTTGCATTTCCACAACTAAAGAAAATCAAAACCTGTGAATTCTCACGTAGCACAGACTAAAACCAAGGATTATAAGAAACACTTGCATTAACAAATTAAAATTTATCAAACCTGTGCGGTGATAAAGTAAATTAAATAAAGTGTGAGAATAATCAACTAGAAGTAATAACTCTTCTAAATATATAAAAAATGTGTAGTGGGAATTGAGTAATCAATTCAAAATGATAACTTTTTGCACTATTATTACTGCAATATTTTGCGCTTGAACCTAGATATTTTGTCTCGTCATCTTTCTCTCTATAGCCCCTGCATAAATTGATAAGGTTTCCTGTTAGGATCTACAATTGTGAAGATCAAAATCCTAATAAATTTATAATAAAGCAAACAGGTTTTCTATCTATTGTACATGATTTAGCATTATAAGTAGCCAGGCACTTGAGGAATCCAACAGTCACACATCGACGACGGTATCAAAAGATTCTTAGATCACGAGTCGAGGTACACATTCTCTATCCTAAAACATCTCACTCTTTTCTCTCTTACTGACTTAATCGACATAGTTCTTGCATGCACACCCCCAACTCGCCACAACCACCTCCCCGAATGTCAATTTGTTTTCAAAACACCTACCTTAGAAGATAGTTTATATTAAGAGGAAAGAATCAACACACTGCAACAAACATTCTAAAATTAGATTATTCGATTTGAGATTTAGACATCTACGGACAAAACTTCATTTTAAATAGGGGACTAATAAAATGATTCTATCTCTAATGCTAAAAAAACAATTTTTTAGTGGGGGCAGACGTTCCTAATTTGGACTGCATGCATCGGTCTCCAGTCTAATAACATTAACTAAGCACAATAATGCAAATATCAGAAGCAAATAAGAAACTTTTGAATGCAAGATAACATACTCTGTTAGGAATTCAATTAACTTTTGACAATCCACTCCGGTGCCGAGAACAAGCTGAGATATTCAGACACAGACAATTGCTGACTTCGACCCAAGCAATAATTACAGAAATAAGTACATATCCTGTATGCATCATCGATAAAGACGACAAAATTCCCTTTGGCAACACACAAATCGGAAGTTGAAGCAGAAAATGAACATCCATTCACAAAGAACAAAACCCTATCCCGTAAACTCATCAACTTCACCCATTTTTTATTCTTCTCGTCAAGTCTAAACACATCAAAAGTCTTAAGATTCTCATAAATATTAACTAACAACAACTCGCCCTCGCTCTCCACCAGTAATTTTCTATCTCCAGGAATAAAAGGATTATCCACTAACTGGACACTCGAGTCCGATTCAATTGTAACTGTCCGACCAGTATTGTCGACCAAGTAAAACCTCCTTTTAAACACACAAATATCTACATATTTAGTTGACATGTCGGAAATGGGTTTCCAAAATTTGTTGAGGTAACAGAACAGCATAGGATGGGGGAAATATTCCGAAATGCCGAGAACCATAGGGTTTTCTCCATTGCACGTGATTGCAAGGAATTTTTCACGCTTCTTGTTGTAGAAGAAATAGTTACGACGATTAATGTCTCCGTAGTCCAGGATGAAATCAGTTCCTAAATTGAGGACGGAGAGTTTATTGAAGTCAAGCACACGAGGAAAACCATGAGAAGAGTAGACTGAGTTGAAGAGTAGGTGGAAGAGTTTGGTTTTGCCATGTGAGTTTTGGGTAACTCTAATCAACCAAGGACGAAGTGGCTTACGGTGTCGGAGTGGTTTAATGAGAAAGAGAGTGCGTTTGAAGAGGCGGCGAAACCGAGAAGTGTTGGTGTTGTTGATGGTATTAGAGAGATTATATGAGAATCGGAGAAGTGGAACCTTGAGGGTAGAATTGGGATGGTGATTTGAAATGGAAGAGCGCCGCCATGTTGAACAAACCGATCGAAAATGAATGAGATCGAGTTCATCATCCATTCGTTGCGATATCAGATTTAGAAGCTCAGTTGGGAGTTCACACCAGTCAGTCGATGTCATGGCTGCTGTGTGTTACTGATTCTCCTTTCTTTTATAGTAACGAACCCTAGTAAAACATGCTACACGATTGAAAATTTACTATTTAAGGATAACTTCAAGACAGTAAAAAATAAAGATTTTTATTTTAAAATCTTACTTTTTGTAACTCTTTTATTTTTATGCAATTTTTTAGTAAACCTGATTGCTCAATATTATAGATAGTACTTTGATGCACAAACGTACAAAGATTGACAAACGCTTAATATTATTGTTCAATATTGCTGATTAAACCATCACATTAAGCTTCTATCAAAAGCATAGTAGCAAGATAAACATGCTTGTATTCAGGGATGGAGCCAGAAGCAGCAGATGCTATGATCCCCTCGAACTTTTGGAAAAAAAAAAAAACTATACTAGTATGCTATGATATTTTTTGGTTTCAATATTTATTTTTGTGGACTTTATATGCCGTTGTATATTGACATTTTTTGAGTCAATATATTGGGCCTTAAACAACCAAGTTTCTAGGCTTTATTACACTACTCTTTAACTAAAATCATCTTGTCAAAAAAAAAAAAAAACTAAAATCATTAACACCGGAAAATAAAGAATATGTTTTTCTCCCATTTATAGAAGAATCTTAATCCTTAACTAGAATTCCAATTTATGATTCTTCATTGCAATTTCTCTTAAAAATATTGAATCATTGCCTGCAACTTTGTTTTCACACTCTCAACCACTACCAATGATTTGCAGGTTGCGATTGCATCCTCCTACGTTTGCATTTTTGTTGTTTCATAATTTCTTACTGTACTATTCAAGGATCTTTAAAAAAAAATCTATTCAAAGATCTTTAAAATTTATAATAAAAAAAAAATTATATCCATTATTTTTTAATATATCTTATAGTTTCTTAAATATCTTGGATATATTATGCATTTGGTCCCCCTTAAACTAGATTCTGGCCCCGCCCCTGCTTTTATTGTATTTCATGTAGGAGCGAGTAGGAGTAATTCAAGCGATGGGTAGAAATGGCCAACTGTTTAGACTTAAACCCAACCCTTAACTCGGTCAATGGAGATGAGATACATATTTTAAAACGATCAGGTCTTTGAAGTATTCATATTGGGTATATATCTGGTGCTAATATTTATTTGATACTCCATTTTTCTCATTATTTTGTTACGAATGAAATTTGTAGATTTTTCATAACTAGCCATTGTCTAGGAGTTTTAATATCACATGTAGTTTTGATTTCCAATTTTCTTCCCTGTTATTTTGGCTATGAGTAACTTTGATAATACTATATTTCTCCAAGAAGTTGTCCACTCAATGAAATCATCTAGACTGGAAGTAAAAGCAGCTGTATCGATATCAAACAATTAGTCTTTGTCAAAGCATACGACAAAATGGAATCATGAGCTTTGTAAAGTGTCTTGATCTAGGTAAAAGTAAATATATAGTAGTTATTGCATCAAGTATATACAGACGATTTTTTTTGTAGTCTATACTTTTATACATCCACGGATTTAGTGACGAAGTTCAACTCGTCAAACAATCATCTGGTTTTACCTACATAACTTTGATTGTAGATATAGAGCTTAGTTAGAATTTTCAACTTTTAATCTACAACTATATACAATATGGATTTCAAGGGTTTTCGTGCGCTTGGTAGTCATTGCCTTCACCCGCGGAGGAAGGTGGGACGATTAAAAGCTCAAACTTGAGTCCAACAAATCCGGGCACACGATGATCTAATTTGTGTACATGCAAAAAGTGAATGTTCAATACCTAATTAACTACCTTCTTGTGTACTCAGCACACAATGACTCGAATCTTGTTTTATATAATTACACGAACTATCTGTGTATAAATTCATGCCAGACTTTATTTTATAAGTAGTTGAACACTGAAATCGGGGGAGATAAGCAGAAGTTGGAAATGATGGCAAACACTGAAACAATAACGTGGCAAAGAACTTCCCATGGAATAGCAATTAAAAGAAAAGATTCACAAAACATGAAAGTATGGAATATCACAGATCTCCATCCAACAGAAGAAAAGTAAAATCATTAATAACACAGAGAAAGAATCACTCATCCTATTCCCCAGGAATAGGAGATAAAGGGAAAATTCTAATATGCTAAAACAAACAGATTATGATGATTTGGGATGGAAGAAGAGCACCAACTGAAACAAACAGATCGAAAGTGAATGAGGTCGAGTTCATTGTCGAGACGTTGCGATATCATATTGAGAAGATCCTTTTGGAGTTCAGACCAATCTACCTCTGCCATTGATGTTGCTGATTTGTGTGGGATTTAACTTTTGGTTTCTTCCTATATAGCGAGCGGCGCCTTCGCACACTAATTCTTTGGGTACGTAGTTTTGTGTGGAAGCAATGCCACTTATCTATTACGTGAATATATTAATATTCTAAATTACTTAACAAGGAAGTATCATTTTTTTTTTGTTTCCTTAACAAGGAAGTATCTAGTAAAATCTGACAAAATTACTTAAAGGCTTATTTTAGATTCAATATTCAAAATTTTAAAAAGTAAATAATATGCCTAATATATGAGAAAATCAATAATTAATTCTTAAGTTTCCAATGATTAATTAGTAATATAACTTGCATGACCGCAGAACAAACAAGATTGGATCCTACATAAATATCTAAACAACAAGATTGGATCCTCCTTGTAATGCATATTCCCCTATTCCGTTTTCCTTTTGTTGAGATAACTAGAGTTAGTTAAGGTAGTTAGAGTTGGTTAAATGTTAGTTAGAGAGAGCTATAGTTAGCTACAAGTAGTTAGGGTAATTGAGTTCTATAAAAGGACCAACCATGTACTCATTCATGTAATCTTTTTCAATATAATTCATAATGAATTCTAAGGGTTTTCCCTATGTTTCTTCCTATCAATCATACTTCTCCTATGAAGTTAATCTCAATCTCTATGATCCTATTATTTCTGATATGGTATCAGAGCGATACTGTTGCACATCAATCTATAGTGATCATGAAGATGAAGATTTGGCTACGGAAGATGAAGACAGGGAACTTGATTCTGACTGTGATGATGAAGTTCTAAGCTAAGATGAAGATTGCTCATCTGAATCTCTACGTCAAACATCACCATTCCAAGAAGCTATGGAGAATGGCTATGCTTCGCAGATGATGGAGAGGACAACTTATCTCTTCCCTAACTTCTCAAAACAGCAAGATTCAAGTCTTGAATCTGGAATCATGGAGTGCAAGAATTGGTTTGATCTTCCTCAACTGTTTTCCGGTGTCACTGTGAACAGTTCGATCAAGATCGACAAAATCACCGATTCAAGAACCACTGAGTTCTTGTTTCCCATTCCAAGTTTGATTTAGTTTTCATGCTTCAAGTTTGAGAAGTTGGTTTCGGCAACAACGACAACACTGTCGGACGCGTCAATTTCTTTTACAATCTTCATGGTATCCACATCAAAGTATTTGATCCCGGTGGTAATTTTTGCTATTCATCGCCCTCACTTCTGTCAAGCTCAGTTTGCATTTCATCTGTTTCTGTTAGGATTTTCGTGTTCGATTCCAACAACAATCAATTGTGTTTGCTGTTGCGTTTATTTCAAGATGGAGGCTCTGCATTTGTATTCGATCCCGGCGGAGCAGATTCATTCCGATCTTCACTATTTCTGTTGATTGTGTTCGCGACGACGTTTCATCCCTTTTTCCCAACGATGATACTACCACTGAGATCACCGAGAGGGAGATCAAGATCAAATTTGTTCGAATATTATGACAGTTAGTTTTTTTTTCTTAATTTTCTAGATTGTAGGAATATTATTAAAATATTTATGATTTTGTATGAAAATTATTTATGTATTGTACAAATATTATAATGATATGTGGTTTAATTAATTTGTCGTATTAAATAAAAAAATTATTTCTTTAATTTATTTGTGTTTATTTAATTTTATTTCTCTAATTAAAATCAAAAAGTGGGGGAAGGGATCAAAAAAAAAAAAAAAGGTGAAGTACATTATTGGCCGACATTTACGTCAGTAATGCAAATTCGATTAACATTACTGGGGGGATAAATCCGCCAGTAATATTATGACAAATCTGAATCTACATTACTGAGGGATTATTCCGTCAGTAATTACTGGCGGAATAATCCGTCAGTAATTACTGACGGAATAATCCCTCAGTAATGCTTTGTCAGGACTACATCCTCATTACTGAGGGAAAAATCCGCCAGTAACATTTCTGACGCTCATATTACTGAGGGACTCGAATCCGCCAGTAATGCGTATTACTGAGGGATTTTTTGCATTACTGGGGGATTATTTCCACCAGTAATAACCAAAATTCTTGTAGTGGTTTAGTAAAATAAGATTCGAAAATAAAATAAATATTAAATTGTGGGGTTATTTTGTGTAGAAATATATTTGTTATTTGATGTAGAGATATATTTGTTATTTTGTGTAGAAATATATTTGTTATTTGATGTAGAGATATATTTGTTATTTTGTGTAGAAATATATATGTTATTTAGTGTAAAAATATATTTGTTATTTTGTGTGAAAATATATATCTTATCTGGTCTAGAAATATATTTGTTATTTTGTGTGAAAATATATATCTTATCTGGTCTAGAAATATATTTGTTATTCAGTGAAGATGTATATTTGTTATTTGGTGTATTAATATTATTAAGTGGGAGAAATATATATTTAATTTAGAAATAAATAAGATTATGAGAAAAAGAGTAATTTTGAGGTGTAAGAGAAATTAGATGAGGGGTTATAAATAAGAGAAGTTAGGTTTAGAAAGACATAGAACGTACGATCAGTTTTTGAAGAAAACATGGTTAGAGAGAAGAGAGGACAAAGAGAAGAGAGAAGGGCTGTCAATCAATAATTCTAAGGTAAGGGTGAGACTAAATTTCAGTAATATTAAGTCTATAATTCTGATAATTAGATTTAACATGTTGTAGGTTGAGTTTATGAGAATTTGAGAATTAGGGTTTTGAGAGAGATTTGATGATTAGATGATGAAAACTTGTTGAATTGATGTAGAAATTGTGTACAGACCTTGGATAATCCATAAGATGATTATTAGTAGTTTTGAGGTTAGAACCATGAGATTAGGTGAAACTTGGAGAAAATCTGCATTCTGCCCGAATTTTGATATTAAAACTGGTATTGATCGGTGCCGAATTGATCTTAGGTATATACACAAAAGTCGTAGGTATGGATGTTAGCTTTCTAATACCGTTGGTGTCGTGTCAAAACGATTTATAGAACTTGAGTTATGGTCAAATTACTGCGCATAGGTCACAGCAAATTTTTATGGACTTTCAGCACAACTTTTCTGAATTTAAAATGAAAACTGGTATTGATCGGTACAGAATTGATCTTAGGCGTAAACATGAAAGTTTTAGATAATTTTGTTAGCTTTCCAGTGGCTTTGGTTTGACGTCAATATGATTTTTAGTTTTAGAGTTATGATGAAAATACTCCAAGAAGGTCTTAGCGAAATTGTACGGTGACATCATTCTCTGTTTCATGTTTTTGCGTTTTATTCATATGTTTCTGTTTTGAATTGATCTTTGTTGTAAACATGAAAGTTGTTGATAGCTGTGATATCTTTCCAGTAGCCTTCGTTTGACATGAAAATATGTTGTGCATGATTATTTATGTTCTTACAAAGATGTCATAGATGTTCATGATGTTTCCAAGACGTAAGATGTTGAGTCCATGCATACTCATTTAAAGATGAGGACTCATGCCCTGGAGCTTTTGCTCAACCACGACGATGGAGCTTTTGTAACACCCCGTTTTCCCAACATAAAAATTTCATATAAAATCAGAGTATTTAAACCATAAATGGAATGTCACATACTTCTTGGAAATCATAAAATAGATAATAATAATTATCCTTCAAAATTCAACATCATAAAACCTTGAAACTTCGCAGCGGAAAATAGTTCAATGTAATAAAAGTCTTGGCACGCAGGCCTCATCAAAAATCTCATAAGTTTTAGTTAAATAATTATTCATAAAAGTTCATAAAAGACACGTAAGGAATAGAAATAAAGCAAGCCCCATCCTGTTACGTATCAGAGCACCTAGACACAATGTGAGGAGTCCACTCACGAACGCCTCCAGTCTTTGTTACCTGCAAGTTACCCATACGAAGGGCAACATTTTCAAGCAGAAGGGGTGAGATTTCACAGTCAATAAATTAAACATATAATTCATCAAAATGCATTTAACAACATAAAACATCACTAACATATCAAACATTTATTACTTAGCATCATATCAATCATAATCAAATATCATCATCAAATATCATCATTTAATATCATCATTAAATCATAATCAAACATCATCTTTTAACTCATCATCAGACATCATATTCGACTTAACACTTGACTTGACATTGCGACTCAACTTGACAATGCAACTCTTAACAACTTAAATCATCATGAAACTTCTTGATATGCAAATGCATGTGGTACCATTCGAGGCATCAAGCCCCAACATAAATTAGCGTAAATAGGCCCTTCAACATGTGAGCATAAAGCTGCCGGGCCTCAAGCCCCCTACGTAGTTTGAGCATAAAGCTGTCGGGCCTCAAGCCCCCATCTTTAATGAGCATGCAATGGACTCAATCTTCCAACAACTTAGACAACTTAACAACATCGTGAACATCTCTTACAATTCCATAAACATGGACAACTTCTTAAATCATTGCAACTTAGACCGACTCATGCAACTCCAAGACATTTAAATGGTCAACAGCATTAAACATCAGCAACTACAACATATACCAGTGCTTGAATGTCTCAACATCATTTGAGGAATAATTACATCAACATAAATATCATAAAACATCATAACATTACTCATGCAACATTACTAATACTCTCAGTCATATAAACAGACTTATGGAAAATCTGGAAACATCCTAAACAACCCTCATTCTTACTTCTACGATCGACTTATGACTACATGTGCGAAAGGATCGCAAGGGAAACAAATTGGGCAACTATCAGCTTAACTCGCAATGGCGAGTGTTCTTGCTCGCAGTGGCGAGTAATGGGCTTACTCGCAGTGGCGAGTGACTTTGCTCACAATGGCGAGTGCCTGGGTTGCTTGCAGTGGCGAGTAATGTTGATCGCAATGGCGAGCGATGGGTTCATAGCTCGCAGTTGCGAGTGTTGCTGCTCGCAGTTGCGAGCGATGAATGTCAGTACGGCCAGAAACCTAAAAATCACAACTTTTCATCTATCCTCATGGTTCTTTCATCCAAATAGCATCTAATTATCACCCTAGGTAATATCTAAGGTCTATATACAGGTTTTGCATATCTTTTCATGGTTCAATCCTCAAATCGGTCATTAACCCTAATTCTCAATTCTCACAAAAACTCAACCTAATAATGCTAAATCCATTTTTCAGAATCATGCCCTTAATAATATTGAAAGTTAGTCTCACTCTTACCTAGTTTTGATGAAAATCGCAGCTCTCCTCTTGTCCTCCTCTTGTTCTGACTTTTCTCCCTTTTTCTCCAAAAGCGTTTTACGTAAAAACGATTCTAACCTATGTCTGCCCTATTTATCTTTTCGTATTACTCTACTCACCTCTAAACTTACTCATTTCACCTCACAGCCCAACTTCTAATATTTTTATTTTATTTTTCATACCTTATTTTATTTAATAATAAAATAAGTCACACCAACGTTATAGCTTCACAAAATCATATACTCCACATAAATCTCGAAAATCACATAATTTATCTATAAATCATGTAAATCACTTAGATTCATAACTCATATAAATCACACATATAATTCATATAAATATATGCCAAAAACTCATCAAAATAATTAAATAATTACGACGGCCGTTACAACTCTCCCCCACTTAAAGAATTTTCGTCCTCGAAAATTTACCTCAAGCAAACAACTCTGGATAAGACTCCAGCATCTTACTCGCTAGCTCCCACGTCAAGCTTTCGCCAGTCGCTCCATCCCAAATGACTTTCACAAGAGGTATCTCCTTGCCTCTCAACTTCTTCACCTCACGACCTTCGATCATCACTGGTAAAGTCTCCACCGTAAGGTTGTCTCCTATTTGCACATCATCTCTCTGGATCACATGGGACGGGTCTGGAACATACTTCCTCAGTTGTGTTTTATCTTGGTTTTCGGGTGTCAAACATTGCTTACGTTTGAACCTTTTAAACCGGTGATATCTTATTTTTTCTTGGGAAGGGAAAAAGTAAGCAAAACCCTTGAGAATCGAGGTCCGGGAGTTGTTTTCGCTATGGGAAGGTGTTAGGCACCCATAACGACTATAGTATCCTATAGGAACCGTCTTTAATTTCTACGCGCGCGCTTTATTTTTAAATGCTATTTGAAAATGTTTATTTAAACCTAAGAGTTTTCTAAGTGGAGAATTGGAGGGAGAAGAATGTTTTTGAATTTTTATTTTAGTTGAATTGAAGGAATTTTGTTCCTTGCCTACGTACCCGTTTAAGGGATCAAATCCACCGTAGTTCTCTTCCAAAAATGTTTTTGTTTTTGTTGGTTGATTTTAAGTTTGAAAATGGAGTTTGAAGAATAGAAAGAGAGGCCTTAAAGGCATGAGAATTAAGAAAAAGTGAGGTTTGATTAGTCATTTTGCAAAAGAAGTCAAGTATGATTATTTTTCATTGAAATTTTGATTAAGAAAATAAAAGGAAAATTCAATGGGATTTTGATCCCAAGGTTTATTTGGAAAATGGTTTGAGTGAAGTTTGTTCATATTTTTGGAAAATGATTTTTTTCTAAGTATAAAGCCTAAACATTCATCTAAACATACAATCCTAAACATACATCTAAACATGCATATTCTAGCTATATACCTAAAGTGGTGTGTGTGCATGTGTCGGTGCTTGTGTCGGTGTACATCATTAGAGTCCATTGTCCTTATTACATCATTGGCCTAGATACATTCTATGGCCTCTTTGCCAAGAAATTAAAAGTGCATAAAGGAAAATATTACAAAACTCCTAAGTATTTACATTCTAACTTTGGTACAAATTAAATTGCAAGAAGAATAGAGATGAATATGGGATGAAATGGAGATGCTTTATGAAATGATGAAACATGAAGTGAAAGGAGTTAGTAGCACCAAACATAATGAAATAATGATGAGGCAAGAAGATACTAAACAAAGGCAAAAACACAAAGATAAAGTATCAAAGCATATTAGAAATTAATCACAATACTTCATGATGCACATGAACCATAACCTCCACATTATGACCATTTTAAAATGAGTTTTAGTGCAGCAAAAGTGTGGGAATTAGAAGTTCATACTCAAATTGCTAGATTATGATTCATCTCTAGATGCCTTTAACACTTTATTTTTCTCAAACAAGCACTAATTTGCCTTGAAAAACAAGTAACTAATCACACATGTTTACACTCAGCAAAAAACTCATCCAAACAGTGCCAAATCCATCACTAATTCACACATCACAAATCTCAAGCATGTGTCAAAGATTGGAATCAAAATTAATGCACACTCTTTCAAATTTTGCCATAAGACTCAAGAAATGAAGCAACACACAACACATTATCTTTCATCCATTTTTTTATGCAAAAATATCACACAAATGTTGCAAAAAAAACAAGAAACACTCACACAAATTCATAGCATTTTCTAAAGAAATTTAGGCATGGTGAGGGTGTAAAAAGCACTAGGCTGCGTGACAAATAGCCAGAAAATAAGCAAAAGGCAGTAAGACTTAAAGAAAACGCCCCAGGCCCAAGTATATGCTGGATCCTGGATCATCCAACAGCCTCAGAGGCGTTGGATTGATCCAGCCTTTCTAAAACCTAAATCTAAGGGTCCAAACACGCAGGCACATGGTAGGTTCAAGCAGGCACACAGGAACAAATGCATCATAGCTGTACACGTGCATAGGGAGTGAAATCAAAGGCCAGGGATGGAAGGAAACTGAACCAAACATGAACCGGACCGGTTCAAGTGCTTATAAAAACACTAGCACACCGGTCTGCTTCATTCCCTTACCTTCTTTCTCTCTCCATGTCGTTGTTTAGTGAGAGAAGCTCCCGCCTCTCTCTACAACCTTCATCTTCAACCTCATGACTTCCTGGAAAAAACAAGAACACCGATGAAGTTTCCGGCGACGGTTAGGTTTCCGGTGACGGAACCACCGTGCCGGAACTTCATACTTGACTGTTTTCGAAAGCTTTTTACACTGGTGTCCTTGTTTTTCTTTCCTGAGTTTGAAGATCTACTTCGTTTTTTCTAAAACTTATTGAATCTGTGTGGATCTACAATTCAAACTTACGGTTTCAGGCTTTTCAAATCTTTTCGAAATCTCTTGAAACGAGGCTCTAATCTGGACTATTTCCTCTACTGATTATGAATATGAACTCGTATTTGTAAAATAAACCGTGAATCTTCGTGGATTTGTGCTTTAGGGTTTCGATTTCAAGTTTTTTGAACTTCTTTCAATCTTTTTCAGATGAACGAGTCTCAAGACTTATTAATCCACTTGATTCACCGTTTATTTTTTGTTTATGGACCTTTGATGAAGATTTGAGGTGAAACGAAAAGGTCTTTTCGAGATTACCTGGATTTTAGTGGAGATTCGAACACAGATCCTTGAGAAAGCTTTTGAGTCCTCTGGTTCCTTTTCACCGCTTCAGGATTCACTTCGTTCTTTCTTCTTCTCTTCGTACGATCAAGTCTTCGTGATCGTGCCTGAATTCGTCACCGTAGGTGGTGAATTCGCACTGGAATTGCGAAGCAACGGTTCAATGATGAGAATCCAGCAATGGATCGCTGAGAATCGTAACGAAATCCATAAGTCTGCCTTGAATTGTTGATTCTGGAAAACTAGGGTTTATATGTGATTTTGTGCGTTCTTGTGTTCTTTATGAAATTGAAACTGTTTTGAGGATTGTGAGGATTCTGTGGAATTGAATTGCGTGTGAAATGAAGGATTTGATGGAGAATTGAAAGGATTAGGGTTCGGAGAAGATGAAGTTTATGCGATGTTCTTGATGAACTTCGAAGAATTTCTTCAAACTTCTGAATCTTGATCCAACTGACAAGAGAGAGAAAATTGTGATGTGTTTGTGTGAGTTGGCACTGAATGAATGGATCTGTTGCATTGACTGAGATGACTGGGCTTTATAGCTGACACTTGTGCACTCTGACCCAGTAACCTGCTGCCACGTGTTCCCTAAGCTTGGACTTGGACTCAAAATGCTTTGAGGACCTTTCTGCAAAATAACAAACTAAAGGGACCATTCTGCAATAAGACTAAAAACAATTTTAAGACAAAAAGGACTCAAATGCAATACCTAAAAAAAATAAAGGGACCAAAAAAAATGAAACAAAAGGAAAAAATAAAATTGGTAATTTGACTAAACGTAAAGTGAAACGATTAAAATTTGACAAAACGGACTAAAACGAACCAATGGCCTAAATGAGGTAATTTAAAGTAACCTCTCTCTACCGAAATTTCGTGTGAAATGACCAAAATGCCCCTGAGGCTAAAATGACTGAAAATGACTCAGATACAAACTTTAAAATGGATTTTTAACAAGAAATTGAAGCAAAGACTCATACAAGCAAAATTAAAAGACTCAGAGACAATTTTTAGGATTTAAACAGGGTTTTGACACATGAAAAGACCAAAATGCCCTTAGGGGCAAAACTGACTCAGAATGACTTCAACTGCAATTTAAAAAATGGATTTTGACATAGAATGAGACAAAGACTTATTCAAACTACTTGAAAAGACTCAAAAAAAAATTTGAAAGACTGAGAGACATTTGACATAGGAAATGACTAAAATACCCTTGCATGTAAATTTTTATAGATAACATTGAAATAAAATGCAGAGAAAGATGCAATTGATCAGAGACATATCAAATGACTTAAAATGCAAGAAAAGTAGAATTGATTAGTATTTTTAGGTCCAAAATTAGGGTATAACAAGTTGCGACACATGAAACACATCATGAAAATTCGATAAATGCGGTAGTAAACCCACTTGATATGCCACCGTTCTGACTCTTTCCGATATCTGATACGGACCAATAAACTCTGGAGTCCAGAAGATTCAACACAAATAACTTCTGGTGGCATAACAGTTGCTAATGAAGTCACTCGAAATCCAGAAGATTCAACTCCTAAGAGCAAGAAAAACCAGTAACTAGCATGGAACACTGAACAAAATTTGGTGCTAATTAGTGCGTGGATTAAATATGGAACAATCAGTGTTGTCGGGAGAAACCAGAGAGGTGAAACATATTGGGGTAAAATTGCTGATTATTGTAATGAGTAATGCTCATTCGATTCTCCGCGCGATCTAGTTGCATATGCCGAAACCATTTTAATTATATGAGCAAAGTATTGAATAAATGGATTGGTGCTTATGAAGGTGCTAAGCGTTTGCAAGGAAGCGGTTGGTTGGAAACTGATGTTTTGGCAAAAACGCATGAATTATATGCATATGTTGGAAGAATGTTCAATTTACTTTAATGGAAGAATGACACGCTCTCCGTGATCAACTACGTTATGGTAGTCAAGTAGGAGGAAATATTGGCTCAGGAAGTAGTGGATCTAAGAGATCTCACGACAGTGATGCATGTGGCTCAAACTCTATAGGATCTAGTGCTCGTCCAATGGGTAGGGAGGCAGCTAAAAAAAAGGGTAAAAAGAAAAGCAAGGACGCTGCCTTGGAGGAGGTGGAAAAGGAGTGGGTTGAATTCAAACAATTCAAGGAGCAAGAGCTTGAACAATTGAAAGAGTTAACCTTGGTGCAACAGGAAAAAAACAAATTGATGAAAGAAAAGACTGAAGCTAAGAAAATGAAACTGTATCTAAAGTTAAGTTCCGAAGAGCATCTCGATGACCGGAAGAAAGAATTGTTGGAAAAGTTGGAGCGTGAGCTTTTTGGAAATTAATTTCAATCAAATATTTGTTTGTATTAGGTCAAAATTTGTCAGTGTTGTCTAGTCCCCAGTGTTTTCTTTAATAATTTTCAGTGTTGTCTAATCCCCAGTGTTTGCTTTAATAATTTTCAATGGTGTCAAGTCTGTAGTGTTTGCTTTAATAATTATCCGTGACTTTTGGCTTTAATGTATGTGTTATTTTGTTTGAATATTTACCACCCAATTTGAATGTAGTCCTTATTTCGAATCCGTCAATGTCCACCACTCAATGTACTTATATATAGGGACTCATATCTACTTCCAATATCACAAATCTCATTCAATCTACTTCCAATATCACAAAAAACTATTCAATCTACTTCCAATATCACAAAAAACTATCAATTGGTCCTTTTGATATCGAAGCCTACAAACAAAAACGTGTTATTGAAGACACTTATATGATCAACCGATTTATTCAGCGTCGAAAAAAAAATATTGGAAGATAGTGCATCTCGTAGTAAAAAATATTTCAATAGAGATCATGCAGCGGCAAACCAAAGACTAATTGAGGACTACTTTGCCAATGAGCCTACATACGACGATGCATTGTTTCGTCGTCGGTACTGGATGCAAAAACACGTTTTCCTTCGAATCGTTGGAGACCTTTCAAGTAGTGATAACTACTTCACCCAGCGAGTTGATGCAGCCAATAAAGAAGGTATATCACCCTTAGTAAAATGTACCACAACAATGCGAATGTTAGGATATGGTGTGGAAGCAGATGCGGTCGATGAATACATCAAAATAGGAGGTACTACAACATTGGAGTGCTTACGTAGATTCTGTAAAGGAATCATACGATTGTATGAGCAAGTGTACCTGAGAGCACCAACCCAAGATGACCTGCAAAGAATATAGTACATGTTAGTGAAATGCAGGGGTTCCCAAGGATGATCGGGAGTATTGACTGCATGCACTAGGAGTGGAAAAATTGTCCTAAAACATGGGAAGGTCAATTTACCAGGGGGATAAGGGAACCACCACAGTTATTATTGAAGCAGTTGCATCTCATGATCTATGGATCTGGCATGCACTTTTTGGATGTCCAGGAACGTTGAACGATATAAACGTTCCAGACCGATCACCAGTGTTTGATGATGAGGAATAGGGAAAGGCTCCAAGGGTGAATTTCTTTGTGAATCAACGTCCCTATAATATGGCATACTATCTAGCTGATGGTATCTACCCTTCTTATCCAACTTTCGTCAAATCGATTAGACTTCCTCAAAGTGAACCCGATAAGTTATTTGCAAAACATCAGGAGGGATGTCGGAAGGACATCGAACGTGCATTTGGAGTGTTCAAAGCTCGATTTAAAATCATCCGTGAACCTGCTCGCTTGTGGGACATAGCCGATTTGGGTATCATCATGAGGTCATGCATCATATTACATAATATGATTGTTGAGGATGAACGAGATACATATGCTTAACGTTGGACTGATTTTGAGCAATCTGAGGGCAGTGGATCTAGTACACTGCAACCATACTCGTCCGAGGTGTTACCTGCTTTTGCAAATCATGTGTGTGCTAGATCCGAGTAGCGTGATCCAAATGTTCATCACGAACTGCAATCAGATCTAGTGAAGCACATATGGACAAAGTTTGGAATGTTTCGTGATTGAAGATGATTTGTATCGTACTAAATACTTGTGTGTTGTGTGCTTAGTTTGTTGTCTTGCATTTTAAGTTATTTGTGTGCCGCGTGCTTAGTTTGTTGTATTGCATTTTAAGTTAAGAAAATAAAAATATATTATTTAAATAAATTTTGTTTTTAATTATAATCGATGATTGTAATTTTATGTAATTATAAAAACAAAAATATAAAATTAAATAAGAATAAGAAATAAAAAGTGGTGGGGTAGAGTGTTGAATGAAAAACCATTGGAGAGGGTAAAAGTTGAATGAGTGTTGAATAAGTGAGAGAAAATAATGTGGAGTGTTGGGAATTGAAAAAGTGGGTGTTGAGTTTTGTTGAAGGAGAAAACCATTGTAAATGGTCTAAGATTAGCGGTAGTCATAACCCTTGTTTGGAAATTCATTTGGTAAGTTTCACCTAGAAATAGGCAAAATGAGAATATAGAGAAAAATAGAAAGGAAGTGGAAGAAAGAAGAATCTTAAGGGAGAAGAGGACCTAGCTTGGTGAAACTCAAAAGGGATAGTAGAATGGAGCTTAGAGCTTAGCTTTTGGAAGTTAGAGGTAAGGGGGACGAAACTATATTCACTTATTGAATTATAATCGCTTGTATGAAATTTGGGTCATGTCTGTTGTTGTGAATTTGTGAAATTTATGTTGATTAAAGTTGATTTTCGTGTTCCATTAATTATACTAATTTTGGGTATGATGAAATTTGTGAAAATAAATTGTTGATGTGCTAAAACTCATGTTTGATGATATAAAAATAAGTGCTTTTGAGGTTTTAGCTTATCTATGGGAATTTGATGATATTGTTGATGATTATTGCTTAAACCATGTCCTAATTACTTGTCATTTCATGGTGTTTCTCAGCAAATTTTGAAGTGAGAAAAGCAATTTTCTAATAATTTTAGTTATAAGGATTACACAATATCGTATAAAGTCTACAAAAATATAAATATGCAACCGAAAGCATCCCTAAATACGATCATGTTTATCCTGCAACTATGGCTTTGGAAGAAACTTCTTGAGGTTATCCTTGAATAGTAAATTTTCAATCGTGTAGCATATTTTACTAGGGTTCGTTACTATAAAAAAAGGAGAATCAGCAACGCACAACAACTATGGCATCGACTGACTGGTGTGAACTCCCGACTGAGCTTCTAAATCTGATATCGCAACGAATCGACGATGAACTCGATCTCATTCAATTTCGATCGGTATGTTCAACGTGGCGGCGCTCTTCCAATTCAAATCATCATCCCAATTCTGCCCTAAAGCTTCCACAACTCTCGTATAATCTCTCTGATACCACGTTTTGCTGCCTCTCCAAACGCACTATCTACCTCATTAAACCACTACAACACCATAAGCAACGTCGTCCTTGGTTGATTAGAGTTACCCAAAACTCACATGGCAAAAAACTCTTCCACCTACTCTTCAAATCATACTATTCCCATGGTTTTCCTCGTGTGCTTGACTTCAACAATCTCTCCGTCCTCAATTTAGGAACAGATTTTATCATCGACCATGGAGATTTTAATCTTCGTAACTACTTCTTCTACAATGACAAGAAGCGTGAAAAGTTCCTTGCTATCACGTGCAACGGAGAAAAGCCTATGGTTCTCGGCATTTCGGAATATTTCCCCCATCCGATGCTGTTCTGTTACCTCAACAACTATTGGAAACCCATTTCCGACATTTCAACTAAGTACGTAGATATCTGTGTGTTTAAAGGACGGTTTTACTTGGTCGACAGTACTGGTCGGACAGTTACAATTGAATCGGACTCGAGTGTCCAGTTTGTGGATAATCCTTTTATTCCTGGAGATAGAAAATTACTGGTGGAGAGTGAGGGCGAGTTGTTGTTAGTTAATATTTATGAGAATCTTAAGACTTTTGATGTGTTCAGTCTTGACGAGAAGAATAAAAAATGGGTGAAGTTGATGAGTTTAGGGGATAGGGTTTTGTTCTTTGTGAATAAATGTTCATTTTCTGCTTCAGCCTTGGATATGTGTGTTGCCAAAGGGAATTGCGTTGTCTTTATTGATGATACCTCCAAGATATATGGGAGCTGTGTTTATCTCTTAGATGGAAGTCAGCAATCGTCTGCGTCTGATTATTGCAGTTGTTTTAAGCATGTGCCTGATGGTTTGGAATATTACAGCTTGTTCTCGGCACCTGAATGGATAGTCAAAAGTTAATTGAATTCATAACAGAGTATGTTATCTTGCATTGTAAGGTTTCTTATGTGCTTTTGATATTTGCATTAATTATTGTGCTTAGTTTATGTTATTAGACCGGGGACTGATGCATGCAGTGCAAATTAGGGACGGCTGTCCGCACTAAAATTTGTTTTCTAGTATTAGAGATAGAATAATTTTATTCCCCTATTTAAAATTAAGTATGTTCCTAGGTGTCTAAATCTCACATCGAATATTTGGTGCAGTATTTTAGTGACTTACTCCTTTCCTCTTAATATAATTTCTAATTGATTTTTCTCACACATTATTTTATTTACTTTATCACTACATGTTTGATAAATTTTAACTTGTTAATGCAAGTGTTTCTTGTCATCCTTGGTTCTTTCAGCTATCAAGTCTTGATTGTGCATTACATATCTGATTACAATGATTTGGGATAGCTTTATCTCATGTATTAGGACGAGTAAAGAGCCTGCATAAGTGTTTTATATGTTACTGCATAAATTAAAACGTATAATATGCTTATGATTCTGTAATCAGAATCAAAGTCAAAATCATAAACTTTACATCATACCCTTTACTCGGACTATTTCCGGGTTCTACCTCTACAATTCTACATATTTTCAAAGCACAAAACTGAATGTTTTATATTGATGTGGTCTCCATTGTACCTGTCATAGTTTCCTTAATGTCGAAATATTGGGGCAGTATTATGCTTCCATCATTTCATTCCCTTCCTAAATTCTCAAATTTTCAGTTCTCTTGTCATTTTAACTTTTTCTCTATTGCTTCAAGTTTTTATTTTGGGAGAATTCATTTTTTTTTTATTTTTCTGTGTTTGTTTTGGATTATGATATGTGCATGTCATGCAGTGTTGCCAGCTTGTGCTACTTGAGAATTCAAAGGTTTTGATTTTCTTTTGTTGTGGAAATGCATTTGGAAAACTTGGTAAAAATCTGTTGATCTGATTTTGTTTTTGGGTACAATATGATATGATATGATGCTTGTATTTTGTTTTTGGGTACAATATGCAATATGATTCTGTTGATATGAGTTTGTTTTTGGGTACAATATGATGGCGAGTTGAGGGTGCATGCAAGCACTCTGTCGATTAAGTCAGTAAGAAAGAAAAGAGTGAGATGTTTTAGGGTAGAGAATGTGGACCTTGAGTCATAATCTTTTTTCCTTTTTTTGAACAGCCAATATTATTACTAGCAACCAAACTCTCAAGACGAGAAAATGGTGTGTAAAAAAGAAATACAACACCCCATCATATACGCAATACAAGGCTACCCATAACCAGAGAGCAAAACACGACTAAAGCTAGACAACTCCATTAAAAACACGTACTGTCTCCCACCTGCTAACACAGCTCCCAGCAGGGGCAGTTACAGACAGAAAATAGTGCGAAAAAACACCAAAACTGGACACAGAACAGTTGCATGACAGCAGCAGCCCACAGCTGTAGTAACAGCCCCAATAACACCAATAAAACGCCCAAAAAACACACAATCCTATCGAAGTAAGCACTCCCGAGGGTTCCAACACCACTCATAAGACAAGCACGTTGCTATTCTCCACCAATTCCTCCATCTCCACCACACCATTATTAAAAATCACCTCATTCCTTCTCTTCCAAATAACCCAAATAGAAGCAAGCCAAATTAAGAAAAATCCCCGTCTCATTTTCAAAGAAGGAGCCTCATAATACCAACATTCAAAATGTGAAAAAAGACTGTGGTATTACGAAATGAAAATGTAGCCCAGACATCACCCATTGCCACACCTTCAACACCACCTCACAATGCAAAAAAAGATGCAACGCTGTTTCCTCCACCCTTCTGCACAATACACAATTTCTCGATTCCTCCACATTCAACACTCCTCTATACGCTAGATTCACCCTTGTCGAAATTCTATCAAGTAGCATAGTCCAAGCGATTGCCAAAACCTTGGACGGGGTTTTGCATTTCCAAAGGTAACCAAAAACATGCGCATCACCATCGGGGATATTATCCTCAATCAAAAACAACCTCTCGAGTAGTTTATAACAATAGTTCACCGAAAAACCTCCCCCTTCCTCTGGTTTCCAACACCACTGATCACTCCCTTCCCTCAACACCACTCCGTCCAACATAAGAACAAGATTTTATCTGCAAACAGTTCAGCCATCTATTCTTTATCTGCCAAGGAACTATATTAGGTGACTTGACTTTCAAGTTAGCCAACTTTGAATCACTTTCAATCCAGAGATGAGTCCATCTTTTCTCAACAGCATATTCCATAGCAAAAATCACTCCCATAAGCTCAGCATAAAAGGCATTTGCAATCCTAAATTAACTGCAAAACACCCAAGGCTTTCTCCATTTTTGTTTCCTTGTAATTTACCATTTGCATGATTTACATAGCCATTAAGTAGTATAAATTTGTATATTTGCAACCAATATAATTATAAAATGGCAAACGTACTGTTTTTACTTTCTTAAACATTCAATTTGGGGGAAGCGGGTATCACTAACACGAGACATATTAGTATAATGAGTTAAGATGGCATGACTTTCTTAAACATTCAACTTGGCCATCTACCAATGTCCCGCATGTGAATGCTGCAATGAATAATGGATAATTTTTACTGAGTTTGGTTGTGATAATGCTAATGATTTTAACTGTGATGATTGATTGTGTTTTTTTTTTTTTTGTTGTGAGTGTAACTTTGATGACCTGGCTTCTAAGAGTAAAGTGAAATACTATATGAATTATGGAGATTTTGACGGTTCCATTTGACATAGTAATGTTACTTGTTATTGGAGATTTTAAGTTGGTGTGTAGTGATGATGATGGTGATGGTGCTCTGTTGTCAAAGCGGAAAAGCGGCACGGCAAGGCCATCCCAAAAATTGACGCGGCACATAGAGCGCTATTACATGACGCGGACACTAATATTTTTAATACTAAAATACTATAATGTTGAAAAAGAATATGGGCTTGGCACCACCACTCACCTCTTCAACATCTAACCAACCTAAATCATCATCATCATCATCATCATCATCATCATCATAAACAACATCACTTTGACCATCACAAACATGAACTTCGTCTCCCAATAACCATTCACTACCAGCATTAATTTCAAGATCATCCATGAGCAGCGGATCAATATATTCATCACTTTCACGGTGTTCCTTCAAAGTTTGGTTGTACTTAACAAAAACCAATTTTTGCAACATCTCATGTTCAATCCTATTTCTTTTCTTGGAGTGAATCTATTACAAATTATAATTTAATTGTTAGTTTAAAATTTAAATAATAGATGATTACGAAACTCTAAATATAAAGAACTTAATATTATCAAGGACATACATGCTCAACAGTACTACAATTCCTCTCACGCCCCGATGCGCTACAAGTCAAACTCAATATTTTAATAGCAAGTAGTTGCAGATTTGGTGTTTTTGATCCCCACCTCTTCCACCACTAAGCTGAAATGCAATTAAAGTATCAGAATTTTAGGCTTAATTACTCTTTTGGTACCTTAACTTATTTTTTGGTTTCGTTTTGGTCCCTTAAGTTATTAACGTTACAATTTGGTCCCTTAACTTACTTTTTGGTTTCGTTTTGGTCCCTTAACTATTAAAAGTTTCGTTTTGGTCCCTTAACTTATTTTTTTGTTTCGATTTGGTCCCTTAACTTATTTTTTGGTTTCGTTTTGGTCCCTTAACTTATTTTTTGGTTTCGTTTTGGTCCCATAACTCTAATACATTCATCCTAACGTAAATGACCAAAGTGGTTGACGGAGGAAGAGTTAAGGGACCAAAACGAAAGCAAAAAATAAGTTAAGGGACCAAAACGAAACCAAAAAATAAGTTAAGGGACCAAAACGAAACTTTTAATAGTTAAGGGACCAAAACGAAACCAAAAAGTAACTTAATGGACCAAATTATAACGTTAATAACTTATGGGACCAAAATGTAACCAACAAATAACTTAAGGGACCAAATCATTAATTAAGCCTAGAATTAACATATAAAATATTATTTTAATAGCAAGTAGTTGCAGATTTGGTGTTTTTGATCCCCACCTCTTCCACCACTAAGCTGAAATGCAATTAAAGTATTAGAATTAACATATAAAATATATCATGTGACTAATTTTTTTACGAAATAACAATCACTTGTAACCAGGAGATGTATGCTTATTCTCTATGTGCTTTATTGCTTCTTCCAATCTAAAGTTACCTAAACAAGCCCTATACTTTGATAAATCTCTATGGATGTCATCCAAATTTTCAAGAGAAGAAGAAAGCTTTCTAATGCATTCATAAAGGCAATCCAACAACGGATCATCATTCTCCATTTGTGGATTGTTATAAAAGTGCTTTGGATTCAGATAATGTCCAACTGCATGCAACGAATAATGTAGTTGAACACTCCACCTTCTGTCAACAATATCAAGGATTGGTTTGTACTTGCTTTCATTGTCACCGAAGTTTTTTCTTAATTTGATTCCTTGCATCCACCATTGCTTGATATACGAAACTCATTGCAGGGTTTTTTTCATTATCAACCAGCCTAAGTACTTTTATAAGAGGCCCCATAGCTTTAAGAACGTGAACAATATCATCCCAAAATGAGACTTGAATGACAATAGCAGTTGCCTTCCTACCCTTGGCTTCATCACTCACCTTTAAGTCCGACCACTCTTGAGAAGTGAACATGGTTCTAATTTTTTGTTTTAGGTTGTGCAACCTTTGCAATTAAAGAATGTTTGTTGCAAACCTTGTGACTCCATGTCTAATCAACTCCATTTCAGCTTTCTCCCTCAACAAGTTCAAAACCAAAGAACGGTTATAGATGAAACCGACAAGACTAATTCCTTGTGCTACAACCTTCTTTACTTTTGGAATCTTTCCGATCACTTCTAGTATTAAATCTATACAATGTGCAGCACATGGAGTCCAAAAGATTTTCGGTCTCGAAGCTTGAAGAAGATTACCTATACAAAAATATTTTTGAAGACAATTAAAGAATGTAATGATAAATAAAATGTTTGGCATAAAGTAATTGAAGGAAGTAGAAAACCTTATCGGCCAAAACATAATTGCTCTCGTTGTTCAGAAAGTTGATGAAGCACCATGACACCATTCGTTTTCCACATTAATCTTCCAAAGCTTTTTCCTTCATCGTTCATCGAAAACTATAACAACTCCAGCGGAGTTTTTCCTTATTTGTACTCCTTACTCTAAAAACAATATATGAATACCTAGCACAAAAATAGGACTCTTCTATCATTACTGAGATGGTGCACTATAATATCAACGATCTGAACCATGTTCACCATCAAAAAGTGTTAAAGGATTTCAACAATCTTTCAATTTATCTTAATATATAATACTAAGGTTCACAATGCATGCTCATTATGAAACCCTAAACCTAAACCTAATCCTGCCTTTTTTGAGAGGTTTAAAAAATCTTTCTGAAAAAAGTCTCTACAGGGAGTTGAACTACCTAATCCTGCCTTTTTTGAGAGGTTTAAAAAATCTTTCTGAAAAAAGTCTCTACAGGGTTTAAAAAATCTTTCTGAAAAAAGTCTCTACAAGGAGTTGAACTCGCAACCCATAGCCTCCATCCAAGCACTTTAACCACTTGACCAGTAGTTGTTTTAGTGTTAAAAAATCGCTTCCACTAATACATTATGATTGAAATGAATGAATAGCATATCATGAACAAACCAACAATGAATTAATACAGCAGTTGATATCAACAATTAAAAAGAATACACAAGGTCAAATAATACAAGGCACAATTAACTTTTAATTTGACGTTATGCTTTTTGTTTCATTTTACGTTATACCTCCTTCACACATTCTTTACATGTTTATTATGGATTATGGATGGATGGATTCATTTCTATCACAACCTTTGAACTGCTTTTTTTTTTTTTATTCCGTAACTCATTTTTTAATTATGACCATACACTCACTCATTATATATACAACCACTAATATGATCTCAATATTTTTAGTTTCTACATTGAAAACATTGTGTATAAATATGTGATTTTGTGCATCATATTTTGGGTTTTGTTCATCATCACTTTCAAGTAACAATTGGATAGTTTATCTTCAATTTTGTATTGTTGTTTTTCCACTCACTTTTACTCTTCATCTTTTGATTATCAAAGTCTAAAACAAGAGTGTTCTATTTGTGGATTGGAGTTTGCAATAGGACAAGTTTTAGGTGGCTACATGAGGAGACATAGAGCTTCAAATATGAAAGGAAATAACAATATTCACAATTCTAATAATACTATGTGGTGGTAGTAGTCTTGATTCGCTGCAAAAGATGAAAGCTAGAAACCAGTGAGTTTTGGTGTTGGATTTGGATTTGAATCCATTTTTCAATATTTCTTGGTATTAATTATATGACGATTTATTCATTAGTGTAGGTACAATTTTTCTCTTATCTCTTGATTATTAACTGGTTTCTATGATATGATAATTGATAGGGAGTCAAGTTACTCTTAGATTGATCAAATAGTTAAGCTTCAAATATTTATTAGTCTATTTTTCGAACTTTCTTTTATATATTTTTTTATTCCTTAATGTGTATGTGGATTTTTGATTTTTTTTGTGAATAAGGATAAATGATGCTTCTATTTTTTATTTTGTTGCATCATTGATGGTGATGAAGAAACTTATTAAAAATGGTTGTTTATCGTCACTTTCTCCATGAAACTATTGGATGATTCGTCTTCAATTTGGTGTTATAGTTTTTCTTCTCTTTTTTACTCTTTATTTTTTGGATATTAATTAATACAAATTGGTAATATAAATAAGGGGTATATTTATAAATAATACTGTTTTTTTATAAAGGTGAAGACAAGTGTCTACCATTTTTTCGTATAAAAATAATAATAAACATATTACTCCAAGTATAATGATAGAGATAAACATTGTGTATGTGTAATTAAGATAAAGATAGATAAAATTGAGACGAATAAAGAATAGTGCCTCTAAAAACAATATATAGAGAAGGTTAAAGGATGTGATCCAAGTTACACATCTATCTCTCTATCTTCTATATATTTATATATCTTTGAATTTGTACATCTAAAAAAAATTTACACTATTAATTAACAACTTGACTTTCCAATTATCTTTGAAGAATTAAAGAATTAATTAATTATCAAATTGAATAGTTTCCTCCACTATTGAAAAAAAAAAAGGAACTTCCCATTCTGCATGTCACACAAAATGAAAGGAGAAAACAAAGACTTACTTGACAGTTAGTACTATATACCTCAAAGAAAAATATGTATGCTACAATTATTAAATAATTAAATCCATATGTCCACATAAAATAAATAAAAAAACGTATACACTAATCAAATTGTCAGAAAATTTAGGCAAAGTCAGTCCTAACATGATAAGAAGATTAAAATGATTATGATATCCAAAAAAAGTTCCATTCATTAGATTGGAAACTCTAAAAATGAACGTTTTAATTTTTTCAATAAAATCTTGCCCCAACTTATCTTATATATGCATGATTGCCCAACTCTACTACCATGATCATTTATGCTTTTCTGCTTTGTTAAGGTGATGTGGTTCTCCTTTTACTTTCCTTTCCTTATTTTTTGTGTTTGGGTATACATTTTCGGTCCATAATTTGGTTTTTTTTTAAGGAAGGTCCGTAAATTGGTTGATATGTTTTCTCAAAAAGAAGTTCATATATCTCACACATATAGCATATAAGATTATACATAGAGAACACATTATTTTCTTAGACTAATACAGTTTTATTTTCATATTTTATCCATAACAACAGAGAGACGTGTGATCACTAAGATGTACTTTCAAGGTTTGATACTTACTATTAAAATTTGCTTTTAAGATTGACACATATGCAATTTGTATGACCCGTGCGGCAGCACGGGTGCAAGGACTAGTGGGTTTCAGTACATGAAACCCAATTGATTCATGATTTTAGGGTTTTAGTGTAGGAAAGAGGAAAATGAAGAAAAAAAACAGTAAAACGAGAGAAGAAAATGAAAACAATTTGGGATTGAGATGTTGGTGTTATGTGATTTCCATTGTCGATGTGTCATGGTGTTACGACAAGAAGAAGAAGAATGTGATTGAAGAAGAAAAACATACGCCGGTTGCTACTTTTGTTTGATTCTATTTTTTATTTTTTAACTTAAATTATATTTATATACTTTCATTTTGTGGTTTTTTTTTTGTTATTTAAATTAGGCTAATGTTAACCAGTGCCCCGGAGTCGATTATGCCACATCAACAACAAATGTGCCACATCGTTAAAAAAGTGCGATCTCATCTAATTTTGTGCCATATTCTCTATTGGGGACAAAAACTATGTTATTTCCCCTAAAAAAAAAAACTATGTTATTTTGAAATATGGGTACCAATTCCGTAAGCAGATCAAAATAGGGGGACCGAAACTGTAACTAAACTTAATCCAAAATGAACACAGAAAAAAGAGAGAAAAAAAGTGAATTCTCCAAAAAATGAAGACTTGAACAAGAGAGAATCGGTTTGCATATGAGAAAATAAAACCAAAACAAACTGAAATATTCACAACATATACTGAGAATTGGTTTGCATATGAGAAGCAGATAATATGACCAGAGAACTGAAAATCTGAGAATTTGGGAGCATACTGCCCTGATGTAATGTTTAGTCCTAGTAAAGGGTATGATGTAAAGTTTATGATTATGACTTTGGTTCTTATTACATACTGAGAAAGCATATTATGCTTCTGAATTCAAGCAGTAACATTAAGAACACATATTGAGGCTCTTTACTCGTCCTAATATTACAATAGATAACAAAATACATGAGGTAATAAAGCTATCACAGATCATTGTAATCAGATATGTACAGCACAATCAAGACTTGATAGCTGAAAAAACCAAGGATGACAAGAAACACTTGCATTAACAAATTAAAATTTATTAAACACGTACAGTGATAAAGTAAATTAAATAAAGTGTTAGAATAATCAATTAGAAATTATAACTCTTCTCAATATATTAAAAATGTGTAGTTGGAATTGAATAATCAATTAAAAATGATAACTTTTTGCAATACTAGTGCCATATTAATTGTCTGGACACAATAATAAAAGATAAAATCTGCATACTGCAATATTTTGTGTTTGAACCAAGATGTTTTGTCTTGTCCTCTTTCTCTGTATTGCCCCTGCAAAAAGTGATAAGGTTTCCTGTTAGGAGCTATAACGGCGAAGATCAAAATCCTAATAAATATCCAAGCACTTGAGGAACCCAACAGTCAGACATCGACGACTGTATAAAAGGGTTCTTAGATCATGACTCAAGTTACACATTCTCTATCCTAAAACATCTCACTCTTTTCTCTCATACTGAGTTAATCGACAGAGTGCTTGCGTGCACCCCCCACTTGCCACCAACACCTTCGAATTGCTAGTTTATATTTTGATGTGAGATTTAGACACCTAGGGACATCACTTAATTTTAAATACGAGACTAAAAAACAAATTTTAGTGTGGGCAGCCGTCCCAAATTTTAATGTCTAATAACATTAACTAAGCAGAATAATGCAAATATCACAAGCACATAAGAAACCTTTCAATTCCAAATAGCATAATGTAAGACCCGTAATTTTAGAAAATAAATAAATGTTTTTTTTTTTTTGAAGAAATCAAAATGGAATATATTAACAGCGGCGATGGAAATTCTCAGTACAAGATGTACTAGAGAACTCACCCCGGAAAAGAAATGTTTACAACATAATTACAGTAAAAATTCAGTCGATACCCAAGCAAAGTAAATAAATAAATGTTAATAATATAATATTATGTTACTTCGTTTATTTTAAATTACGATCAAATAAAAATAAATAATATCTTCAACGATGAATTTTAATCGTTACTCGAATATTTTGTAGTTTTTGTCGCGATAGCGACTCATGATAAATTTTTTAGAAAATTTCTCGAGAATTTAATTTTCAGTCTCTTCCTGAAACGTAAATTTGACCGCACTTAATTTTTAAAACAAACTCCGTTTTGTACGAAATTTTTTGTATAGACTCATAAAATTATTTATGATAGATTTATGCTATAAAAATATTTTTCCCATCGAAAATTTTCTCTCATAAAAACCAAGTGTAACTAGTATAGTCAAATGAAGATGGGCTTGAAAGAAAATATCTCCTCTAGTCTTATCCTCTTGCAAATTTACACGGCACACACACTACATGGTCCAAATTTCCTTTTATTTGTGTTATTTATTTATTTTGAGAGGCACTTATATGCTTATATATATGTAGGAAAAATTAGACATAGAATTATTATGAATTAATAATCAAAGAGAAATAATAGTACAAATAATTTAACTCATAATAAAATAAAATATAGAATAGAGGAACTTATCGATCATTGACTGAGGCGTGCACAAAGCACTGGGCTTAAGAGTATTTTGCCACCCCGGATAGGTTACCCGATGCGATAGGTCTCATAGCTAATACTCTCTAGGATACAACAGTCACTTCTTGCTAGCACCGCACGTGAATTAGGAAGGTCTCAGGAACTCTTTTGGATGCTCATGGGAACTTATAATAACTTGTGATGTGTGACTTTGTTATTAGAAAAAACAAGTAGCCAAAACTATGTTATTACATTTTCGTATCTCTCTCAGCCAATTTACTATCCATATATATAACCCAAATATCAAATAAATGTGAGAATAACCGTTCCAGCTTTTCCTCAAAGCAAAACCATAAAAGCTATAAAATAGTATTGACTTGGTAATGTAACGTTAGTATAGGCATAAAAGAAAAACGTGCAGGCACCATCAAGTAACCTTAAAATATCATTACCAAGTCAAAACCTTAATTAAATATAGTAATTACATTTTAAATAAATAATAAATAACTTTAAAATAAATTATAAACTAAAATATCCAACAATCCCCCACAATTTATTTTAAAGTTTTAGGTGTTCCCAAGAGCGTGAAAAATCAATGCATAAGCACTAGTGTATTTTGGACTATGAACTAGCACATAGAGCAAATGAAATTTGACCCACTAGAATGTCGGTGAGATTATAACCTCTATGAACCTCATTCCGTATGTGAATCAGTGACCTCATCACTCACATTGATCTCTCGTCCAAAGTTTGTTCAACGCGGTGTGGTGCATTTTGGACTTGCACCTATGCCTGGATTTCATGAGTGGCTCTAGAAAGTCTGCCCAAGCTTTCATAGAGGCGGCCCCACCTCCAACACTCACATAGGTAAATCTATCAAGTGTACACCACAGTCAAGCACACCACTCAAATATATGAGCTATAGATTTATTAAGAGTTTATAAACTCAACCTTCAACGCTGTAGTATACACTATCCTACACCATAGGGATGAATTCTCAAAATTAAAATGGATAGTGTCTCAACAAATTGACAAGCGACTTGTTTTTACCCATATGAACACAACCTTGCGAATTTTCACAATCTATGTTGGGTTACCATCACTCTCAATTTTTGTATTGGACATAATCCATCCCCCTTCGATGTATAAATAATTTTCACTATACAACAGCTGTATTAACAAATCACAAATAATACATTGACCAAGACGGCTGTCAGTCAGTATCTCATATATATTATCAAATAATCATCCATGATATATTATCATAGGTTTGCTTAAATAAATTCTAAGCCACAACACCCCCACATCGGAGGAAATTAAATCTACATTTAGATTTATTATACAGGTCTACTTGAAAATACTTTCAAGCGACTACGCCCCCACATTGGGTGAATATTGATTTATGTGTGAATTTTTATTCAGGTCTGCTTGAATTATTTTTCAAGTGACAACACCCCCACATTGGGAAAAATAAATCCACACATAGGTAAATCAAACATCATTGTATTATTTTAATACAATGGATAATCCACAATATGTCACCAATATTTTAAGGTGTATGTCAATATATATCTCATGAGTTCATCAAGTGCCACAATAATATATTCAGGTCTACTTAGATTATTTCTAAGTGACAACATCTCAATTGCACTTATTTCACTCATGAATATCATACATGTATCTTAATGAATTTCTCTTTATTTGTCATGTATGTATTTTCATGCTTCAATGGCAACAATCTTACTGCATCCCTTAAAATGACAATTAGAGCATAATATAAAAAATGGACAACTAAGTATCTCTATCAAAATTTAAATTAAAGAGATAAAAACAATTCCAAGTAACTCTCATGAAATTTTTATGTGATGCTCACATAATAAACAAAACAAGTTTATACAAATGTTGACTCAAACAAAGCTCAAAAATATCCGAATCTCATAGAGTAAATAACTATCAAAATGAAGCATATAACATAGTTAGATGCATAAGTAAACCTTGCATTAGAATTACAACAAAATTAGGTACTTGTACACATCAATTTACAACAGCTTAAGCTTGAACCAAATAAACTTGAAAATTTTATCATGGCTATGAATCATTTATAATTGACACAAGGAAATCATATCATATATAATAATGAGAAGTAAGATGAAATTGATAGAACCTGCATGACAACATCTATCTAATATAATTGGCAGAGAATTATGTTCCATTTCCATCTAAACCAAGTTCACCACTATTAAAAACCTTTAGTTTTAACAATCATCTTTAAATCCGAGTTCTAATCACGTACACCATCTACTTAGTAACATTCAATTGAAGAAAAACAAAATTCATGATCATTTTCACGCATTCAAGAATTAGCATGTAAGCTAAAAAAGCATTCGAAGATTTCAACAATAAAATCATTAATCATTATCAAAATAGAACTCAATAGCTAATGTAGAGACATAAAAGAAAGTTACAAGAGCTCAATTTTAGGAAAATCACAGAAGAACTATTTTTTTTCCCAACATATTCAATACAATACTCTCGCAATTTCAACAAACAAAAACAACATTTGTGAGGTTTAAAAGTTAGAGTGTGTACCTGATCCCTTGTGGGTGATTTCAAGGGAATAATAGTTTAAAACTTACAGCGAAGTCGATCACACCATACTCTTCTAGTTTCTTTGGCAACCAAGCGGAAGAATGCGCTCCGTGAACTTCAACCGAATAGACTAATAGAACGATTATTTCATACCATAATTGAGCACATCAGATTTCTATTGATAATGATCAAAATCGTAATAATAAAACTTATGTTAAGAGAATATTGGTATTTCAAAATCAAGACATGCCACAGCCACTACTCCCATTCACAACAATATAAACAGATGTATATAAATTTAACATCATCTTATTAAAGTAGGCTTTAGTTTTGCATGCTATATTACGGCACAGGAGAAATACTCAACAAACAATTACTGGAACATCAAGCATATGTATACAACAATTACTAGCCTTAGATCAATTATATGAAGAAGAACGAAATACTTCAATTACGTAAGGGCACTTTCATTTCTCATAAATTCATTTTCATAAAAATAATTCAATTGACAAATTCAAAACAAAATTAATAATTCTATATCAAAATACTCTTAAGATTGTAGGAAAAATTAGACATAGAATTATTATAAATTAATAATCAAAGAGAAATAATAGTACAAATAATTTAACTCATAATAAAATAAAATATAGAATAGAGGAACTTATCGATCATTGACTGAGGCGTGCACAAAGCACTGGGCTTAAGAGTATTTTGCCACCTCGGATAGGTTACCCGATGCGATAGGTCTCATAGCTAATACTCTCCAGGATACAACAGTCACTTCTTGCTAGCACCGCACGTGAATTAGCAAGGTCTCAGGAACTCTTTTGGATGCTCATGGGAACTTATAATAACTTGTGATGTGTGACTTTGTTATTAGAAAAAACAAGTAGCCAAAACTATGTTATTACATTTTCGTATCTCTCTCAGCCAATTTACTATCCATATATATAACCCAAATATCAAATAAATGTGAGAATAACCGTTCCAACTTTTCCTATAAGCAAAACCATAAAAGCTATAAAATAGTATTGACTTGGTAATGTAACGTTAGTATAGGCATAAAAGAAAAACGTGCAGGCACCATCAAGTAACCATAAAATATCATTACCAAGTCAAAACCTTAATTAAATATAGTAATTACATTTTAAATAAATAATAAATAACTTTAAAATAAATTATAAACTAAAATATCCAACAATCCCCCACAATTTATTTTAAAGTTTTAGGTGTTCCCAAGAGCGTGAAAAATCAATGCATAAGCACTAGTGTATTTTGGACTATGAACTAGCACATAGAGCAAATGAATTTTGACCCACTAGAATGTCGGTGAGATTATAACCTCTATGAACCTCATTCCGTATGTGAATCAGTGACCTCATCACTCACATTGATCTCTCGTCCAAAGTTTGTTCAACGCGGTGTGGTGCATTTTGGACTTGCACCTATGCCTGGATTTCATGAGTGGCTCTAAAAAGTCTGCCCAAGCTTTCATAGAGGCGGCCCCACCTCCAACACTCACATAGGTAAATCTATCAAGTGTACACCACAGTCAAGCACACCACTCAAATATATGAGCTATAGATTTATTAAGAGTTTATAAACTCAACCTTCAACGCTGTAGTATACACTATCCTACACCATAGGGATGAATTCTCAAAATTAAAATGGATAGTGTCTCAACAAATTGACAAGCGACTTGTTTTTACCCATATGAACACAACCTTGCGAATTTTCACAATCTATGTTGGGTTACCATCACTCTCAATTTTTGTATTGGACATAATCCATCCCCCTTCGATGTATAAATAATTTTCACTATACAACAGCTGTATTAACAAATCACAAATAATACATTGACCAAGACGGCTGTCAGTCAGTATCTCATATATATTATCAAATAATCATCCATGATATATTATCATAGGTTTGCTTAAATAAATTCTAAGCCACAACACCCCCACATCGGAGGAAATTAAATCTACATTTAGATTTATTATACAGGTCTACTTGAAAATACTTTCAAGCGACTACGCCCCCACATTGGGTGAATATTGATTTATGTGTGAATTTTTATTCAGGTCTGCTTGAATTATTTTTCAAGTGACAACACCCCCACATTGGGAAAAATAAATCCACACATAGGTAAATCAAACATCATTGTATTATTTTAATACAATGGATAATCCACAATATGTCACCAATATTTTAAGGTGTATGTCAATATATATCTCATGAGTTCATCAAGTGCCACAATAATATATTCAGGTCTACTTAGATTATTTCTAAGTGACAACATCTCAATTGCACTTATTTCACTCATGAATATCATACATGTATCTTAATGAATTTCTCTTTATTTGTCATGTATGTATTTTCATGCTTCAATGGCAACAATCTTACTGCATCCCTTAAAATGACAATTAGAGCATAATATAAAAAATGGACAACTAAGTATCTCTATCAAAATTTAAATTAAAGAGATAAAAACAATTCCAAGTAACTCTCATGAAATTTTTATGTGATGCTCACATAATAAACAAAACAAGTTTATACAAATGTTGACTCAAACAAAGCTCAAAAATATCCGAATCTCATAGAGTAAATAACTATCAAAATGAAGCATATAACATAGTTAGATGCATAAGTAAACCTTGCATTAGAATTACAACAAAATTAGGTACTTGTACACATCAATTTACAACAGCTTAAGCTTGAACCAAATAAACTTGAAAATTTTATCATGGCTATGAATCATTTATAATTGACACAAGGAAATCATATCATATATAATAATGAGAAGTAAGATGAAATTGATAGAACCTGCATGACAACATCTATCTAATATAATTGGCAGAGAATTATGTTCCATTTCCATCTAAACCAAGTTCACCACTATTAAAAACCTTTAGTTTTAACAATCATCTTTAAATCCGAGTTCTAATCACGTACACCATCTACTTAGTAACATTCAATTGAAGAAAAACAAAATTCATGATCATTTTCACGCATTCAAGAATTAGCATGTAAGCTAAAAAAGCATTCGAAGATTTCAACAATAAAATCATTAATCATTATCAAAATAGAACTCAATAGCTAATGTAGAGACATAAAAGAAAGTTACAAGAGCTCAATTTTAGGAAAATCACAGAAGAACTATTTTTTTTTCCCAACATATTCAATACAATACTCTCGCAATTTCAACAAACAAAAACAACATTTGTGAGGTTTAAAAGTTAGAGTGTGTACCTGATCCCTTGTGGGTGATTTCAAGGGAATAATAGTTTAAAACTTACAGCGAAGTCGATCACACCATACTCTTCTAGTTTCTTTGGCAACCAAGCGGAAGAATGCGCTCCGTGAACTTCAACCGAATAGACTAATAGAACGATTATTTCATACCATAATTGAGCACATCAGATTTCTATTGATAATGATCAAAATCGTAATAATAAAACTTATGTTAAGAGAATATTGGTATTTCAAAATCAAGACATGCCACAGCCACTACTCCCATTCACAACAATATAAACAGATGTATATAAATTTAACATCATCTTATTAAAGTAGGCTTTAGTTTTGCATGCTATATTACGGCACAGGAGAAATACTCAACAAACAATTACTGGAACATCAAGCATATGTATACAACAATTACTAGCCTTAGATCAATTATATGAAGAAGAACGAAATACTTCAATTACGTAAGGGCACTTTCATTTCTCATAAATTCATTTTCATAAAAATAATTCAATTGACAAATTCAAAACAAAATTAATAATTCTATATCAAAATACTCTTAAGATTGTAGGAAAAATTAGACATAGAATTATTATAAATTAATAATCAAAGAGAAATAATAGTACAAATAATTTAACTCATAATAAAATAAAATATAGAATAGAGGAACTTATCGATCATTGACTGAGGCGTGCACAAAGCACTGGGCTTAAGAGTATTTTGCCACCTCGGATAGGTTACCCGATGCGATAGGTCTCATAGCTAATACTCTCCAGGATACAACAGTCACTTCTTGCTAGCACCGCACGTGAATTAGCAAGGTCTCAGGAACTCTTTTGGATGCTCATGGGAACTTATAATAACTTGTGATGTGTGACTTTGTTATTAGAAAAAACAAGTAGCCAAAACTATGTTATTACATTTTCGTATCTCTCTCAGCCAATTTACTATCCATATATATAACCCAAATATCAAATAAATGTGAGAATAACCGTTCCAACTTTTCCTATAAGCAAAACCATAAAAGCTATAAAATAGTATTGACTTGGTAATGTAACGTTAGTATAGGCATAAAAGAAAAACGTGCAGGCACCATCAAGTAACCTTAAAATATCATTACCAAGTCAAAACCTTAATTAAATATAGTAATTACATTTTAAATAAATAATAAATAACTTTAAAATAAATTATAAACTAAAATATCCAACAATCCCCCACAATTTATTTTAAAGTTTTAGGTGTTCCCAAGAGCGTGAAAAATCAATGCATAAGCACTAGTGTATTTTGGACTATGAACTAGCACATAGAGCAAATGAATTTTGACCCACTAGAATGTCGGTGAGATTATAACCTCTATGAACCTCATTCCGTATGTGAATCAGTGACCTCATCACTCACATTGATCTCTCGTCCAAAGTTTGTTCAACGCGGTGTGGTGCATTTTGGACTTGCACCTATGCCTGGATTTCATGAGTGGCTCTAAAAAGTCTGCCCAAGCTTTCATAGAGGCGGCCCCACCTCCAACACTCACATAGGTAAATCTATCAAGTGTACACCACAGTCAAGCACACCACTCAAATATATGAGCTATAGATTTATTAAGAGTTTATAAACTCAACCTTCAACGCTGTAGTATACACTATCCTACACCATAGGGATGAATTCTCAAAATTAAAATGGATAGTGTCTCAACAAATTGACAAGCGACTTGTTTTTACCCATATGAACACAACCTTGCGAATTTTCACAATCTATGTTGGGTTACCATCACTCTCAATTTTTGTATTGGACATAATCCATCCCCCTTCGATGTATAAATAATTTTCACTATACAACAGCTGTATTAACAAATCACAAATAATACATTGACCAAGACGGCTGTCAGTCAGTATCTCATATATATTATCAAATAATCATCCATGATATATTATCATAGGTTTGCTTAAATAAATTCTAAGCCACAACACCCCCACATCGGAGGAAATTAAATCTACATTTAGATTTATTATACAGGTCTACTTGAAAATACTTTCAAGCGACTACGCCCCCACATTGGGTGAATATTGATTTATGTGTGAATTTTTATTCAGGTCTGCTTGAATTATTTTTCAAGTGACAACACCCCCACATTGGGAAAAATAAATCCACACATAGGTAAATCAAACATCATTGTATTATTTTAATACAATGGATAATCCACAATATGTCACCAATATTTTAAGGTGTATGTCAATATATATCTCATGAGTTCATCAAGTGCCACAATAATATATTCAGGTCTACTTAGATTATTTCTAAGTGACAACATCTCAATTGCACTTATTTCACTCATGAATATCATACATGTATCTTAATGAATTTCTCTTTATTTGTCATGTATGTATTTTCATGCTTCAATGGCAACAATCTTACTGCATCCCTTAAAATGACAATTAGAGCATAATATAAAAAATGGACAACTAAGTATCTCTATCAAAATTTAAATTAAAGAGATAAAAACAATTCCAAGTAACTCTCATGAAATTTTTATGTGATGCTCACATAATAAACAAAACAAGTTTATACAAATGTTGACTCAAACAAAGCTCAAAAATATCCGAATCTCATAGAGTAAATAACTATCAAAATGAAGCATATAACATAGTTAGATGCATAAGTAAACCTTGCATTAGAATTACAACAAAATTAGGTACTTGTACACATCAATTTACAACAGCTTAAGCTTGAACCAAATAAACTTGAAAATTTTATCATGGCTATGAATCATTTATAATTGACACAAGGAAATCATATCATATATAATAATGAGAAGTAAGATGAAATTGATAGAACCTGCATGACAACATCTATCTAATATAATTGGCAGAGAATTATGTTCCATTTCCATCTAAACCAAGTTCACCACTATTAAAAACCTTTAGTTTTAACAATCATCTTTAAATCCGAGTTCTAATCACGTACACCATCTACTTAGTAACATTCAATTGAAGAAAAACAAAATTCATGATCATTTTCACGCATTCAAGAATTAGCATGTAAGCTAAAAAAGCATTCGAAGATTTCAACAATAAAATCATTAATCATTATCAAAATAGAACTCAATAGCTAATGTAGAGACATAAAAGAAAGTTACAAGAGCTCAATTTTAGGAAAATCACAGAAGAACTATTTTTTTTCCCAACATATTCAATACAATACTCTCGCAATTTCAACAAACAAAAACAACATTTGTGAGGTTTAAAAGTTAGAGTGTGTACCTGATCCCTTGTGGGTGATTTCAAGGGAATAATAGTTTAAAACTTACAGCGAAGTCGATCACACCATACTCTTCTAGTTTCTTTGGCAACCAAGCGGAAGAATGCGCTCCGTGAACTTCAACCGAATAGACTAATAGAACGATTATTTCATACCATAATTGAGCACATCAGATTTCTATTGATAATGATCAAAATCGTAATAATAAAACTTATGTTAAGAGAATATTGGTATTTCAAAATCAAGACATGCCACAGCCACTACTCCCATTCACAACAATATAAACAGATGTATATAAATTTAACATCATCTTATTAAAGTAGGCTTTAGTGTTGCATGCTATATTACGGCACAGGAGAAATACTCAACAAACAATTACAGGAACATCAAGCATATGTATACAACAATTACTAGCCTTAGATCAATTATATGAAGAAGAACGAAATACTTCAATTACGTAAGGGCACTTTCATTTCTCATAAATTCATTTTCATAAAAATAATTCAATTGACAAATTCAAAACAAAATTAATAATTCTATATCAAAATACTCTTAAGATTGTAGGAAAAATTAGACATAGAATTATTATAAATTAATAATCAAAGAGAAATAATAGTACAAATAATTTAACTCATAATAAAATAACATATAGAATAGAGGAACTTATCGATCATTGACTGAGGCGTGCACAAAGCACTGGGCTTAAGAGTATTTTGCCACCTCGGATAGGTTACCCGATGCGATAGGTCTCATAGCTAATACTCTCCAGGATACAACAGTCACTTCTTGCTAGCACCGCACGTGAATTAGCAAGGTCTCAGGAACTCTTTTGGATGCTCATGGGAACTTATAATAACTTGTGATGTGTGACTTTGTTATTAGAAAAAAACAAGTAGCAAAAACTATGTTATTACATTTTCGTATCTCTCTCAGCCAATTTACTATCCATATATATAACCCAAATATCAAATAAATGTGAGAATAACCGTTCCAACTTTTCCTCAAAGCAAAACCATAAAAGCTATAAAATAGTATTGACTTGGTAATGTAACGTTAGTATAGGCATAAAAGAAAAACGTGCAGGCACCATCAAGTAACCTTAAAATATCATTACCAAGTCAAAACCTTAATTAAATATAGTAATTACATTTTAATTAAATAATAAATAACTTTAAAATAAATTATAAACTAAAATATCCAACAATATATCGAAACCAATTACTTCATCCTATCACCTCATTTTTCTTCTCTCTCTCTCACGTTACACACTCCTCTCTTCTCTCTTCTCTCTTCTCTCTTATTTCTTCTGTCACAATTCTTTCTTCCTTCTCTCTTCATGCTCCTCTCTCTCGGCTTCTTTCTTCATTCTTCATTCTTAATTCTTCTTTCTTCTCCAAGACACTTGAGAGAGGTAATAACTCATAAAGCCTTCACTCTTTCTTTGATTTTGATTCCCAACACTTACAAAATATGTAAAGGATCATAAATCCAAAACTTTGTAGTATTGTTCATGAACACATCCTTCCTCAACTTTTCTTTGGCTAAATGTTTGTGAGTTATGCACATAACCATGATCTTTGTTAAACCCACAAGCATGGTTTTTTTAGACAAAGTTTCTAGTGTAAAATGAATAAACTAAGAGGTGGATCATAAATTAAATTTTACATAAAAGCTAAATCTTACTATCTAAGCAATATTATCACAAGACCTCCTTTTGTTTAACTTAACTAATTTCTCTAATTTGATTATTATTAAAAGAAGTCTCACCTTAAACACCATACATGAACTTACGCTACCTTGATTTTCTCCAAACTATCTATATCAAGTAAACTTTGTGAACTATGAAGAAAATTAAGAGGTGTTGTTTGGGAGCTAGAATCTAGTAATGATTTTATGGTGACTATAAGCCTAATTAAGGTAATAATTCCTTCCTTATATTTTACTTCCTCTATGATCAAAACTTTGCTATTGTATTATTCTTAAAAACCAATTGATCTAATAATAGTTTATAAGTTAGTAGGTTTTTTAAGGAACAAAGTATTTTCCACTCCTTTTATTTCTTGTGTTGGTCGAACCATGTGGTTCTTTTTGGACAAAAATACACTATTTGATTTTATAATGGGTTGGGTTAAAACACTTTAGATCATGAGGAATTTATTTAAAGAATCAAGAATTTTCTTTCATTGAACCAACCATGTTTTTAAAAGAATATGATGATTTTATTCAGGCTTAATTCTTTCATGAATATCATAGTTTGTGTATAGGTACTAATGGATCCAAAAGAAAAGTTTGATTTTGAAGAAAAATAATTTTTGTAAGGGAATTGAGTTTTGATTATTTTCTTTGTTGATTTAACTAAGTTGTGTTGAATATATTTAAAGAAAATATGATGTAGATGGGTGTGAGTGTGGCGAGGGTTATTTTAGAAATTATTATCTTTGAAGATGAAAAATTAAATAAAAAGAATGTAAAATAATTAAGCTTCGGATATACTTTTAAGCCAACACCCTTTTGCCATATATGGATCCTTTCCGGAAACATTGGACATATTGGACTTTTAACGTGTGTATATATGCATATGGACGATACAAAGAAAAATGAATGTATGGACATTTGGACTTTGACTTTCCTCCGAATCATGACTAACAAAGTATAACTATGAGCACTGTATAAAACAAAAGTGTTAAGTTAATTTAGTAGACTTAAGAGTTGTAGCAGTCATAGGCTTTAAAAATGAACTTATTGTTTGTGTAAAAATAGATTATGATCAGTACGATTAAATGTTTATTATTTTTATTATTTTTCTCAAGGAAATGTTTTAGAAAAATAATTGTTTTATTATGTGTACTAGGTCCTTTAAAATAAATAATAATAGTAACAATAAATCCTGGCCTTATTCTTGATCTTCAACATCGTGGTCTCTTTGGGTAGAAACTAGTCGAGTTCTATCTTTCTTGCTTTCTCTCGAGTCCGGTTATCTCTCTCTGCACTCCATTAGTTTTCTTTTCTGTTTCCTTGAGTGTTGGTGTGGTGAACTATGAGAAAGTCAGATTGTGAGAGTTTGAGTTAGAGTTTAGAGAAATGAGTAAAATGAGAAATGAAAGCATTTAATTGGAATGGCTATGGATTCTTGAGGGTCTTTGATGACTAAAAGAATTTAAGGGACAAAGCCAAATTCGTTTGGACGAAAAATTAGTCGAGGTAAGGGCACCTATCCTTTTGTAGATATATTTATATATGATAAATTAGTATGTATAATTTCTCCGTATTTTCATACGTGATGGATGATGCTTAATTTCCAAGGTGAATAAATGATTATATATGTGCAGCCTTTTATGAGATAAATTATTTGCATATTGATGTAGTTTTCCTACATGTCATATAACTATGTACACGTGAGTATATATAGGATCGTTTTCCACAGGGAGTTGCGTTAATCATAAGCATTTTCACAATCTTTCACATTAAGGTATCGTTTATAAAATGTTTGTTTGTAACACTATATCCAAAAATGACATAAAAGTAAAAACGAGAGAAGATCGAACTATTTCGCTTGCGGTATAAGTTAACAAGCAAGCATAACAGCAGCAATCTCTCGATCGATTAACAGACTCTAGCTTTATAACCAATATTATCACAATCATTTCTACAACATCCTTCGTGTCCAAAGCGATATCGTTATTTCTAAGTTAGCGTTTAAACATTCGTGTCCAAATCCCTTAAACGATAACAAAGTCGATCGGATAACTTAATCGACCGTGTCCAGCCTGATTAAGTATCCGAAAGCATTAAGTTCTTGATTAAAAGTAATTATCAAAGGTTTACAAACTTGTCAAGAGTGATATAACATAAGATAGATTGTTATTCTAGTTCTAGATTCAAGAGTTCGTGTCCAAATCATCTTGAATCTCATTGAAAGCATTAAACATAAGAATAACAACAATATTGAATCATTAAGCTAGAATCTTATACATTAAAGGATCAAAAGATTACATAATAGCTTGTTTGTTACCTCAATACTACAAAGTAGATGATATCTACACATAGACATGTATACTATGCAAAGGATGAAGGAAAGATGAAGATTCCATGTCAAGATCCTTCGTGTCCAAAGTGATCTTGAGTTGAATCTACTCCTAAACCACTTGCTTTGTGTTTCTCTCTTGGAAATAGCTCTGACCTCTCTCTTAGAATGTAAAAAAATATAAATGGAATAGTGAATGCCCTAAAAGAGAGGTAAGAATGCTATTTATATGGGCTGTGTTTTTGTACCTGCGCTAATAGCGCAATTCACGCCAATAGCGTGGTAAGTCGGCCTATAATCTGGCCAATTAGAGTGTGCCACGTTGGTCTTGCCCTGCTTCTACGCTACAACTACGCTAATGGCGTGGCTCTCTGGAGCATTTACGCCAATAGCGTATCTCACGCTAATAGCGTATTTGTTCATGACCAGCTTCTGCTTCTACGCTCCAGCTACGCTAATGGCGCAACTCTCTGGACCTTGTACGCTAATAGCTCAGTATACGCTAATAGCGTATTGTTCACAAGTGCTCCAGAATCACGCCCCAGGTACGCTATTGGCGTATCTCTCTGGATTTTTGCATCTCTTCATCACGCTAATAGCGTAGAACACGCTAATAGCGTATGGCTTTGAACTTTGACGTTTCTTGCTCCTTGCTTGTATTTTCCTGCACAAAAAGGGTAGAATAAGGCTCAAAAGCATAAATGACATATTTGCATAATAAATGGAGTTTCCCATGGAGAATCTTGCAAAACAAGTCACTAAAATGCCTAAACTACCATATGAAATATATCACTTTTAAACACTTATCAAACTCTCCCCAACTTGGCTTTTTGTTTGTCCTCAAACAATTCAATCGAAAAGGAAACTTACAAGGCTTTGGACAAGGTTTTCAATACGGTGTCAAACAATTCAAAACAAAAATTTTCAAATGGTGATTCAAATATGATCGCGCGGGCAAGCATGAAGTCGTCCGCTATTCTAGATGCAAACTAAGAAAGTGAAATATGTCCTAAACACAAAATATACATCATAAACTTCAAAACATAAACATAACTAACTATGAACCACACCTAACACACTTCTTTAAAAGTAAATCAAATATTATGATAACAAAAAGCGAAGGTAATGAACCCACACCCAACAATCATGCTAACATCCTGATTAAGTTAGGTGTCCATCCAAATATCGTCTCAAAAAGCACAAAAGCATGGATCAAAAGGTCTTTCAAGGGTTATAACTTGGCTGGGCTACAAAAGAAATGTCATATGTGGGGCAATTGATCAGAAAGCTTATCAAAGAGGAACATTCTTCGTATCGACAACTAAAATCCATAATCTTCCCTACCAAATATTACAAACCCTTGGTGATAAACAATCAAACCGATAACCTTGACAACTTATTCTATTTTTGATTTTTCTTTCTTTTTCTTCTTTTTCTTTTCTTTTCTTTTTCAAAGTACAACTTTTTCTTTTCTTCAATGTTGTGAGGTTATTCTAACATTTTCACCAGATACTTAACTTACAATGCCTCCTTTTTCTCCCCAACTTGAATACAACAAAACTCTAATTGAATGTTCCCCTATCCTAAGGCAAGGGACAAAGTACAATAAGGTTAAGGGTTCAACAAAGTAAAAATATCAAAGTCCTATAAGAGTCAAGCATGAACTGGATTTTTGAAAAATTTCAGGCAAATTCAATGAGCATTGTGCTTATGAATATTGACAGTTCATGTTTGAGGACTTGATTCATTTGGCTCAGATTGGGGTATCAGATACTCGCTCTTCTCACAGGTAGGCTTTATGTGGTCAATTCAGTTAATCTCAATTCAAAAAGTGCCTTGATCCTTTCCATGCTTTCAAACAATTCAAAATAATTATCAGATTTAACATAACTAAAACAAGTTAGACGGTGATTATCGGTCTCCAGCATATATATACAACAGTTTGAAGTTACCTCACATTTAGGTTAAGTACTAAGTGGTTCATAAATATTTATGTTTATGACAAGAATTAAATGAGATACATTTTGTGCAAAGTACAAGTTTCAAATTCTTAGTAAAAACCTAGAATAACGGGAAACTAATACCTTGGCTTTGCGCTTTCTCAAAATTAATATCATTATCGCTCACCTGCTTTTGCTCAAACATGGCTCCTTGGAGCACTTTAAACTTAATTGTTCATGAGCAATTTTTCTTTTGAGAGACACAAGCAAGATTTAAACCAAAAAATTCATCCAAAATGTAAGTTAAAAAAAACAAGCTAAGTTATTAAACCACAATAATATAAAGTACTAAAGTATCAAGTCGAGCACCAAAAACCACAGTGCTCGAAGAGTACAAAATACAACAAAATTAAAATAAAATAAGTACCAACATCAAATTAAAAACATAAGTTTGAAAGCAAAAATAAAAACATCACTAAAAACTCATAGAATGGTCACTGATCATCATCTGCATCGTCCATGTCAAGGTCCACATCCACATCATCATCACCACCTCCAGCATCCACAGCATCTGCCACCCCCACATAAGGACCTGGCCTGCCCTCAGGCCAGTGAACATAGCTCTGGTACTGGTCAGGTGTCATAACCGGGTAATCAGCATTTCCCGGATACATGTGAGCATTATAAAGGTCCTGATGAATGCCCATGTTGCTCCTATAAATTGCCTCATTCTGATTCATTAAGAAGCTGTTCTGGTCCCGCACATACTGGTTGTGCATCTGCTGCTCCAGCATGAAAGTCTGCAAACCTGAAAAATCAAAAGAACCAGCGCCCTCAGATGGGCCATCCTCATCATCAGAAAAATGATATTGGGCTTCCCTCTGCTCTCTCTTCAGCCAGGTAGCAATGGAAGTGTCATTGATGCAACCCTCAATGTCTTCATCAAAGGGCCCAGAAATGGTAACTCCATTGGCCTTAAGCAAGCCCATGATAAGTCCCGGATAGAACAAAGCAACCTTCTTCGCCCCTGTGGCACACTTTAGAGCCACCTGCTTCGTCTCATTGGCTATTATGCGAGCAATATCAACCTGCACTCCTTTCATAATACACCAAATGAGTGGTAGAACAGCCTTTGCGGCATCAGATGTATGAGCTCTGGGTAAAGCATTATGGACAAGAAATTGGAACACTAAGCAGGCCTGAGCATTCATCTCTTTGGTGAGTGCATGCCTGATCTCATTGTTGTCTTTCCTCACAAAATATCTACCCTTTAGCATAATGTCCCTCTCAATTTGCTCAAATTTCCAGCTACCTTGAGCATTTCTCTTAGCATAAGTACACAAGGGTGGAATGGTTGGATCAGGAGATGGTTCAAGGACACAAGCATTGTCGAGGAAAGCATTGATTGAATCCCTATCAAAAGGGATTTGCTTCCCTCTCACATGGGAAGTCCATGAAAAAGTATCAGCTAGGGTGTTGGGTGAGCTATCAGGTACAACATTGCAATAAAATTCCCTCACCAAGTCAGTGTTAATCTCGGTTGCAGGGTAGATGAGCTTATTCCACTTACGCTCCCAAAACATATGGAGCAAGTCCACATTTGTGCCATCAGGGTTAATGTCAAAGGTTTTCTCGTGCCAGGTCTTATATTGTGCCATCTTTTTGAACCTGGCAGAGTGAGCAGGTGTGGGAAAATGGTTAGGGATACTGGGTGCAGTAGATGTTGAGGCACCTTTGCCTCTAGGACGTTTGGTCCCGGTAATTTTTTCTTGGTTCTTAGGTGCCATCTGCAAAATAACCAGGAAATACCAACATTTTGTATAGAAAGAATTAGCACAAACTGGAATTGATCATTTAAAAACATCAAAAATTTTGAAAATCTGGGCAAGTCTGAAAAACCACACTAATAGCGCCTGCCACGCTAATAGCGTATGGCTTTGAACTTTGACGTTTCTTGCTCCTTGCTTGAATTTTCCTGCACAAAAAGGGTAAAATAAGGCTCAAAAGCATAAATGACATATTTGCATAATAAATGGAGTTTTCCATGGAGAATCTTGCAAAACAAGTCACTAAAATGCCTAAACTACCATATGAAATATATCACTTTTAAACACTTATCACATATGCTTATGCTAAAATTGAGATATGTAAGTTTTTGCATTAGCATATAAGGGGAATCGTATGCTCATGCATTTCATAGTAAACGTGGCCACCAGAGAGGAGTCACAACGTGCACACCAGAGAGGTGGCACGGGGTGCGTTGAAGACCACCTTATCCCGTAGTGGATCATTGAGTCTGATAGATGGGTAGATACTCATCTCCTTATGTGGAGTTGCCACAACCCTCTGCGGAGGTGTATTAATTCCGGAATCATTTGCATGTGATGTCCTGTGATATGCTTCACACTCATGTAAAGTCTGCATTTTAGGCTAAATGTGCATTATTTTTATTATGATCACTTTTTATACTTGTTTTTGTATGTGAGTTAGATTGAGATCTCTAATTCACGTATAATGTTTGCTCTGTTTATGCTTCCTGGATATTTGTTATTTTCGGATTGGTGACCCTTTCAGTGGATGTGTGGGCTATATGCCATAGATTATGACGACACCATGGGATACAAAGACACTTCCATCGGAGGCGACGAAGTCCAGCTTCCCCGGATGAGTGGATTATTTCGTCATAGAGATTTGACCAAGTTCGCAGGATAGATCACGTTCAAGGGGTATGTAGTCGAGACCTCTCACATATTCATTGGAAGACAACCTTAGGATATGTCAGTTATGGGTCTAATACCCAACTTTATTTGAGTCTAAGATCAGCTTAGGAGTCCTTTTAATTTTAGGAATCAACTTTGTAAGGATTCCTTTTAATTTTAGTTAATACTTTTCATAGAAAATTCTCCCTCTGCGTAGGGATGTAAGTGTGTCTTGTAAATTGATCAGCCGTCATACAAAGCGCTATATAACTCTGACGTTCATTTTGAAAAGGAACCTTTATTTCATTTTGTTAATAATGTGATTAAAAAGGTTTAACACTTTTCTTTCGTTATAAGAAGAAAAAAAAGTAAACACAATATTTGGTGATGAAAAACGGGGCCTTACACATACCCTGTTCTGAATTCAATTAACTTTTGACAATCCACTCCGGTGCTGAGAACAAGCTGAGATATTCAGACACAGACAATCGCTGACTTCGACCCAAGCAATAATTACGGAAATAAGTACATATCCTGTATGTATCATCGATAAAGACGACACAATTCCCTTTGGCAACACACAAATCCGAAGCTGAAGCAGAAAATGAACATCCATTCACAAAGAACAAAACCCTATCCCCTAAACTCATCAACTTCACCCATTTTTTATTCTTCTCCTCAAGTCTAAACACATCAAAAGTCTTAAGATTCTCATAAATATTAACCAACAACAACTCACCCTCACTCTCCACCAGTAATTTTCTATTTCCAGGAATAAAAAGGATTATCCACTAACTGGACACTCGAGTCTGACTCAATTGTAACTGTCTGACCAGTATTGTCGACCAAGTAAAACCTCCTTTTAAACACATAAATATCTACATATTTAGTTGACATGTCGGAAATGGGTTTCTAAAATTTGTTGAGGTAACAGAACAGCATAGGATGGGGGAAATATTCTGAAATGCCGAGAACCATAGGGTTTTCTCCATTGCACATGATTGCAAGGAACTTTTCACGCTTCTTGTTGTAGAAGAAATAGTTATGACAATTAATGTCTCCGTAGTCCAGGATGAAATTAGTTCCTAAATTGAGGACAAAGAGTTTATTGAAGTCAAGCACACGAGGAAAACCATGAGAAGAGTAGACTGAGTTGAAGAGTAGGTGGAAGAGCTTGGTTTTGCCATGTGAGTTTTGGGTAACTCTAATCAACCAAGGACGAAGTGGCTTACCGTGTCGGAGTGGTTTAATGAGAAAGAGAGTGCGTTTGAAGAGGCAGCAAAACGGAGAAGTGTTGGTGTTGTTGATGGTATTAGAGAGATTATATGAGAGTCGGGGGAGTGGAACCTTTAGGGTAGAATTGGGATGGTGATTTGAAACGGAATAGCGCCGCCACTTTGAACAAACCGATCGAAAATGAATGAGATCGAGTTCTTCGTCGATTCGTTTCGATATCAAATTCAGAAGCTCATTTGGGAGTTCACACCAGTCAGTGGACGCCATGGCTTCTGTGTGTTACTGATTCTCCTTTCTTTTATATTAACGAACCCTAGTAAAACATGCTATACGATTGAAAACTTACTATTCAAGGATAACTTCAAGGTAAAAAAATATTTTTATTTTAAAATCTCACTTTTTGTAAATCATTTATTTTTACGCAATTTTTTAGTAAATCTGATTGCTCAATATTATAGATAGGGTTTAGTACTTTGATGCACAAACGTACAAAGATGCACAAAACTTTACTCAATATTGATTTCTCATTGATCACTCTTGTCTCAAATTGCTGAGTAAACCATCAAAAGAAGCTTCTTCCAAAGGCATAGTAGCAGGATAGACATGTTTGTCTTCAGGGATGAAGTTAGAAGGAGGGCCGGCAGATGCCCTGGTCCCCCGAACTTTTGAAGGAAAAAAAAAACTATACTAGTATGCTATTATATTTTTCGGTCTTAATATCTATTTTTCTGTAGACTTTATATGATATTGTATATTGATCTTTTTTTACTCAATATGATGTTGTATATTGATCTTTTTTTACTCAATATATTGGGCCTTAAACAACCAAGTTTCTAGGCTTTATTGCACTAATCCTTAACTTAAATCCTTAACACCAAAAATTAAAGAACAATTTTTTCTCAAATTTATAGAAGAATCTTAATTCTTGACTAGAATTCCAATTTGTGATTCTTCGGTGCAATTTCTCTTAGAAATATCGAATCATTGACTGCAACTTTGTTTTCAGATTCTCAGCCACTACCAACGATTCACTGGTTGTGATTGCATCCTCCTACTTTTGCATTTTTGTTGTTTCATATTTTACTATTCAAAGATCATTGAAATTTCTTAAAATTTGGGATATCTATTATTTTTGAATATATCTTATAGTTTCTTAAATTTCTTGTATATATTATGCATTTGGCAATTTATTTTTTCTTCACTAAATAATACTATCAACTCGGTCCCCCCCTAAACTAAATTTGTGCTCCGCCCCTGCTTTTATTGTATTTCATGTAGGAGTAGGAGTAATTCAAGCGATAGGACGAATTATGCCGTATTGTGATCTTAATGTTAGAAATGGCCAACTCTTTAGACTTATACCCAACCCTTAACTCGATCAATGGAGATGAATCACATGTTTGATAAATTTGAGTACTTATTAAACAGTGAAGCATTCATATTGGGTATATATCTGGTACTGATACTTATTTGATATTCTATTTTTCTCATTATTTTGTCGGGAATGAAATTTGTAGATCTTTCATATCTAGCCACTATCTAGGAGTTTTAATATCACATGTAGTTTTGATTTCCAATTTTTCTCCAAGAAGTTGTCCACTCTATGAAATCTTCTAGACTGGAGGTAAGAGCAGCTGTATCGATATCAAGCAATTGGTCTTGTCAAAAGCATACAACAAAATGGAATGAGCGTTGTAAAGTGTCTTGATCTAGGTAAAAGTAAATTTATCGTAGTTATGCATCAAGTATATACAGACGATTTTTTTGTAGTCTATACTTTTATACATCCATGGATTTAGTGACGAAGTTTAACTCGTCAAACAATCATTTGGTTTTACCTACATAACTTTGATTGTAGATATAGAGCTTAGTTAGAATTTTCAACTTTTTTAACCTACAGCTATTTTATGTTACTATACAATATGGATTTTAAGGGTTTTCGTGCACGTGGTAGTCATTCCCTTCACCCGCGGACGAAGGTGGGACGATAAAAAGCTCAGACTTGAGTCCAACAAATTTGTGCACGCGATGATCTGATTTGTGTACGTGCAAAAATTGAATGTTCAACTACCTAATTAACCACCTTCTTGTGTACTCAACACAAGATTACTCGTCGATTCAAACCATTTGTGTATAAATTCATGCCAAACTTTATTTTTTAGGTAGTTGAACACTGAAACTGCAGGAGATATGCAGAAGTTGGAAATGATGGCAACACTGAAACAGTGACAAAGAACTTCCCATGGAATAGCAATTAAAAGAAAAGATTCACAAAGCATGAAAGTATGTAATATCACAGATTTCCATCAAACAGAAGCAAAGTAAAATCATTAATAGCAGAAAAAGGGGAAATTCTAATATGCTGAAAAATGACTATTATTGTTGGAAAATATAGAGCGAGAGGGAGCTAGTGGTAGTGACACACATTAGTGATGAGCATATTGTAGGAGGAGACACATTAGTGATATGGTGAAGCCTTCAATATTATTGACATTGCATCTCAAAGGCTTAAAGGCTTGAATACAATTGCACCCATATAAGTCTATTTATAGGTGCTTATAGATGTTTCTAGAACTAGAATAATCTAGGCCTTTGTTTGCCTTTTCTACATTAGAATATTATGGATGTTTCTAGGCTACAACTTAACCTAGACATTAATGGAACAATCTAGAAACATATAATAACTTTAAGCTTATTCTAGTTTTCTCTAATGTATTCTAGAAATATCTAGAAATGTGCATCATATTTCAACACTCCTCCTTGATGCATATTTCGAAAACTTCAAATGTAGTACGTAGTTGCTCATACATAGTTTTGTGCTATCATCTCCTCCTGCATTGATACTCTTCATAGTTGATCAATTTGACATGATAGAAAATTTGTGCCACCTCTTGTCATAATATTTGTAATTGGTCTCCTTGCCGGTCTAATTGAAGACTTCTGCATGGACCATTCTTCCTCCTTAATTGCATGTGAATCTCCTTGTCGACATAGTTGAAGATTTCTGATAGGGAGAATTTCTTGTTCATAGTTGCTTGTGAGTCTCCTTGTCACTCATGTAGTAGATTCTTGACAGGGACTCATTCTTGCTCTAGTAGTTACCTATGCTTGTACTCAAGTTAAGCATCAGAGGTCACAGGTCTCCATTTAAATTTATTGCCTGGACTTGTGCTCTATTCGAACTTGAGTGTCTTATTCGCCATAGGTCTTCGACATTAATCGGACTTGAACTTTAGAGGATCGGGCTGTTAGGCTACCTGAACTCCTCTATAGCCTTCTTAGTTTTTTTTTGTTTGAACTCAAACAGAGTAGAGCCTTGTGGCTACATGTACTCCTTTTGTGTTTGAGTCATAGACTGAGAATTTCTACTTTTGAAGAATTCATGTTATAGAAGAACATATAGTTGGTGACACGAGGTCATATTTTGCTACGCCCTGTTAATGACCGAACGCAGCTCTGATACCACATGTCCTAATTTTTTACAGTATCCACATTGTGGTTTTCACGCCATCGACAATATTTCTCGGCATGATTGGTCCTCTTGCATATGCCACATGGAGGATAATCATCTTGATTTTTCTTTGAGAAATTTCTAGAAATATCTTTGTTTCTAGAATTTTCTCCATTTTTCTTGTTTCCTCCAAATCCTTTATTTTGAGACCGTAATTTAAGCTTTGATTGAAAGGCATTTTCAATTGTATCATCGTCATGCCTAATCAATCTTTGCTCATAAGCTTCTAGTGAGCCTATTAATTCTGTCACTGACAAAGTAGACAGATCTTTGGTTTGCTCAATCGTAGTAACAATTGCATCATACTTACGAGGAATAGAAATTAGAATTTTCTCAACAATTCTTTTGTCGAGAATACTATTGATGAAAGTCGTTCTTAGCATCAAACAAGATAAGTATTTGTGTATCGTCTCCACAGGGAATAGTGCGTTATCAAGGACAGTTTAACATCAATTATCATTCCAAGTATTAAGAGTACTTGTTTGTTTGAATTGAAATGTAACTAGCTAAACTAATTGCAAAAAGTAAAAGTTGAGATAAATAAGGATTGAAACTTGTTAGGAGTAGAGTTCCTTAACCAAGCGTCACACGTAACCTAATGATCCATACGAATTCTAGCTTTATAAACAACATTATCACAATCAATTCTAAACTATCCTTTGTGTCCAAAGTGATATAATTAACTCTAAGGTAACGTATAAACATTCGTGTCCAAATCCCTTAAACGATAACAAAGTCGATCAAATAACCTAATCGACCGTGTCCAGCCTGATTAAGTATCCGAAAGCATTTAACTCTTGATTATGGTGATTATCACAAGATTAACAAAGATGTCAAGTAAGTTAACCTAAGATATATTGCTACTCTAGCTCTAGATTCAAGAGTTTGTGTCCAAAGCACCTTGAATCTCATTGAAAGCATTAACACAAGAATAACAACAATATTGAATATAAATTGCTAGAACCATATATTGCAAGATCAAAAGATTACATGTTTAGCAAGGGTCAAGTACCTCTCATCCCAACAAAGGGTATTTAGCTACACATCATCATGGAAGCCTTGCAAGGATGGATTGAAAAGGAAGGATTCATTACACTTGTGATGTCTCAACTAAGGAATAATAATCCAACTTCCAAAACCACTCTCACTCTATATGATCTACCTTACTTCTCTCTATGAAATTACAATAAAAAGCTAAGCTAAAAGTGAGAGAAAATGATCCTCAAAATATCTAAGAGGATCCCCACATAACTCATTATTCAAGGAATAGCAAGTGGGTATTTTATAGCCTCTGCCCTGCCTGAACTCGCAGATGCGAGCTACATCACTCGCAGATGCGAGTTGCTTCTCTGGACCAATGATAAGCTGCCACGTCATAAATGAGGAGGTCAAACCGCCCTAACTCGCAGTTGTGAGTAAGGGAGCTCGCAGTTGCGAGTTGCTCGCATTAGCACTCGCAGATGCGAGTTTGAGTGCGAGTTGCATGCCTCCTGGATCAGCTTCTGCCCAAATAGTACTTTTTCATGATTTTGGTCTTTGATCAATGTCTTGAGGCTAATTCCTGCACAAAAGGATAGAGTAATGATAAGTAAAGCGTAATAAGGCATTTAACGCTTATTTCTTGGCTTTTCCTTCAATTACTTGCAAAGCAAGCAACAAAAAGTGCTTAAAATATAACATGAATTTAACACTTCTTGGCATTTATCAAACTCTCCCCAACTTAACTCTTTGTTTGTCCTCAAACAAAAGATTGAAAATCAAACAAGTAAATGACAAGACACAAGTACAACAGGCTTTGAAAACATCTTCAGATGAATGATTTAAAAGTGAATGCGCGGGCAAGTCTAAGTTTCCAACTAATCTAAAATTCTACTACTTACATGAGATGAGTCCTAAGTACAAAGTTCATGTCAAATATTTCAAAACAATAATACATTTATTTACGAACCACACCTAACACACTTCTTTGAAAGTAGATAAACAATTGAAAACAAATCAATGAGGGTTATGAACACACATCCGAAAATCAAGTTAACATTCCAATCAAGTTATGTGTCCATCCAAATATCATTTCAAAAGGCATAAAAACATGGATCAAAAGGTCTTTGAGGGTTATAACTTGGCTTGGCTACAAAAGAAATGTCATATGTGGGGCAATTGAAATCAAAAAGCCTATCAAAGAGGACATTCCTTGTATCAACCATTAAAATTCACAATCTTATCTACCAATCATTACAAACCCTTGGTGCTTGAACATGACAAACTTTGATCTTGACAACTTATTTTCTTCTTGGATTTTTCTATCTTTTTCTCTTTTTCTTTTTCTTTTCATGTACACATTGTTTTTCTTTTCTTTTGTATTTACAACAACATGTTGTCTTGATCAAAGATAAAATTACACCATTATACTTGACATAAGATTTACATCTACCTTCTCTCCCCAACTTGAATCAAAATACCCTATTTGAATGTTCCTCTACTCTAAGGCATAAGGGACAAATAAACATTGAAGGTTTAGGGTTCAACAATTAAAAACATATCAGAGTCTTAAAGTGCGTCAAGAATGAACTGAATTTTGAAAAATTTAAAGGCAACTTCATCAAGCATTGTGCTTATGAATTGACAGTTCATAATTGATGACTCCAATTTATTTGGCTCAAGTGGGTTAGCAAGTACTCGCTCTACTCACAAGGTAGGCTATTTGTGGTCAAGTATGTTTCACTCATTAACAAAAATGTGCCTTGATCACTTCTATGCCTTCACACAATTAAAAACAATTATTGGATTTAAAATAACAAAATCGAGTTAAACAATGAATTACGGTCTCCTTGCATATGTACGAACACTTGAGGTTTCCTCACTTTTAGGCTAGAACTAAGTGGTTCAAAAATAAATAAATTATTGCGAAAAACTAAATGAAATGAAATTTGTACAAAGTACTCGTTCCATATTCGAGTAAAAACCTAGAAAAACTGGAAACTTGTACCTTGGCTTTGCGCTTTTGATCACAACTATGAATCATTATCAATCATCTGAGAATTGAATTTAAAGCAAGAGTGATACGCAAGAAACTTCCACAATTCTTTTAAATTAAAACCAAATGAAGTACTTGAAAAACGCTAACACATTATTTTACTACAAAATAAAATTAAACCATACTAATATAAATACGAACATCACAATACTAATTAAAACGAAACAAAAGTTACCATTCATCAATATCCAAAATACTTAAACAAAGTACTGAATAAGTAACAAAGTACGAGTACATGTGCTAAAATAAAAATAACCAACAAAATATTGTTCAAAGCTAACAAAAGAGAAAGCAAAATAAAAATAAGGAAGACAGCAAGAATTGATTGAAAGCTTGATAAAATATCATTCAAAAAAGGATGAGCTTTCAAATCTTTTCTTCCTCCTCAAGACTGCATATCATCATCCGAGCCATCATGAGTTGAAGTAGCACTCGGAACTCTATTCGGATCATCACGGTCATCACCATCACCTACACCACCAATATCCTCCTCCATGTTTGCATCCTCTTGACATGCAAAGAAATTACCCCCTCCATAGGGTTTTAGCGTGTCCTCAGGCCAATTCACATACTCTTGAAAAGCTGGAGGTGCCATGAACTGGTCCATGATCTATGGAGGGTATCCATGTTGCTGCTGCATAATGTATTGAGATTGCTGAAAGTACAAGCTTTCCCGATGAATGGCTGACATCATATTATAATTAAGCACATTATTCTCATGTTGCCATTGAACATAGCTAGCAAAATCAAAACCAGCTGCTGATGGGAATGGAAAAGGTGCAACTTGAGGCTCGGATTGTGAGGGAGGTGACCTAGAAGATGAAGCTTGCTTACCCTTACTCTGTTTAGATTGACCCATGATGTAACGGGTAATGAAGGCATCATCAATGGGGTTTTTGATTATTTCATGATAATCAGTGGGCATCCTCATGTGGGTGTCTTTGATCAAACCCATGATTAACCCAGGAAATGAGAGACGGGTTTTTGGCTCCCCATGACCTTGAAGCACAACCTTTCTTAGTTGCCAAGCAATGGTTTGGGCTATATCTACCTTGATGCCTTTGAGAATGTAAAAAATTAATGGGCAGACATCAATGGAACAATCGAGCATATGACTATTAGGCTTGACATTATGGAGGATGAATCGAAACATCAGTTTGGCTGGTGGTTTCATCAGTTTATATTAGGCAATGTTTTCTCTACCCGCATCACTTTTGTCATAGGTTTCCCCCTCTAGCATTATGAATTTTTTTTATCTCATCGTGGATATTATCAAGGAGAAAGTGACCTAGGTTTTGTTTCTTATGGAAATTATCAATCCCATCCTCAGTCTCAACATCTAGGTCGAAAAGGATCTCCTAGGAATGTGTTTATGGCATCACGATCAAACTTGATTGTCCTACCCCTCACAAAGGTTTCAAAAGTGAAAGGGTCGGTTTGAGGGTTTTGGGGAAGGGCATTGGCATAGAATTCTCTCACCAACTCTTGGTTGATTTTGGTTATTGGGTTTAAGAGCCCGGTCCACCCTTGATCAAGGAAAAGTTTGTGAAAGTTGCCATATGGTCCATCCGGTTTAATGTGAACAACTCTCTCAGTCCACAAGGACTGTTTAAGCAAGGCATTGTATCTGTTTTGGTGGTACCTAGACTTAAATCTCTCTTGATCATAGGACTGGTTTTGGGTTGGGGGCTGAGGTACGGATGACTCACCTTGCTTTCTCTTATCGGTGTTAATTCTTTTAGGTGTCATGCCTGCAAAACAACCAGAAAAATACCATACAACATAGAAAATACAATTAATACCAGTGTGGAACATAATAAAACAGTTGCAGGATCAAAAAGTTGAAAATCACAGAAACATGCAGCCAGTTCTGCTGCAACTCGCAGTTGCGAGCAGATGCACTCGCAGTTGCGAGTTTATGAAGATACTCACAGATGCGAGTTGGTTCACTCGCAGATGCGAGTTGCCCAGAATTTGGCAAAAACGCATCTTTTTCAAGCTTTTCTCAATGCCATGATGTTCTTAACCTACACAAAGTATTTACGACCCTTGTTTGACAATTTAGATGAAATGAATCATGCATTGGTTCAGAAAATCGAATTTGTGCCACAAAACCCCTAATTTTATTTTATTTTCAAAATTTACAAAAGGGTTATTTAACAAATGTGGCTTAGAATGACAAACATTACAAATTATGCAAGATTCAATTTCATCATATCAAATGGGTAGCATTTATACAGATTCAGAATTCCCAAAACAATCTTCTACCCTAGGGTTCATATGCATTCACGTATTTACAGTTAAAAGGCACAAGCAACAAACCTAAAATTGAAAAGAATACAAGTGCAGAAATGAATTGGAAGATGAAATTTGACTTGCTTTGGACTTGATTGAAACTTTGAATAATTTAGGGTTTGTGTTGCCAAGGGTTTGTGTTGAGAGAAGAAAGTTTTGGAATTTTTGTGGTGAGAGAAACAAAACCGAAAAAATGAGGAGATAATGAGTGGGTGAGGGGAGTTAAAGCTGGTTAGTGGCATTGATTTTCGTAACTGCCCAAAACTGCAGCTACTCGCAGGTGCGAGCAGATTTACTCGCAGATGCGAGTGTTTTGGTGGTCAACTGGTCAAAACCCATTCAGCTCGCAGTTGCGAGCTGTTTTACTCGCAGTTGCGAGTACTTATGGTTCACACTTTTGCTCTCTGTTTGGCTTCTGTTTTTGGATGGTGTAATGCATGCACATGACTCTAATATCTAATTATGCATTAAAACACTAAATGGACTTACAAAATTGGGTTGCCTCCCAACAAGCGCTTGTTTTACGTCGTTAGCTCGACGCCTTTTTGGTTAGGGCGGCCAAAATGAAACGGAAAGCACATCATCTTTTGTACTCCTTTGCTTTGGGAGAAATTCCATGAACTTTAGGAACAAATGACTTGGAATCCATGACCTCCTTAGCTTTGGTTTATTGAACAAGGTACAAATTTCATCAATTACCCGATCGATTTCTACCTTGTTCACTTTCTTCCCTCTTGCTTCCATTAAATCTTCCTTGATTAGTAACCGTTCCTTTTTCTCAACCACCATGACTTCTTCAATATCAACAGTTGTAACTTGCTCATTTTGAACAACAACTTCTTCAACAATCTCTCCGACTCTCTCAATCATGTTTGGATTATTTTCTTGTTCTCCAAGAGTGGATTGATTGTTGGCTTGGTTATCCATTATTTGTGCTTGAATCAACTCAATTTGAAGTGATAAAGTCTTCAATCTTTGGTTGGTATCTTGCATGTTTATCATGGATTGTTGTATGAAGATGTTCAAAGTATTTTCAATCACCGAATATCTTTCATCTTCATAAGAATGTTGCTGATACTGTGGATAGGATTCATACTCAGGTGGAGTATAGAAGTTGAAGTAACCATGATCAGCCATGATTTTGGCTAGGTGGTGATCCTAAAACGGAAACAACTAACAAGAAACTTTTCTTTGTTTATCAACAAGGGGTTAGTACAAACAACTATCAAATAAAGAAAAATATTTACGGATTATATACAAATGCTTAAAATGATAAATCAATCGTTCTATCTATGATAACTAAACACCATTCCCCGGCAACGGCGCCATTTTGATGAAAGTCGTTCTTAGCATCAAACAAGATAAGTATTTGTGTATCGTCTCCACAGGGAATAGTGCGTTATCAAGGACAGTTTAACATCAATTATCATTCCAATTTTTAAGAGTACTTGTTTGTTTGAATTGAAATGTAACTAGCTAAACTAATTGCAAAAAGTAAAAGTTGAGATAAATAAGGATTGAAACTTGTTAGGAGTAGAGTTCCTTAACCAAGCGTCACACGTAACCTAATGATCCATACGAATTCTAGCTTTATAAACAACATTATCACAATCAATTCTAAACTATCCTTCGTGTCCAAAGTGATATAAATAACTCTAAGGTATCGTTTAAACATTCGTGTCCAAATCCCTTAAACGATAACAAAGTCGATCAAATAACCTAATCGACCGTGTCCAGCCTGATTAAGTATCCGAAAGCATTTAACTCTTGATTATGGTGATTATCACAAGATTAACAAAGATGTCAAGTAAGTTAACCTAAGATATATTGCTACTCTAGCTCTAGATTCAAGAGTTTGTGTCCAAAGCATCTTGAATCTCATTGAAAGCATTAACACAAGAATAACAACAATATTGAATATAAATTGCTAGAACCATATATTGCAAGATCAAAAGATTACATGTTTAGCAAGGGTCAAGTACCTCTCATCCCAACAAAGGGTATTTAGCTACACATCATCATGGAAGCCTTGCAAGGATGGATTGAAAAGGAAGGATTCATTACACTTGTGATGTCTCAACTAAGGAATAATAATCCAACTTCCAAAACCACTCTCACTCTATATGATCTACCTTACTTCTCTCTATGAAATTACAATAAAAAGCTAAGCTAAAAGTGAGAGAAAAGGATCCTCAAAATATCTAAGACGATCCCCACATAACTCATTATTCAAGGAATAGCAAGTGGGTATTTTATAGCCTCTGCCCTGCCTGAACTCGCAGATGCGAGCTACATCACTCGCAGATGCGAGTTGCTTCTCTGGACCAATGATAAGCTGCCACGTCATAAATGAGGAGGTCAAACCGCCCTAACTCGCAGTTGCGAGTAAGGGAGCTTGCAGTTGCGAGTTGCTCGCATTAACACTCGCAGATGCGAGTTTGAGTGCGAGTTGCATGCCTCCTGGATCAGCTTCTGCCCAAATAGTACTTTTTCATGATTTTGGTCTTTGATCAATGTCTTGAGGCTAATTCCTGCACAAAAGGATAGAGTAATGATAAGTAAAGCGTAATAAGGCATTTAACGCTTATTTCTCGGCTTTTCCTACAATTACTTGCAAAGCAAGCAAAAAAAGTGCTTAAAATATAACATGAATTTAACACTTCTTGGCATTTATCAAACTCTCCCCAACTTAACTCTTTGTTTGTCCTCAAACAAAAGATTGAAAATCAAACAAGTAAATGACAAGACACAAGTACAACAGGCTTTGAAAACATCTTCAGATGAATGATTTAAAAGTGAATGCGCGGGCAAGTCTAAGTTTCCAACTAATCTAAAATTCTACTACTTACATGAGATGAGTCCTAAGTACAAAGTTCATGTCAAATATTTCAAAACAATAATACATTTATTTACGAACCACACCTAACACACTTCTTTGAAAGTAGATAAACAATTGAAAACAAATCAATGAGGGTTATGAACACACATCCGAAAATCTAGTTAACATTCCAATCAAGTTATGTGTCCATCCAAATATCATTTCAAAAGGCATAAAAACATGGATCAAAAGGTCTTTGAGGGTTATAACTTGGTTTGGCTACAAAAGAAATGTCATATGTGGGGAAATTGAAATCAAAAAGCCTATCAAAGAGGACATTCCTTGTATCAACCATTAAAATTCACCATCTTATCTACCAATCATTACAAACCCTTGGTGCTTAAACATGACAAACTTTGATCTTGACAACTTATTTTCTTTTTGGATTTTTCTTTCTTTTTCTCTTTTTCTTTTTCTTTTCATGTACACATTGTTTTTCTTTTCTTTTGTATTTACAACAACATGTTGTCTTGATCAAAGATAAAATTACACCATTATACTTGACATAAGATTTACATCTACTTTCTCTCCCCAACTTGAATCAAAATACCCTATTTGAATGTTCCTCTACTCTAAGGCATAAGGGACAAATAAACATTGAAGGTTTAGGGTTCAACAATTAAAAACATACCAGAGTCTTAAAGTGCGTCAAGAATGAACTGAATTTTAAAAAATTTAAAGGCAACTTCATCAAGCATTGTGCTTATGAATTGACAGTTCATAATTGATGACTCCAATTTATTTGGCTCAAGTGGGTTAGCAAGTACTCGCTCTACTCACAAGGTAGGCTATTTGTGGTCAAGTATGTTTCACTCATTAACAAAAATGTGCCTTGATCACTTCTATGCCTTCACACAATTAAAAACAATTATTGGATTTAAAATAACAAAATCGAGTTAAACAATGAATTCCGGTCTCCTTGCATATGTACAAACACTTGAGGTTTCCTCACTTTTAGGCTAGAACTAAGTGGTTCAAAAATAAATAAATTATTGCGAAAAACTAAATGAAATGAAATTTGTACAAAGTACTCGTTCCATATTCGAGTAAAAACCTAGAAAAACTGGAAACTTGTACCTTGGCTTTGCGCTTTTGATCACAACTATGAATCATTATCAATCATCTGAGAATTGAATTTAAAGCAAGAGTGATACGCAAGAAACTTCCACAATTCTTTTAAATTAAAACCAAATGAAGTACTTGAAAAACGCTAACACATTATTTTACTACAAAATAAAATTAAACCATACTAATATAAATACGAACATCACAATACTAATTAAAACGAAACAAAAGTTACCATTCATCAATATCCAAAATACTTAAACAAAGTACTGAATAAGTAACAAAGTACGAGTACATGTGCTAAAATAAAAATAACCAACAAAATATTGTTCAAAGCTAACAAAAGAGAAAGCAAAATAAAAATAAGGAAGACAGCAAGAATTGATTGAAAGCTTGATAAAATATCATTCAAAAAAGGATGAGCTTTCAAATCTTTTCTTCCTCCTCAAGACTGCATATCATCATCCGAGCCATCATGAGTTGAGGTTGCACTCGAAACTCTATCCGGATCATCACGGTCATCACCATCACCTACACCACCAATATCCTCCTCCATGTTTGCATCCTCCTGACCTGCAAAGAAATTACCCCCTCCATAGGGTTTTGGCGTGTCCTCAGGCCAATTCACATACTCTTAAAAAGCTGGAGGTGCCATGAACTGGTCCATGATCTCTGGAGGGTATCCATGCTGCTGCTGCATAATGTATTGAGATTGCTGAAAGTACAAGTTTTCCCGATGAATGGCTGACATCATATTATAATTAAGCACATTATTCTCATGTTGCCATTGAACATATCTAGCAAAATCAAAACCAGCTGCTGGTGGGAATGGAAAAGGTGCAACTTGAGGCTCGGATTGTGAGGGAGGTGCCCTAGATGATGAAGCTTGCTTACCCTTACCCTTTTTAGATTGACCCATGATGTAACGGGTAATGAAGGCATCATCAATGGGGTTTTTGATTATTTCATGATAATCAGTGGGCATCCTCATGTGGGTGTCTTTGATCAAACCCATGATTAACCCAGGAAATGAGAGACGGGTTTTTGGCTCCCCATGGCCTTGAAGCACAACCTTTCTTAGTTGCCAAGCAATGGTTCGAGCTATATCTACCTTGATGCCTTTGAGAATGTAAAAAATTAATGGGCAGACATCAATGGAACAATCGAGCATATGACTATTAGGCTTGACATTATGGACGATGAATCGAAACATCAGTTTGGCTGGTGGTTTCATCAGTTTATATTGGGCAATGTTTTCTCTACCCGCATCACTTTTGTCATAGGTTTCCCCCTCTAGCATTATGAATTTTTTTTATCTCATCGTGGATATTATCAAGGAGAAAGTGACCTAGGTTTTGTTTCTTGTGGAAATCATCAATCCCATCCTCAGTCTCAACATCTAGGTCAAAAGGATCTCCTAGGAATGTGTTTATGGCATCACGATCAAACTTGATTGTCCTACCCCTCACAAAGGTTTCAAAAGTGAAAGGGTCGGTTTGAGGGTTTTGAGGAAGGGCATTGGCATAGAATTCTCTCACCAACTCTTGGTTGATTTTGGTTATTGGGTTTAAGAGCCTGGTCCACCCTTGATCAAGGAAAAGTTTGTGAAAGTTGCCATATGGTCCATCCAGTTTAATGTGAACAACTCTCTCAGTCCACAAGGGCTGTTTAAGCAAGGCATTGTATCTGTTTTGGTGGTACCTAGACTTAAATCTCTCCTGATCATAGGACTGGTTTTGGGTTGGGGGCTGAGCTACGGATGACTCGCCTTGCTTTCTCTTACCGGTGTTAATTCTTTTAGGTGTCATGCCTGCAAAACAACCAGAAAAATACCATACAACATAGAATATACAATTAATACCAGTATGAAACATAATAAAACAGTTGCAGGATCAAAAAGTTGAAAATCACAGAAACATGCAGCAAGTTCTGCTGCAACTCGCAGTTGCGAGCAGATGCACTCGCAGTTGCGAGTTTATGAAGATACTCGCAGATGCGAGTTGGTTCACTCGCAGATGCGAGTTGCCCAGAATTTGGCAAAAACGCATCTTTTTCAAACTTTTCTCAGTGCCATGATGTTCTAAACCTACACAAAGTATTTACCACCCTTGTTTGACAATTTAGATGAAATGAATCATGCATTGGTTCAGAAAATCGAATTTGTGCCACAAAACCCCTAATTTTATTTTATTTTCAAAATTTACAAAAGGGTTATTTAACAAATGTGGCTTAGAGTGACAAACATTACAAATTATGCAAGATTCAATTTCATCATATCAAATGGGTAGCATTTATACAGATTCAGAATTCCCAAAACAATCTTCTACCCTAGGGTTCATATGCATTCACGTATTTACAGTTAAAAGGCACAAGCAACAAACCTAAAATTGAAAAGAATACAAGTGCAGAAATGAATTGGAAGATGAAATTTGACTTGCTTTGGACTTGATTGAAACTTTGAATAATTTAGGGTTTGTGTTGCCAAGGGTTTGTGTTGAGAGAAGAAAGTTTTGGAATTTTTGTGGTGAGAGAAACAAAACCGAAAAAATGAGGAGATAATGAGTGGGTGAGGGGAGTTAAAGCTGGTTAGTGGCATTGATTTTCGTAACTGCCCAAAACTGCAGCTACTCGCAGGTGCGAGCAGATTTACTCGCAGATGCGAGTGTTTTGGTGGTCAACTGGTCAAAACCCATTCAGCTCGCAGTTGCGAGCTGTTTTACTCGCAGTTGCGAGTACTTATGGTTCAGACTTTTGCTCTCTGTTTGGCTTCTGTTTTTGGATGGTGTAATGCATGCACATGACTCTAATATCTAATTATGCATTAAAACACTAAATGGACTTACAAAATTGGGTTGCCTCCCAACAAGCGCTTGTTTTACGTCGTTAGCTCGACGCCTTTTTGGTTAGGGCGGCCAAAATGAAACGGAAAGCACATCATCTTTTGTACTCCTTTGCTTTGGGAGAAATTCCATGAACTTTAGGAACAAATGACTTGGAATCCATGACCTCCCTAGCTTTGGTTTATTGAACAAGGTACAAATTTCATCAATTACCCGATCGATTTCTACCTTGTTCACTTTCTTCCCTCTTGCTTCCATTAAATCTTCCTTGATTAGTAACCGTTCCTTTTTCTCAACCACCATGACTTCTTCAATATCAACAGTTGTAACTTCCTCATTTTGAACAACAACTTCTTCAACAATCTCTCCGACTCTCTCAATCATGTTTGGATTATTTTCTTGTTCTCCAAGAGTGGATTGATTGTTGGCTTGGTTATCCATTATTTGTGCTTGAATCAACTCAATTTGAAGTGATAAAGTCTTCAATCTTTGGTTGGTATCTTGCATGTTTATCATGGATTGTTGTATGAAGATGTTCAAAGTATTTTCAATCACCGAATATCTTTCATCTTCATAAGAATGTTGCTGATACTGTGGATAGGATTCATACTCGGGTGGAGTATAGAAGTTGAAGTAACCATGATCAGCCATGATTTTGGCTAGGTGGTGATCCTAAAACGGAAACAACTAACAAGAAACTTTTCTTTGTTTATCAACAAGGGGTTAGTACAAACAACTATCAAATAAAGAAAAATATTTACGGATTATATACAAATGCTTAAAATGATAAATCAATCGTTCTATCTATGATAACTAAACACCATTCCCCGGCAACGGCGCCATTTTGATGAAAGTCGTTCTTAGCATCAAACAAGATAAGTATTTGTGTATCGTCTCCACAGGGAATAGTGCGTTATCAAGGACAGTTTAACATCAATTATCATTCCAAGTATTAAGAGTACTTGTTTGTTTGAATTGAAATGTAACTAGCTAAACTAATTGCAAAAAGTAAAAGTTGAGATAAATAAGGATTGAAACTTGTTAGGAGTAGAGTTCCTTAACCAAGCGTCACACGTAACCTAATGATCCATACGAATTCTAGCTTTATAAACAACATTATCACAATCAATTCTAAACTATCCTTTGTGTCCAAAGTGATATAATTAACTCTAAGGTATCGTTTAAACATTCGTGTCCAAATCCCTTAAACGATAACAAAGTCGATCAAATAACCTAATCGACCGTGTCCAGCCTGATTAAGTATCCGAAAGCATTTAACTCTTGATTATGGTGATTATCACAAGATTAACAAAGATGTCAAGTAAGTTAACCTAAGATATATTGCTACTCTAGCTCTAGATTCAAGAGTTTGTGTCCAAAGCATCTTGAATCTCATTGAAAGCATTAACACAAGAATAACAACAATATTGAATATAAATTGCTAGAACCATATATTGCAAGATCAAAAGATTACATGTTTAGCAAGGGTCAAGTACCTCTCATCCCAACAAAGGGTATTTAGCTACACATCATCATGGAAGCCTTGCAAGGATGGATTGAAAAGGAAGGATTCATTACACTTGTGATGTCTCAACTAAGGAATAATAATCCAACTTCCAAAACCACTCTCACTCTATATGATCTACATTACTTCTCTCTATGAAATTACAATAAAAAGCTAAGCTAAAAGTGAGAGAAAAGGATCCTCAAAATATCTAAGACGATCCCCACATAACTCATTATTCAAGGAATAGCAAGTGGGTATTTTATAGCCTCTGCCCTGCCTAAACTCGCAGATGCGAGCTACATCACTCGCAGATGCGAGTTGCTTCTCTGGACCAATGATAAGATGCCACGTCATAAATGAGGAGGTCAAACCGCCCTAACTCGCAGTTGCGAGTAAGGGAGCTCGCAGTTGCGAGTTGCTTGCATTAGCACTCGCATATGCGAGTTTGAGTGCGAGTTGCATGCCTCCTGGATCAGCTTCTGCCCAAATAGTACTTTTTCATGATTTTCGTCTTTGATCAATGTCTTGAGGCTAATTCATGCACAAAAGGATAGAGTAATGATAAGTAAAGCGTAATAAGGCATTTAACGCTTATTTCTCGGCTTTTCCTTCAATTACTTGCAAAGCAAGCAACAAAAAGTGCTTAAAATATAACATGAATTTAACACTTCTTGGCATTTATCAACTATCCCCGTAAGTTTTCACTTGACTCACTAGTTCTTTTATCTTGGTATAATATTCTTTTACGGTCTCAGACTCTTTCATTTTTAATAACTCAAACTCACGTCTTAGAGTCTGAAGTTTAATAGCACGTACCTTGTCACTTCCTTCAAACTCCTCCTTTAGTGTGCCCCAAGCATCTTTGGCACTTGTAGCTCCCATTATTCTTGGAAAGATACTGTCTGCTACCGCTTGTTGCAGAAAGAACAATGCCTTTGCATCTTTCTGTTTATTTTCCTTCAACTCCTTTTTCTGAGCTGCATTAAGAGTTGAAATGTCTGCGGGAATAGTAAATCCTTCATCTACAATCTCCCATAAATCTTGAGAGCAAAAAAATGTCTTCATTTTAATGCTCCAAAAATCATAGTTTTCACCATTGAAGGTAGGGATAGTCATAGATGATGGTTGAATGTTATTAGCCATGGCTTAGGGAAAAGTTTAGAAATTGTGTAGAATATAAGGAGGGTTTGGTTGAAATTTAGGTGGATAAATTGTCTACGCCCAATATATGATCGAACGTAGCTCTGATGCCACTGTTAGTAACTTAGGTAGTAGTGATAGTTAAGAGTGTAGTTGGATAGTGAAGAAGGCTTTAGTTGATAGTTGAAATATAGTAGTAAGTAATGTGAGGACTTGGAGCAAGAATATATTGTATTTGTCTCCAAAATAGTTAAGAGTGTAGTTGGATAGTGAAGAAGGCTTTAGTTGATAGTTGAAATATAGTAGTAAGTAATGTGAGGACTTGGAGCAAGAATATATTGTATTTGTCTCCAAATTGGATTGATTGGATTGATTACAAATGAGTACATGCTTGCCTATTTATAGGTGTGAATGTCATGTTCTAGATAGTTCTTTCTAGACTCTTCATGGCATTTCATACTACATGTGTAGTATTAATTAATTCTAAAACATACTAAACTATTCTAGAGAAATCTAGGCATGTACATCATTCTATAACATTCTATAGGTTACTAATGCATTCTAGAGAATTCTAGAAATATGCATCACATTTTAACAATTATTTAACAATGAAATCTCAGAAATTTTGCTGAAATTCAAAATAGTAACATCTTATATGATTCAATTAATATCAGAACAAGAAAATAGAATAACCTTTTTGATACATTAAAATAAAATATAATCTAAATATTATAAACAGAATTTGAAACATTATTAAAAATTGCATAAAATGTTGCTTTGCTGCAACTAGAAGCATTGACATCATTCATGTGTATAACAGGACCATCCAAATCTTCCCGATTGACCGAGTTATAATGTTCCAACTTATGTCTAAAAACCATACAAGAAAACAAAAACAGAAAAGTTCTTTAATGTCTATGGGCACCATCGTCTGCAGTATTTTTACGCAATATTAAGAAATAATAAAGACAGCAACTTTTTTCCCAAATATAGTTTCAAGCCAAACTTTATTTTTTAGGCCTTACAAGTATTAAGGTTATTATAACCAGTAAAGAGATGTTGAGAAAATTGCTTAGTTTCTCACTTCTATAATGTTGTAAGTGTCAACGTACAGTAAATCCGGAAGGTATGCAGAAGAAATACGAACAATTTCACGACATTAATTCTTATTTTCTTGAAAATTTAAAACAAGGAACTAGGGCTGAAAATGAGTCGAGTCGAATTCATCTGAGCTCGGTTCGACTCGATAAGAATTGACTCGGCTTGAAACTCGACTCGAGTTCGATACGAACCATTTTTTTAACTCGAGTTCGGCTGGTTTAAAGTTCACGAACAACTCGGTTCGGCTCGTTAGGTTCAACTCGTTTGCTCGAGTAACATAATTCAAAATTTTGACCTTTTGATTTTATTTATAAAAAAAAACAACAAAAATTGAACTCATTAAATTATGGAAGTTGAAGACCACAGGAAAAAAGCGACGACCATATAGTTACTAATGTTGTGATGCCCCTTATGCTTCTCTTTATAATAACTCTTCTTCACTGATGTGATTGAACTCACCGATGTGGGACAAATTTTAGTACATATGCGTTGTTAAAACTTAAAAGCCTAAGCCTGCATTTGTATATTATTAGCTTCTTTTTTTCTCTCTTTTCTTGTAATTATTCTTGTTAATTGTTAATTATTTTCTCTCTTTTCTTATAATTATTGTTAATTGTTAATTAAATTAGTAATATTTTCTCAAAAAACAAGTACTTAAATATGAGAGGAAGGTTGTAATAAATTAGATATTTCATGTTTTAATATTTAAGTTTGCACTTTATTAAATTTTACTAAACCAATAAATAAATATAAATATGTATATATATTATCGAGCCAGCTCATGAACCAACCGAGTCGAACTATATACTGCTCAAGTTCGGCCCATTTATTTAACGAACTTAATTTTCAGCTCAAGTTCGGCTCATTTGGTTCATGAACCAAGTTCAACGAGTTAATTGTCGAATCGAGTTCCGAACTATTGTCGAGTTGGTTTGGTTCATTGCCAGCCCTACCAGGAACAGTAAAGGTAAGAACTACACTCTCACATGAATCAAGCTTACACGCAACAATTGTTGAAAAATTCTAAAACTCTGCCACCTTTTCTGTAAAATATAAATAAGAGAAAATATGCGGTGCCAAATAAGTTGTCAAGCAATTAATAGTAGGACCAAACCTCAACTAAATGATGAAATGAATTTGTATCATAAAAAATATGAAAGTTAGAGAAAGAGCATTTCAATGTTTAATTAGTAAAATAAATTACATGCCTTCAAACCAAACAACATGATTTGTCATCCAACAACCCCAAACTTGTATTGGTTATGAATCACATATATCATTAATTGAATGAACCTAAAAAGTCAAATTTGCTTATAATTGGGAACGGAGGGACTTCAAGAATGAATTAGTTAGAAAAACTCATGGTCAAAGTATAAGATCATTTCAATATTTCTATTCATGCTCGTTTCAAGAAATACCAAAGAGAAATAACACAATAAAAACATTAAAGAAATATTACAATCAAATTAGAAACGTTTCAATGTAAGACAACATACTCAATTACGAAGGCTACTTTGGACGATCCACTCTGGAGGTGGCCAGAACAAGTTCAAAATTTCAGGGCAATCAGACAAAGGTGAAAGAAGGCCTTGATCCAAGTAAAAAACACAATTCCCACACCACATGTTTTTAAAATACCGGAAGTCGCTACCATCAGTAAAGACAACGCAATTTCCTCTAGGAAGACACAAATCTGAAGCAGAATCAGAAAACGAACAGTCATTCCCCAAGAACAAAACACTATCCCCTAAAGTTGTTAACTTCACCCACTTCTTCTCCTTCTCATCAAGCTTAAACACATCAACCCTTATAGCATCAGGACCGGGTAACTCGGAACAAAAACACTCATAAATGTCCACTAGCAACAACTCTCCCTCTCTATCGACTAAGAATTTTATGTCCCCTCCATCAATCAAAGGTTCAGCAACTAAGTGGACATTCGATTCGTCCGGCCCAATCATAAATGTCCGACCAATTTTGTCAACAGCATAAGGCCGCCCTTTGAAAAAGCAGATGTCTCCGAATTTAATTGACATGTCGGGGATCACCTTCCAAGTCTCATCGCCGCATTTGAACAGTCCTGGTTGGGGTGCAAAGGTCAACTTTCCGAGAACAATAGGTGTTTTTCCATGGCCTGTGACAGCAACGACCTTTTCAGGGTACATGAAGCGAAAAGGAGAGGGTTCAAGGAAGTTGTCATCTGCGGTGAACATGCATCCCAAATGGAGGAGGGAGAATTGGTTAAAATCAAGCACATGTGGAAAATGAAAAGGGTCACGTGATAGTGGGTGATGCAGTTGGGTTTTTCCAATTGAGCTTTGGACAATTCTTATCAACCAAGGGCGTAGGGTTTGGTCTTCTTGTTGTTGTTTTGGTTTGATGAGGAAGATATTGTTTTTTGAGAGGTGACAAAAGGAAGTGTTGTCTTTATTGTTGATGGAATCAATATCTATGATATAGGTGTATGAGAATTTGACGAGTGGGAATTTGAAGGGTAAAATGTTATGATGATTTGGGATGGAAGTGTGCCAAATGGAACAAACAGATCGAAAACGAATGAGATCGAGTTCATTGTTGAGCCGTTGTGATATGAGATTGAGAAGATCCTTTGGAAGTTGAGACCAATCTGCCTCAGCCATGGATGGAGCTAGGTTGCTGATTTTTGTAGGATTGAGCTTTTGGTTCTTTTTATACAGTGAGCAGCTCCTTCTTTGGATATTTACGTGGTTTGTCTTATGAGGAAGCAATGTGGCAGATTTTTACAAGTATACAAATGCTACGTATTTTCAGATATTGCAATCAGTACTTTAAGATGTATTACTACTGTGGCAATGAATCTATTAATATTCCAAATTACTTAACAAGGAAGTATTCTTTTTTTTTTTTGGTTACTTAACAAGGAAGTATTTTTTTTTTTTTTTGTTATTTTCATTGGAAAGTATCTTTTTTTAATTTTTGTTTACTTAACAAGTAAGTATCTTTTTTTCTTTATGGTTACTTAACAATGAAGTATCTTCATGCGGATTTTTCTGCGTCATTTGCTACGGAATTATGTGCGGGTATACACATAACCACCAAAAAAAGATATACATCACCACCAAAAGAGCTATCAACATATCTATTAAAATTTAAAACCATATGGTCAGTAAAAGTAAGATCCTGCACTCTCCTATGAAACCAAGTTACTCTGAGATAAATCCTAACTTTGCAGATTGCGAGTTTTGCACATGAACCCAATGTTGCGTCTCACGTCCTCTTTCTTTCCTTCGCCCCTGTATAAAGTGACAAAAGGTCCTGTTTTTTTTTTTTTTGAACAAGCAAAAATGGAATATATATTAAAACCCAAAGAGAAATTTCAAGCACAAGGTGTGCTAGAAAAAATTCAACAGTATACAATTACAGAGACAACAGTGAGACAAACAGAAACAAATTAGCCAATGCCCATACAAACAAAAGGGTTTGACCAACACATATGAAAATTATTACGGATAGAAATATTAGAAGCCTTCATCCACCAAAAAGATTGTAATTTGATTTTCTCTACCCCTTGGTGAACAATATGGTCCCTATTTTTGAAGACCCTGTTGTTTCTTTCATTCCACAGAACCCACATATAGCACAACCAGATAAGTTGCATGAAAGTGCGAATAGTACGAGAAGCACCTGCTGAATACACAAACTGATAAAAATGATCTGACAAACATAAAGGCTCGGCGGTAGCTATCCCTAGCCAAGATCGAATTTGCCCCCACAATGTTGCGCAGTCTCAAAGTCACCGCACCCCATCACACAATGTTGATTATCATGAGGAATAACACCGTGCGTGCATAGATTATCCTTCGTCGGTAGTCTATTCCATAGGAGTCTCCACGCAAAAATAGAGACCTTCAAGGGAACCTGTTTGTGCCAAATTAAATCCGATAAAACTTCTGATGTCTAGACCAGATGACTGGTGAGCATTTGGTAAACACCACTAATTGAATAACCATTCGACCGATCAAGTCTCCACACCCACCGATCTGTAGAATTATGCTGCAAGGAAATGTCAGATAGTAAACTCCTACACTCCCCTAACAACTCCTCCTCCAAGGCCCACAATCGCCTACGCCATTGCCACGCCTCCCCCCTTCGCCAATCCTAACTCACACATATCTGCCATTGAAATGGATTTATTAAAAGCTAATTCAAACAAACGCCCAAACCGAACGCACAAAGGCACACCACCCACCCATGGATCCAACCAAAACGCCGTGTCAACCCCATCACCAACCTTACGATCAACATTGTCCCTAAACCATCCTTCACCTACTTCACCTAACCCGTCCCGAATACTCGCCACCTCCTTCCACCACGAAGAAACACTCCGGCCCCCAACCGCCAACCTCCCATCCTCCTCACCATAACGTGCTACCAACACCCTATACCACAAACTACCTTTCTCGACTAGTAACATCCAACACCGTTTTCCTAACAGAGAAACATTAAACTCTCCCTCATCCTCCTCACCCCCAAACCACCATTAATTTTACTAGCACAAATATTGTTCCAACCAACCCATGAAATTTTCCTATGGTCCTCCCACCCACCCCAAAAAAAAATTATAAATAAAGATTCAAGGGTAGAGATTATACCTGATGGAGCTCTGAAGAAGGAAAGGGCATAGACAGGAAGAGAGGACAGGACAGCCTTAAGGAGAACCAGACGACCACCAAAAGATAGAAATTTACTACGCCACCCTGATAGTCTCCTTTTAACTTTATCCACCACCGGCTCCCAAAACAATAATCGCCTCGGATCACCACCAATCAAATGACCCAAATACAAAAAGGGGACCTTTCCTACTTTACAACCAAGCATAGCCGCTGCTTCATTCAATCAAGACTCTGAAACATTAACCCCCACCAACAAACTTTTGTGGAAATTTACTTTTAGCCCCGACATCGCCTCAAAAAGAAGAAGGACAGCCCTCAAAGCACGAACATTTGCCCAACTTTTTACTCCCACAAGAAGCGTGTCGTCTGCAAACTGAAGATGAGAAAGAGCCATAGAGTCGTGCTCCCCAATAGAGTACCCAGAGAAAATATTATTTTCAACCATGGATTGCATCATAACATTCAAACCTTCTGCAGCCAGTAAAAAAAGAAATGGGGATAAAGGATCTCCTTGTCTCGAACCCCTTTCTAGTGGAAATTCAGGTGTCGGACTCCCGTTTACCAACACAGATGTTGTAGCTGTACAAACACACTCCTTAATCCACTTCCTCCACGAAGTCGGAAAGGCCATTCTCTCCATGACCGCATCAAGGTAACGCCAATCAACAGAGTCATAAGCTTTTTCAAAATATACCTTAAATAACATAAGCTTTTTTTTACTTTTACAAGCCTCGTCAACAATCTCATTAGCAATAAGAATGCCATCAAGGATTTGTCTGTCTCTCACAAAAGCTGACTGAGACTCAGAAATTACACTCCCAATAACCAATCGCAATCTATTAGAAAGTAATTTAGCCAGAATCTTATACATGCTCCCCACCAAGGAAATAGGACGAAAGTCATTAAGTTTTTAAGGGTTTTCAACTTTTGGTATGAGTGCTATAAAAGTGTTATTTATACCTTTAGTTAATTTCCCATTTCTGTGAAATTCTGACATAAATCGTATGATATCAACCTTCAGCTCGCTCCAAAACTCCTTAATGAAACCAAAATTCACCCCATCAGGACCTGGACTCTTATAACTGTCACAATCCCACACAACCACCTTAACCTCATCCAAAGAAAAAGGTTTGATCAAACTACCTCCTTCTGAAAAAGACAATCTCTTAAAGGGAAGATTATCGACATTCGGCCATTCCACATTCAACGCTTTAAAATGCGACGCAAAATGAGAAAAAACCGCCTGACGAATAGGATTAACCCCCTCCACCGCCACACCCTCCACGAAAATCAAAGAAATTGCGTTTCTTCGCTTCCTGCTTGACAAACTGGAGTGAAAGTACTTCGAATTTGCATCTCCTTCACGCAACCACTGTAACCGAGACTGTTGCCAACAAATAATAGTGTGAATCCGGCATAAAGAATGGATGTCTGATGTAATGTCATGCAGCTCCTTAAGTTCGCCCTCTGAGAAAACCGACTCCTCCCCTTTGTTATCCAATTCTGACAACCGCACTTTTAAAGTATCGACTTTACCGGACAAATTCTGACTATGATTGATATGCCACTCCTTTAAAGCTAATTTAATTAATTTCAACTTTTCTTTCAAAATGAAACCACCCCACCCTACCACATTAAAAGAATTCCATTGATCTCTGACAAACTGTTTGTAACCAGGGTCTTGCCTGTTGGAACAAAATGTGTTTAACAATGAACCTTAAAGAGTTTTGATGATAACAAGGTATTAAAAAATTGTAAATTGGACTAGCTAATATTTGTTCAAGTGTACAGGACCATAATTAAAAAGTTACATCATTTATTGGTTCTGAATGAGCAAATAAAGAGCAAAAGAAAACAACGAAATTGAAGCTTAGATGCTCCTGAACGCAATTCGCTCCTGAAGATGGAAAGCGCTTCTAAAGTCTAGCTGCTCCTGAAGATGGAAAGCGCTTCTGAAGTCTAGCTGCTCCTGAAGAGAGAATAGCGCTCCTGAAGAATAACGCTCCTGAAGACTAGTGCTCCTGAAGACTGGAAGTCCTGAAGCGCCACGTCATCATCAGAAGCTACATTATCAGAAGCTGCCTCATCAGAAGTCATTTCACCAGAAGCTAAAAATCAACTGGATTTGCAAAATCCAAGGATTCAAGAGTTGTTTCAAGGATCGAAATTCATCAAAGGACAGCAAAAGATTAGTGGAACTTTGCAACGATCATTTCAAAAGTGTTTTAAGGCATGTGCTTGCAATTTGGACGAAAGCGTTGACATTGTACTATTGTACGAACTGTACAACCACCTTCTCCACTACTATGTTTTGTGTCCATGCTACAAGACAAGAAAACAGCTCCAGAATACGGCTTCGCCTGCAAAGATGTTCCTTTGGATAAGGAATGGATTTCAAATTTGTTCTTCATAGGACAACAACCAAATCAGGCAAAAGATTATTGGTGAAAGATCAAGCTTCAACAACGACTCTTTGATGTGCTAGCAATTTCACAACGTCTCTTTCACACCTTTATATAAAGGAGTGAAGACATAGAGAATTGGTAATGCTGAACGAAAGACTCACAACATTTTTACAAGTGTCAAACCTCTGCTGAAATTGTTCTGCATTCACTTAGAATTTCTGTGTCTCAAAGTTTCATCTTAGAAATTCTTAAGTTATTGAGTCTGTATCTGATTTGTATTGTGAGCACCTCTGATTGTATATCAAGTGTTCAACCTTAAACAATTTTCTGTGTAATTTTGTTTAGTTAGAAGTCTCTTGCAGTTGTGCTTGAGCAGGGAAGTCTCTTGATTGTGTTCTTGAGCAAAGGAAGACTCTTGCAAAGTGTGCTTAAGCAAAGGATGTCTCTTGCAGGTGTGCTTGAGCAATTGTAATCAGATATTACTCTTAGTGAAATCTCCTTGGAAGTGCAAGGGGGACTGGACTACTTCCGGATTGTGGAAGGAACCAGTATAATTGCTTTGTGTCGTTCTTCTTCTCTCTCTCCGTTTTATTCCGCTGCATTTAGATTCTGATTACCACTTCAGAAGCTGTCTCACTTAGCTTCTGACCAGTATGTTCAGTTTTTAGGAGAAACGAAGAATTTTCCAAAACACAATTCAACCCCCCAATTTTCCTCATCAACTGATAACACCAAGGGACAATGATCAGATAAACCTCTCAATTGAGCCACCTGAACACAGTTTGGCCACACCAAGCACCACTCATCGTTTAGCAAAAATCTATCGAATCGACTCATAGACAAACCATCACCTTTATACCACGTAAAAATACGACCACACAACGGTAAATCCACTAAATCATTTTCATCAATAAATCGACTGAATTGAACGTGATCCAAGGAACCTTGAGAGTTTCTAACAGATCTTCTCTCTTCCATATTCCGAACGGCGTTAAAATCACCACAAACACACACCTTCTTCCCCCTAAGAGATTCAAGTCGAGCAGACAAAGAATCCCACAACCGTTGTTTTGCCCCACCATCACAAGGAGTGTAGATATTAAACAAATAAAACTCTTCCTGAGACTGAACAAACTGACCATGAATCATCAACACATGTTCAACACTAACGGAAGACCAAACCTCCACCTCCGACAAGTCCCAAATAGTCAGCAAACCCCCCGACGCCCCTACTGAAGGACGATAAGAAAATTCATGAGGTGAACTACCCCATAAAGAGGCGCATAAAAAACTATCACATGAATGCATCTTAGTTTCTTGAATACACACAATTGACGAACACTTCTCCCACACCATCTTACGAACTTCTTTTCTTTTCTCCGCACCCCCCAACCCCCTAACATTCCACGATATAAACTTCATTTAAAACACTATCCCCCACCCCCACAAACACACACCATATCAGCAGCCCCCCTCGGCCTCACTGACTCCAACAGGGTCCTTCACAATCTTAGGCACCTTCTTCTTTCGACCCACCCCTGACAACAAATTAAACATATTTTCTGGGTCCCCATTAAAATTAACTCCAATAGCTTTACAAATATCACACACATCCTCGGCAGCCACCTGGTCGTTGCCATTCATAGTCACCCAATGTTGCCAATCCGTATTGACAGATGATGTAGAAGAGGCTCCACCTGACACAGCATTATTAACCATCGCACTAGAGTTAGTTACCTTATTCTTTCCATTCCGTTTACGACTTTGTTGCGTTAAAATTTTTAGAACTTTCTTGCGGTCTTTGGAATGTAACCTTGCCACTTTCTTTAGACTAGAAACATTATGTCGAAGTAATGCCCCAGCCTTCCTTTTTTTGTGAATAATTTCAGGGACATTATTTTGACCTTCACGTTGCTGCACTCTTATCTTCGCTTTTTTCATATATTTTTTTGCACGAAAAATAAATCCCGCTTCATCGTGACTATGCTCACTCAACGATTCGGAACTCCACGGGCTAGAGATAATAGGTTGTACACCAGCTGATGGACATGATTTAGGACGCCTATTTTGCGCATACCTTGTGACGTTATCATTCAAACTTGCGGGTTTGTGTTGCTGCACATCATAAAAAATAGCAGCATTCCTCTTGGATTCAAGTTCTGTACCTTCACCACGTAGCTACCCATCATCACTATACTCTAAGTCCACGTTAATATCATGTTACTGAGCTGGAAAAATTGCTGCAGGCATGTGAATTTCATGTTGCTGTATTGGGAAAATAGTTGCAGGCACTTGCACAACAGGTTCAGCTACGGTACATAGCCAAGCCTCCTTCTTGCCTTCTTCATGAGTTTTGCATTGCTGGTCTGCACAACTACCATCCGAAACCACATGAACAGACCCCTCTTGACTGTGACCCGCCTGATTAACATTTTCCACTACATGCATAGCTGATGTTTCTTCCTCAACCATCTCTGCCACCATCTTCTCAACAAAAATACCAGCATTGTTTTGAATATTAAGGTCCCCATTACATTCATCTTGGTCATTTTGAGATACATTGGATGCATTATCATCCTCAAATAAACAAGCATCTTCTCCTAAATTGTATCCCCACTCCTCCATGAATTTAATCTCCACCATCGCGCCATCAATCAATACATTTTCCACCGACGTAATAATGTCATGAGAGGATGAAGCTACCAACACTTGTGCATAATCAAACCTTTCTTTTTCTAAAGAACATACGTCTGCCCTTAAATAACGTCCGCATTCCATAGTGCAATTTGAAGAACTGCTCATTCCACGCATGAAGCGGAATACCGTAAATTCATAACCATGCGCCTCGCTAAAAAGGTACTGACTGTTTATCCCACCTCACAACAGATGAGAAAAAATGATTGAAAAATTCCCTAGCCCCGTCAATAATAGACATAACTTCCGACTTGTTCAAGCTGCGAACAAACACCTTATCGGCCCCCATAGGAATAATATCAAGTTCCTTGAAACCGGTGTCTGATATTCTAGATTGGATCATTGGAATAGCTTCCCCGTTAATCGTCGTAGCCATCAAACCACTCCGAGCCCACTTCAAATCTTCCTCCACCGTCCTAAATGCACGCATCAATTTTTGTTGATTTATACACTTCACCGTTTGTTCAGCCATAACTGACTTCTTCTTCCCTCCATCTAAGCGCACCAAAAACCTTCCCCACCCTCACTCCCTCCTTAACCTCGCCCTCCTCCCTCACCTGTTAAGAACTACATGAGAAGAACCTAATCTAAATAAACAAGAAGATTAATCGCTTAGCAAAAACACTTGGTATCACAACTGCATACATGGCGGGAATATGAGGATTATATTAAGGCTTATGTATGGTGAAGCGACAATGAACTTTGAAACTGGATATTCTAGTGATAGTTAACTGTTTGTGTAATAGTAAAATTGGTAGTTCAAATGGTAGGACTATGTTGAAGAAGAGTGGGAGGCAAGGATTTCGCATGTGTATCGGGAAGCTAATATATGTGCAGATATGCTTGCCAATAATCACCCCCCTCAACCGGTGATGACTAAGGCTCTTGCTATTGATTTTAGGGTGTGTCTACATTGCGATTAGTGTCTTTGTAATGTTTTTTCCCTTAGGCTTAGGCCCTGTGATGACATGCTGTCATTACGTAATTTTTAGGACTTATTTTGACATTTTGATAGAGTTCTAAGCAACATTAAGTGTCCAGGAGCAGTTAAAAGCAACAAATTTGGAAGAACTGGATTGAAGCCAATCGTACTGCGATTCTCTAATCGCAATGCGATTTCTTGAAGTCAGAGAGCATGTTTTTCAAGAAACTGGATCGTAATACAATCCAGCCAATCGTGATACGATTTCAAGAAGGGCTTTTAAGGAAATTAGGGTTCAAAGAAGCCATCGTGGTACGATTTGTAAATCGCAATGCGATTATGGGCGATCCAGAAGTTGCCTATTTAAGCCCAACTTACTCTCAAACATAAGGATTACGATTTTGGAGAGCTAAAGTGCGATTTTAACACCCAGAAGGCTGCAGCGGAGAGGATTTCATCATCTCTAACCCAGTTTATGTATGTTTTAATTCTTCCATTGATTATGCTATTTGTAAACTCAATTATGAGTAGCTAAATCTCTTAGAGATTAGGTCGGAGATGAACCTATGTAACCCTAATTGATCATATGTTGCTGTGAAACTCTATTGTTTATTAATGAATTTCTAGTCTTTATTCAATTCAATTGTTCTTAATGCTTTTTATATCCTGATCAAATATAAACATGATTTTGTGAGATCGAATGACTACTACCCATAGCTTTCGACTTAGACCTAATTGAATTGTTCTGATAAACATGGTTGGTCTAGGAATAGATAATCGTTTGTTAGTGATATTAGGTTAACGTTCATAAAACCTTCAAGGATTATTAGACCACCTAAGGAATTAGGGGCTGTAGTTTAAGAAGAGGGTCCTAACTCAAGGGATTGATTAGGGCTAATTTGTTAACTATCGTGAAACTAGAAAATCATTAGTAATAATAGGTGCAGTAACCAATTAGGGGAAACATAAAGGATTCGAAAACCTGATCTCATCTCTCTCCATATTTTCTTAATCAAATCTTATTCTTTTAATTGATTTCTTAAAATCAAACCAAATCTACTGCCTAGTGGCAAAACAAAATAAACTTTTATATATCCTATTTTTATAACGCAATTGAATTATTGAAGTTAAAAACAGTCCTCGTGGGATCGATATTTTTACTACTTCGATAGTATTTGGTGCACTTGCCAGAGATCTATCAAGTTTTTGGCGCCGTTGCCGGGGACTGTTGAATTATTTCAACAAGGCAATTACGTTATAATTTAGGGTTTTTGCAATTTAATTTTCTGTTTTTAATTTTTATTTTTCTGCTTTCATATTCACTTGATTACTTTGCGTTGTGCAGTGCTACTAAGGTATTTTGCTGTTTATGCGAGGTAAACAGAGCTCAGACGACTTAGAGTACGATCCGGAAATTGAAAGGACTGCTAGAGCACTTCGGAAAGCTGTCCGGTCGCAAAGGTTAGCTCAGTCTGTTCCACCGGGTGTTCGAGAACAAATACCAGAGCCACTCTCAACTGAATCTGAAACGATCTCTTCTCCTAAATCTGCAACTATGGAAGGAGAAGGAGTTGTACCACCGAGACCTAAGCTAGGAGACTACGGGTTAGCCACTCATCGCGGTCAACTAACCCATACTTTTCAACCAGCTAACCCTGTAGCTTTCGACATCAAGACAACTGTCCTCAACGGTTTGAGGGACAAGCAATTCGATGGGACTGAAGCTATGAGTCCTCATGAACACTTGAGCCGCTTTGCTGAAACCTGCGAGTTTTGTGTGCAACCAGCCACCGTGACTGAAGCACAAAAGAAACTAAGGCTATTTCCTTTCACCTTGACGGGAAGAGCAAAAGATTGGTTGCTAACAATACCAAACGGGACTGTCCAAACATGGGAAGAATTAGAGCTGAAGTTCTTGGAGAAATATTTCCCTATGTCTAAGTATTGGGACAAGAAGATGGAGATCTCTAACTTCAAGCAAGGAGAAGGTGAATCATTGTATGATGCTTGGGAGCGATTTAACTTACTTCTTAAGAGATGCCCGAATCATGAGTTCACCGAGAAACAATACCTCCAAATCTTCACTGAGGGGGTAACACCAAACACTAGAATGTTCTTAGATGCTTCCGCGAGAGGTAGTCTCAAGAGCAAAACTGATCATGAAGTCCAAGCTTTAATTGAGAACATGGCTGTAAATGAGTATCGGGCTGAAGCTAAGAAGAAAGAAAGAGGAGTGTTTGGGGTGAGTGAACAAACTGCTATCCTTGCTAACCAAGCAGCTATGAACAAACAAATCGAAGCTCTAACTAAGGAGTTTCAAGGCTTCACTTTGGCTCATAAGCAACAACAAGTAGCTGCAATCAAATGTGACCTATGTGGTGAAGAACATCCCAATGGAGAATGTGTTCCAGAAGGATCAAGTGAAGAAGCTAACTTCATGGGAGGTTATCAAAGGCAGAATCAATACTACAATTCAGGCATCAATAAGCATCCAAATCTAAGCTACTCAAATAACAATGCTTTGAACTCTCAGATGCTCACTCCTCCTCAACAACAACAAAGGAAGCCATCAGCTCTTGAGGAAACTATGATGAACTTCATGAAGATGACTCAAGGCAACTTTGAAGAGATGAAGAAGAGTCAAGAAGCTGAAAGAAAGAACAATGAAGCTTCTAGGAAGATGCTTGAAACTCAACTGGGGCAATTAGCTAAGCAATTGGCTGAACAAAACAAAGGTGGATTCTCAGGTAACACTAAAGACAACCCTAAGAATGAGTCTTGTAATGCTATTGAATTGAGGAGCAAAAAGGTTTTGACACCTTTAGTTCCAAAAGCTCCAAAGAAGGGTGATGATGTAGTTGAGGTGGAGGAGAATGATGTAGTTGAAAAAAATGATGAGGGTGTAGTTGAAAAAGAAAATGATCATGGAGTAGTTGAAAACGAAAGGAAGAAAAAAATAGAGGGAGAAAAAAGTGAGAAGTTAATTGATGAAGATTCAATCTTGAGGACGACGAAGAGTCAAATATTGAAGGATGGAGACAAACCACAGGTTATTCCATCATATGTGAAGCTTCCATACCCTCACCTTTCGAAGAAGAAAGAAAAGGATGAAGGTCAATTCAAGAAGTTCATGCAACTTTTCTCACAACTTCAGGTGAATATTCCTTTCGACGAAGCTCTTGATCAAATGCCGTTATATGCTAAGTTCATGAAAGACTTGTTGACTAAACGAAGGAAGCCTAAGGATGATGAGAACATTGCACTTTCTGAAAATTGTAGTGCTATTCTTCAAAAGAAGCTGCCACCTAAGCTGAAGGATCCTGGTGCTTTTACTATCCCTTGTTCAATTGGACCGGTAGACATTAGAAGAGCTTTATGTGACTTGGGAGCAAGTATCAACCTGATGCCTCTTTCAATGATGAAGAAGCTTAAGTGTGGGGAACCAAAACCAACAAGAATGACCATTACTTTAGCTGATCGGTCAATCTCCTATCCTTTCGGTGTACTTGAAGATGTGCTAGTCAAGGTTAATGACTTGGTGTTTCCGGCAGATTTTGTGATCTTAGACATGGCTGAAGATGAAGATATGCCACTCATTCTAGGAAGACCTTTCCTTGCAACTGGCCGTGATTTGATTGACATTGAGAAAGTAGAGCTAATGTTGAGATTCCATAAGGAGCAAGTAGTGTTTAATATATTTGAGGCCATGAAGCACAAAGATGAAAATCCCAAGTGTTACCGGATTGACATTGTTGAAGAAATAGTTAAAGATGACTCTTGTGAACATCAACCAACACACCCTCTTGAACGTGCAATTGTGAATTCTATAGAAAAAGGTGAAGATGATGAAGATCTTGAAGTAAGTGATTGTGTGAAGCAACTAGCAGCAAGCAAGCAAGAGTTGGGTCCGGTAAAAATAGAAGAATTAATGGGTAAGCACTCTATGGATGCTCCTATTTTGAGTGGAGAAGGAGAGAAAAATCCAGAATTAAAAGAACTCCCTTCCCACTTGAAATATGTTTTTCTCACTAAGGATGCCTCTAAACCAGTAATCATCAGCAATACCTTGACACCTTTGGAAGAAGAAAAATTAATGAGGGTGTTAAGAGACAATCAAGGAGCTTTGGGGTGGAACATTTCTGATTTAAAGGGTATTAGTCCAGCTTATTGCATGCATAAAATACACATGGAGGCTGAATACAAACCGGTGGTTCAACCTCAAAGGAGACTTAACCCAACAATGAAGGAAGTGGTGAAGAAAGAGGTGCTGAAGTTACTAGATGCAGGTATGATCTACCCTATCTCAGATAGCTCATGGGTAAGTCTAGTTCATGTGGTACCCAAGAAAGGAGGAATGACGGTGCTAGCAAATGAGAAAAATGAATTGATACCTACCCGCACCGTCACTGGTTGGAGAATGTGTATAGACTACCGGAGGTTGAATACCGCAACAAGAAAGGACCACTTTCCATTACCATTCATGGATCAAATGATTGAGAGATTGGCTGGCCAAGCCTTTTATTGCTTCTTGGATGGGTATTCAGGGTATAATCAAATTGCAGTAGCTCCGGAGGATCAAGAAAAGACTGCCTTCACTTGTCCATTTGGAGTGTTTGCTTATCGAAGGATGCCCTTTGGGCTGTGTAATGCGCCGGCAACCTTTCAAAGGTGCATGCTTTCCATCTTCTCTGATATGATAGAAAAGAACATTGAGGTATTTATGGACGACTTTTCTGTTTTTGGTAAGTCTTTTGATCAATGCTTGTTCCATTTAAATGTTGTACTTAAAAGATGCACCAAAACTAACCTTGTTTTGAATTGGGAAAAATGTCATTTTATGGTAACTGAAGGTATAGTTTTGGGGCATAAAATAAGTGCTAAAGGCATTGAGGTAGACCAAGCCAAGATAGAGGTTATAGAGAAACTTCCTCCACCCATCAATGTTAAAGGAGTGAGAAGTTTCTTGGGGCATGCCGGTTTCTATCGGCGGTTCATAAAAGACTTTTCTAAAATTTCCAAACCCCTCTGTAACCTCTTGGTCAAAGAAAATGAGTTTAATTTTGATTCTGAATGTCTAAATGCTTTTTCTTTGATTAAAAACAAGTTGGTGACTGCACCAATAATCATTGCACCCGATTGGGATTTACCTTTTGAACTTATGTGTGATGCAAGTGATTATGCTGTTGGTGCAGTCCTAGGCCAACGCAAGAACAAATTTTTTCATGCAATTTACTATGCAAGCAAGGTTTTAAATGAAAATCAAGTTAACTATTCCACAACTGAAAAGGAATTGCTTGCGGTAATCTTTGCATTGGAAAAATTTCGTTCTTATCTAATAGGCTCCAAAGTCATTGTTTTTACAGATCATGCAGCTCTCAAATATCTCTTAACTAAAGGGGATTCAAAGCCTCGACTGTTGAGGTGGATCCTATTATTGCAAGAATTTGATCTTGAAATTCGTGACAAGAAGGGAGTCGAGAACGTGGTAGCTGATCATCTCTCAAGGCTGGAGAATGATGAGGTGACAAAGAAGGAGAAGGCCATCAAGGCCGAGTTCCCCGATGAACAGCTGTTTGCTATTGGAGAAAGACCTTGGTTTGCTGACATGGCGAACTTTAAGGCCGGCAAAATAGTTCCTGATGATCTGACCTACCCTCAGAGGAAAAAGTTCTTCAAAGATGCAAACCACTACTTGTGGGATGACCCGTATCTGTTTAAGGTGGGTACTGACGGTTTGATTAGACGTTGTGTTGCAGGTGAGGAAGCACATAGTATCATGTGGCACTGCCATAGCTCAGCTTATGGAGGCCACCACAGTGGAGAAAGAACAGCTGCAAAAATTTTGCAAAGTGGATTCTGGTGGCCCACCCTTTTCAAAGATTGCCACGACTTTGTCACAAGATGTGACAGATGCCAAAGGACAGGTAACATATCAAAGAGGAATGAAATGCCCCTAAAAGGAATCATTGAAGTTGAACCATTTGATTGTTGGGGTATTGATTTTATGGGACCATTCCCTTCCTCTTACTCTTATCTCCATATTCTAGTCTGTGTTGATTATGTCACAAAGTGGGTTGAAGCGATACCATGTGTTGCTAATGATACCAAAACGGTTGTCAACTTCCTTCAAAAGAATATTTTCACTAGGTTTGGAACCCCTAGAGTATTGATCAGTGATGGGGGGAAGCATTTTTGCAATAATTTTCTTCAAAATGTGCTCAAAAAGCATAACATTAAGCACAAAGTTGCAACTCCCTATCACCCACAAACTAGTGGTCAAGCAGAGGTTTCAAACCGACAGCTGAAACAGATTCTGGAGAAGACAGTTGCGTCAAATAGGAAAGATTGGTCTAGAAAATTAGATGACGCACTGTGGGCATATAGGACAGCCTTTAAGACCCATCTTAGGTTCTCACCCTATCAGTTAGTCTATGGGAAGGCATGTCATCTTCCAGTCGAGCTACAACATAAAGCTTATTGGGCCATTAAGGCCTTAAATTTTGATCAAATAGCCGCTGGTAAGAAAAGAATTTTGAAACTTAATGAACTTGAGGAGATGAGGCTTAGAGCGTATGAAAATGCGCTCATCTATAAAGCCAGGACAAAAAGGTATCATGACAAAAACTTAGTGTCTAGGGATATTAACTGTGGACAACTAGTTTTGTTGTATAATTCCAGGTTGAAGCTGTTTCCTGGGAAGCTCAAGTCAAAATGGTCTGGACCATTCTTGGTCAAAAGTGTGTCACCATATGGAGCTGTTGAACTAGTGACACCTGAAGGAGATCGAAGTTTCAAAGTAAATGGACAAAGAGTTAAACCATACCTAGGTGGCGACCTACCAAAAGGAAGGGTGGCACTCATTCTGAAGGACCTCTGAGGATCCTTAGCAGTCAAGCTAGTGACGATAAAGAAGCGCTGAGTGGGAGGCAACCCACTAGATTTACTTTGTTTTCAATTTATTTTCTTTATTTTCTTTTTAATGTCAAAGTCCATTGAACTTATTTCCCTATTGTAATTGCTCCTGCACTTGTTTATTATTAATGAATTTGTTTTGTTTCATGTGACCTATTCCAGTTTAGTAACAGTTGTTTGATGAAACGGTATTCCAAAAGTTCTAAAGGAGGGGTGACTTGATTCAAAGGTGAAGTGTACGGCGTTGCTAGGTAGTCACATACTCCCAGAAATCTCAGCCATAAGGTTCATTGCCAAATTTGTTTTTTTCAATTTACTTATATTTAGATTAGTTTCCATGCAACTACATTTCTAGAACTTGCATTGTTTCTCTATTATTGATTGGTCTTTGTCAATTACACACTGAGGCAAAAGTGCTTGGTCCTGTGAGCCTTTTTGAAGCCTACCCTGTTTTAATTTGTTGAATTTATCCTTTCTTAACCAATTGTGAGCCGGTAGGATTAGAACTTTTTGTTCGGTGACAAACTACATTACAAGCCTAGAGACTTTTAGGACTTGTCCCTTAATGTATTTTCTGAGTTAAGGCATTGTAGAATGTTGCTAAAGATTAAGTTTGGGGTTGCTATTGGAATTTGCAACCAACTAAGTTTGGGGTGGGGGTACTAGAGAATATGAGAACAAAAATGAAAGAAATAGGAAATTGTCATGCAAAATACACACAAAAATGGTGTATCAAAAAAAAAAGAAATTGAATGATGAAAAAGGGACAAAACATTGAAAATCTGAGTAACTTCAAACTCGATTGTCCCTAAATGTTAAAAATGTTCTCTAGTACCTTTGCATTGATTGTATTTCCACAAGGTGAATGAATGAAGGATTGAATTTTGTGCTTTAACTTACGTAGGAATGCCTAACTCAAATTTTGTGTAGCCTACTTATCCAAATATATCCCACCTTTCACCTAAGCCCCGTTATAACCCTAAAGACCTCAAAAGTGTGTAATGATATTGACTTTGATTGATGTTTAGAAACTTTTCAAGCGTATGGTAATATGTAGACCTGCATGTCGACTGGTAGAACCCTATTTCATATTGATGTGTGGAGTTGTGAACTGGTGGATGCGAACAAGTCAAACTAGCTCATCTTTAGCTAGAAGGAGAATGAACTTTTGGGTACTATCGTTTTGTCAGGTAACTGTTATTTTACTGTCGTTTGTCACTGTTGCAAGCAAATTCCTTGAGGACAAGGAATGGTTTAAGTTTGGGGTTGTGATGACATGCTGTCATTACGTAATTTTTAGGACTTATTTTGACATTTTTATAGAGTTCTAAGCAACATTAAGTGTCCAGGAGCAGTTAAAAGCAACAAATTTGGAAGAACTGGATTGAAGCCAATCGTACTGCGATTCTCTAATCGCAATGCGATTTCTTGAAGTCAGAGAGCATGTTTTTCAAGAAACTGGATCGTAATACGATCCAGCCAATCGTGATACGATTTCAAGAAGGGCTTTTAAGGAAATTAGGGTTCAAAGAAGCCATCGTGGTACGATTTGTAAATCGCAATGCGATTATGGGCGATCCAGAAGTTGCCTATTTAAGCCCAACTTACTCTCAAACATAAGGATTACGATTTTGGAGAGCTAAAGTGCGATTTTAACACCCAGAAGGCTGCAGCGGAGAGGATTTCATCATCTCTAACCCAGTTTATGTATGTTTTAATTCTTCCATTGATTATGCTATTTGTAAACTCAATTATGAGTAGCTAAATCTCTTAGAGATTAGGTCGGAGATGAACCTATGTAACCCTAATTGATCATATGTTGCTGTGAAACTCTATTGTTTATTAATGAATTTCTAGTCTTTATTCAATTCAATTGTTCTTAATGCTTTTTATATCCTGATCAAATATAAACATGATTTTATGAGATCGAATGACTACTACCCATAGCTTTCGACTTAGACCTAATTGAATTGTTCTGATAAACATGGTTGGTCTAGGAATAGATAATCGTTTGTTAGTGATATTAGGTTAACGTTCATAAAACCTTCAAGGATTATTAGACCACCTAAGGAATTAGGGGCTGTAGTTTAAGAAGAGGGTCCTAACTCAAGGGATTGATTAGGGCTAATTTGTTAACTATCGTGAAACTAGAAAATCATTAGTAATAATAGGTGCAGTAACCAATTAGGGGAAACATAGAGGATTCGAAAACCTGATCTCATCTCTCTCCATATTTTCTTAATCAAATCTTATTCTTTTAATTGATTTCTTAAAATCAAACCAAATCTACTGCCTAGTGGCAAAACAAAATAAACTTTTATATATCCTATTTTTATAACGCAATTGAATTATTGAAGTTAAAAACAGTCCTCGTGGGATCGATATTTTTACTACTTCGATAGTATTTGGTGCACTTGCCAGAGATCTATCACCCTGTTGAATACAAATAAAAAATATAAACAACGAAGACAAATTAAGTCATAAATAACAGTGGTGGTGTCAAGTTCCATAATATTTTTGTCTAGAATCCATATGCATTAGAGTAACAGTGGTGGTGTAATGTATAGTTCCATAATTGTGTGTTACAAAAGTTCATAATACAATTTAGTACTAATAACAACAATAGGTATGGTACAAGTATTGCTACACATGTCCTTCTCAAACCAGCAAACCATAGTGGTGCATCCAAGACACAATAAACCCTACCAATACCAACATTGATTATGACCAACCTCTACTACGAAAATTGATTACTTCATTCGCATCCCCGACACGAAAGATACATGACTATTTGCAGGAGCAAAATTTCATTCAAGCCTATTTCCCAACATGCTACCTTAAATGCATGAATTATAAGCACTATGGATCATTACATGGATCGTTTCAGTTAAGGCATTTAGAGACGGGAAATTTATTAAAGTCACTTCTAACTAGACACACATAATTGAGAATTATCAAATAAATTGCTTCAATATTTATAAAAAAGGAAATAAAGATGGAGACCACTAATTAAACATCAGTTTACACTATCAATTTTTTTATTTTTTTAATCGGCAAAATTAATATTGATAGGCATACAAAACTGATGCATCAAGAGGATTAACACGACCTCTGAGACTCAGCTAGGCATATTATCAAATAGGAAATGAAAAAGATAAAGCCTAAGCAAACACTAACAGAAACACCAAATTGTTCATAAAAACTGCCTGGCAGACTGCGGAAGATCCCCTCAAACAGGAGAACACTCGCACAACAGTGGAGACAGAATGTGGATGCTCTAATCATCCCCTGAAACAAGCTGAAATCACAGCATTCTCACTTTTCAAATTTGTCTATACTCTATACAGCTTCGCTAGATTACTCTAGTTAGACCAAAAGACGCATATATCAGATTATGACTGATAAGGGTATCTCTAATGGATCATAAGTTCATAACAAATATACACATGTCTATGAGCTTTAATACTTCTAAAATAATGCAAGTCTAACTCCACTATCGAATTTTCAATATACGTACAAATAAAGATTCTTGCAGAGTACATAAAGATCTGTTTTCAATCTTCTTTATATAAATCACACATTGCTTCTAATTATGTATCTTCTGAGTTCTGAACACCCCGTAGCTAGTCAATCACTCTTAGCCTGTTGTAAACCAACCCCTGGAAGGAAATATGTTTCATTCAAATCTGCAAGCACCCTGCACCAAAAACAAGACCTCTATATCATTTAAGGAAACGTGTTATCATTTTTTTCATTCCAAATACAAGTACAAAATAAACAAGCTTGAAATTTAAAAATACAATTGAACAAGAATTTGGTGTTTTAAATATTCATTGTTAACTTTATGAGTAATGGAAGATAACTAACCTTGAATAAACACAACTTGCTTAAAGAGACGAGTTGAAAAATCCATCAGAAAGCTTTATCTTCTCATTCAATATGTAATTAGGGATTAGCTGCTAAACATATAGTTTGCAACAGTAACAATAAAAGAAGATGATCAAATTACCCCCTCAAAACAAAATGCATGAAACATATTTAGATTTCCTAAAAGTTAGAAGTGCAGATATTTATTTACAAAGAACATATTTGCTAGAAAATCCATATTTGATGCAACAACATTTCAATATTTCGTTTTCTAATAACATAAACTAAGTACGCAACAAAGCAATATGACAATCGCATTAAAAGTTCTTAATGCAAGATAACATACTCAGTTAATGACTGTGGCTTTTGATGATCCACTCTGGAGGCGGCCAGAACAAGTTGTAATATTCAGGTTAATCAAACAAAGGCCAAAGCTCACCATCTTGACCCATGAAAAAAATAGTCATTATATGCTCCATATCTGTATGATCGTAGAAGAAGACATCATCAATAAAGATTATACAATTCCCCTCGGAAACACACAAATCTGAGGCTGAAGCAGAAAAAGAATATTCTTACCCTATGAACAAAACCCTATCTCCTAAATTCTCGATCTCCACCCACTTTTTCTCCTTCTCATCAAGTCTGAAAACTTCAACTGTTAAATCATGATCACTAATGTCCACTAACAGCAGATCTCCCTTGCTCTCCACTAAGAATCTTATGTTCCCATGGTCAACCAAAGGTTCAGCTACTAACTGAACATTTTGGTTCTCCTCCGGTCCAATTGTAATTATCTTGCCAATTCCATCAACAGCCGCGTAAATCCTCTGTTTAAACACGCAGATGTAATCAACATAATCTGAGAAGTCGTCTTGGAACAAGAAAAGTTTTTCATCGATGCAACGGAGAAGTAACATAAAGGGAGGAGAATATTTCTTCTTGGTGAGAGCGAGAGGTTTCTTCCCATTGCAAGTGAGAACAACGGCAGCTTCAGGTAGTATGAAATCAGATGAAGAGGGTTTCGAATCTTCTTCGACAAGGAACTGACATCCCAAATGGAAGACGGAGAGTTTGCTGAAATCGAGCACGTGGAATGGGAAATCAAAAGAGAGAAGTTCAAATTGGGATAGTTTGGGTTTTCCATTTGAGGTTTGTGCTGGTTTGATGAGGAAGAAACTTTGTTTGGAGAGGTGACAGAAGGAAATAGGAATGCCTTCATTGTTGTTGTTGTTGTTGGATTCAATGTCGAGTGGGAATTTGAGTAGTGGGACTTCAAATGGCAAAATGTCAAGATGATGATTTGGGATGGATGAAGAACGCCAATGGGAACAAACTGATTGGAAGCGAATGAGATCAATTTCAGTGTCGATTCATTGCGATATGAAATGGAGAAGTTCCCTTGGGAGTTCTTTCCAGTCTTCTTTCATTTTCAATGCCGCCATGGATGCTGATTCCGATTTTCTTCTTCTTGTTTTTGGTTTCTTTTTTAAGAAACGGTATAATAAAAACAGAACCCTATGAAATGAGAGCTGAGGAAGATGATGGATGGAGCCGGAATGGATAACAGGGGTGAAGATGATTTGATTGGAGTTTTTTAAAATAACAGAGATAGATAACATATGGGGTTTTAGGAGGTTGAAGGGATTCTAGAGTCTGTTGTATTCATTTTCTTCATTACACTTACCCTTAACTATATATCAGTTATATTTCAAAAAGATGGTAACAAAAAAAGTTTTTATATTAAAAGAAATAAAATGGAAAAATCATTAATATTTTTCTTTTGATATTAATAATCATTAATATTTGTCTTGGCTTGGTAGCTCAGTTGATAATGATGCGGTAGCTTAGTTTTTCCATCTATTCACCTTATGCTCTATTTGCTAAAAATAGCGGATAGCTAATAGTTTATATGTCACGGCCCAAAACACTAATTGTGACCGTCGTAAATGTTTGTCCACCAGAACGCATCGTCATGAGCACGGCATCAATTGCTCTGGTGGCTGCGTCTTGTGTGAACATAATGAGGAAGATAGTTTCCACTTAATTTCTTGTTTGTGCAGGTAGTAAATGGATGTGGAGCAAGCAACAGTTCTGCAGTGTTATTATGGGTGCAACCAATACCGTGTACGTTGATGTAGAAGGTCGTGCACCTGATAGTGTAGCAGGCCGAAATATCTCTATCACAGTTGGGATACTTTTTTTCTGTTTTGGAATAGATAATGATGATTCTCCCTCATTTCAAGCTTGTGGCAACAAAGAAAGAACATGCTTTCGAATAATACAATGGTTTCTAGTTATGCGGTAGTTAATTGTGCAGTGCAGCTGATGGATGCTGGAACGTGGCAAGACAGATTAGACATGGACCTGATCCGCATATGCGGTACCAACAGTTGAAGTGGATGAAACTGGTATTAGGATGCCTAAAATGCAACGTAGATCATCCTTTTCGACAAGACTAAAATACAAATGCAGCATATTTATGTCAGGGATGATCAAGGAACTTTTGTTCTTCCTATAACTGAATGGTACCCTCTTCTTGTCGACGTGTCCTCCAGATGGATATAGTTGACTCTGAATTAGACTCCAGGAGAGATGTTGACTCTTTTTAGCAGTAAAGTAGATTTTACAAAATTTGGTAGTAAATTGATGTGAGTCAAATGTTAGAGACGAATTTAGATATTATTTTTTGTCAAAGACTGAATTTGGTCGCAAACAAATTATAGGGATCAAATTGGTAGAATTTTTCATTTATACTTGTTTGTAGGAGTCACTCTTAACGTTAATATTTTTCTTTTGACTTTAATAATCATTAATATTTGTCTTAGTTTGGTATCTTACTTGATAATGATGTTCTAGCATAGTTTTTCCATCGATTCACCTTAGGCTCTGTTTGTTAAAAATACCGGATAGCTAATAGTTTATATCTCACGACCCAAAACACTAATCGTGATCGGCGCATAGGCATATACATTTTAGTTTGGTAAGCCTAATGACCAAGCTCGACAAATGACCAATAAATAATTTACACATAACCCTTTTTCCTCAAAATGATATTTACAGAAATTTTGACAGAGTATCTTCTATATTTTCAATGTTTCCAAGATCTGAATCCTGTCCATAAACCTGTTTAACATTTGGAAGCAATGTGAATATTTCTGCTTGCAATTACTTTGTATCATTGTACGTGAAAATTAATATCATAAATAAGAATATTTCTAAATCCAATGTTGTAAAGAGGTGAAATTAAAATTACAAGCCCTTAGAAAATATATTGTCGAAAATCATAATAAAAGCCTTTAAAGAAAATATAGAAAACTCAATTTAGTGAAAATAATCAAAATTGGTGAATCGATAACTAGCTCCATCTCATTGATAGCTCTTTCCTACTAAGAGTGGCTCCATCTAACGGAGTAACTCGACTGAAAACAAAAAGTAAAACATTTTCAATTAGGGAGTTTACATCTCATTGATAGTCTTCTCCTTCTAATGGTAGCTCCATCTAACGGAGTAACTCTACCTAGCCGAAATCACATACTAGGTGCACCTAGGTCGTCACAATTATAATTGTATTTCTCAAAACACACAATCAAATGCACACAATCAAATCCCATTTTTGAAATTCTTTGACAAGACTAAAATACAAATGCAACATATTTGTATCAGGGATGATCAGGGAACTTTTGTTCTTGCTAGAACTGAATGGTACCCTCTTCTTGTCGACGTGTCCTCCAGATGGATATAGTTGACTCTGAATTAGACTCTAAGAGAGATGTCGACTCTTTTTAGCAATAAAGTAGATTTTACAAAATTTGGTAGTAAATTGATGTGAGTCAAATGTTAGAGACGAATTTAGATATTATTTTTTGTCAAACACTGAATTTGGTCGCAAACAAGTTATTAGGGATCAAATTAATTAGTAGAATTTTTCATTTATACTAGTAGATACTATTTGTTTGTAGGGGTCACTCTTAAATGGAATAGTATTTATTTTTTTAACCAGCCTACATCAAGAAATGTTCCTGTTAGGACTTTGGTACATCAAATTTGTTTAACTTTTGACTAAGACCCTCTTCATTTACACATAAATATTAATTCTAAAGATGAGTGTTGAATGAATGAAAATGAACCATGATACAAAGTTTAAAAAACACATGATAATGAGAAGATAAATGAATAACCTATATAAAAAGCAGTTTTAATTCAGCGTGACAGTTTATAGTATTTTTCATTGACAATAATAACATGACACATCTTGAGAAACCAAATATAGGAGACACAACTTAATTTAACGTGCTAATCACAATGCATTCGACGAAAAGGAAAACATGTCTATTGGATTTTCCTGCGTATAAAGAAGCACTGACATCCAAAAAAAATAAGACAGATTCATTTCAAGTTTTGCTTACAAGTTAAGGCACATAAAAACATGAGCAAGACAAATTGGATTGTAAATTGCATTGAACGACAGTGAAGACTTGAAAAGATGGCTGAAGAGGAACAACCAAAGGATCTCAACAATATTCCATAGGTTATGTTGAAGAAGAGGAAACACAGTGAAGCATGGGACTTGAGTAAAAAGGCACAACTCCAGAAAAAAGGTTTCCAGCTCAAAAAGGTTTCCAGCTCAAGAAAAGGACTTCATAAAAAAAGACCGAGGATTTCATTTTTGAGTATCGCAACAGGGAGATTGATCTTATTAGAATGAAACGAAGGGTCAAGAGGAAACATTGAGATATACCGAGGCCAAGCAACAAGAGTCGTTCGTATACATGGGAGTCAAGACATGCATGCTACAACCAGAAAGCACTTATTCAGTTTGGGATTTAGAACAATATTCAATGCGGTTTTTGTGAAGCCAACTGATGGAGTGATGGCCAAGCTGATGAGAGTTGAACCATATGTTACCTATGGATATCCAAATCTTAAAAGCATAAAGGAGATAATTTACAAGGGACATGCCAAAATAGATAACCAAATTACGCCACCAACAACCAAATTTCAGCATATTCAACTATCAATTAGCCTAATTCCTAATGGTACCTAACCGGCACAACTACCTCCACATGTACTCTTTCTCTTGTTTTTTGCTGATTTAAGGGATGAAATGCTTATTAGGCACTTAAGTTGAAAATCGTAAAATTAAGTTATGTATACAAGTGAAACGCACTTAATAACCCCTGTGAGAGAACCCCTCAAAAAAAAAACTATGAGATAAGTTGGGGTGGAGATGCTCCAAACAACTCAACAAACACTATGAGCAGAAGCAGTGGACTTACTGATTTAACAACTAACAAACAACTCAACAAATACTATGATTCATGCAAACAAGCATTAACCGAACTAAATTTCTAGTATAAACCGGCTCAAAGCAAGCAAAATAGTGATATGATGAGCTATTAAAGGAAAGAAAAGCTTGGTTTTGTCAAAAGTAAAAGGGATCTAACATAGATGCACTTCGACTTACATAATGAGTACAAAACAAGGCAACTAACATACTTTCGCAAGGTATATCCCTACAGCAAAGATATGAATAGATACATCTCATATACTAGAAAAATATTTGAACGTGAGCCACGACACAACAAAACACTAGGCGCCTACACATGTAGGCACAAAAAATTGGTTCTGAGCAGCCACATAACTTGAATAAGAATTACATACTCCTACACCTACTCCTATACGTTCTTTTCTACGTACGTCACATTCTATTTGTTCTTCCTATATATATTCACCATAAACTGCGTAGTTATCAGCAATAAAAAAAGTAGTAGTATAAGTGTCAGCTGATACCTAAATCAGGTTGACAACGTAGCATTTTTGGGCTCTATTTTTCGGCTAACCACCTAGAGGAATGGAAATTGACCCAGCACTTACGTTCAAATTTCACCTCGTCCTTCAATCCATTCAGAATGACTTCAGTGAGGTGCTCTCTATCCATGATATTCAATCCCATCAATGCCTTGATGGATTTGGAATTTTGGATCCTCTTCTTCACTCACCTTTATATCTCTCTTGTTTACTCTCAATATCTCTTAATCTTACTCCCTATCTTCATTAAAAAAACCGAGAGAATAAGATTAGGAAGGAAAGATACATAGAGGGGAGTGAAGGAGAGGATCCAATTTATACCGCAAACTACGTTCTGTTATTTAGCTCCCTCATTTACTCAATTTCAGCCTTCTCTAATCATGAGGTTAAGCTTGGCAATCAATATGCAAATCAGCCTGATCAATCCCAATAAAATGTATATCTAGTCAAGTGAGGCAAATCGGTCATTATCATCCAACCACTACCAAGCATCTTAGCCTTTCCTTACACCTTATACTTGTCAATCCCTTACTGTAAGGGGAATAAGGGAGTCATAAGAATGAACTAGTGATTGGGACTTGGGAGAGTGGGATAAGGGAGCTAGTGTTCAAATCCCGTTCTCCACTAACATCTTACAAATCTAATAATTTACTAATACTTGTCTTTACATAAAAAATAACCCTTACTTATCAGTCATATGGCTCAGTTTGGGTTAGTTTCAACCATATTGGAACTTCTCAAGTGAGTTAAGCATTTAGTTCCTAATTAAAAAACTCTCATAAGTTAATGTTGCTTACGAACAAGTTAGATAAGACAATTTTCAATTATACAAAAAATAATCAGTTAAAAGGCCAACAGACATTGTAAGAATATTTCAACAAAGTTCATTTTGAAAAGAAGAAAAAAATTATCCAATATGGCATCAGAAACAAAGTTGATGTTTACATGAACATAAGTGTTGATTATTTCCAGCACAATTCACTGCAACCTAATCCATTTCGGTAAAGTTTGACATTACAAGGGAAATTAGGTAAAATCTGACGTTTATCCAAGCAAAAAACACTGACGCTGACCCCGGCGGTGGAATGAACACATAGATCATCGCTGAATATCACACAATTCCCATCTCTCAAACCCAAATCCGAAGCGGAAACAGAAAAAGCACTATCATCCCCCCAAAACAAAACCCTATCCTTCAAATTTGTCACCTTCACCCACTTCTTCTCTTTATTATCAAGCCTAAATACATCAAAGCTCACAACACTCTCCATTCCAATCCAATCAACATCAACATCAACAAAAGTCACACACTTATTGACAAGCAACAACTCACCATCACTCTCCACCAATAATTTGTTACCTATATGAAACACAGCCTCTGCCACCACAACCAAACTTAAATCCTGTGGCTGTATAGTGACAGTGCAACCAGTAGAATCAACAGCAATAGGCTGCCCATTGAAAACACAGACATCAACATAAGTCAACCGCACCTCGGGACATGTCCACTTCTCAATACTGTATTGGAAAATAGCAAGTCTCCCAGAAACATGAATAGTGAGAAGAGCGGAAGAAGGATGCCGTTTTCCATTGCTGTAATGAAAAGTGTGATAAGAAACGAGCTTTTTCTTGTAGATTGAGTTGCGAGAAAGGGCATTTTGAGAATATTTGCAAGGGAAGTCACCGATGAAAAACTCATCGCCGAGATGGAGGAAGCAATATCGGTTGAAATCGACAATTCCACGGAAAAGAAGAGGGAGTCTGTTGTCAGGTGAGACTGAGAGAGGGTTCCAGAAGAGGCAATTTCTGTGACGTGAATCTGGACCGATCTTGACTAACCAGGAGCAGTCTAGGACTTTTTTTGTAGAGGGTGGTGAGATGAGGAAGAGTGTTCGTTTGAAGAGAGGGAAGATGGGAGCCCTATTGTTGGAATGGATTTGTATTGTGGAAGTCAGTAACTTGAGATGATGATGACTTTTCGGAACGGAAGAGCGCCATGGTGAGCACACAGATCGAAAACTGCATCGATAGAATTCGCTGTTCAATTTTTCGAATACCAGTTGCAGGAGATCCTTAGGGAATTCAGACCAGTCTACCGCCATCAACGGACGAAGGAGCTAGGGTTGCTGAAAACTCTAGCTGTGGAAAAACAAGAAAGATGGATGTGAAACGAGAATAGAGGCGCTAGAGTTTTATAGTTGGCTCATTACTTTCTTTTATTTATTTTCATTAAAATATTACACCCTCCGGTCACTATTATAAGCAAAAATCACAATTTTAGATTCATTCAATAAATGATGTACATAGTCTTTATTATAGACCAAATACATCATTTAATGAATGAATTTAAAATGTTAATTTTTGCTTATAATAGTGACCGGAGGGTGTATTTTATTAGCATAATAATAATTTTATCCAAGTTTTATATTCAAAATCCCTAAAAAAATATATAAAAAAAAAAAAAACTAAATCCCCTCTTATGTGTTGATAACGGGAAAATATTGTTATTCACAAATCTCATGCATGGAAGTATGGGGTTTAAGGATCTTACAATTTTCAACTTGGCCATGCTTAGCATATGGAAATTTCAAACAAATCCGAAAGTTGTGGTATCTCTGTTTGATCAAAGCACAATATTTTCCTCATAGAAGTTTCTTGACATCATCCTTGGGACACAACCCAAGTTATGTGTGTCGTGGTATATTCAGTACTAAATTCATTGTCTGAGGGAGTTTTAGATGGTGTACCGGTTCAGGGGAGAACACTAAATTGGATAAACCTTGGTTGAATGATGAAGATTGCATATCAAGAACTATACCATGTGCTTTTCATTTGGAAAATGTGATAGCTAACGGTTTGCTTGAGACCACAAATAAGATGTAGAATAAGAGGTTGTGAAACACGTGTTTAATGATAAAATGGTGACTGAAATACTAAGAACGCCCCTCCTTGCACAACTACTTGATGATAGGCTAGTTTGGAATGTGGAAAATAATGGACACTACTACGTTAGAAGTACGTATAGAACTTGTGGATGCATCTCATTTACGGCGACCCAGGCATTGGTCTGGAATCTGGCAGTTGAAAGCCCCTACGTAAGTCAAAAACCTTGTTTGTTGCAAGTGTCGCGGTTGCTTTTCAACGAGGGCACGTCTAAATGCTAAAGGTATTCATTGCCCGCATCATTTATGAATGTTTGTTTTCAAATACTACAGTTGTTGTAATTTTCGTGTCAAACTCAAGGTAGAACCATGTCAGTACTAAGTAGAATCAGGTGTTTTCTTTTGTGTCAAACTCGAGGTAAAATCTAGTTAGTACTCACTAAGTTGGTTTTGTTTCCATTACTATCAAGAAGCTCACCACTTAACCAACAAAGTCACACTCGTTGGGTTCAATTAACTAATTTGTTAGTGTAAATTGTGTATCACCATAGATAACTGGCAAGACTAATGTCATTAAATCTACAAAATATTCGCATAACGTAAGTCCTACAATGAGACTAATCTATGTTCAAGTGCTTATGTCACAACTTAATATTGTGCACCCCTCCTCAAAAGGGTATTCTGCAATGATCGAGTCGAGATCCTCGGCCACAAGCGAATTGTTTGACAAATTGAGCTACACCCATTGAATATAGTTTAACTCAGTTTTCTGGATATAGACATCAAAGTTAGCATTAATTGTTTAATATTAATGCTGTCAAAATTCGTATCAAGTATGAAAATATGTAGTCTTGACGCGGTTAAGAATGTAAGATAAAAAAATTGATTACAATGACAATGGTAAGATTCATTTAGAAATGTTGATGTTGTTTGTCAATGCAAACGAGTTTGTTGTGTATTGTTGGATTATTCAAGAGAGTTTCAACATCAATAGGTTGAAAATGAGAAAGCAGGAGCGCTAGTTTTTTGTGCTTCGAACAAATGTACTTGAAGATTACATGCTTTTTTTTGTCACAAATGATGTACTGTAATTTATTATCAAATATCAATATGGTGGATAGCAAACAAAAACTAAAACAATATCTTTAAGTTGATCCTAAACAATGTATAAATTGCGCACTAGATTTAGAAGTGAAGCCAGATGTATATAATTGAATAGGGCTAGGAAAAAGGAAGGGGGAAACTTGAAGGTTCTATGCTAATATTTATGAAAAATATAATTTTATGTGCTCAGGTATTGTTACAAAAAGAAGGGGGGATATAATTCAATAGAGAATGTTTAGTCATATCCACATGCTTGACCCTGCGTATATTGTATGGACTTCTTCCAGAGACAGAGATAGGACAACCCTAAATGATTATTTTTCCTGAGTTTTTATTTTTTGAACAAAGTAAAACGTATGCATGGTTTCTAATTTGTATAGCTTACTCATGACATAAAGTAGATTTGGGATGCTTCATACATTTTAAAACTGTCAATTGTAGGGGTGGGAATTTTCGAGCCGATGATTGCTTAAGTAGATTTGGGATGCTTCATACATTTCTAATCTTTTTACTAAATGTGTCATGCCTTATTTTTGGCAAGGTCATAGGACTCTGTTACGCGGTCTGGCCTAATCAGGAACTTAGTCTACACACTTAAGATAACAATTATAACAAAAATAAACGAAATGATTGATATTTTACAGTCAAACAAAACATAGCATGTGATAGGTTCACTTTAGAACTGTGATAAAGTAAATTTAAGTATTCGTGCAAGTATGAAAACAAAGAAACGTAACGTACAAAAAGAACCTACCCTATGAGAAAATGGAACATGAGAAAATGGAACAAACGCATATCCAAACACATAGCTAACATCTTTGCAATACAATATAACACAGGTACCATCTGCGGGAGATCGACCAGAGCAATTTCTTCTTCACTAGAGGTGGAAGCCAACAAAATTACTTGAACTAAATTGTACTATTCTCTTCACATTCTTTTCAATTTTCTAAAATTGCAAACATGCTCAAGATCCTTTGAAGTAAGTGAAGAAATAGTGTTTTCTTATATCTTTAAAATAATGTTTATCAACATAACTAACAATAACCCATTATGTTAAACATTTTTGATTGCAGGGATGATTAGCAATCTTAATAACCGATTCAACAAATCAGCAAATAATCATAACATTGCAGTTTTCCAAACTACTCTTTGACATTCATAACTAATAACTGCCTCAGCAATATATATTCCCTTCTTTCAATAAAATTTTGTCATGACTATGAATATTTTTGAAGTAGTTTGTAACAAAGTATATAAAGAGATGACATGATATAAGCAGAGTTCATCCGCATCAGCAGATGAAAGGCACCGAAACTTGGCTGAAAAGCACTGACTAGATCAATAATTCCATTGCAAAAATAAAAAACAGAAAAATCCTATGCACTGCTGCACGACTGCGGGCAGAAGCCAACCACCGCAAGACACCGTCGGCTTCCATCTACAACCGCAACTCCAAAACCACCCCTAATCAGACAAAACAGAAGCTCAGTTACAAGTAAATGGAGCTACTAGAAAAAACACAAAAACGGAAGGAAAGCCCTAGGAGCAGAAGAGAAACAATGCATCCCCCAGTTTTATGGTTCTACTCTTCCCTGCTACAACAAGAGAGCATAGAGATACACAAGCCACTCTTCTGAATGACAACAATCCGACGGCCGAAAACAAGTCAAGAGGGAGACCAAGAAGCCAGAAATATAACATCCGTGGCCGGGCACAGAAAATTGGGCGCAACGAACCACAGTAAAAAATAGAACACTACATAGAGACTTCCAATCCTAATAGACACAAATAAAGGATGAAGTTTTAGAACCTATTCTAAGTAAACAAGAAACAAAGAGAACAGATCAAGCCATAGAAAGTTAGTAAGAACAAAGAACTGCATTTTTCACAATTTCAGTTGCATCATAGTAATAAAATGCCATGATGTCCTGCATATATATTTATATGTACATTTTCTCTAACTAGACTCTCAAGAACTATTATGTTCAAATGAGTCTCAGTTCAAAAGATAGCGAGGATCATTTTTAGGAGACACTAATACCATTTGGCCAGTTTCTTAAATTATTTTGATTTTCTCTAATTGCATAAACTTGTTGAAATATCGGAGGGAATAAATTCAATTACCATGCCAAAACAAATAGGAGAATCAATAAAGATCAACATCAACATTCATAATGAAAAAAACATTTTAAGCAGCCACTATAAAGTATTTTCCGTGCATTTTTGAAATTGCAACAAACCTCAAAAGATGAAAAATATAAAACAAAATAGATGACTAATACTAAACCATGCAATATTCCATCATCCATTTTCCTCGTATACACAAATAAGAAAATTTTAAAATCATCTCCAACACAAGAAAACTTCACATTGGTTCTTCTATCACACAACCAAGATATACAACCTCTGGTGACAATTGTCAAGTAATGCAAAAACAGGCACAGTGGTAATAAGAGAAGGAAAAATTAAATTTATTCTTGAAACAAAAGAGATAATGTAAATTATTCTTGCATTTCCACAACTAAAGAAAATCAAAACCTGTGAATTCTCACGTAGCACAGACTAAAACCAAGGATTATAAGAAACACTTGCATTAACAAATTAAAATTTATCAAACCTGTGCGGTGATAAAGTAAATTAAATAAAGTGTGAGAATAATCAACTAGAAGTAATAACTCTTCTAAATATATAAAAAATGTGTAGTGGGAATTGAGTAATCAATTCAAAATGATAACTTTTTGCACTATTATTACTGCAATATTTTGCGCTTGAACCTAGATATTTTGTCTCGTCATCTTTCTCTCTATAGCCCCTGCATAAATTGATAAGGTTTCCTGTTAGGATCTACAATTGTGAAGATCAAAATCCTAATAAATTTATAATAAAGCAAACAGGTTTTCTATCTATTGTACATGATTTAGCATTATAAGTAGCCAAGCACTTGAGGAATCCAACAGTCACACATCGACGACGGTATCAAAAGATTCTTAGATCACGAGTCGAGGTACACATTCTCTATCCTAAAACATCTCACTCTTTTCTCTCTTACTGACATAATCGACATAGTTCTTGCATGCACACCCCCAACTCGCCACAACCACCTCACCGAATGTCAATTTGTTTTCAAAACACCTACCTTAGAAGATAGTTTATATTAAGAGGAAAGAATCAACACACTGCACCAAACATTCTAAAATTAGATTATTCGATTTGAGATTTAGACATCTACGGACAAAACTTCATTTTAAATAGGGGACTAATAAAATGATTCTATCTCTAATGCTAAAAAAACAAATTTTTAGTGGGGGCAGACGTTCCTAATTTGGACTGCATGCATCGGTCTCCAGTCTAATAACATTAACTAAGCACAATAATGCAAATATCAGAAGCAAATAAGAAACTTTTGAATGCAAGATAACATACTCTGTTACGAATTCAATTAACTTTTGACAATCCACTCCGGTGCCGAGAACAAGCTGAGATATTCAGACACACACAATTGCTGACTTCGACCCAAGCAATAATTACAGAAATAAGTACATATCCTGTATGCATCATCGATAAAGACGACAAAATTCCCTTTGGCAACACACAAATCGGAAGTTGAAGCAGAAAATGAACATCCATTCACAAAGAACAAAACCCTATCCCTTAAACTCATCAACTTCACCCATTTTTTATTCTTCTCGTCAAGTCTAAACACATCAAAAGTCTTAAGACTCTCATAAATATTAACTAACAACAACTCTCCCTCGCTCTCCACCAGTAATTTTCTATCTCCAGGAATAAAAGGATTATCCACTAACTGGACACTCGAGTCCGATTCAATTGTAACTGTCCGACCAGTATTGTCGACCAAGTAAAACCTCCTTTTAAACACACAAATATCTACATATTTAGTTGACATGTCGGAAATGGGTTTCCAAAATTTGTTGAGGTAACAGAACAGCATAGGATGGGGGAAATATTCCGAAATGCCGAGAACCATAGGGTTTTCTCCATTGCACGTGATTGCAAGGAATTTTTCACGCTTCTTGTTGTAGAAGAAATAGTTACGAGGATTAATGTCTCCGTAGTCCAGGATGAAATCAGTTCCTAAATTGAGGACGGAGAGTTTATTGAAGTCAAGCACACGAGGAAAACCATGAGAAGAGTAGACTGAGTTGAAGAGTAGGTGGAAGAGTTTGGTTTTGCCATGTGAGTTTTGGGTAACTCTAATCAACCAAGGACGAAGTGGCTTACGGTGTCGGAGTGGTTTAATGAGAAAAAGAGTGCGTTTGAAGAGGCGGCGAAACCGAGAAGTGTTGGTGTTGTTGATGGTATTAGAGAGATTATATGAGAATTGGAGAAGTGGAACCTTGAGGGTAGAATTGGGATGGTGATTTGAAATGGAAGAGCGCCGCCATGTTGAACAAACCGATCGAAAATGAATGAGATCGAGTTCATCATCGATTCGTTGCGATATCAGATTTAGAAGCTCAGTTGGGAGTTCACACCAGTCAGTCGATGTCATGGCTGCTGTGTGTTACTGATTCTCCTTTCTTTTATAGTAACGAACCCTAGTAAAACATGCTACACGATTGAAAATTTACTATTTAAGGATAACTTCAAGACAGTAAAAAATAAAGATTTTTATTTTAAAATCTTACTTTTTGTAAATCTTTTGTTTTTACGCGATTTTTTTTAGTTAACCTGATTGCTCAATATTATAGAGAGTACTTTGATGCACAAAACTCTACTAAATCAATCTTATATTGATTTCTCACTGACACTCTTGTCTCAAGTTGCTGATTAAGCCATCACAAGAAGCTTCTTCCAAAGGCATAGTAGCGGGCTAAACATGCTTGTATTCATCCTCATGAGCTTAGCTCAGTTGGTAGTGACAATACGTATTATATAGCGGCTATATCGTTATCAAACAATTTGTCTTGCCAAAGCATACGACAAAGTGGAATGAGCTTCGTAAAGGGTGTCGATCTAGGTAAAAGTAAATTTATCGTAGTTATTGCATCAAGTATCTTAAAAGTAAATTTATCGTAGTTATTGCATCAAGTATCTATACAGACGATTTTTTTCCCTGTAGTCTATACTTTTATACACCCACGGAGTTAGTGACGAAGTTGAACTCGTCTAACAAATCATTTGGTATTACTACGTAACTTTGATTTTAGATATAGAGCTTAATTAGAATTTTCAAATTTTTTTAACCTACAACTATTTAATGTAACTATTTAAGGATATCAAGGGTTTTCGTGCGCGTGGGAGCCATTCTCTTCACCCGTGGAGGAAGGTGGGACGATAAAGTGAAAGTTAAATTACCTAATTAACTACCTTCTTGTGTGCTCAGCACACGATAACTCGATTCTAATTATATAAGTGCATGAACTATCCGTGTAATTAATTCATGCCAAACTTTTCTTTTTACGTTTTTGCACACTGAAATCGGGGAAGATATGCAGCAGTTGGAAATGATTAGCAAACATTGAAGCAGAATGCCACAGTGGACATCCATGAAAAAACAAACTGAGAGCAACAATATCACTATTTGATTGTTGGTCGCTTAAACATTCAATCATCATGCTACTTTTATTTTTTGACAATTCATTCATGTTACTTGAATACAAAATAATTCACCTAATAAATAATGATACGAGGACAAATGTCCTTTTCATAAGATATTTACCAATTGTAAATGATAAAATACAATTGGAAAAAAAAAACTAGCAGGTCAAAAAAGTTACAAAACAAACCTACCAAAATACAAGCACGATCCAAAAGAGGTACACCAAAACCTCAACACTGGAACTTAAAAACGTATAGGTACTGTTAAGTTCACACAAATTACAAACAAACTAACTAGGTTTATTTTATCCCAAGCTACAAACAAACTTCACACAAATTCATATTTTAGCTATTTTCTCTTAGCTTTGGGATGCAAAGATATCACTAGTTCAACTAAAAATACCAGTTTCCACAGCTGCAGTGGTAAAATTTGTTGTATCCCAATGGAAGTGACAAATATGTGTTTCAAGTATATTATATTCTGTGATTGAAAGTCATAGTTGAGACATACAACTCGTGCATTAAATCTTGGAGACAAATTCGTCCTAGTTTAGATTTTCAAAATGATGTTGTAGCCATTACAAATGGATATCCAATTGTTTAGAAAGAATATTGAAAGCACAAACAAAAGTAGCGTGTGCAAATATGTGAAACAATAAGTCCCACATCGACAATATCAGACACAGCGGTGAGGAAAGTGGGATATATAAAAAAAGGTTATGGCATTGAATTACATACTTACCTGGATGGGGTCAATGGGTGATCAAGAAGGCCCATAGCCTAGGAAGGTGACCTCCATTGCACTTAGGAGGGGTGTCTTCCTAAGGTCTACCCAAGTGGTGGAGCCTACATCATAATTTGTTGCTGTGGGGGCCTGCGTTCGCGCAACCCCCTCCAATCTTAGTTTAAATTTTGTGATTGTGGCCTAGGCTCTGGTAAATAGCCATTTGCTAGTTCAGATCTAATCCAACGTCCAAATTAACAAGTTTTATCGCATACCGGCAATGAATCTTTATGCACTAGAGTAACAGTGGCTCTAGTTCTATAATTGTGTTTTGCAAAAGTATAACAACAGTAGTCATGACACAAGTATTGCTAGACAACCATAACACCGTGGAAACTAAAACAACCATAACCATAGTGTTGTATCTAAGACACAATAAATTCTATCAGTACCGACATTGATTATGACCAACCTCTACTACTACAATTGATTACATCATGTGCATTCCTTACACAAAACATACATGACCATTTATGCGAACAAACATTGCATGGATCGTTTCATTCAAGCCTCTCATTTCCCAACATGCTACCTTAAATGCATGAATTATAAGCACTCTGGATCATTACATGGCTCGTTTCGGCTAAGGTATCTAGAGATGGAAAACTTGTTAAAGTCACTTGTAACTAGACACGCACAATTGAGAATTGTCAAATAAATTGCTCCAATTTTTATATCAAACGAAACTAAGACAGTTCACACTATAAATTTTTCATTTTTATTTTGGAATCGGCAAAGTTAATATTGATAAGCCACTTCCTGGAACAAATTGAAACAGGGCAGTCTAGAGGAACACAAAACTGGTGCATCAAGAGGATTAACACAGCCTCTCAGACTCAGCAAATAGGAAATGAAAAATATAACAGCAACACCAAACTGTGCACAACACCTTTATAATCTACTCAGTGCACGCAAAAAGATCCCCTGGGAAAACAAGTGTACACTGCCAATACTCTAATCAGCCTCTGAAACAACTCCCAACAAGCTGAAATCACAGCATTCTCAGTTCCCGAAGTTGTTTATACTCTATACGGCATGCATATTGTCAATAGCTTAAAAGACAGTTTCCAGGGTCCCAACAGAGTTTACACTATCAATTTTATTGACAGCATAAATCTGCTGTTTAAAAAGACGGAGGTATTCAATGCAGGACACGTCGGGGAACACAACGGATAAGTGACCGCTTGGGATTTTCTCTACAGAAGCTGAGACCGAGAGGTACTTTGCCGGCAATCCAAATTTTATTTTGTAGTTTCTGTGATTTAAATTTTTATTTTATTTTTTATTTCTTTAAACTCAATATTTATACTCAACATTTACGAGTTACATTTACCTCCCATCTAAAATACTAGCGAGACTCAAACTCGAAATCTCCATATTCAAATCTAGCATTTGATTCTTCATCTTTAAATGTGAGAATAGGTATGATCGACCTAGACTAAACATAAATAGATTTGTTTGTTAAAATTTTCAAAGGCTAAGGGTTTGTTTGACAAGCACATTAAATTACCTTATAAACTCATCTAATTAAAAAGATATGTTTAGTAACAATAATTTTTTCACGAATCTATAGTTTAACTTTACTAGCTTATAATAACTATTTATAAACTAATTCAAATAGTTTATAACTTAAAACTTACAGTTTTCCTCATAATTTTACAAGTGTTGTTTTGATTGACAAATAAATGTTGATCAAATATATTTTGTATGTCATTTCATATTTATAAAGTAATTCAACTGTTACGTTTTAAAAATGGAATATTGTACTACAAAGAAGAAACATGAACTGCCTTTTAAACAATACAGGTTTTGATACATCAACCCACAAGTCAATTATCCCATACACATCAATATGTTACATTGTATATTTAAAGTAAATGTTAGCCTCTTATTATCTATAACATCATAGAAAATTGTGACTAGCTTACTCTTGTTAGTAGAAACGATGGACCAAACGACATATATAAGATTATAACTGATAATGGTATCTCTAATGGATGATATACCTATTAGGTACACAAGTGAAATATGCTTAATGAGATATGTTTGCATGGCGATGCTCCAAGCAACTCAATAAACATTATAAGTAGAAGCAGTGTGATTATTGATTCAATATATTTGCATCATAACAACAATGGACTCATTCCGTTTACGAACGAATCATAAGTTCATAACAAATATACGCATGTCTAAGAGCTTTAATACTTCAAAAATAATGCAAGTATAACACCACCATCAAATTTTGAATAACAACGAACAAATAAAGATTCTAGCAGAGTACATAAAGATCTTCTTTATATAAATCAAACATTGCTTCTAATTAAGCATCTTCTGAGTTCTGGACACCCCTTTGCTAGTCAATCACTCTTAGCCTGTTGTAAACCAACCCCTTGCAGGAAATGTTCTGCAAAAAAACAAGACAGCAATGGTCAGAATTATATCAGCTTGAAATTACACATGACAATAGTTCAAAGACAAATACACATGACAGAACAATGTGGAGATTCCAAATGCATGCAATTTTTCCTCTAACTAATGAATATGTAATCTCATTTTTCCGTTTCAAAAACAAATGTACAAAATAAATCAGCTTGAAATTTACAAATACAATTAAACAATAATTTGGTATTTTGAATATTCATTGTCAGCTTTATAAATAAGCCTAATGGAAGAAGTTTCCATCCCAAGTAAATAAAGGTCATCAAATAATCAGGGGCAAACAATTTTGCTAATGCCAAATTATAAACAACTCCTATCATGGCATTTAAAATGTTCTTATAGTTCACAGAATAAATTAATGTGATGACAACCAAATTCTAAGGACCTATAAAGGAAGGAGAAAGTGGTATGACACGTTATTTCGACCAAGATGCTCAAGGTCAACATGCTTCCAAACAAATTTAAATCAAATGGCATCTAAGCATGTATTATTCAATAATAATATATGCACCTTTAATGATCCATTACTTCTTAAGGTCCCTCAGAAACATCCAAGTTTTAAAGGGAACAAGCATTCAAGTATGGACATTATTGTCTTAGTGACATGAGGTACGAATAATTTTGACTTAAGTTTTATGTTGAAAAGCAAGTTAAAGCAGATAGCAGAATGGACGAATAACCTCAAAAACATATCCTTACGATAAATATCATGTTTCACTTGTCAGTCTCATACTTTATGCCCTAGTTTGAGTTTAACTCATACATTCAGTTAATTAACTAATTCCTATGTTAGAAAAAAAACCTAGTTTTATATGATAAAGTTAAATGAAGCCACATGCCAATGTTACTTATACAAGAATGTATTCTTTAGGAAATCTCTGTCCAAATATAAGATCATTTCAATACGAACTAGTTGCAAGATAACTTGCTCAGTTACAAAGGCAACTTTTGACGATCCACTCTGGAGGTGGCCAGAACAAGTTAAAATATTTAGGACAATAAGATAAAGGTGAAAGACGACCTTGATCAAAGTGTAAAACACAGTTCCCACACCACATGTTTTCAAAATACCGAAAGTCGCCACCATCAGTATAGACGACACAATTCCCTTTGGGAACACACAAACCCGAAGCAGAAGCAGAAAACGAACATTCATTCCCCAAGAACAAAACATTATCCCCTAAAGTTGTTAACTTCACCCACTTCTCCTTCTCATCAAGCTTAAACACATAAACTCTTATAGCATCAGGACCCGGGAACTCGAAACAAAAATACTCATAAATGTCCACTAGCAACAACTTTCCCTCTCTGTCGACTAAGAATTTTATGTCCCCGCCACCAACCAAAGGTTCAGCAACTAAGTGGACATTCGAGTTGTCCGGCCCAACCATAACTGTACGACAAAATTGGTTGACAGCATAAGGCCGCCCTTTGAAAAGGAAGATGTCTCCGAATTTAACTGACATCTCGGGGATCCCCTTCCAACTAGCATCGCCACATTTTAACAGTGCTGGTTGGGGGGAAAGGTCACCTTGCCAAGAACAATAGGTTTTTTTCCATTGCGCGTGACAATAGCGATCATTTCAGGGTACATGAAGTAAAAAGGAAAGGGTTCGGGGAAGTTGCCGTCAGCGGTGAACATGCATCCCAAATGGAGGATGGAGAATTGGTTAGAGTCGAGCACGTGTGGGAAATGAGAAGGGTCACATGAGTAAGTTAGTGGGTGATGAAGTTGGGTTTTTCCAACTGAGTTTTGGACAATTCTTATCAACCAAGGGCGTAGGGTTTGTTCATGTTGATGTTGTTTTGGTTTGATGAGGAAGATGGTGTTTTTGGATAGGTGACAAAATGAAGTATTGTCATTATTGTTGATGGAATCAATGTCGATGATATTGGTGTATGAGAATTTGAGGAGTGGGAACTTGAAGGGTAAAATATTATGATGATTTGGGATGGCAGAAGAGTGCCAATTGGAACAAACAGATCGAAAACGAATGAGATCAATTAGTTCATTGTCGAGGCGTTGCGATATCAGATTGAGAAGATCCTTGGGGAGTTCAGACCAATCTGCCTCGGCCATGGATGGAGCTAGGTTGCTGATTTGTGTGGGATTGAGCTTTTGGTTCTTCTTATATAGCGAGCAGCTCCTTCTTTGGAAATTTACGTCGTTTGAATTTTGAGCAACATATGAATGCCACGTATCTACAGATTTTGCAATCGGTAATTTATGACGTATTACTACTGTGACTATGAATCAATTAATATTCCAAAATACTTAACAAGGAAGTATATAGTAAAATCTGCCTCAAAAAAAAAAGTAAATAATATGAGAAAATCAATACTGATACAAACTTGCCAAAAAAAAATTACTGATACAATCTTTCTCTAATTATGAAATATTTGTTTTAAAGAAACCAAATTAACCTACTCAAATTGGCAGCGGAATGTCTTCTGTAAAAACAAATCATATTTATAAGAGAGAGAAAATAATTGTCAAAAATTGAAATAATTTTGTAACAAAAAAATACCTTTTATATAGTTGTAGCTAATAAAAACCAAAATTATTTTTAAAAAAAAGCCATGAGGTGATATGACAACCTCGGTCGCTTGATATGAGGGATGACAATTTTATTTCCAGGCACGCTAATGAAATTTCAACAGCATGCTATAATCGCAAAGCAGACTCTTGCCGCTACATCTACAGAACTCCACGCGCTATGTTTTCCAACTGCAGCAGTCTGGTGCTATTGCTGCCACTATAATCGAAGATTATGGCTGTTGCATATTGTCACAAAGCCCATATTTACCCCATCCCTCCCCACAAATAACTGATGACTTCTGCTTCAATTAAAATAAAGCATAAGCAGTGGCACCAGAATCATTTATAGCAGGTTAAGCTCAATTTCTGGTATTTGGTTTCTTTCCTTCTTTTACACTACAATTCCATACTCCATATATTTATTTATTTTGTATTCATATTCTCTTCTGATAAAGCAGTCACCGCACTAACCTGTATTCTGTTATAGCACTTTTCGGGTCAAACCCTCCTCGCCTCGATCAGATGATTATGTTTCAAAATTCTCCCCATCTTCCATGTTTTCAACTCAAACAGGCTACCAGTAATTAACATCCAAAGACAGCCTCCTCTATCTAATACCTGGTGAGCTTGGGCTGTAAGTTCAGCCAGGAAAGGTTTACTGGGAATGTCTCCCCGAACAAGAAGAATCATGGGAACACTATATCTTGCCAATTTCAACCTTGAAGACAAAATGAGTCTTGTTTGGGACATGCTGATAGAGCCATGAATGAGATCTATATATACAATGAGAATTTGATGAAGGTTCGCCTGAAAAGAATTATAGACCAGATATTCCCTCGGAGTCAGTCACATGGATGGGGAATTACTGAGTGTGAATGATGAAGGAATTCGCAAGAATTATAAGAAGAAAGTGGGAGAGTGCAAGAGGATCTATCGTAATGGATTTAAGGATAGAAAATGTTGTATCTGACTCTGCAGAGTAACCTCTGGTTTTCTTCTACCTTTTGCTTACTATCCAAATACTTTGTCACTCCTATGATTCACAAATGCAGTTAGTCAACCTAATCATGTCTCCAAAAAATAAGATATGAGTCTAGCTTCATAATGATACATAAATAAGCTACTCTACAAATGGGACATGACCCATATCTAACCATGGTTTGAAGTCTTGATTATGTAAATGGAACTTGGAAATAATCAATCGGGTTAGCAGCTAAATGTACAAGAAATGCTCGTTTTGAGCTTCAAATGCTAGAACTCAATACCTTATTTAAAAATAAAAATAAAAAATCATAACATAAAGACAATGAACGAGATATATTAAGATAAGTGCACTACAAGTCTACAACTATCTCTTACTCCTAATGTATTTTGCAAATTGATAGAAAGAATCAAAGAAGCATAACTCTTATTTCTCTTTTCAGGTCTGTAGAAGGTTTGTTGCCTCTAAACAATTGGATACTCCAACATTATAATTTTTAAAGTCACCAGTCAAGATCAACCTTGAGATACGAGTGTAACTGATCAACTAAGTTTCGACTTTATAGACCATAATATGATAATAATGCATTTGGTCAACATCAAATCAAAATAGCATAACTAACCTTGAATAAACACAACTTGCTTAAAGAGAAGAGTTGAAAACTCCACCAGAATGCTTTTCTTCTCATATCAATATGTAATTAGGGGTTAGCTGCTAAACATATAATCTGCAAAAGTAACAATAAAAGATGATCAAGTTCATCAACATTGTTACATGTTATCATACAAAGAACACAAGAAAGCAATATGACAATCACATTAGAAAGCTGTCAACGCAAGATAACATACTCAGTTAATGACTATGGCTTTTGACGATCCACTACGGAGGTGGCCAGAACAAGTTGTAATATTCAGGATAATCAGACAAAGGCGAAAGCTGACCATCTTGATCCAAGTGAAGAATACTTAATCTATCAAATGAGAAGATTTCATCGATAAAGATTATACAATTCCCTTTGGGAACACACAAATCTGAGGCAGAAGCAGAAAAAGAATATTCTGACCCTATGAACAAAACCCTATCTCTTAAATTTTTCTCGAACTTCACCCACTTCCTCTCCTTCTCATCAAGTCTAAACAAATTAATCATTAAATTAACAGGACCTGGATCAAAGTCAACCAACAGCAACTCACCCTCGCTCTCCAGTAAGAATTTTGGGTCATCTTCCAGCCCATAATCAACCAATGGTTCAGCAGCTAACTGGGCTTTAGGGTCATCCTCCGGTCCAACTGTAATTGTCCTACCAGTGTTGTCATTGAAAGCGTAAATCCTCCCTTTAAACACGCAGATGTTATAATGCATCATGTCGTCCGGTAACAAGAAACAATCTCCAGCCATTAACTGGACAGAGAGTTCGTTGAAGTGAGTATGTCGAAAGGGTAGTCAAAAGAATCAGTTGAGAGGAAGGAGGATTGAGATACTTTGGTTTTGCCACATGAGCTTTGGGTAACTCTAATCAACCAAGGATAGTTTTCTTGTTCTTGTTCATGTTCCTGTGATGGTTTGATGAGGTAGAAATTATTTTTGGAGAGGTAAAAGAAGGAAATAGGGATGGTGTCATAGTTGTTGGTGGAGAAAGAATCAATGTCTTGGAAAAGTGGAACGTTGAATGGTGAAATGTGAAAATGTTTTGGGATATGGAAGAAGAACGCCAATTGGAACAAACTGATCGAAAGCGAATGAGATCGATTTCAGTGTTGATTCGTTGCGATATCAGATTCAGAAGTTCCCTTGGGAGCTCAGACCAGTCTGCTTTCGATTCCGCCATGGATGATGACACAGATCTTCTTCTTCTTCTTTATTTTCTTTTTTAGTAACTAACAATAAATTAGAAAACAGAAAACTAAGAATGATGAATGATGCAGCAGATTTTCTTAATCATGGACAATCAAAGAAACGAGAAGCTGAAGATGAAATTATAGATTGTTGATAGTTACGAGGAAGGGTTTTTCCATTTGTAACTCAGTTATTGTTGAATTAAAGAATGAAATGGAAAGTCCTCATGAGCTTAACTCAGTTGGTATGTGCAAGGTTTGGGTTCGAATCTCGGTCACCACCAAAAAAAGAATGAAATGGAAAAATCAATGAGATTTTTCATTGGGATTAAAAAATAGATTTTGAGTTAAAAGAATTTAGAGATTTTTTTAAAAAAAAATTTAAAAAAATATAAAGCTATATATGTTTGTTTACTATCATAAAAATTATTTTTTTTAAGATTTGAAAATCTTACACTTGAGTTTATTGCCTTTAGAAAAAAAAAATAGATTTTGAAAAAGCTACTCGGAATAGTTTTTCATTTTGAGGTTAAATATGATTTTTTTTTTTTTTAGCAAAATGGATTTTTTTTTTTAAATCTAAAACAAACACTACAAAAATAAAAGAAAACTGATTTTTTATTCAAAAAAAATTCAAAACAAACGAACCTTAAAAATTCATTGATATTTGTTTCGTCAGTCTAACACAGTTTTTTTTGATACAAAAAAACAAAATGTTATAACACCGCTAAAAACGTAAATTTTGAATCTGCAAACAAATTTACAACATACATCCAAGTTAATAGTATACAATGACATAACGCCTACAAAAATATATGATAAATTTAAAGTGATCGGAATACACATGCATCAGGATCTGCAACGTTGACGTTCAAATCTTTGACTGAATAATTGATCTTTCAATATGAAGTGAATGAACACCACAAGAAGATGGGAAATCGCTCAAGACGACGAACAACACACCACCACACTTGTATGATCAAATCACGAAGAAAAAACTAGATCTATGTGAAATCACTTATTTAGATTGAAATTTAGAGAAAAATATGAAGAGGGATGGTTTCAGGTCAAAAATTGACCTAAAACCACCCTCAATCAAGAAACTAGAAGAGAAAAAAACTAGGGCCGGTTTGTTGGAGAAATTCTAACTCATCTAGCGCAGTTGATGATAGATATATTGCGGTATGGATGGATCTAAGTTTCTACATGAATCTCTAATCACTTGACTACTTGACAAAAAAAACCATGTTCTCTATAAAAAAAAACATGTTTAATTTTTTTTAGAAAAAAGACGAAAAATATAATAGCTAAGAACTCACACAAGCGGAGGATTTGGGGTTCGAACCTTCGATTACAATCTCCAATCTAGTAATTTTGACATTTTTATCAATTAACGTAAGATGTGTAGATAAAACAATTGGTCTGGAACACTCACAAGGCTACACGTGTACAATATTATGCCGCCTCAAGGCTTCGCACTCAAAGGAGCACGCCAACTCGCCTGCGCCGTGCCACACTGGAACACGCCTCCCTGTCGGGATCACGCTACACTTGTCCACTTCCGCTCTTAATCATACATCGTATAACCCGGAGACGGTTATGCCAAGAGCGCGCCTATATAAGGCTGGACTTGCTTCACCCTCACGGTACACAACACTTTTCACAACTCTCCTAAGACTTTTCTCTCAGTTCCATTACTGACGTGATCGTCGGAGTGCTAACGTGCCTGCAGACACCTTTCATTCCACCGCAGAAGACGCTTCGCCGCCGCATCGGAAGCCGTTGCCGATCATCGGGGCATTCTTCACAACCGTTGCGACACAACCTTTCTCACCAGACTTATTATTTTGCGCTAGAAGGAGGGGATCGTTTGCTAAACCGTCTCAGTCCAATGATCCTCCACCATAACCATTTTTTGTTACCTGCATCTCCGTTGTAACCGTTTTCGGATTACACGTTCCTCCACTACAACAGTCGACAGTTATTGCTCCTACCTTCGAAGTAATGGCCGGAACTCGCAGAAAAACCGCCGCAAGTCGCTCCACCACCTCCCAAGCACCGCGTTAGACGATCTAGATTCTCTAGAGTCAAACGGTTCTGATACTTGAACCGGTGAATCTTGAAGGAAGCGATGCTATCCTAGACACTGCAACCGGTGTTCGTGCTGCAACCGCCTTGAATGTCACGGCACTACCTCCACCTCTCTCACAACCGAATGACGCTCCTCTTCCATCTCCTCAAGCTCCACCGCCTCCAGAGACGAACGAAGTCCTCACGGACCTAGTAAACCTACTCCTCCAGTAGAATGATAGACTCGAACGCGTCGAGAAGAATCAGGAGAAAATTCTGACTGTGATCGCCATGCGTATCGATTAATCTCAACAAAAACCAAACGACGCATGTGGCGGTGGACCGCCATAGGAAAAACAAAAAGCCTCCCGAGGATTCGGACGAAGTAAGTAGCAGAACGCGTCTGCACCAATCGGAAAGCTACAAGCCTTCCAAACGCCGCGAAGAAAGAGATTACCCTCCAAATCGTAGCCGCCACAAAGGACCTTTCACCAGAAGAGTGGTTGAATACTCAATTCCCTGCACTTTCGCGAAACTACCAAAGCTGGAAACTTACGACGACACAGTATATTCGAACGAGCACATAGAACACCTGGATACCGTGCTCAACTATCATCGCGTGAGAGACGCGACCAAATGCAAATTATTCGTCCTCACACTGAAGGGTGCCGCCATGGGTTGGTTCAAGGGCTTGCGAGACAACTCCATTGATTCATGGGAAGAACTGTGCAGTGAATTCACATCCCACTTCGCTGCGAGGCTGAGGCGCCTGAAAACCATGGCGGCCTTGAATGCTATCGTCCAAGACAAGAAGGAAACTTTAAGAGATTATGTGGAACGATTCACCCAGGGGGCGTAGAAGTTCCAGGCGCCCATAACGGACTAAAGTGTTTCATATTCGAAAGCAACCTCTGCGATGACTGTAAGTTCAAAGAAGAGCTATGGCTTTGGGTCTTTATTATGCATTGGAATGGTTAAGTGATATGAGGTTTGACAATGTTGATTTTGCAGTGGATTCCAAAATTACCGCGGATGCCTTCAACCACCCTCGTCCAGATGTTACTGAATTTGGTCTTATTATCTCTGCTTGCGGAAGGTTGTTTAGTTCGAAGTTCACAAACTGTAAGGTTGAGTTTACTCGTCGACAAGCAAATGAGGTAGTTTACGCCCTTGGGGATGCCACATTATTAGCTAGTCCCACCACTTATTCTATTGTACCTCACTGTATTGAACATCTGATTATTAATGAAATGCTATAAACACATTTTATTCAAGAAAAATAAAAAAAATCCAACCATATAGTATACTCGCTCTGTCCCGAGATATATGCACCCATTGAGAAAAAAAAATTGTCCTTAAATATAATCTCTCTTCCAATTTTCTAGATGCATTTATTATTTATTAGTTAGTAGTTAACATTTGAATTCTCATTATATAAATAGGACAGATGTCATAAATAACTAAAAATTATTCACTTCCCTCCACACACAAAAACTAAAAATCATTCACTGTGTTTTATCTTACGAAAATCATATGCATTATGTTAGGCTCTTTTAATTACAGCAAAGCATAGTATGAATAGCATCTGATGTTGAGATTAGCTTACACATTAATGTTAGTAAAAAAACTTGCAAATTATTTTAGCGATATATCATATAGACAATAACTAGCAATACTAAAAACTGATTCAACAAATCCGTAACTAATTGGAACAGTGCAGTGTTCCTGAAATGCAACTGTAGCTTATTCCAAGTATTTTATTCATCTACTAAAATTATTTAATGAAACTATTTTGGAAACCTATTTTCCACTAAATCTTGCACGCAGGCACGGATTCAACCGATCCCACTTGCCTCCACTTGTTTATTGTGTTTTTAACTTAAAATTAAATATTTATGCAGTTTGACCCCATTTATATAATATTAATTGTTTTTACAAAGTTCATTTATAACACTATAAAAAAATTACAAAACTAGGACGGATCCTAATAATGAGTGTTTTAAGAATACTTGTTACGAACTTAAAAGAAGTTATTTTTTATAAAAAGTTGTTTATTATTATATCGTTAAAAATAACGCTAATTTTTTTATAAAAAAAAAAATTCTTTTATAAAATCTTTAATCAATTCAATTAGAGCATATCGTTAGCAAGATCATAAAACTACTATTATATTCTAAACTATTTTTATATTTGTTGAAAAAGACTATGTGATTGATGATGATGGTTGAAAAAATAATTAATTAAGATTATATTTTTTATACTCCGCTAGAAATTGAAAAATATTTTTAAAAAATCAACATTTTAAACCAGGAAGCTTCCAAGCAAAATATCCGTGTTAATTTTCTTTTCTTATGAGCAAACATCGGTTGTTAGTTTGTCCGAGGGTGGGAAAATTTGTTAGCAGCAAGAATCAATACTCTGAGAGTCCAAACCCATACATACCACTAGGCTACATCCGTGTTATTTGAGAGCATAACTAACAATCATGCATCGTGTTAAGTTTTCTTATTTACAACAAAGCATAGTGTGAATAGCATCTGATGCTCAGATTAGCCTACACAATGATGTCTGCCAAAAAGAAAAGAACATATTAATGCAACAATATAGCATTATATAGACAATGATGATTAGCAATACCAAAGTACTTCTTAACATTTGTAACTAAAAACAGTGAAAATCTTCAAACTGAACTTATTCAACAAATCATAGCAGGGCAGTTTTCCAAAGTACTCTTTACCATTTGCAACTTAAAAGTAGTAAAATTTTTACAAATGAACTTAGTCTGTGACATTGACACTGATTTCAAGCTACAATATAGAGGACCGACAATTTAATAATAAGTAGCGTCAGGAGTTTCCTCATTGTCATTGGCAGAGTTCAGGGAGTGTGTTCAGTCGGGAAGGTAATTTGTAGGCAAGTCTGTCACTGGGCAATCCATTCCACTTTATTCTTTTTTTTAATAATCAAATTCATTCCATACTTATTCCTGATATGATCACCCTGCGATTTTCTGGCTATCCCACTGCGTCTTATCCCAACTCCCAAGGGGAATGTTGCACAAATGGAGGTTCTTGAATTGCAGGATCATATGATCCCACAATCATATTCGCGATCCTACTGACATCGCTCCTAACTCCATTACCTAACTGAGACTAATAGAGACCAAATTTACCTAACTGAGACTAATAGATACCGGTTGTAACCAGTACAGCTACAAAGTGCACTGGCAAACGCAGACTAGACCCCAACTAGTCCACCCTATACTCACCCATCAAGCAACCAATGTAGCAAAATATCAAACTAATCAGCAAATTAAGTAACCGAAAGAATAGACGGCAAATTAATTAACAAGATAGAGATTATAGATCACAGAGACGTGAAAAAATTGTTTCTAGTAATAGCTAGTTTTATCCAACACATATCAAAGGAAATGATAACTATTAAAAATTGATCAATAATAATTGTAAAACATTTCCATCTGACTCGGCTTTGAAGATTTGTATACTCAAAGTTTTGGTAATTAATTATTTGTAGTTCTTAACCTATCGTCATACAAATATAGCAACTGATCCCAATAGCAAATTGTTGCTGCAAGGAGCTATAAAAAGGTTATATGTCTATTTATGATTCCTAAAAATTACCTCATCAATATATTCTGGCCAGATTTATGTTTCTGCAGATATGGCAAGAAAATAATATTTTTCAAATGTTGGGACAAATTACATTGTTGGAGAAGCATCTTCTTAGTACCATGATAAATTATGCTGGCTTAATTAATCTAAGCCCCATTGATGTATGTATGTAACTCAGAAATTACCATACTTGTATCATATAGTATTTTGGGTATAAAATGACGTGTGTGTGTGTGTGCGCGGTACTCAATGTGGGATTTGGCACTCAATAATACCAAAATCCCCAACAATGCACAACAAAGAAAACCTCCAAATAGCTACAAATAAAGGATGATCTATCAAAATTCAAAACCTGATCTGAGTAAACAAGAAACAAAAAGGATGAAATTTGTCATAGATAAGTTATATGGAACAGCATTTTTTACAACATCAATTCCAATAAAGCAAACAAGAAACCAAGAGTTGATCGTAATAATTACCTAACATGTTGAAAGTCAAACACAGAGAGCACTTGAAGATAACAGATCGCAGAGAAAATAGGATTCCAGACAGTACACTAGGAGAGGGTTAATTATATCCCAAAAATTATCTCTTTTAAATAAAAACATAAGGTCTGGTAAACAATGGAGCAGTATATCCAATGGAGAGTTAAGGAGATGGGCATTAGTCCACGGCCATTGAACAAGTCACCAATTTTAAAGTCATTTGATAGAAGGATTGTAAACAATTAAATAAAATATATTAGAACTTGTAAAATCACCAGCCAAGATCAACATTAAGTAAACTTAGTTAATATATAAGTGTCATTGATCAAATAAGCTTCAACTTTACATCACCATAATACTACAAGGGGTCAACATCAAAATAACACAACATAACAAACCTTGAATAATCATAACTATCTTACAAAGGAGAGTTGCATAATCCATTAGAACGTTTATCCGGCAACCCATAGTCAACCTCGTTCATTTCCAGCATCATTACATATGAACATATAATTAGGAATTAGGAGTTTGTTGGTAAGCATATAGTTAGTCTGCAAAAGGAACAATAAAAGAAGAAAATCAAACCCATGAACAATGTCAAATCCAGAAACTTCATAATAAAAAATTGCCATGGTGCGTAAACGACATAAACTAAGCACAATAAAGCTACATAACAATCACATTAGAAACCTTACAATGCAAGATAACATACTCAGTTCCAAGTTCAACTATTGACGTTCCACTCCGGTGGCAAGAACACATCATATTCAGGATAATCGGACAAAGGCGAAAGTCGACCTTCATCCAAATCCAAAACACAGCTAGCAGCATCAAAGTGCGTAAACGATTTGAGGATATTATCCATAAAGATCACACAATTCCCTTTGGCAGCACACAAATCCGAAACAGAGACAGTAAAGGAACATACAAACCCCAAAAACAAAACCCTATCCCCCAAACTCGTCAACTTCACCCACTTCTTCTCCTTCTCATCAAGCTTAAACAAATCAATCCTCACAGGATCATGATCAGGAAACCCAACACGTGTACACTCATAAACATCCACTAACAACAACTCACCCTCACTCTCCAATAAAAATTTCCTGAACCCACCACCACCAACCAAAGGTTCAGCTACTAACTGGACACTCGAGACACTCGAGTCAATCGAGTCATCCAATCCAGCCCTAACCAACTTACCAATTTTATCGACAGCATAAGGAAACCCTTTAAAAACACAAATATCTCCCAAATAAACCGACATATCATGTACAAACTTCCAATTCTCATCACCACATTTCAAAATCAACGGCTGTGGACTAACGAACAATGTACCAAGAACAATAGGCTTTTTCCCATGGCACGTCACAGCAACAGCCTTCTCAGGGTAAATGTAGTCACAGTCATAGTCTTCACCGTCTATTGTAAAATCATACTCCATGATGAAATTGTTTCCCAATGGCACAACAGAGAGTTTATCGGAGTCGAGAACGTGAGGGAAATGATAAGGTGAGACATGACGGATAAGTGGATGGAAGAGTTGCGTTTTACCAGTTGAGCTTTGACTGATTCTGATCAACCAAGGACGAGTTAGGGTTAGGGTTTGGTGTTGTTGTGGGGGTTTGATTAGGAAGAAATTTTGTTTGGAGAGGTGTGAAAAGGAAGTGTTGTTTCTGTTGTGGATGGAATTGATGAGGAATGGGAATTTGAATGGTAGAATTTGATGATGATTTGGGATTGATGAAGAGCGCCAATTGGAACAAACTGATCGGAAGCGGAGGAGATCGATTTCGATGTCGAGGAGTTGAGAGATGAGATGGAGGAGCTCCTTTGGAAGTTCAGACCAGCCTGCCGGAGCTGCCATGGATGCTGATCGGACATTCAGCTTCTCTTCTTCTTCCTTTGATGTAGCAGAGAGAGAACTCTAGAGTGAAAAATCTTTCACCGGGATAACCTCGAGAATGTAAAAAAACCAATTTTTTACTTTTAAATCCATTTTAGTAAATCTTTGTAATAAAAAATTGGAGTAATACATCGGGAAATTAGTCATTTTAGTCCTTGAATAGAAAATGAGTCGTCACTTTAGTCCCTGAATGCAGATAAATTGCAAAATAGTCCCTGAATGTAGACTCTGTTAGTCAATTTAGTCCCTGAATGCAGATTCTGTTAGTCAATTTAGTTCCTGAATGTAGACTTCGTTCGTCACTTTAGTCCCTGAAATTGACCAACAAAGTCTACATTCAGGGACTGTTTTGCAATTTCTCTGCATTCAGGGACTAAAGTGACTACTCATTTCCTATTCAGGGACTAAAGTGAATAATTCCCCTAATACCTCAAATTCGTTCTTGAATTTTCACCTATCAGTCAAATTCGTCTTGAATTTTACGAAATATCTATTTAGTCCATGAATTTAAAAAATGTCAATCAAATCAATCCCTTCGTTAAGTTGGTCTGTTAACGGAGGTGACGTGTACCGTTAACCTCTTACAAGGCTTACCACATCAGATGCCACGTAAGCAGGGACCAAATTGATTGATTTTCAGAAAATTATCAAGGACCAAATTGATTGATTTTCAGAAAAATGCAAAAATTCCAACGACTCTTTCTACTCTTTCCCTCTTTCTCATGAACGGCTCTTTCTTCCCCAAATATATAAATTTGGAACCCTAATGTTATAATTTGTCACCTAGAGTTCAAAATTCCCAAAATTTCTTCCATGAATTGATGTCAAAGTTCTTCCCCAATTAAAAAAACTTAAAACCCTAATGTTATAACTGTTGGGTGACATTTGTCTGAATCAGTGTTTCTTCAGGTTGAGTTTCTGGAGTAATGTTTCCTCCTTCATTGTCAACCACATTAACTTCTTCACTTCCTTGTGCAGCACCAATGAAGAAGACAATGTTGGTGCTACTGAAGAGGAGAGTGTTAGTAGCACCAACATTGTCTTCTTCATTTCCTTGAGTATCACAAATTATTTCCTCCATTCCTTGAGTACCATCAACATTTTCCTCTTGATTATATACTCTGTTTTGCACACTAGCAATCAAACAGTCCACCACATTTCTTTCCTCAGCACTTAAAATATCAACCTCCATAATATTGACTGGTTCATCTTCAATTGTTAATCCTCCTTTGGCCATACTTCTCAAAGACTTTTCCATTGCTCTCTCAAGCTCCTCCCTCTCTTCATTTGTTAATGGCACAATTTCAACCTCTTCCGTATCTACCACATGTTATGCATATATTTCCACTTCATTTCCATTTGCTCTTGCAACATGCACCATATCACAAACATGTTTATCAGTTGTTAATGGATTTAAGCAGATGTTTAAATCATTTTCAGCACCTTCATACGGCTTTCAATACCACAGTTTAGATACCTTGAAGTAACATATGCAAGCTTTCACCATCTTCTCAATGTCCCACAAACATAACTCATCAGCATCCATTTTCTCCCAAACACATATTTCACCACGGACGTATTGCAGCCTCTGATACTCATCTCGCTCTAAACAACCACTGTGATGCAAGATTAGCGTAATATAGTCTTCCATCCTGCGAATTTTTCCAACATCAGTCACAATCAAAAGCAAAACAACATCAAAAATGCAAATCACCCTTCAATACTAACCTCAAAAAACCCTTTTTATAAACTAGTAACATACCCGTGCATCCGCACGGGTACTGGTTGGTCGAGGGTGAATTTGTTAGTATGAATTTTACAATTAATAAGCATTTGTTGTAAATGTTTAATGGTATATATAATAGATGTAAAATGTGTGTATTAAAAAAAATTGATTGTATAATACTATATATTATGTATAGGTAACACATAATGAAGGGTATAAAACTATATATTAAGAATAGTTAAAAAAAGTATAAATAAAAATTGTAATAAAAAAATTAGAAATGAATCATCTACAAATGAAGTTTGGAACATGATAACAATAATAATACATTAATCTGGTACTAAGATTTCAAGCATTAAGTTACATTTTAAAAAAGAGTACAAACTTTAATATTAAACATGCCAAACATCTAATAAGGACATACATAAAACATGACATGTTACAGTAAATTCAAAGCATAAAAACGTTACATGTATAACAATTATGTAATAAAATTTAAATCTTATATAACATCCTGGAGTAAAATGTCTTCGTTGACAAAATAACTTCCATCGATGTCCTAATTGTTTGATTTGGTTGTTATCATTGGCTCTAATTAATTCGAACATTTGGTTATGTCCATAATCCCCACATAACATTATTCGATCGCATACGTTGTAGCTGAGATAGTTTCCAAAATCTGGTGATATGTTCTGGATGAAATAAATAATATAAGAATTAATCATAGATTGATTTAGTAAGATAAATTTTTAAAAATAAACTTGAGGAAGAACAAACCATATTTGATTTTCGTAAGTCAGATCCCATAAGTTGAATATCAAAATATTTGGTCTCATTTGATATTAAACTTCTGCTTTGAAACAAAGGTATGGTAGTAAGAGAACTTATTGAATTGTAACCTGCAAACTTGAAAAAGTTGGAACCAAAATATGCAAATATAACTTCAACATTATCAGGTATGTTGAAAAATCGTTGAAAAAATTTCCAACCGTCAGTTATGATAGGATTAAAAATGTTATTTTGTATGTTCATTCTCATAAAAGATCTATCTAGTGTTAAAATATCCCAACAATGCTCAAATTGATTTCCATATTTTTCCACAAAATAAGGATCTACTTCAACATTTTTTTGCAAGAAAATAAAAATAATTGTATCAGTTTGACGTAACCTGTAAGAAAATAATTTAAATAAAGGAACTATAAAAAAAATCCTTGTTAAGGATATATAAGCCTGGTCAAATAGACTGACTGTAGAAACAAAAACAATTGGACCTCTTTGAACCATATTTTCTATGGATGTCATTGTAAGTTTAGTGAAGCAAGCAGTTAAAAGTGAGATTTTTAGTAGTTGAAACCTTGTAAGTTTAGTGAAGCAAGCAGTTAAAAGTGATATTTTTAGTAGTTGAAACTTATGTAAGAAAAGAAATTGTTGGACAAAAGTTTATATGTAATTTGTTAGCACACATATTATGCTTATATATAGTCAAGGGAAATACAAAAGAAATAGTGTGGAATGAAAAATGGTATAAATGTATGCATTAAGAGTGGTTGGAACAAAGGAGTTAAATTAAATGATATGGTTGATCACACTTCCATGCGTTAAATTGATTTGAGGCATGGAAAGAGTGAATAGCAAATTATAGCAATTGGAGTGTGTATATTAAAGAGGAGTGTTAGTTTAGGTGAAATGTATTTGTATTATTGAATGTTAGCATTGATTTTGTTGTGATAGGAAGTACTCTCTTCAGTGACATTTATAAGGAAAAAACAATTTTTAGGTGCATTCAATAATTAATGTATCTGATTCATAAATGTTACCGAATACATTAATTATTCAGTAGACCAATAAAGTAATTTTTTGCTTCTAAATGTGATCGGATGGAGTACAACATTATAATATATGTACTTAAATGAACATATAATATAATATATCAATACTAATTTATTGAAATATATTGCTCTGATTCCTCACAAATTTTTGGTACGTTATGTCTACTATTACTGCAGAAGTAAAAATAGATTCCTTATATATATATTGATAAGACTTGACAATATGTTTGTATAATATATTTTCAGTACCTTTTAGAATTGTTTAATAAGTTAAGTTTGTTTAATGGATAATATAGTGGTATAAGAAGGATGTGTTGAAGCTATCTATTTCAGAATATCTCTCTTTTGGCACAAAAACGTTTAGATGAATCCATTGATTTGGACACAAGAGTTAAAAAAAAATGGTAGACATGGAAGAGGAGTTGTGGTAAGAAATTATTGCTATTATTCATAGTAACTTTACAAATATTGATAATAATATTAAAATTGATTATAATATATTGCACTAATGGTATGACATTGTAATTTGCATTAGCACTTGCAAGGCCATGTAGCTGAACAACTTATCATGAATTGTGTGAATAGCTTAACTCTTGTTGATGAAGAAACCAAGATTACTTATGTATGTCAGGTACTCACGTGTATGCGAGATCAAAATAAGAAGTACCTGAGCAAAGGATGGTACGAATTGGTTGCATCAAAAGAATGGGCCGCAGGAATAGATATTTTGTTTAATTTTGAAATCCTTAGCAGAAGGTTGTATGTTTGTCCTTTAGAATGATGTTTTTTATAAAACTAAAAATGTAGTGAACTAAAATTATGTATGTGAAAATAAATTAATCCTAGATTTTGAAATTTTATGCAGATTTCGTAATTTATATTATGTTCGAAGTAATAATATAATTGACAGAAACATGAGTATAAGATCATAAGAAAATATAATATGTTAAGTATTAATATTGTATAGATCGGTTATTTAAATGCTGAAAATATAAAATCGGATATTTATATTATTTAATTTACATGTTATTTAAATGTTATATTGATTCCTTCAAAAAAAAATGTTATATTGATAACCATATGTATTTATTTGTTAGGGTTAATTAAGTTTTTAGTCCCTGTAAATATTCACAGTTTTGTTTTTAGTCTCTATAAAATAAAATCACACTTTTTAGTCCCTGTGATATTTTCCTTAAGCATTTTAGGGACCAAAACTATTGATGGAAATTTTTTACAGGGACTAAAAGTGCTGATGGAAAAATTTATAGGGACTAAAAATGCTGATGGAAAATTTTATAGGGACTAAAAAGTGTGATTTTATTTTGTAGGGACTAAAAACAAAACTGTGAGTATTCATAGGGACTAAAAACTTAATTAACCCTATTTTTTAAAACAATATAAAATTAATTGAAATATGTTATATGTTACCTTATAGTTTCCTAATGGTTGATATAAACGTTAACAGAACGGAGAATTTTAATTAACATAGCATAGTGAAATAAAAAAAGCTTAGATAAATTTAAATGTACTTAGGTTACAGACGATAGTATTTAAGCAAAGACACTAAAAAAAACATGAGATGGTGAACCGATTGTAATCTTTGAGATGGCAGCAGCAGTTGAACTGAAATGTTGACAGAAGTTGTGATCATTAAAAAGATGGAGTAGAAGATGAAGCTGAAGGATTAACTTTGTAGACATGACATTTTGCATTATCTGAAATGATCAATTTGAAGCGTATTGTTTGGCCAATCCTGAAATTGTTTAATCTGCAGAAATGATCCCAGGTTGTACCAAACTGTGTAGTCAAATTTTCATCATTAAGGAAGTAAACTTGGAATTTTTCTTCATGGCCATTATCACCAGAGTTTTAGTCCCTGATAGCCATACTGTTTGAGATACTGAGCAAAGTTGTTATCCACTTGCTGCATAAATTACACATAATAGCTTAAAAATAAATAATAAACAAACAATTAAATAACAATTAGAAATAAAGTCAAAGAAGTATAATAGGACAAAAGCAATACAAACCTTCATTGGGTTCATAAAGTCATCTTCAGTAAGGAAAGAATCAAAATAGGTTGTTTCATTCCCAATAATGCAGCGACTGTGTCATGCAGGAAGTTTGGAATGTTTGTATATAGTTTTGAACATATATATTGTGAACAAGTTATATCCGTAGTAACCAAACACAATCTCAACGTTGTCAGGAAGATCATTAAAATTTTTAAATTCAGACCAACCGTTACTCAACAAAGGATTAACAAAACTCTTGTTGAATGTTAGAATATGGCCCATGTTTTCCTTATTGAAAAGATGCCATGAACCTACAAGGTTAGCTAAATTTTCCTTCACAAAAGATGGTTTCACCTCAGGATGCATCTAAACAAAGAAAAAACAATAAGTATAAAAACATTTAATGTTCATATTAGTTAAGAATGCATAAACTATAAGAAAAGAAAATAGTGAGTAAACCTGCTCTGCAATCTTGACTACTGAAAAATAATGAAGGGGGTTTTTTTGAAGTAAGGTTTCGATACCTTTCATGGTAATGTTTTTGGACGAAATTAGAATGGAGAGAAGTGAAATTGTCAAGTAGTCTATGTTTGCGGTTTATATAGCATAACAGATCTGAGGGTAAAAAAAGCAGCAATGAGCTTTTGTCATATAGGTGTGTATTATAATTTATATTGTGTACCATATATATTATATTGTATTTAGCTTACTGCAAAGGAAATGATAGATAGACTAAAAGCTGATATTAAATAAAACTAAAGATAGTGACCTTACATTGATACCGTGATACAATGAAAAGTTTAGGTATTTGAATGTATCAAGAAAAAAGAATCTTAAAAAGGTAAAAATGCATATTATATATATATATCTAATCCGTTAAAAATGATTAGGTAAAACTCTAAAATGGGTATAGTAATTAAATCAAATTCAGAAGCAATAATTTTGGTTGTTATATATGAGACAAATTAAAGTATATATAATTATTTATGAAATGTTATATAAATGTAAAATTTAAAAATATGACAATGTCTCAGCAATACGAAAATAAATTGTATAGGTTCATATATATTCAAAATAGATTTGTTAAATTGTTATGTTAAGTGTTGATTAGATTAATTATTTTTAATAACATATATAAAAAAAGTAATTACCATACTTGTAGTAGTTGATTTGTTACTAAGCTATATAAAAGAATAATTAAATTGAGACATGTAACTGGTTGATTAAAGGATTGTAGGAAATTTAGAATATTCTAAGTGAATTTTAATATTACATATGAAAAATGCATACAAAGTTTTTACGTTGCAACCAATTAGAGTAAATACCAAAGATATGAGACATATCTATCAACAATTTTATAAAAAACTTGCAAAAAAAAACTTGTGAAAGTTTATTATGTAGTTTAGAAGTATAACGCAATGATAATTATAAGTTAGTTGTATATATTATAAAGGTTGGTGATAAAATAACTTCGAACAAATGTTAGAACATAAAGTTTATGAAAAAAACTAATTAATATGTTATCACAACATAGAGTAGATATATGAAATATAAAGACTTAACTTAATACATTAAGAATAAAAGACAGCTGTTTGAATGTAGCAACATAAACTGATAGGAAAGAAATGAAATTGTTCTTAAGTTACACAACCATTAGCAACAAACACATAGTATTATAACAATGATCAGTTCATCATAATTTAGTAAACATCTTCAATTCTTTACTCATTGTGATCGCTACCTGCAGATCTTAAAGCAACAACCTGAATATGAGTAGGAGGATTGTCCATTCCTAATCCCAACTTATCCCCAACTTTCAACTTGAGATTCTTAACAAATGAATACCATTCTCCACCAATTGAGTATTCAGGAGGAATTCTGTTGGATTGTTTGATTTTGCATCTAATGATCTGATCGGTTTCATCATTGATCACAGCAATGTCAACTACATTATCAATATTTGCTTCATTGGCAATAGATTGTGGGAAGTGTTGAGTATAACATAAGAAAAAACATTAGATAAGATCATATATTACGATTATTGAATAAGGAATTTGAAATAATATCAAATACATATAATGTAACTAACCATTACACTCTTTCCTTTGGATATAGCTTTAGAGACATCAGAGAACCATTCAAATGGATACAGTAAGGGCATTAGGTCAGGATTTTGCTGTGCTTCAAATATGAGAGGATTTATATTCATATGTTGCATAGCACATCCTATTGAAATGTACATGTCCTCAGCCGATCTTGGTATAGTGATCAATTGAGGATGTACCTCATAATTGGGATCATCAAGTTTTCTGGCATGTTCATTAACTGGGTAATGGAAGTCATAGTATGAAACATCTTTTCCTTCATTGTCAATAATGCGCATATTGAATTGATGAAAATCAGGCTGGAAATCAAAGATAACTTGTTGTGGTTCATGAAATCCACAATATTCTGAAATCCTAATTCCAGCATGGATAGTGTTTTCAGATACAATGGTAGAGGTTTCAATCTCAAAGTAATTACCATCAGGATCTACAATGCATCCATAATTTTCCTCAGATATGACACTTTTCTATTGTTCAACAAACTCATTAGATATTTCAATTGCATCCTAATAAAAAAAATATTACTTGATTTAAAATAAATGAATGATTTGTTATTAATAAATAAAACATTGTAAAACAAATGTAAACTGAAATCTTATATTAATAATACCTGATCAAGATAAATGATGGTCTGAAAAGTGGTTGAACCTCTTGATGAACTTCCCTCAGCTCTTGATGAACTTCCCTCAGCATTTTGACTAATGACACATTTATATAAGAAAAAGTCAAATGTTGATGAATACAATATCAAAAACAAAAATAATAAGGGAAATGCCTCTTTCCAGGAAAACAAAATCTAAGAAATCTAAGAATAAGTCTGACACCGCATGTATTCCAAGAAACACCCAAATTTTATTTTTTTAATATTTAAAATAATACATAATTGATAACTGCATTTACACTATTTCGTGGAATTCGTGGTTGTACGGTTCGTATGATATAGCATGGCTGAAATAATAATGTTATAATAAATTGCCGTGATAGATAAAGATCCATAACTGAAAACATATTAATTTAATGTATTAATGATTTATATAAATGATTTAAAAGAATTGTTAATGATATGATATTAAATATTTTAGTTAAAATCTAATGATGAAGTAAAAAAAAACGCATATTCAGATCTAAACATAATTGCTAATATAATCGTTAATTTTAGAGATCGTTGGCTCTAAAACTACTAAATAAGGTTATAAAATGTCTTGTGGAAATAAGGGGACATTGATTCAGTGATCTTGTCTACTACTATATAATCAAAAAGATCTTATTTCATACTGTCTTTATATATACTTTAACGTATCATGCAGAATTGAGAAAGAGCAAGAAAAGGGAATTGTTACCTGATTTGGTTTGAAGTAGGGACCATTGTCGCTGTAACACCCATACCAGTCGTATCTAGAAAGTCTAGCACGTGCGTTAATATTAGTACTGGATACATTAAAATTTACAACATAAATTACATACAAATGAATATTTATACAACAAATTGCGTTCGTACATACAACAACATAAACATCTCATCCATACGTAGAATTTACATCCTTGATTTTCTTGGCATCTTGAAGCGATACGAACGCGCACTTGTTGAAACATCCATCCGGCTTCAAGCTTGCATAATATCCTGCTTATCTGAAACAAATAAGGATTGGGATGAGACATAATGTCTCAGTGAGTTCCCCTAAATCCTAGGCTATAGGTAACCTCAGGGGAAACCTACGGTCACCACGTGTCTACATTACAACCTAACGGTTGATTATACGTGTGTGGTCATGATTCCTAGACGGTAGTGCATGCTAGACCCGTCATAGGCTTATCTCACTTGTTATAGGCTTCTCTTCCTATACGTGTCATGGCGATCGAGGGGAACCTAGAACCGCTTTGCCAAGAATACGCTCTACGTATCAAGGCCTAAACATAACATAATCATGGCACGAATCTAAACCGGACGATAAGGGGAAAACCTAAGATCGTCATCGGTATTATGCTCATTACTTGCTCTATTTCATGCTTTGTACTTGTCATATAGCATCTAGTGCTCTTGTTCTTTAAACATAAACGTGCATGGACTCATTCTTGCATAATCATGAACCTAATCATAAACATAACATGCATAGGCGTACATAAGTTCATTAATTATGTTAGCGTTGAACAAACAATCATTATCTTGGTTCATTTTACGGAGAGCCCCGGGTGGAGTAACCCCAAGTACAATCCCATACATGACCGATGTACGTACATCGGACTCCCTCGGTATCGTGCGGGTCCCTTGCGGCTTGAACCGTTCCCCTTAGGTCGAGAACCTCCCGTATCCCCCTGGCGTGGATAACAAGAGACACGAACACCACCATGCGGTTATAATCTTAGTCTTGCGTTTTCGGTGACATGCGGGTCCCTTACGGCTTGAATCGTTCTCATAATGAGAACCTCTTGTATCCCTCTGATGTGGATAGCAAGAGACATGCCACCTACTTATACTTGTCATGGTCTTGTCATATATCTAGGATAAACCTAATCATGCTTACATGTTTACCTCGGATCCTTAAATTGATCCGATTAACGGTAAATACATACTTATTCATGCTTGTGCATACTTATTCATGGTGGAGAGATTAACTATCCTATCCACAACTTAACATGTTTGAAATCTCATTCTTAATCATGTGCGAAGATATATATATATATATATATATATATATATATATATATATATATATATATATATATACTTCGCGTCTTATCATTCTAGGGATCTTACTAACTAGCTAGTTCTCGACGACTATGTCGAGGCTCTAGTTTTTCCCTTGCTTAATGAATATCTTGCTACCCGATTCATGACTTGTTCTCTCATATGCCATGCCTTACTAACATGCTTAATACTTGCCTCATATCATAAGAATCATGTTTTCTTTGATCATCGTTTAAGACATTGGTTTGAGGGGTTTACTTTCATAAAAGACTGCATAAGAAAATCCCTCGCGAAAACTGCCAAAATATGCCTGAACGAGCAAACAGTGCAGATTGCACCATTTGCTCGCCTAGGCGAGTAAGTTTATGGGGGAGGCGAGCAGGACCCCCTGTTCGACCTTCTAACTCGCTGTGGCGAGTAATAGCTCGCCGTGGCGAGTTATGACAGTCCAGAACCCCTAAAAATGGTATTTTTGACCCCAAAAACCTCAAACCAAGTGTCTCTAAGTGTTTTAGAACATATTTGATCATATGAAACTTATAAAACATTCATTAACTTACTTTCCATGAATTAAATTCATCTGACACGGTCAACGGGTAATATACCGACACTGTCAGGCGGGATATTACATCCTACCCCCTTAAAAAAAAAATCGTCCTCGAAATTTAGAGACCGACTGCCAATCATCATGACAAAAAGTTACCATCTATGGTCTGAGCCACTCATTTTCTATTCAAACATTTTCAAAGGGTTTGTCGTATCATGTCCTCATCTTGTTTCTTAACCTACATGCAACTGAACATAACCTTCTTGATCTTAATATCACTCAAACTTAGAGTTATCTTAGTATATCATGACTTGGAACTTACCTTGCTACCCATAGTCGTATTGTCTCGGACTCGGATCTTACCTGCTTAGCATAAACCATTCATGAATGTATCTTATCATAAACATGAACACTCAGGATTTGCCTTTTAACTGGAGTCCTATCGGAAACTAGGTTTGCCCAGCAGTGCTTACTTGTAACTTTGAAACATCTTTTCATGCATACTTAATCTTATCGGGTAAACATATACTTCATGCATCAATTTACTTGCACATACATCATACATTCTTAACACATTTCCATTTATCCCGTAGGATATTGACTTCATACGAACATTCTCGTTTCCATAACATGTGCCTACTTTCAAGTGCCGCCCTTTGTTAAATGATAACGATACGTGTTCTAAAATCTTTCTTGTTTTAAGAATTTTTTTTTTAAACTTTGGTATACGAGTTCTTGGAACGGATAAACACTTAGCTAAATAAAATTATCATTTCGAAACTGAGTCAGTAATGGTACTTCATAACCACAAGACGAGTCTTTGAATTTTGAAAAAGGTTTTACTGCTCGTCTTATGTAAACTTGCTTGCGACATACCTCCTCAGTTTTGACAATGAAAAGTTTCATGTTTAAAATAAGCTTCGTTCCCAAGTTCCTTAATACCAACCTTAACTTTTAAAAATTATAAAATCAGGACTTAACATGTCTTAACAAGTATCGTTTTCACTTAACAAGTATTGCATACGAGAGTATGATTTTCATTGCACAAACTAGAGAGTTGCATCTTCTTTCATGATAACATGCTTAACTCCGAAGGTGGATTCTTACCTTCTCAACTAATATACGTAGTTCAGACACGCATTACTGCATAACACAGACCATAGACGATCTTTGGCCCACTTGACGGTAACTTGTTCCTCTTCTTCAGGAACACCTAACTTGATTCTCCACATAATTTCATTCAGTTATCGCTTGGGCGTTAATTCCTTTTCCGAAAACTGGTCATCATTCTCGATGCTTCATTCATTACTTGAGTCACTAGAGGAGACCCTCTAAATCTTACATGTTTCTCATTATCATCATTCATGCATCCTAACCAATTCATATATGGCAATTATTGTCGTTTTCATCTTACTTAAGTGAAGACACACACTTAAAACTTTTACCTTAGCCCACACTGATTGAATAAGCATCCATCCTTACTTATCACATCGAGAACTCCTCGCTTGTCTTATGATGCATTCTTGTTAAACTTGTGTCACCAACCGAATATTCTTTACAAAGATTCTTTCATATTAAAATTCCATGTTTCATGATTAACATTTAGCTTCCATGGCGCTACTCTGATTCCCACCGGTTGGCTTAAACCATTACTTTAATCCATTAGAGTAATTGAGACTTCACATTTCTGCTTACCACTGTAATACTAACTTCTTGAACTATTTTCAAGATTTTCCATGTTGCAACTAACGTCACAACCTTACACTTATCTTGTAAATTCAAAACTTGTGATACCTTATTTTATACTCATAATACTTATCATGGGGGTATCCTTACGCTATGGGTGGTTGAACTTGTTGAGGTATACATAACATACTTGATCTTGTTTCGAGAAAATCTTGAATTCCATTAACAAACTCATATAGCACTTAAACATATCTTCCTTGAACATCTAGCCTGGTACCTTCGCACACTATATTTTGCTTAATCATACCAATGCTTGCTCATTGATTTTCCTTTTAAAGAAAACTTCGTAAATTAACGCAAGGGTCATTGACGTTGATGATTCACTACTTTATAATTATATTGAGTTTAGGCTCCGGCCATTGCTCTAAAATTATAGAACGAATTGATAACACATACGTGCCATCAAACCTAGACTCTAATAAGTCTAGACCGCTCTACGAGTGTCGAAGCAAACCGGTTCCTAGGAAATCTCTTGTGAATTTTTTTTTTCAAAAATATCAACCTCAATCACCCATACGCATAAATCTTTTTAAAATCCATTAAACTTTATAGGTCAACTTCATAATAAGCCTTAGCAAGTTAATTAAGCAAAACATATGTTCGAGAGGTACGTTTTAATTCCACATAATCCGTGAACCTTGTAATTTCTCATAACTTTGTACCGCTTTAACTTCTTACTTCTTACCTCATGCATAAACATCTGTGACTTTCCTTCTAAATACCGGAACTCTATACTCTTGATCTTGACACATTAACCTCCAAAGCTACCTTAAACCGTATCGATTTCGTTGATGGTTGCCCATGTCTTTTTTTCCTTGAAAATTTTAGGATATGATATGTATTCGTTACTTGAGGTCATAAAATATTTTCGTCACATAAAAGATTATTGCGAAGACATCTCCCCAATAGTCATTGCAAACCATAGGAACGAATTGGTAGAAAACGAAAAGTTTCGTCCCCGGCTTGCTATTGGTGAGCTTCTCCAACTCTATTTTTCAGAAAACATTTATTGCATAAAATTTCTTATTCTCAAGTATACAATGCACATCATTCGTTCCTACCATCGTAAAATATTCTATAACATATGCATGGCAACATCAACCTTTTTCGATACAATTCTTGGCACGCCGGAAATCAATTCCTTACTCTTGATAACATAAAACTTTCTCTTGAATCCTTAACTTTCTCCACTACGAATAACTTACCTCGTTACATTGCCACTTACACAACTTTCTGAGCATACATGTCCTTAACTTCATTCACATATTGTTATTCCTGAGAGCCTGCTGACTCCGTCAACATATGTCGACTTCTCACTATCTTGTAGCCTTGTTCTGACATTCCAGAATATCATAAACCCGTTCCATCAACAACTCTTACCGAATCTTTCGGTCATGATTAGATATATATATATATATATATATATATATATATATATATATATATATATATCCAACTTCTACACCTACGGGTACATTAAGTATCACTATCATCTTACCCGACACTGTCGGAACATTCCTTCTTAACATATCTTATATTCCCGGAGGATTCACACTTCTACTTGATTGGTTCACCGGCCACCTTTTGGCACGATCAAACTACTTCATCACATACTTCGTTCCTCCTGGGTCCTATTCAGCTCTCAGGCATCCATCCTAATCGTCGAATGTTTAATTGAGTTGATCAGGCTCAACTAACAACAACAACTAGAACATTTACCTGGAACCCAATGGTCCCACTTCCGTTGTTGTAATTTAATGACCCAAGGCACGGTCTGAATCGACCTGCTCTGATACCAAATGTAACACCCATACCAGACGTATCTAGAAAGTCTAGCACGTGCGTTAATATTAGTACTGGATACATTAAAATTTACAACATAAATTACATACGAATGAATATTTATACAACAAATTGCGTTCGTACATACAACAACATAAACATCTCATCCATACGTAGAATTTACATCCTTGATTTTCTTGGCATCTTGAAGCGATACGAACGCGCACTTGTTGAAACATCCATCCGGCTTCAAGCTTGCATAATATCCTGCTTATTTGAAACAAATAAGGATTGGGATGAGACATAATGTCTCAGTGAGTTCCCCTAAATCCTAGGCTATAGGTAACCTCAGGGGAAACCTACGGTCACCACGTGTCTACATTACAACCTGACGGTTGATTATACGTGTGTGGTCATGATTCCTAGACGGTAGTGCATGCTAGACCCGTCATAGGCTTATCTCACTTGTTATAGGCTTCTCTTCCTATACGTGTCATGGCGGTCGAGGGGAACCTAGAACCGCTTTGCCAAGAATACGCTCTACGTATCAAGGCCTAAACATAACATAATCATGGCACGAATCTAAAGCATACGATAAGGGGAAAACCTAAGATCGTCATCGGTATTATGCTCATTACTTGCTCTATTCCATGCTTTGTACTTGTCATATAGCATCTAGTGCTCTTGTTCTTTAAACATAAACGTGCATGGACTCATTCTTGCATAATCATGAACCTAATCATAAACATAACATGCATGGGCGTACATAAGTTCATTAATTATGTTAGCGTTGAACAAACAATCATTATCTTGGTTCATTTTACGGAGAGCCCCGGGTGGAGTAACCCCGAGTACAATCCCATACATGACCGATGTACGTACATCGGACTCCCTCAGTGTCGTGCGGGTCCCTTGCGGCTTGAACCGTTCCCCTTAGGTCGAGAACCTCCCGTATCCCCCTGGCGTGGATAACAAGAGACACGAACACCACCATGCGGTTATAATCTTAGTCTTGCGTTTTCGGTGACATGCGGGTCCCTTACGGCTTGAATCGTTCTCATAATGAGAACCTCTTGTATCCCTCTGATGTGGATAGCAAGAGACATGCCACCTACTTATACTTGTCATGGTCTTGTCATATATCTAGGATAAACCTAATCATGCTTACATGTTTACCTCAGATCCTTAAATTGATCCGATTAACGGTAAATACATACTTATTCATGCTTGTGCATACTTATTCATGGTGGATAGATTAACTATCCTATCCACAACTTAACATGCTTGAAATCTCATTCTTAATCATGTGCGAAGATATATATATATATATATATATATATATATATATATATATATATCTCCGCGTCTTATCATTCTAGGGATCTTACTAACTAGCTAGTTCTCGACGACTATGTCGAGGCTCTAGTTTTTCCCTTGCTTAATGAATATCTTGCTACCCGATTCATGACTTGTTCTCTCATATGCCATGCCTTACTAACATGCTTAATACTTGCCTCATATCATAAGAATCATGTTTTCTTTGATCATCATTTAAGACATTGGTTTGAGGGGTTTACTTTCATAAAAGACTACATAAGAAAATCCCTCGCGAAAACTGCCAAAATATGCCTGAACGAGCAAACAGTGCAGATTGCACCATTTGCTGGCCTAGGCAAATAAGTTTATGGGGGAGGCGAGCAGGACCCCCTGTTCGACCTTCTAACTCGCTGTGGCGAGTAATAGCTCGCCGTGGCGAGTTATGACAGTCCAGAACCCCTAAAAATGGTATTTTTGACCCAAAAACCTCAAACCAAGTGTCTCTAAGTGTTTTAGAACATATTTGATCATATGAAACTTGTAAAACATTCATTTGGCAAGTATAAACATATTAGTACGCATAGGCAAGAAAAGGGGCAACTAAACTAATACATAAACCCTAGAATTTTCATAACTTTCATAATAATCTAGCATGGCATAAACATGATCCCAAGGGTGGGAAAACTATCTATGGAACTCACCTAAACCAAGTTCTTGAATCATCACTATGTGCCAAGCCCAATCATGCCAAAACCCTAGCCTTGCTCCACTTGCTTCCTTTGTCCAAAACTTTCTATCTTGATGCTTTTCTTGCAATCTAAGACATCATGATCCTTGATTGATCATGAAGAAACCATACTTGAACTTACTCACCAACAAACCCTAAATCTTGCTTCTTAGCTCATAGTTGTTTCTTGCTTGTTTCACCAACCCCATGAAGCATAATCAACATAAGTTCCCAAACCAACAATCTAAAGCCTCAACTTCTTGATCAAGATCAAACCCTAGATTTTAGATCTCTTCTTGAAAGGAGAAAAGGAAGAATCAAAGAAGACTAAGCTTCCATAAGTTAGAGGATCATGAAGGAACAAGAAAATATGCTTGGTATAGAAGGAGAATTAGAGAAGGATTGAAGAAAGAAAGAGAGAAAGGGCGTGGGAGAAGAGAGGGAGAAAGAGGGAAATTCTTGCCAACATAGAAAGAGAGAGAAAAGGATAAGGGTTATGAGATATTTTCCTCCCAAAAATAATATAAATATCCCTTCCACATGAATTTACCATTTTGCCCTTGCCTCAAGCGTGTTAAAAACGACTCTGATACTTTTCCCGTAAAAAGCTGACATCTCATAAAATATTCCCATTAACTTACTTTCCATGAATTAAATTCATCTGACACGGTCAACGGGTAATATACCGACACTGTCAGGCGGGATATTACAGTCGCTCTCATCCACTCTTTGGTAACTGAACTGGTGTTTTTGTGTTTGTGAATGATGAGAAACCCTCAATGTAATTTGCTTTTGTAAATATAACTGGTCGGGTTGGTAAAGAACTATAGAGTAGGTTATTGGGTCTTTCTTAAATAAAGTGGTAGTATAATTAATATAAATTGTGGTCTAAATAGCAAAGTAGAAGAATAATAAGAGGTAATAAATGTTAAACAAAATAATTGTGGTCATACAATACACAAAAGAACAACAAATTTAGAGTTTGGAGCAGTCAATAGTGTTATTGAAGTAAGAATTAGTTAAAAAAAAACCCTGTAAGAACGTTAAGAAGAATTTAAATATAATTAGACAAATGAATAGGCAAAAGATAATGAAAGTTAACTTAGATATATCATATAGTTGTTGTTACATAATTAGGTCAATAAGACAGAATGGAAATAGCAATTTATATTACAAAGACAACACAACTCATAAAATCATATAGAGTACAATTCAACAATGTGTAACAACTTTGTGAACAAAAATGATGTTTTTCGCCATTATTGAGTCGCACTTAAATTCCAATAGACTTTTGGGAAGAATGTCATTGTGATAACAGAATGATCTCCAACCACGTGTAATAATCACTTTTCTTGTATTGGTATTGACATTCTTTTTGAATTCCAATTTGCAAATAGTTATAGTATTCGATCCTCCACAAACTCGTAGATAGTCATGATTGATGCTTCGGAGGAAAACTCCAAGGTCAGGTGGTAGAATCTGAAATGTAGGATAACGACTAAGAAAATAATAGTAAAAATCTAAATTGTAAATTAAAACTTATTCTATAAACATAATGAATGATATAATTATTCTATGAACATAATTAACGATAGAAGGTTTACCAATTCAGTAGTTACTGACGTAGTATCTGGTATTTCAACCTCAAATGTCAGATTTTTAAGATAGGAAGTAGTTAATCTGTGATAACGTGGATATTCATTGTTTTGTGCAGAACCGTTGAAGAGTTTGATTATGAATATACTATTTCCAACATATGTTTTTTTTTAACAAACCTATTTCCTACATATGTGTAAGACATTAGTGGATTTGATGTAATATTATAAAAAAAATTGAACTTGTCCCAACCGGTTGTAAGGATTGACATGAGTATAGATGTTAAATTCAACTTCATGAACATTTCCCAAACCATCAACCAAGGTCCATTGTTGATCAAGTTCATCAAAAAGTTCAGCAATAGTAATGGGATCTAATTCGCAAATAACCTGTTATATAAATCAAACGACGTTACTTAAAGAAAATATAAAAAAAAAACTCTAAAATACAAAATTAATAATAAACAGTAGTAATACCTCTGTGCAAACTGCGATGAAGAAAAGTCGATTAGTTTCAGAAGTCATTAATGGACCTATGCTGCAATTAACTGATCTTTGATTTTGTGGTAGTTCACTAATTGATGAAGAACTTGATTCCATTGTTATTGGGTGTTGGGCTATGGTGAACTATTAAAGTTTTAATTATAGTGTCAATATCCAATTCAAAATTGTATTCTACTATTTTGAATAATATAATATATTATTATATTGTGTGTTGTTGTGTTTGTATATACTTTGTAATAAACGAATAAGAATTTGTTAGTTAAGTACAATTTCATGAGTATTTTAGAGTAGGTGGGAAAATATGTATCGAAATTATGTGGTACGTACAACAAAATTACAATGAACTTTGCATATAAAAGTACTTGCTTTTAGAGATAAAGGAAATGGTCAACAAAATGTTGTGTTGGAAAGATAAATATTAAAGAGGAGCATGACATGATCTATATATGTGCAGTACAACAGTAAAATATATATTGAATGGCATCCCTCAATAAAAGATTTAAGTTAGCGTGTTGCAGGATTTGTAGTAAATAGTAGAAGAATATCGAAGTACATTTAAGTTCGATGGTAGGTATAAAAAAACTGTACTTAGATTTCAAATTTGTACTCCCTCCGTCCCTTAATACTTGATACAGTTGATCTTATTACGCATGTCAATGCATAATTTTGAGTTTAAATATCTTGAATAATTTTGAAAATACTCATCGAGACAAATCTAACGACATCTTAGATGATATTATTTACCTTTGTATATTAGTAAAAAAATATGGTCAAAGTAAGTTAGGTCAAAAATACACATTTTCAAATGGGTTATCTATTGCGGGACGGAGGCAGTATAAATGTGATAATATATTAAACTATATATGAAACATGAATTATGATTTACATAAGTGTATGAGTACATAATATTGACATAAATACATTGTCAAACAGGTAATCTATTGAGAGACGGAGGGAGTATTGGGAAAGAATCTTTGCATGTGATAGTAAAAAGTTTTGACTGTGCATGCTTGACTATAACAATAAGTTTGAATAAATGGTAGTTCGGTTATATAAACCTTTTTAATAATGAATAAATGTAAAAAATTAACTATAGATAATATAATAATACATTAAATAAATACAGTATTGTTTTTTTTCCCTATATAAACTAATGACACTTTTTGTTCCTATAAAATTTTCCTCTAATGTGAATTTGTTAGCGAAACTGTAAGTATTTATATGAATCAAGTAAAATTGTTATGGAAATATAAACTGTTATTTTCAACATAAAATAATTATTACACTATATGTTAATAAAATCTTAATTATTTTGACTGCTAACAAATGATAAGAGTGCACTGGTTAACATTCTCCATATGTATATTATAGATTATCTTAGTACTTTTTAAAATTTGATTTGGCCTTTTATGACAAGTTGGCTGTAACAACAATACTTTATATTGCCTTTTACAATTAATGAGCATGCAAAGTAAGTTGAGGTAGTTGTGACAATACATAAAGGAAAAAACATATGGCAGTGTGCACAATGCATGTAAAAAGAGTTGGGACTTCTAAAAACATTCACGTGAAGTATTTGTTGGTTTTGTGATACTGTGAGTCTGTGAGGCATGTGTTTAAGCAGTTAAAGTCATGTACAGATATAATTAAAATGTTGATAATATGACATTCAAATATTATATGTTGTTGTTTTGCTGAATCAGGAATCTAAACTGTTTCATGCAGAGTGTGTGACATATGAATTTGGATTTTGTTCATAACTACTCCATCCGTCCCTTAATACATGATCTAGTTGACTCCGACACACATACCAATGTATATGTTTTATTTTTGATATCTTATATAATGTTCTTACTAATATAATGTTCTTCATTTTTAGTAACCAAACATAAATACATGAAATTATTAAGTTTCTAACAAAAAACCCTAAAATTACTAATCTAAAAACGCAATCAAACACACAACATTCACAAACAAACATCAACGAAACATGATATGAAGTAAAAAGTTGAAAAATAATACCTAAAACTGAATTTTTTTTAAAAAAAACAGACATGAAAAAGGGAGAAATGAACAAGAGTGAATGGAAAACGAAGTTGAACGGCGTTGCCTTGACAAACCACGAAATCTGACTTCAAAACCGTATCTCTTCCAAGGTTGGTCGTCAAAGATGATGATGATTTTCGAGAAGTGAAGAGGGTGACAGTTTAGGCGGGAAGGAGAAAGGTCGGGGACTAGTTTGATGCTTCTTAGTGAAATGTGAGGATGAAAGGCAATGGTAATAGAGGGGTATAATTGGAAACACATGAAAAATTACACTGAAAAGTTAAATCTCGAATTTTTACCATTTCCATCAAATTAGTCCTTGTACACGTGGCTGCCTTGTTGACATGTGTACAGGACAACACAACATGCAAGAAGACACATCATCACTACTAAGGGAGCTTTTGGACAGAGGGACCATTTTGATGGACGTCTGTAAAATTCAGGGACTAAATAGATATTTTGCAAAATTCAGAGACGAATTTGGCTGATTGGGGAAAATTCAATGACGAATTGAGGTATTACTCAAAAAAAATTGGTTTAATTAATTGTCCTTGAACTATTTAGGAATTTTTAAATAGGTTTGAAACTAAAAAAGTTGTAATCGAGTTTTTAAACTATTACTTCCTTCGTTTTAAAATGAGCGTCGTTTTAAAAAAAATTAAAATTAATGTCATTTTTAGTTTCCAATGCAATTTTCAATTGTACCCTTCAATTAATACTATATACACTATTTTCATAGTATTATTTTTCTTTAATGAAAAATAAACCAATACTCCCTCTATTTCAAAATACATGTCCATTTTGAAGAAATTGTAGTAACCAAATAAATTTTGTTATTTTTGATGAAATTATATATGTGTGTGTGTTTTCTATAATACCCTTAATCATTTATTATTTCATTCTATTTTTTCTCTCTCTACAATAAATATGTAAGGGTATTGTGTACAAGACAATAATTAATGTTGCATTGAAACTTGAAAGTGACAAATATTGTGAAACAAAATTATTCTCCAAAATGGGCATGATTAGGATAATTTGTTAAAATAACATCTCTTTTTCTTTTAATTAATACATCTCTTTTAATAACATCTCTATTTGATTATGATAATTTGTTTGTTTAGAAGTCTCTTGCTTTTGCGCTTGAGCATAAGAAATCTCCTTCTTATGTGCTTGAGTTAGAACACATGACATACATACAACATATATTGTATATAATGGATTGTTTAAGCCTAGTATATTAAAAAATTGGGTAATAATATGGTGTGGCTATAGCCACACTCAGCCATACGGTGGATCTGCCCCTGTACTCATTTGTCAATTGTGCATGCTCACCCAATGATAGATGACACACTTCTAGGTAATGTGTACTTGTTCGAGGAAACCTGGTATCCTGGAAGAGTAAGAAATAAAATGTAGTTGCAAGATCAAGCATTGAAGCAAAATATAAGGCTAAGACACTAATAACACATGAGCTCATTTGGTTGAAGCAGTTACTTAAGGAACTTCGACTCAAAGAAGCATGACCAATGACACTTAGATGTGATAATTAAGTCGTGTTGCTTATTGCGGTATATCTAGGGGTTTATAATAAGACCAAACATTGAGAGAGACTTAAACTTTTTAAATTGTAAGAGAGAAGATTGAATCAAGCAATATTGTTGTCATACCCCAATTTTTGACCTAAGAATCACACATTCATACACCGACACGTGTCCTTTGGCCCTGATCAGTCTTTGACTTTTCAGCGAAAAAAATTCGGCAGAGAGGTATTTTAAAATACCTCATTTTTTATTTCGAGTCAGGCCCTCTTCTCTCAATTTTAATTTATTATTTTTAGTTTTTATATTTTTTTTGTAGTTATTCAATTTTAAATTTTAAGTTAATTACTTTTATTTAAGTTTCTTTATTTTTATTTATTATTATTATTATTATTATTATTATTATTATTATTATATCAATTGTCCAAAATTAAGTCTGTTCTCCTCCCCAAGCCAGCCAAGAAACGTGTCTCTTCCTCCATCCCAATCCAACACAATCTATCTATCATTTGCACGATCCCATCATTTCAGCTGAATAATCTTGAAATCAAAGCAAAGATGTTGAATTTTCACTGCTACCATGCCTATGGAGATAGCTTGCGGTGGTTAAGTTCAAAGATGTCAGAAACAATTGAAATGGATGGCAAATGTGAAAGCCAAAGTCATACACAGCACATCCAAGCTTGACAATTAGGAACCAAACATTTAATGCTTTGAGCTCCAAATCCCTCTATAAATAGAGGATAAACTTCAACAATGAAGGGGAGTCGAATCTGCAAGCACACATTACACACAAAAAAAAAATCCAAGACGGCCAAGGACAGAAACACAAGAAAAATTCACAGAGGAATTTTCAAAAAAAACCTACACGCACAACAGAGACAGTTTCATACACAAAGAGCAAAAATACACATCACAAAACCTGCAATTTTCCACAGCACAAGTTCACCACAACAGACCCAAACAAACACAACTATCCCAAATCCAAAACCCACATCAACATAACCCGTCATCATAAGAACACACACTTGATTCAATCGGCCAGCACGTAGACTAATCCAACAAACCCAAACCAGCAGTGTTACATCATCATCTTCATCGAAAAAAACTCAACCCATACAACATCTCAAACCGTATAACAACAAACCACAGACAGTTCCTCACCGAATCCTTCTTGGCCGTTCCGGATCCAAAGAAAACAACAAAGGTAGTCAACTTCACTCTTTTTGTGGATCTAGAAAATTGAGGGTTTGATTTTGAGAGTTTAAAAATAAGAAGAGGAAAAGAAAAAGATTAAAAAAAAATTAAAGAAGAAGAACCTACAGAGAGAGACGCGAGGGAGTGAGAGAAAGAAAAGAGAAGAAAGAAATAAGAGAAGAGAGAGAAGAAATTGAGAGAAATGAAAGAAAAGAACACGTAAAGGGTACTTGTACCTCACTGGGATTCGGTGCGTGAAGGTGCATGGTCTTACCATGCACCCACGCACCTTTGACCCTTGATTCTCAATCCAACAGCCTGCAACATTCACCTCTTGATCTGATCAGAGCCGTTGATCAAATCAACGGCCCATTCTGAATCTCCAGTCTCTTTTATTTCCTTTTTATTTTCTTTATGCATTTCTATTTTATTATGCATTTTTATTTTATTTTGCATCACGTTTATTATTGTTATCACATGCATATTTAAATTTCTGTCATTTATCTTATTGCATAGAATTAGAATGTATCTAGGTCAAATGTAATACAAAAAATGAAAAATAGTGTGCGTGTGCGTGTGTTTTATTTATCGCTTTATATATTATTATTAGGGACTATGTAGTGATCCAACGTCACTACAAGTCCACGCGCATTTATCTTTATTGCTCCGTTAGTTCAATTTTCGTTTATTATCCAAAACAACAAAAACATGCAAATATATCAAAAATCACAAAATATTTTCTTAAACAAACCTTGATCTTAAATCAAGTGATCGTGAATTTTATTTTCTTTCTTAATCAAATCATCAAATCAATCTTAATTCTACTTTGAGTCATTCTTCTTCAATATTAAAAACACAAACAAATACTCATTTCTCACTTTGGCTTTCTTTTCACTTTAAAACCTTTTTCAAAACTAATAAAAAAAAACACAAAACAAATCAAACGTCAATTTCAATCCCGAACTACGAGGTTTTGATCCTTCACGGGTACGTAGGCAGAGGACGTGCGTCCTTCCAAATCAATAAAAATGTAGATAAATTAGGTCTCTATTTTCTTTCATCATTTCAAATTCCATTTTTTTAAGCAAGCAAGTTTATAGCACAAAAGTTAAATAAAATCAAGAGGTTCTCGTAGAGTACTACGAATATTTAGGGTGCTTAAAACCTTCCCTAAATATAACCAACCCCCGAACCCTTAATCCCTAAAAAATGTGGTATTTGAACCTTTTTCCACTTATTTTTGAAAAGAATTAAATGTTTAGTCGTAAAATAATTTAGTGAGTCAAAAGCCAATCAAATGGCTTGACCTCCGAAAAATGACGCGACAGAAATGGCGACTTCACTGGGGATTAAAAGTAAGAGGGTTAAGCACAACTTGGCATTATTTAAATTTTGTGCTAAACTTGCAAAAAAAAAAAATTGATGGAAATTACGTGTATATATGTTCTTCCTTCTTGTTCCTTCTTTCCTAAACATGAGTGGTGAGATAAGTCCTAACCCGGGCTTGAGAGAAATATAAGATAGGAGTGGTAAACCCATAGTGTCATACCGAGGGTATACTCGTGTCTTGACACATGTGAGATAACCACACTTAGCGGAGGAGCTTGAAGTAATATATGTCGGCGTGTGTTTTCACGTTTAGACTTTATTACTCTTAAGTTTCCGATGAACGCTAAGGACCTTTAGTAACCCTTAACCCATCTTGGATTTTTAGGACGTAGTGCGGTGGCTAACCGGGTGTTTTCTCGGAATTAGTCGACACGCGATACTACACTCAAACGGGACTTTCCTACGAACGTTATTGGACCGGGTGTTTTCTCGGTATCCGATAAAATTCGGAGGGGGTTGGACTTTGGGAACTTGGTAGAACCCTTGTTACAAGTACAAATGAAACCATAGTCCTTACCAAATGGCGTACATACCCTTGACTCCAACATTATGGACTTATACTTCACCATGTTTTCACCATTTGTGTAGCATAAATCATGCATACATGCATTCATCCATAAATATTTTTTTTCCATCCATTAAAATATCGAAGGACTTATGTAAGTTTTTGTAAACATCATAGGATATGGAAGGTGTTGGAAGGAGAACTCATGGGTATAAATTCAAAAGTCCGGATGTAGAGAGTTTAAAGAGTTTGACAAAGATGTTGAAGGATCCGGATCGTTTTCAAGAACGATATGGTAATTTACTCGATATTCTCAGGACAAAAGTGGATGTGGTACTTCTCAATACTTTAGTCCAGTTCTACGATCCAATCTATCATTGCTTCACATTCCCAGATTTTCAGCTTGTCCCTACTTTAGAGGAGTACTCTCATTGGGTTGGTTTACCCGTACTCAACGAAGTACCCTTTCATACCTCTGGACTCACTCCTAGAATTCCTACCATCGCAAAGGCCCTTCACCTTGAGGTAGCTGATATAAAAAATGAATTCACACCCAAAAATGGTCTCCAGTGCCTACCATACAACTTCCTTCACCAAAAAGCCACCACTTGTTTTGAGAAATCCCAGACCGTTGCTTTTGAATCTATCCTCGCCTTGCTTATCTATGGTATGGTCCTCTTCCCAAATGTTGACAATTTTGTTGACATGAATGCCATTCGGATCTTCTTAACCCAAAACCCGGTTCCTATTTTGCTCGCCGACACCTATGTTTCTATTCATGAACGCACTCGTAAAGAAAAAGGGACCATCGTTTGTTGTACACCTTTACTCCACCGCTGGATTACTTCACACCTACCTTGTCCCAAGCTTAGACCAGAACGTCTCCCCTGGTCTCAGAACCTCATGACTTGGACCCCGAAAGACATAGATTGGTTTAACCCAGCTTGTGACCCAGAGTTTGTCATTAATAGTTGTGGGGACTTCAACAACGTACCTCTTCTCGGTACGCGTGGAGGAATTAGTTATAGCCCGGTTCTTGCTAGACGACAGTTTGGGTATTATATGAAGATGAATCCCGTGTACCTCATCCTAGACAGAGATTTCTTCCTCTATAAAAAGGATGATGGGAATCAAAGAGCGCAGTTCGAGAAAGTTTGGTATTCCATTGTCAGGAAAGATAGAAATCAGCTAGGAAAGAGGTCGGTTATCGCTCATGAAATTTATGTCCAATGGGTCATCGATCGAGCTAATAAATTAAAGATGCCTTACCCTCGACAAAGACTTGTGACCTCAACCGTTCCAGCTATACCTTTACCTTTACCTCTTGAGTCCTTGGGAGGATATCAGGAGCAACTGGACATCGAAAGGCGTGAGAAGTCCATGTGGGAAGGAAAGTACCGCGAGAAGGAGCGAGAGTATGATACTGTGAAGAATTTATTAGATCAGCAGATTCGGGTTAATCGCAAGGAAAAGGATGAAAACACTAAGTTAAAAGCCGTTGTCCAGGAGAACCAGGATTTACTTGACAAGGTTTGTCCTGGGAGAAAGAAGAGACGCATGGATCTCTTTGCAAGTGCACACCCAGACTTTGGGGAGTAGTCTACTTCAGGAGCTCAAGAGTTTCCCAGTTTGTTTCCTTTTTTTTTTTATAGCCTTCTGTTATGTACTTTAGAGTCTATCCCTTGGCTCAGTTTTGTTAAAAAGGGAATTATCTTGTTTCTATTTGTAAGTCTATCCCTTATCTTTTATAATGTTTACAAAATTGCTTTTATAAGTCCTTCGATAAATAAAAAAAATGTGTCTATTTTTGCATAACATCATACATCATTTTGCATTTCATAGTCTCAAAATTCAAAGTCTCACACAATTTTTTTTCTTTTCCACAAAGGTAAGCTCGTTTACAAAAGTGGCCCGACGTATTCTCCACCAGTCTACGCGTACTCATTACACTCGAGCAACCGTAAAGAGAAAGATGGATCTTCTCGAGCAAGAGAATCTAGCACTCCGTGAAGAGGTAACAACCATGAACACCAAATTGGATGAGTTGGCAGACATGAAAACAAAGATGGAAGAATTAACCAATTTGGTAAAGCTGTTGGCAGTAGCACAGACTCCACCACCTCCTCCTCCTATCAGGATTCGAGCCGAAGCTACTACCTCTTCTATCCCGGATTGGACGGTATGTGTCGAGACTCTGACATATTCTGCGCCACAACGTCCCACGCCATGGTTCCCTCCTCTCACTGCTGGCGAGATACTCCGTCCCATTGCTTGTGAAGCGAAAATGCTTACTTTTCAACATGCAACTCATGTTCCTCAGCAAGTTACCATGGTCCCTCCAACTGCTATCACTTACTCAGCACCCGTTGTTCATACTACACCACAAGAAGAGGAACCCATCTTCCATTCCAGGAATGTGGGGGGCATGACAGGGTTGAAGACTTACAAGAAAAGTACGAAGAGATGCATCGGGAAATGAGAGCCCTAAAGGGAAAAGAAGCTTACGGGAGATCTGCTTACGACCTCTGTTTGGCACCAGATGTCCAAATACCCCATAAATTCAAGGTACCTGACTTTGAAAAGTATAAGGGAGACGACTGCCCGAAAGACCACCTGACAATGTACGTAAGGA